>NW_026585797.1:11772583-11801685 GCF_907164565.1 Psammomys obesus
AATCCCTTGTATCTTGTCTGATCACCATGCAATAAAGCTGGACTTCAACAACAACAGAAATAGCAAAAAGCCTACACATACATGGAAACTGAACAACTTGGTACTAAAAGACAGCTGGGTCAGGGAAGAAAAAAACAAATTAAAGACTTCCTAGAATTCAATGAAAATGAAAGCACAACATACCCAAACTTATGGGACACAATGAAAGCAGTGCTAAGAGGAAAGTTCATAGCACTAAGTGCCTTCTAAAAGAAACTCGAAACATCTCATGCAAGCAACTTAATGCCCTAGAAAAAAAAGAAGCAGACACACCAAAGAGGAATACACGGCTGGAAATAATCAAACTCAGGGCTAAAATCAATAAATTAGAAACAAATAAAACAATTCAAAGAATCAATGAAACCAAGAGCTGGTTCTTTGAGAAAATCAACAAGATAGACAAACCCTTAGCCAAACTAACTAAAAGGCAGAGAGAAACCATCCAAATCAACAAAATCTGAAATGAAAAGGGGGACATAACCACAGACACTAAAGATATCCAAGCAATAATTAGGTCTTACTTCCAAAGTCTATAAGCCACAAAATTTGAAAAGCTAAATGAAATGGAAATTTTTCTTGACCAATTCTACATGCCAAAGCTGAATCAAGACCAGGTAAACCAATTAAATAGTCCTATATCCCCTAAGGAAATAGAAGCTTTCATCAAAAGTCTACCATGTAAAAAAAGCCCAGGGCCAGATGGTTTCAGTGCCGAATTCTACCAGACCTTCAAAGAAGAGCTAACACCAATAGTCTTCAAACTATTCCACAAGTTACAAACAGAAGGAACATTACCAAACTCAGTCTATGATGCCACGGTCACCTTGGTACCTAAACCTCACAAAGACCCAACAAAGAAAGAGAATTTCATGCCAATCTCCCTTATGAACATTGATGCAAAAATACTCAACAAAATACTTGCGAACCGAATCCAATAACACATCAAAGACATCATCCACTATGACCAAGTAGGCTTCATCCCAGACATGCAAGGGTGGTTCAATATACAGAAATCCATCAATGTGATCCACCACATAAACAAATTGAAGGAGAAAAACCACATGGTCATATCCTTAGATACTGAAAAGGCATTTTACAAAATCCAACATCCATTCATGTTTAAAGTATTGGAGAGATCAGGGATACAAGGCACATACCTGAACATAGTAAAGGCAATATACAGCAGGCCTACAGCCAACATCAAACTCAATGAAGAGAAACTTAAATCATTCCCACTGAAATCAGGGATGATACAAGGCTGCCCACTCTCTCCATATCTCTTCAACATAGTGCTGGAAGTCCTTGCTAAAGCAATAAGACAATTGAAGGAGATCAAGGGGATACAAATTGAAAAAGAAGAAGTCAAAGTATCACTATTTGAAGATAATATGATAGTATACCTGAGTGACAACAAAAAACTCAACCAGAGAACTCCTACAGTTGACTAACACCTTCAGCAAAGTGGCTGGATACAAAATTAACTCAAAAAAATTAGTAGCCTTCCTGTATACAAAGGACAAAAAAGCCAAGATAGAAATTAGGGAAACAACACCCTTCACAATAGCCACAAAGGACATAAGGTACCTTGGTGTGAACCTAACCAAGCAAGTCAAAGACTTGTATGAAAAAAATTTCCAGTCTCTGAAGAAAGAATTAGAAGAAGATATCAGAAGATAGAAAGATCTCCCATGCTCATGGCTTGGCAGGATTAATATAATAAAAATGGCCATCGTACCAAAAGCAATCTACAGATTCAATGCAATTCCCATCAAATTACCAACACAATTCTTTACAGACCTTGAAAGAAAAATTCTAACCTTCATATGGAAAAACAAGAAACCCAGAATTACTACAACAATTTTCTACAGTAAAATATCTTCAGGAGGTATCTCCATCCCTGATCTCAAGCTGTACTATAGAGCAACAATAGTAAAAACTGCATGGTATTTGCATAGGAAACAGACTGATGGATCAATGGAATCGAATAGAAGACCCTGACATAAATCCACACAATTATGGACACCTGATTTTTAACAAAGATGCCAAAACCATACAATGGAAAAAAGACAGCATCTTCAACAAATGTGCTGGTCTAACTGGAAGTCTACATGTAGAAAAATGCAAATAGATCCATACTTATCACCCTGAACAAAACTAAAGTCTAAGTGGATCAAAGACCTCAACATAAAACCAGACACACTAAACCGCTTAGAAGAAAAAGTGCGGAATACCCTTGAACTCATTGGTACAGGAGACAACTTCCTGAACAGAACACCAACAGCACAGGCTCTAAGAGCAAAAATCAATAAATGGGACCTCATGAAACTGAAAAGCTTCTGTATAGCAAAGGATACTGTCCTCAGAACAAAACGAAAGCCTACAGATTGGGAAAAGATCTTCACCAACCCTATATCTGACAGAGGGCTAATATCCAGTATATATAAAGAACTAAAGAAGTTAAAAAGCAACAAATCAAGCAATCCAATTAAAAAATGGGATACAGAGCTAAACAGAGAATTCTCTGCAGAGGAATATCAAATGGCAGAGAAACATTTAAAGAAATGCTCACCCTCATTAGCCATCAGGGAAATGCAAATCAAAACGACCTTAAGATTTCACCTTACACCCATCAGAATGGCTAAGATCAAAAACTCAAGAGACAACACATGCTGGAGAGGTTGTGGAGAAAGGGGAACCCTCCTCCACTGCTGGTGGGAATGTAAACTGGTAAAACCACTCTGGGAAGCAATCTGGGACTTTCTCAGACAACTAGGAATAGCGCTTCCTCAAGATCCAGCTATACCACTTCTAGGCATATATCCAAAAGATTCTCAAGTACACAATAAGGATATTTGCTTAACCATGTTTGTAGTAGCCTTATTTGTAATACCCAGAAGCTGGAAACAGCCCAGATGCCCCTCAGTGGAGGAATGGATGCACAAATTGTGGTATATCTACACAATGGAATATTACTCAGCAATAAAAAAAACAAGGAAATCATGAAATTTTCAGGTAAATACTGGTATCTGAAAAAGATCATCCTGAGTGAGCTATCCCAGAAGCGGAAAGACACAAACGGTATATACTCACTCATATGGACATATAATATAGGATAAACCTACTAAAATCTGTACACCTAAAGTAACTAATCAAGAAGGAGGACTCTTGCTAAAATGCTCAATTCCTACCCAGGAAGGCAAAGAGGATGGTCATCAGAAGAAGGAGAAAAGAGGATACAAGTCAGTAGCCCGACACAGAGGACCTCTGAAAATCTCTGCCCTGCAGACTATCAATGTAGATACTGAGACTTATGGGCAACCTTTTGGCAGAATGCAGGGAATCTTAGGAAAGAAGTGGGAAACAGTAAGATCTGGAGAGGACAAGAACTCCATAAGGAGAGCAACAGAACCAAAAAAATCTGAGCACAGGGGTCTTTCCTGAGAATGATACTCCAACCAAGGACCATGCATGGAGATAACCTAAGACCGCTGCACAGGCGTAGCCCATGGCAGTTCAGTATCCAAGTGGGTTCCATTGTAATAGGAACAGGGACTGTCTCTGACATGAACTGATTTGGCCTGCTCTTTAATTGCCTCCCCCTGAGGGAGAAGCAGCATTACCCTGATCTCAAGCTGTACTATAGAGCAACAATAGTAAAAACTGCATGGTATTTGCATAGGAAACAGACTGATGGATCAATGGAATCGAATAGAAGACCCTGACATAAATCCACACAATTATGGACATCTGATTTTTAACAAAGGCCACAGAAGAAGACAACTCAGCCAGTCCTGATGAGACCTAATTGACTAGGATCAGAAGGAAGGAAAAGAAGTCCTCCCCATATCAGTTGACTTGGGGAGGGGCATGCAAGCAGAGGGTGGAGGAAGGGAGAGATTTGGATGGGAGGAGGAAAGGAACCACCGGGGTGATACAAAGTGAGTAAAGTGTAATTAATAAAGAAAAATAAAATAAATAATAATAATAATAAAAGTTAAAAATCAATGGAAACCCTAAAAAAATAGTATAAACTTAAGAGCTTATAGACTGAAGGAAATTTGATACCTGAGGAGAAAGAGAGTGCTCCAAGACAAGCCAAGAGCCTAAGTTACAGGATAAAATGAGAATGCTTTTTTTTTAAAAATGATTTATTTACTTATTATATATACAATGTTTTGTCTATATGTACACCTGCACTCCAGAACATGGCACCAGATTTCATTATACATGGTGTGAGCCACCATGTCCTTGTTGGGAATTGAACTCAAGTACTCAGGAAGAGCAGTCAGTGCTCTTAAACTCTGAGCCTTCTCTCCTCCAGCCCCCCAAAATGAGAATTTTTTGAGGACATGATGTCAAGAAGGGAAAATCAGAATACCAGGGAGTAGGTAAAAATTCCAAAGATCTATAAGTAATAGAGGTCAGTATATGCTCAATGTCCTTAACCATCAGAGAAATGCAAATCAAAATGTCTCTAAGATTCCATCGTACACCAGTCAGAATGACTAAGATCAAAAATTAGAGTGACAACACATGTCTGTGAAGATGTGGAGAAAGGGCAATCCTCCTCTATTGCTGGTGGGAGTGCAAACTTGTACAACCTCTCTGAAAATCCATCTCTCACTCTTTCAGAAAATTGGGAATAGTTCTACCTCAAGACATAGCTATACTACTGCTGAGCATATACCCAAAAAATGCTCCACTACACCACAAGAACATTTGCTCAAGTATGTTCATAGCAGCTTTCTTCATAATAGCCAGAAACTGGGAACCTACATGCCCCTCAACCATAGAATGGATAAAAAAAAAATCATGGCACAATTACAAATTGGAATACTCAGCTATTAAAAACAAAGAAACCATGAAATTTGCAAGCAAATAGATGGAAGTAGAAAAGATCATCCTGAGTGAGGTAATCCAGACCCAGAAAGACACAGATGTTATAGTACTCAAGTGGATATTAGACCTATAGTGCAGGATAAGCACACTACAATCTAGAAAACCCAAAGAACATAAGTAACAAGGAAGGCCCAAGGCAGCATGCCAGAATGTCACTCAGAAATGGAATCAGAATAGACAGCAAAAGTGGAAGAAGAGAGGGAACTGCCCAGGAGATAGAATGGTGAGGGCAATGTATAGGGAAGATGAGGTGGGACGTAAGAGGGCTGTGAACAAGAGGGGAAACTGAGGAAGGACATCTCTTTTTACAAGTTGGAAACCTCCAATAGGGTAGACTCCTAGAAGGATATGGGTGAGACTCTAGCTGAGACTTCTAACAGAGGTTACAGGGGTGGGGCATGAAGACTGAAGTGACCACCTCCTAGCCAGGAAGGACAAGTGGAATGAGGAGAACAATAATGCACCAACAAAATCTTTGATCCTGCCTATAAGAAGTGCAAGGTTAAAGTAGGAACAAAGATGGAGCCAATTTCCAACCTACAATTGGCCCAATGCCAGACCCACTTCAAGGTAGAGAGCCTCCCCTTGACACTATTAATGATGTTCTGCTCTGCTTGCAGACAGGAGCCTAACTTAAGTGTCTTCTGGGAGGCTCCATCAGCAACAGATTGAGAGACATGCTGGGACTTGCATCTAGGCATGGGATGGAGCTCACGGGGTCCTGTGGAAGTGTGGAGGTAGAAGTGTTAGGAAAATAATGGAAAGACCTAGAAAGGACAGGAAAGAACTAACCGCAGACCC
Organism: Psammomys obesus; assembly: GCF_907164565.1. NCBI lineage: Eukaryota > Metazoa > Chordata > Mammalia > Rodentia > Muridae > Psammomys > Psammomys obesus. The sequence goes on from NW_026585797.1 coordinate 11,778,323, forward strand.
ACTGGGGCTTACAGAGACTGAGTCATCAACTAAGGAGCATGGATGCTCTTGACTAAGGTTCTCTGCACATATGTAACTGATGGGCTGCTTGGTCTTCATCTGGGTGGCCTGGTTTGGAGGAGGGGCTGTTTCTAACATGGACTCAACTGCCTGCTTTTGGATCACTTCCCTCTGGCAGCTCTGTCTTGCTTGGCCTCAGGGGATGAGGATATGCTCAATACTGATGTGACTTGATGTACTGAAAGGGTTGATATGAGATGACGGATGCTCCCCTTTTCTTGTGGGAAAGGGAGAAGGAAAGAGTAAAGGAGGGGAAGGGGGAATTAGGAAGAAAGGAAGGAGAGCACACTGTTGGGATGTAAAGTAAATAAACTGAAATTAAAAGAAAGCTTTAATAGAAGAAAAAGAAAAAGGATCGATTTTTGTAGTCTACAAATTGCACACCTTTAGTTCAACAATGCACACTGCCTTGGGTTAAAAGATTTGAAACATATTCTAGGTAAATGGAATGAAGAAACAAGCAGGTGCAGATATGATAATACTGATGAAATACACTTCAAACCAAAGATGCTCAAAGAGACAAATTAAGAGCATTCATACTCATTAAAGAAATGCATAACCAAGAGTATGTTATAATTCTGAAGGTATTCATCTAACTAAGATTTATTCAATTTCAGAAAAGGAAAAACACTAGATGTAAAACCTCATATTAAACCACAGTGAGGGTCTGTGATTTCTATACTTCAGTGTCACAAACAGATTGTTCATGCTGATGAAAACCTAGCCAAAAGATGAATTGACCCCATAAGTCAGTGGATCTAACAGACATCTACAGAATATCTATTTTCATTGTTATCATAATTTTATCTTGTGCTAATTTATTCAGGTACACAAAATAAACATAATCTCATCTAGTCCCCATACTACCATGTTAACCATACCATAGATATTTTTGAATATACTCTACTTCTTAAGTTATTGCACATTTTCGGATAACCCACCAATCCAACCTGAGCACATCGTATTTTAGTAAGTAGGGAGTCTCTTCACAATAGTCAATCAATAGCAAAAGAAACGTTCTCAAAAATTAATCAGAGAGCTGGAGAAATGGCTCAGGGCTTACAAGCACTGGCTGCTCTTCCAGAGGTCCTAAGTTCAATTCCCAGCATCCACACAGTGGCTCATAACCAACTAAACCAGATCTGATGCCCTCTCCTGATATATAGCCATACAAGAAGGCAGAACACTGTGTATGCAAGAAATAAATAAATCTTTAAAAATAATTGATCAGAAATTAATACACCAGGCAAATTTTAACAAACATAGGAAAGTTGATTTAACATCATATATTCTGTAAGACTACAGTACAGTAAAGTTGGATATCAACATCAATAAAACATACAGAAAGTTCATAAACCCATATGCTCATCTTGAAAGCTGATATTTTAATAAATATATTATGTAGACACTAGTCAATATGAGTAGGAAAGAAATTGGCACTCTTTTCTTGAAGATATTGGAGTATATGGAACAGGTCAGATGTATACTTATAATAAATAAATTGAACCAAAATAGCAAATAAATTCAGTGTTTTTAACAACTGTATAAGATAACCAAGAAAAAGAGATTCTGAGGAGAAAGGCATGTAACAATTGCATACTTTAAAATAGTGAGGATTTTGACAATTGAATCAATGGGAAAGAAACATTAATACCTTTTAAGATAAAAAATATTCATCAACCTCCTTTACCCCTCACCATCTGTGTCAGGCAGGAGAGCTGCCCTCCCACCCATCATGAGAGCAGGAGGCTTGGTCCTGTCCCTCACTGCAGCACTCTGGAGAGTATGCCTTGTGCCTCATCTGGGCAGCACAGCAGAGCTGGCTTTGACAGCAAAGAGGCAGGTGCACTGGCCCTCAGGGTGTGGAAGCTGGAGAGTGGCCTCAGTCCCTCCTGAATGCTGCAGTGAGTGAGCTAGTAGGAGCAGTGCTGGAGAGCTCTGGTGGTATGGGTTTGGGAGATCTGGTGGGCTAACCCACTCAGCTACCACCAGATCAGACCCAACATCTACCTCATCTATGAACTGCTGGAGCATAGGCAAGGACAGGTCTTGCAAATCCAAAGCTGCTGGAACTCCATGACATAGGAAACAACAGGATATCTGAGAGAAGTCCCAGTCAGCATCCAGTACTGATAGTGTAGCAGAGTCCAGAGGCCTTGAACCAGACCAGGTACTCATTGCAATGGGTGTGGACAAAAGGCTACACTGTGGGACACACTGTGACACAATATAGCTTCCACAGAAAGATGTTGTTTTCCTCTATATTATTTTGTTTTATTTTATTTTAGGGGAGTGTTGCAAGGGCAGAGTTTGGATATAAAAGAACAAGGAGATGAATGAGATTCAGGTGCATGATGTGAAACTCAGAAATAATCAACAAAAAATATTTAGGTGTAATGTTGCTTAAATATAATTGTTTGTCATCTATTTAACTGTTTACAACCTCCAAAATATACTTAACTGATCTCTGAGAAAGTTAGTGATAAAGTTTGAAAAAGACCAAGGCTCATATATGTATATGTTTATATATATGAAAGCTATGATATATATATATATATATATATATATATATATATATATATATATATGAGAAATCCCATACACACACACACACACACACACACACACACACACACACACATATATATATATATATGAAATCCCATATATACACATAAATATGTACACATGAGAAATTCTACACAGGCATAATCAGTTCATCCCACATCATTTAAATTCCAGGAACAGCAAAACATACCTGAGATTTTAAAATAACATATTGTAGTAGAGATGAATGAGTTTTCAAACATGTCCCAGTGTAAGTCAGAGCTTCCTGCTAAGGAATGTGTCAAAAGAAGCTTCAATAACTGAATCAGTGCAAGTTCTCTGTGTTCCAAGTGGAAGTAGCATTCAAAATTGATGACAGTATTCCTGACCAAGATGTATTTTGGACTAGCTTTTTAAAATAAACTCTCTGACCTAATATGCAATGCCTTCTTGACCTCCATTGTGGACATTTGAAATTTGAAGTGAAATGTCAATCACTGAATTACAGGTTACACTCAGTGGCAAAAACAATAGGTATTTCCGAAGAGCAATCCTGAGAAACATAAACTCAGTTGAAAGACTTCATTATCAAATTCTGACTTCCCACCTTTCCATTGCTATGTGCCTGATGATGATTAGAAAGAAAAATTATAGTCACAGGGTGTTGAAGGGTGAAATAAACTTATTACATTTGAAAATTGATGAACTGAACATAAAGTTCTTTTCTGAAGCTCATTCCTCATAACTGTGAAACTCATGTTATTTACTTTTTTAATTGGGAAAAGGGCTTTCTATTGAATGCTTTTTGCCTTTTTCATTTCCATGAGAAAAATAAAGGTGAGTCACAAAATGTCTTAGTGGAAAAATATTACTACAGCTTTAATGGAACAATTTATGCACAAAATACATGAGAACAACAGAAATCCTTGAATAGGTATGCTAATATGGTAAGCACAGTAAATGCCACTAAATTATTTATTCACTTATCACAGAAATTCCTACTTAAAAATGGGGCAGGAACCCACATATACAAAAATAATTTTATATCTTTTCATTTGATACAAATGAACTTGATTTTAGGCTTTCCTTGTTCTGTTGTAACATATCACAAATGAGTAAGCATTTAAACATTCCTATTATTTTTAACATTGCCTGTATAGAATTGGAAGTATAGTCCTTCCTCCCTTCTGGATCCTTTTCTTTGTGTGTGTGTGTGTGTGTGTGTGTGTGTGTGTGTGTGTGTGTGTGTGTGGTTTTTTTTTGTTTGTTTGTTTGTTTGTTTTGGTTTAAGACGGATTTTTTTAATATTTTTTATTTTTAAATACTTTTTTCAGTTTTTATTAAATTTTTATTTCTTATATTAATTATAGTTTATTCACTTGTATTCCCCTTCTTCATTCCCTCCCAATCCCACCCTTATTCCCTCATCTCCTCCCATGCCCCTCACCAAGTCCACTGATAGTAACATTTTTAAAATCAGCCAAACAATGACATATTTAATTATAGCCTGTAATGCAAACATCAGTGATAACCTGTATATCAATATACCAATTTAAAAACAAACAAACAAACAAACATTTGGCTGTTAGCCAACTCAAGAGAAATTCTACAACTAAAATTTCTTCTGTTCTTAAAATGATCTAGAAACATTCAAAGATTCTCCGTGACAGTCTTTAATGATTCCTGATTTTCCTGATGCTATCCTCTATTCCATCTGGCAATAGCCTCAGAGAAACCCCTACCATCCCTCAGTTCCCTTAGGCCCTTATGTAGACACTGTACTTATCAGCAGGCACTGGCCTCTGTAAATTGTAAAGCTCTTGCTCTGCTAAATGAAAATGTTATTAAGCTGCCTTCTAAATATTCATGTTCATAACAATAAATTATTACTGCTCCCAGGCCTTCCTCAGAGATGTTTCTTACCGCAGTGGTCAGTGGTTACTGCTGAGACTCCTAACTGGTGAAAATGCTGAAAATAAGTGACTATGGAGTGCTCAGTTCCAAATGTGACATCGATATTACTCTCTCCGATGTTTAGGTCACTTCATGATAGATGCAGCAGAAGGAAAGAGGTGTGGGGAATTTGCTACAAAGAGATGTCCTCTAGGCAGGAAGTAGACATTGAACCCATGAACTTTCTGAAGCTATAGTTACTTGCACAAGATTTGAATCTTCAACATTTCTAGGTGGGTGGTCCTGGAAGGTTTTAGAAATGTAATTGAACATGATTTCAAGAGAAAAACCAATAAACAAAGTTCATTTGTGAATCCTATTTCTATTTCTGCCTCCAGGTTTCTGCATTGGCTTTGCCCAGTGATAAACTAAACCAATAATCCAGATAAAATTCTTTCACCTCCAAGTTGCTTTTGCTAACAACAAATAAGCAATCTAGAACATGTACTTTACAAAAACCTACTACTTTATAATGTATAGAATGTACAACAGCATTAAATTGGGGTATAACCTCTTAGAAAGTTGCTCTGTGGGATAGACTTCAGCAATCACTTGTGTCCCAGTTGTAGCCCTCTGTCTCTTTCCCTCCCAATCCTCCCCTCCCTCCCTCATCTCCTCCCTGCCCCCTTCTGAGTCCACTGTGAAGGGGTGTCCTCCTCTTCTTCAGTCTAGCCCTAGATTATCAAGTATCTTCAGGATGGTTGCAATGTCCTTATCTGTGGCCTAGACTGCTCCTCACTTGAAAGCCTGCCATTGAGTTCATGTCAGAAATAGTCTCTATTTCCCTTACTAGGTAAAACAATTGATTACTGAGTTACCACAGGCTATAACCAAGCAGAGGTTCTAGGTTATATCCATACATGGTCCTTGGTGGAGTATCAGTCTCAGAAAAGACTCTTGTACCCAGATATATTTGGTCCTTGTGGAGCTCCTATCCTCCCCATGTTATGCTGACTCGCCCTTCTTTCATATGATTCCCTGCACTCTTCCAAAGGTTTGGTTATGAGTCTAAGTATCTGCCTTGATACACTGCTAGGTAGAGTCTTTCAGAGGCCCTCTGTGGTAGGCTCCTGTCCTGTTACTTGTTTTCTCCTATATCCAATGCCCATCCCATTTGTCTTTCTAAGTGAGGACTGATCATCTTACCCCGAGTTTTCTTTCTTTTTATCTTCTTTAGGTGTATAGATTTCATTATGTTTATCATATCTTATAGGTCTATACAAGTGAGTATATACCATGTGTGTCTTTCTTCTTCTGGGATACTTCACTCAGAATGATCTTTTCTAGATCCTACCATTTGCCTGCAAATTTCATGATTTCCTTGTTTTTGATTGCTGAGTACTGTTCCATTGTGTAAAGATATCACAATTTCTGTATCCATTCCTCTGTTGATGAACATCTGGGTTGTTTTCAGGTTCTGGCTATTATGGGCCAGATGGATTCAGTGCAGAATTCTACCAGACCTTCAAAGAAGTGCTAACTCCAATTCTCTCCAAACTAATCCATGAAAGAGAAACAGAAGGAACATTACAAAACTCATTCTACAAAGCCACAGTCACCTTGATACCTAAACCACACAAAGACCCAACAAAAAAAGAGAACTTCAGACCTATCTCTTTTATTAATATTGATGCAAAAATACTCAATAAAATACTTGCAGACAGAATCCAAGAACACATCAAAGATATCATCCACCATGACCAAGTAAGCTTCATCCCAGGCATGCAAGGGTGGTTCAACATGTGGAAATCTATCAATGTAATCCACCACATAAACAAACTGAAGGAGAAAAACCACATGATCATCTCCTTAGATGCCTCCTTAGCATTTGGCAAAGTCCAACACCCATTCATGTTTAAAGTCTTGGAGAGATCAGGGATAAATGGAACATAGCTGAACATAGTAAAGGTGATATACAGTAAGCCGATAGCCAGCATCAAACTCAATGGAGAGAAACTTAAATCAATCCCACTGAAATCAGGGACAAGGCAAGGCTGCCCACTCTCTCCACATCACTTCAATTTAGTACTTAAAGTCTTAGCTAAAGAAATAAGAAAACTAAAGGAGATCAAAAGGATACAAATTGGAAAGGAAGAGGTCAAAGTGTCACTATTTGCAGATGATATGATAGTATACATGAGCAACCCCCAAAATTCAACCAGAGAACTCCTTCAGCTGATAAACACCTACAGCAAAGTGGCTGGATACAAAATCAACTCAAAAAAATTAGAATCCCTCCTGTATAACAAAGACAAAAAGGCTAAGAAATTAGGTAAACAACACCCTTCACAATAACCACTAATAACATAAAGTACCTTGGGGTGACTCTAACGAAGCAAGTGAAAGACCTGTTTAGAAAAAAACAAAAAACAAAAAACTTAAGTCTCTGAAGAAAGAAAGTGAGAGTTTTTTTTTTTTTTCTCATTTTTCTTAATCTGGAAGAGATGATAGCAGTAAGATGACATGTCTTGTTGGAATAGCCGAGTGCAGAATCTACAACAAAGGGACTCTTGAACTAGAACTGGTATTCCAGATCAGTCACCCCGCTAATATTTGCACTAAAGTTTGAAGATGTTAAATATGTAAATCCCCATATTTTTATAGAAATCATGAGAATATTATAACATTAAAATCAAAAAGGTTTCTGGTTTTCATATTTAGAAATACATAATATCAATGTCAATCATCCACAAATTCTTGAAAATTCTTGTTGCGTACGTAAATTAATATACTATTTCTCACATTTAAATAAAGTGTAAGAGGACAAGGATTAGCATAAGTGAACAAAAACAAAGAAACCAACAAAACCAAATTCCTGCCCCAAAAAACTCCCAAGCAAATGAACAAGAATTTCCTATACTGACCATAATGATTAGTCAGACCTTGTAGGTTGTTAGTTTATAAAATAGACAAATTATTGCATAGAACAGACTAAAACCCAGGGAGAAACATGTGTGTGCGTGTATGTGACAGTTTTTTATGATTCTAGTACTGTACAAATGTAAGAGGAAATGCTGACATTAAAAAAAAATCATAGTTTCTTCATGAATATGAATAGTTTTTAAGAAAAAGCAGAGTGAACTACCTTCATGAACAAAGGATGGGAAGAAATGTTTTTAGGAAGATATCCAAATATGGTAAAAACCAAAGACTTCTATAATTGCAAAATTAGAATTCCCAACCAACTGTCTAGAAACAGGTGTGACAAGCACATGTACGCTCTATGATGACAACATACTTGGAAAGCATTTACCTATGATAATTCATATGTAGAGTGTATAAATAAGCTATACACATAAGTAAATTTGTTTTTTTTTTAAGAATAAAGTACTGTGTGGAACACCACATTGACTAGTAGTCATATAATTCTTGGGATGCCATGTCTGATCCAATACTACATCTGCTCCGAGCAGCCATAGCTCTATTGAGCTCTGAATCCAGGAGACAGAGCATTCCTTACCTCGTTACAACACTGGTCCTGATCCTAGGCTCTAGAGTCTTTACACTTGTCCTTCCTTGGTTTATGGTTCAGAAATCAGAAACAAATAATAAAACTGGAGCACTACCCCATATAGCAACCTGGAAAGACATACCCTCAGAAAGGTCACTGAGCACAATCAGATCTCTTATTTTGTTCTTCTGAGTGAATATCTTTTTCTTTTTTGTAACTAGCAGCTTATATTTGGCAAACAACATTGAATGTTTTTTCTAGGACCCTAACCTCTTGTCTTTCTTAAACATAGCAAAATAAATTAAATTTAAAAAATTTAAAAGAATATTCTTGGGATGACCAATCCACACTGATGTTACTTTTTCTTTCTATAACCTGTAGGGGTGTTAACCCTTACTATAGTTGAAGTCTGGAGGTTCTCCAAAAGGAAATGTTGAAGGCTTGTAAACGACTGTTGCACTGGTTAATAAAATCAATACCTGTAGTCTAACTCATGCAATTTTTTTTTACTTTTTAATTATTATTTATATTTTATATTATTGTTTGTATTTTGTAATAATTACACTTTATTCACTTTGTATCCCAGCTGTAGCCCCTCCCAATCCCACCCTCCCTCCGTCATCTCCTCCCATGCTCCTCTCCAAGTCCACTGATAAGGGAGGTCCTCCCCTGTTTTCATCTGACCCTAGCTTATCAGTTGTCATCAGGACAGGCTGCATTGTCCTCCTCTGTGGCCTGGCAAGGCTGCTCTCCTTTCAGTGGGAAGTGATCAAAGACAGTTAAGAATAGTGCTTCCTCAAGATCTAGCTATACCACTCCTAGGCATATATCCAAAAGATGCTCAAGTACACAACAAGGACATTTGTTCAACCATGTTTGTAGCAGCTTTATTCATAAAAGCCAGAACCTGGAAACAACCCAGATATCCTTCAACAGAGGAATGGATACAGAAATTGTGGTACATGTACAGAATGAAATACTACTCAGCAATTAAAAACAAGGAAATCATGAAATTTGCAGGCAAATGGTGGGATCTAGAAAAGATCATCCTGTGTGAGGTATCCCAGAAGTGGAAAGACACATGGTATATACTTACTTAAAATAGATATTAGACATATAACATAGGATAAATGTACTAAAAAATATACACCTAAAGAAGGTAAGCAAGAAGGAGGACGCTGGGCAAGATAATCTTTTCGTACTCTGAAAGACAAACGGGATGGACATTGGAAGAAGGAAAAAAGAGGAAACAGGACAGGAGCTTAACATATGAAATTTAGATTAGGAGAAAGTGATCCAGGAGGAAATACAGAGACCCAAGCCTCTTCCTATTCCTTTTCTATTTTCAGACATAGTGAGCACAACATACTTCTTCCACCAGATACGTTACCCATACTGTACTTTGCCAATAGAAGCATACATGAAACCAAACCATTAACAAGTGAAACAGGTAAAATTGATAATAGTCTTTCTGCATTTTAAGTTGACTCTATCACCAAGTTACTTCCCCATTCAACATCCATAGCACAAGGAACACCTGGGATTGGTCGTACTTGGTTTCTTCTCCCTGTCATGTAATAGTTGTCCTCCTGTCAAACTAATCAGAGGTTTCTGTTGAAAGTACAGAAAGGAGCAAGGAATGTTGGTACAAACATTTAATCCCAAGAATTCTGTGACTACTAGTCAATAGGGTGATCCACACAGTGCTTTGAAAGCTGTTTATTTTCAGCAGGGTTCCTTGCTGCAAACAGGGCATAGGGCAGAAGGAGTAGAGCCACGAGCTGACCTTTTAAATGATAACTTCTGAAATTAGTTAAGATACATCTTAATGAAGGTGATTTCTAGTAGGGACAGAAAATAATTCAATCTCCCACAGGAGGGTATCAGATGTAGGAGGGGGTACATACTAAGAAGAAAATGTCTTCCTGCTATAGTACACCCTCTGATGTCTCAATAGAAGTGCTGCTTCAGCGTCTTTCACTGTCAACAAATGCTCTATAAAAGGAACGAGGAGGTTAATAAAATCTTATCTATTTGATCATACTATGTGTTGTTATCCTAGATGCTAAAACTGAGGGAAAATAGAGTGGTAACATGAGATGGAGGGGAAACCTAAATAAAATAGAAAGGCAATAGCTCTGACTATAGATAATCTAAAAGCTTATAGTGGTTGTGTGATAGCGGATTGTGGAAGGAAATTTGACAGTTGCTACGAACCCATATTTGAACACTTTTATTGAATTAGTGTTATTTCTCTCATGAGTGACAAATGAGTCAATACTGTTATTTCTGTTAATTCTGAATAAAGACTTTTGCATTAAAAATAGAATAACATATTAAGAGAGCTTTCTGCAAGGAAAAAGAAGCCATTTAATAGTTCTCAAAATAAGAAAAGGAGGAGATAGAGAGATGGCTCAGTAGTTAAGAGAACCAGCTGCTCTCCCAGAAAACTGGGGCTCCATATATCATGGTTCAAAACTATCTCAAAGACTGTGTCAGGAAATAGAACATTGTCATCTGACTTCCATGGGCACCTGTAAGCACATAGAGCACAGAGTCACCATGAAGAAAAACACCCATGCACATACTTTTTAAATAAAATTACAATATTTATTAAACTGTAAGTGAAAACTATAGTATACTCAAAGAGAGTAGTTATAAAATAAAAAAGAGAAAGACTTGAACACGCTTTGGTATATAAGAAGTTTTACATTCATAAATGGTTTATAGGAGTTTAGGCTATTTGACCTTCACCATAATTTTCATTTTTATAAAATTTAAAAGCAGGTGTTGTATAATATAGAACATCTTTGCCCTTGTTTTGCAATTCTATAATCCTTGTAGTTTCCAAGTTGTGGGGGGTTTCAGTATATACCATGACATTCTGAATGGAACCTAAGTTTATGATAAGCATACAATTTAGAATATAGGTATGATACTAGGATTCCAACTATATTGATCAAAAGGCCAGTCCAGCCTTCATGGAGAGTTGATGATATATGTTCAACCCTATGCTAGATGAATCAACATATGCCTGAAATAAAGTTCCAAACAAAATCTCTAGTGAACTTTGGCAGGATTTCGATTTTGTAAATACCTCATTATGCACTAAATGTGATGTATACCAATTTCATGGGAAGAGGCCATCAAATCCACATTAGGAAGTAATCCACAACGTAGGCAGTATGTCTTTACACAGCACACAAACAGAGTCACTACTGTGAGTATGAGTCTGTGAAGATTTTTATTGAATTTTTTAACCTGAGTGACATAAAAATAAATAAATAAATAAATAAATCTCTGGATTTAAAGCCAAACTGACAAGATGTGGGTGAGTGGCAAACTTTTAAACTCATAAGTAGTGTCTGAAATGTAGTAAGTTACTGAAGATAATAACCTCTACTTTATGACATATATGATAATTCTAAAGGATCAGAATCAAATGTAGACTCTGACTAAACATTTACATTCCTTGAGAAATATGTGCATATTTGTAACTTTCTTTCAAATTGCTTGAATCAACCTTGATAGAGATTTTGTGATAATTTTGTATGTTCACTTAGAAAATAATTAAGATTCCATCTGGGATGGTAAGGACAGTGCACAGGCATGTGGCTCTGCGCTGACAACAAAGTGTCTGCTGTAACCCGGGGGTTAGGTGGATGTCCTAAGGTAAGACCTTATTTTTTTTTCCACAACCAGGTCTATAGCCAACATCAAATTAAATGGAGAGAAGCATAAATGAATCCCAATGAAATCAGAAACAAGGCAAGGATGTTCACTCTCTCAAGATCTCTTCAACATAGTACCTGAATTCCTGGCTAGAGCAAGAAGAAAATTAAAGGAGATCAAGGGTATTCAAATTGAAAAAGAAAAATAATCAAGTCATTCACAGAAGATATGATAGTCACCCCAAAAATTCTACCAGAGAACTCCTATTCCTGATAAACACCTTCAGGAAAGTGGCTGGGTACAAAATTAACTAAAAAAATAAAATAAAATAAAATAATTAGTAGCCCTCCTATATACAAAAGACAAGTTAGCTGAGAAAGAAATTAGGGAAACAACACACTTCACAATAGGTACAAAAACAAACAAACAAAAACTAAAGTATCTTGGTATAATTCTAATTAAGCAAGTGAAAGAACTACATGAAAAAGAAAACATAAAGTCTCTGAAGAAAGAAATTGTAAAAGATATCAGAAGATTGAAAGAACTTCCATGCTCATGGATTGGGAGAATTATCATATTATCACAGTAAAAATGGCCATCCTACCAAAAGCAATCTACAGATTCAATGCAACTCCCATAAAAATATCAACAAATTATTTATAGAACTTGAAAGAACAATTCACAACTTAATATGGAAAAACAAAAAACCTAGAATAACTATAGCTAAAATGATACTCTATATTAAAAGATTGTCTGGAGGTATCACCATCACTGATCTCAAGTCATACTATAGAGAAACGGTAATAAAAACTGCTTTGTACTGGCATAGAAACATAATGGTGGATCAATAGAATCAAATCGAAGACCCAGAAATAACCACACACACCTATGAACACCTCATTTTGACAAAGATGCCAAAACCATACAATGGAAAAAAAAAAAACAAACATTTTCAACAAATGGTGCTGGTCCAACTGGATGTTTATTTGTAGAAAATTTCAAATAGACCCATTTTTATCACCTTGAACAAAATTTAAGCCCAAATTGATCAAAGACCTCAACATAAAACTAGAAACACTAAACCTGTTTGAAGAAAAAGTGGGGAATAACCTTGAACTCATTGGCACAGGTACAACTTCTTGAACAGAACACCAACAGCTGCAGGCTCTAAGATCAACAATTAATGAACGGGACCTCATGAAACTGAAAAGCTTCTGTAAAGCAAAGGACATTGTCAACAGAACAAAACAACATCCTCCAGACTGGGAACAAATATTTACCAACCCTATATCTGATAGAGGGCTAATATCCAGATTATATATAAAGAACTCAAGAAGTTAAACACCAACAAACCAAATAATCCAATTAAAAAATGGGGTACAGAGATGAACAGAGAATTCTCAACAGAGGAATATTGAATGGTGGAGAAACACTTAAAGAAATGCTCAAAAACCTTAGTCATCAGGGAATACAAATCAAAACAGCTCTGGGATTCCATTTCACACCCATCAGAATGACAACAATCAAACACTCAGATGAAAACACATGCTGGAGAGGATGTGGAGAAAGGGGGACCCTCTTTCCATTGCTAGTGGGAATGCAAATTTGTATAGCCATTTTGGAAATCAATATGCTGCTTTCTCAGAAAACTGGGAATAGCTCTACGTCAAGATCCAGCTATACCACTTTTGGGCAAATACCCTAAGCATGTTCCACCATTCAACAAGGACATTTGCTCAACTATATTCAACTAACAGCTTTAGTTTCAATATTAAGAATCTGGAAACCACCTAGATGTCCCAAAATCAAAGAATGGATACAGAGATTGTGACACATTTATACAATGGGATACTACACAGCCATTAAAAACAAGGAAATCACAAAATTTGCAGGCAAGTGGATGGAACTGGAAAAGATTATCTTGAGTGAGGAAACCCAGACCCAGAAGGATACATATGGCAAAAATTCACTTATAAGCCAGTATCAGCCACCTAACATAGCATAATCATACTAAAATCTACAGACCTAAAGAAGCTAAATAACAAGGAGTACCCTAAGAAAAATGCTGAAATGTCATTCATAATGGCAAACAGGATACACACCGGAAGGGGTGTAAGAGAGGAAACAGGATGAGAGCCTACCATGGAGGTCCTCTGAAAGGCTCCACCCTTTCAGGGGATAGAAGCAGATGCTGACACTCACAGCCAACCTTTGGACAGAACACAAGGAGTCTTAGAGAAAAAGGGGAAGACAGAAGGACACAGAGGGACAGGAGACCCATAAGGACAACAATAAAGCTAAAACATCTGAGCCCTGTGGGGCCTGGAGAGAATGATGTACCAACCAAAGACCATGCATGGAAAGGACCTAGACCTCCTGCTCAGATGAAGCCGATTGGCAACTCAGTCTCCATATGTCCAAGAAAGGAGAGCAGGGGCTGCCTCTCTCAGGAAATGGGTTGCCTGCTCTTTGATCACTTCCCCCTGGAGAACACAGGACACAGAGGAAGAGGATCCAAGGAGTCCTGTTGAGACTTCGTAAGCTAGGGTCAGACGACAGAGAGGAGAACTCCCCCTTTCACTGGACTAGGGGAAAGGGGATGGGGGGGAAGAGGGAGGGAGGGTAGGACAGGGAAGAAATGAATGAGAGATCTGCAATCAGGATATTAAATGAATGAATGTAAAACATAAAAATATTGAAAAGAGAAAACATAAGATTAATTCTTAAATATAAAATATAAAAGGAATTTATTTCACAATACATTTGCAGATTTTCTTTGTTCATACTAGAAATTGGTCAGAAATTCTTTTTCTTTGTTGGATCTTTGTGAGGGAGATTTAAGTATCAATGTGACTCTGACCTCATAGAATGAAGATGGTAATGTTCTTTCTATTTCTATTTTGTGGAATAGTTTACATAATATCAGTATTAGCTCTTCTTTGAAGATCTGGTACAATTTTATGCTGAAATTGTCTGGCCCTGAGCTTTTTCTATTCCCTTAAGGGTATAGGGCTATTTAATGTATTTACCTCGTCTTGATTCAAATTTGGTAAGTGGAATCAAGAAAAGCGTCCATTCCATTTTGATTTTTTAAATTTTGTTGTATATATTCTTTTGAAGTTGGACCTAATGATTCTCTGAATTTCCTCAGTGTCTGTTGTTATGTCCCCCTTTTCATTTCTGATTTTCTTGATTTGGATAGTGTCTTTCTGCCTTCTAGTTAGTTTCACTAAGGGTTTGAGTAGCTTGTTGATTTTCTCAAAGAACCAGTTTTCACTGATTCTTTGATAAGCACATAAGTAATTAATTAATAAGGTTAAATCAGAATTTAGCCATGCTCCTTGTATTATGTAAATAGACTTTAGAAAATTGAATCCAAATAACTGAAATTTTGCATAAGGACCATTTAAAAAATATAGTATGAAAGTTTAAAAATGTATTTTCATTTAATAAGTGTGGTCTTGATATTATTTTAATTATTACTTTAGCGCCTTACTACTGTTGTAAATGTCAAAGTTTACCTTGCCACAAGAGCATACAATTTCAAAACTATAATATTTGATATCAGATTAAGTAAGTATTTTAAGAAAAGAAGTAATCTTTTGAAATTGACATGGACATTATTTTATGAGTTCATGCTGAGAAGGGTAATTAAACAAATAGAAAATCTCCAAAACAACATAGTTTATGGCTCATCACTGATTTCATAACAGCCATTATGTCTTACACTTTCATTTTATTTTATTATTTCTCTCAGAATTCTCAAGCATCACTGTTCAGGAAAGCTGTTTTTCTGTAAACCTGACAATAGTGAAGACCAAAGGCAAAAAAAAAAAAAAACAAAAAAACATAGCTTATTTCCTTCATTTTCAAACTCTTAACATAATTAACAAATGAAAGTTACTATTGCATTAATTGAAACAAACTTCAATGTAGATACTAAGACTGGATGTACAGACAGTTTGTGAGCTATGATGAGGAGTAAATGAGAGTCCTCACATAGTGGGTCTGAGAAATCGCCTATATCTGTTTTTGATCCTCTGAAATATTGATGTGAATTACAGTTGAGATTACATATAGTTGCATACATTCCCATTGATATCCATCATTCTCTTTTTTAAATGACTATATACTATTTTATTATTTTTTGAGACAGAGTCTCACTCTCTGACAAAACACTATAATCTTGGAAAGGAAAGGATTTGTTTGTCTTCTCTATCTATATCACTGTTCATCTTGAGGCAAGTCATGATAGGAACTCAAACAGGGCAGGAACCTGGAGTCAGGAGTTGGGGCAGAGGGCATGGAGGATGCTTTTTAATGGCTTGCTCATCATGACTTACTCAGCTGGTTTTCTTGTAGAACCCAGAAACACCAGCCCACAGTGGCCTGGGTCCTCATACATAAATAAATAGTTAAGAAAATGCCCTTTAGCTAGGTCGTATAGAGGCATTTCCTCAGTAGTAGTTTCCACTTTCAAATGACTCTACCATGCTTCAAGTTGACACAAAACTAGCAAGGACAGTAATTTACTCTGAAATGAAGTAATTTAATTCGTACATGATTTTCTTAATACTATTACTTAATTTTTAGTATTAGCATAAATTCTTATGGAATACAGAAACATAGATTTTATTTTTTTCTTCATTCAGGGCAATATTTAATGAAAGATATTTTTGTCTTCTCCCCATACTCTTCAGTTTGGTGGACGAATGAAAAATTGTTGTCACCATTCTTTATTATTGATTATTAATATTTATTATTGATTTATCTTTTAGTTAAGCAACAGTTATTTCTAAACCAGCTGCTTACCCAAATCACCACACAGAAACGAGGATTTATTTACTTAACCTAGAGCACAATGCTGGGCAATAGTTATTACATCCTAAACCTCCAGGCCGCATAGTTTCTTACCATTCAGAGTCACCCATTATACTTGCTTTTAGTCATATCTTAGGTCCCGTCCACCTCTTCTTGCAGTTCCAAGTCCTCTCTTGTTGATCCTTCTCGCTTCCCTCTCACTCACTTCCTTCTCTTCCCCTCAGGACCAGGATGTTCCACCTTATTCTCTACACTGCTCAGCATTGTGGTTGCTTGTTTTATTGACAATATAGAGAACAAATGGTGGCATGTTTGCACAAACCTGAGACAGGTGATGGTTAGAATAAGCATCACAATGTCATGTCTGGATTGAAACCAGATAATGGGGTAGAGAAATCAGCATTTGAATGAACAAGGGTAAGGTGTATACATTCCAAAAGAACATTACACCAATATTTCCCCCTATAAGTCCAATTAAAATCTCATTTTCTTTCAATATAATACTAATTATATAAGTTATGAAAACTATTAGGTAAGATTTACACGTACAATGTCCAGTTCACATGCATTGAGCAACTTAGGGGAAAGTTTCTTATTATCTATCCTACCTTAACAAGTTTAGAATTCTATTCCTAAATTGATTTTTATGCTTATTGGTATTACCTATATTAAAATATTTTCTTAAATCAAAATGACTTAAGCTTAACTGTGAAACTGTAACTATTTGGTCTTCAACACCACCAGAGACTTGAGAAGGAATAAAACTAGTTACTGGAGTAAATAGGAAGTGCATGTTAGCAGCTTCCAAAAAAATAAAATATTGAGAGAGACAGTTTGCTGCCTGAACAGTCACCCATAACTTTCCATAACATTGGAGCATCATCTGTAGCCTTCTGGCTCAGAATATTTGATAGACATATATGTGAAACAGGAATAATTTAGAACTTGCTTACTCTGTATTGGCAGAGTTCGGTAGTCTACTTGTTCTGCATTTAATCTTGCCCATTTTTGGCAGAATTATGTCTGTCCTGACAAGAGGGCATTTTCTTTTGCTCAGCTGGCTCATTTACCACATTTGAAGCCATCTCTACATGGAGGTTCTTCGATGCTCATCATCTTTTTTGAGGTAGGCAGGGTGCTACCAAGAGATGACCTGTGTCATTGTCAAAGAATCTTTAAAATACTAAAGATGTTTTTAAATGCCATATTTTGTAGGTCTCTGAAATTCTTGAAGACTTACTTATCTTTTCTGTATTTTTTTTATTTTTATTAATTACAGTTTATTCATTTTGTATCCACCCTGTAGCTCCCTCCCTCCCTCCTTCCCTCCTAATCATACCCTCTCTCTCCCTTCTCCACCCATGCCCCTACCCAAGTCCACTGATAAGAGAGGTCTTCCTCTCCTTCTTTCTGATCCTAGTCTATCAGGTCTCATCAGGGCTGGCTGAATTGTCTTCCTCTGTGGCCTGGTAAGGCTGCTCCCCCCTCAGGGGTAGGTGATCAAAAAGCCAGCCACTGAGTTCATATCAGAGACAGTCCCTGTTCCCATTACTACAAAACCCACTTGGACACTGAACTGCCATGGGCTATATCTGTGCAGGGGTTCTAGGTTATCTCCAGAAATGGTCCTTGGTTGGAATATCAGTCTCAGGACAGACTCCTGTGCCCAGATTTTTTGGTTTTCTTGCTCTCCTTGTGGAGCTCCTGCCCTCCCCAGGTCTTACTATCTCCCCCTTTTTTCATAAGATTCTCTGTACTCTGGCCAAAGTTTGGCTATAAATTTTATCATCTGCCTTCATATCCTGCAGGGTAGAGCCTTTCAGAGGCTCTTTATGGTAAGAGAATGGACATCAGAAGAGGGAGAAAACAGGGAACCAGACAGGAGACTTACTTATCTTTATGTAAGAAATATGTCTACAAAATCATATCTATCTGTTAAACGTAGGATGTATACTCCTGTGATAAATTAGACTGTTGTCTGACATGACTATGAGTTGATTAACTAGGAATTAACCTGAATTACCTAATACCCAAAAACAGTTTGTAATTGCAGTTTAAAAGTATTGGAAGTAACCATGAATTTGCATCAATATACTAAAATTTACCAATGTATTAAAAATAGACTTATTTTTACATCAATATACAGAATCCTATACCAGAGTTAAAAATAACCTTAGTTGAGAATAACAAATAAAACCTTAAGTTGAGTAAATTCAATATTCTACCTTTTGTCTTATTATCCCAATTAGATATACCTGTATTCCCCTTTCTTTCTTTTCAACCCCCTTGTTCCTTATCTAAGAAAGGTAGAAAAAAGAAAAAGGAAAAGAGAGAAATCCCTGAGTCTCACCTTGTTTTCTCTCTGAATAAGACCATTAATAATTTAAAGACCATCTCCCAATGACAACAAACATTCAAAGCCCCAGAAAACAACCAAAAACCTACCCAACACCCTTTAAAGGAAATTGGACTTCATTCTCATGAATTTCTTCTTGCAGACTTTTTGGACATGCAGAAATCCTAGGGGGCCCAAAGAAAATTGGGGAAAATGGTTAATTAAGAAGTCATTAACATTTGTGGTCCAATCTTTGAATGTTGAGAAATTTCAGGCTTAGAATTTCTGTTTGGAACAGTCTAAAATGCTGGACCAATTAAGATTAGTAGCTTTCTTCAAAGCACTCTTGGGAGGTGGCTTTAATGAGAAACAGCAATTGAAACAGTTGAGGCAGAGTGCTGGAACATTCGAGATGCTGGAACAGATGTGCCAATACTTTAGCATGCTGGAAGGATAAATTCACTCAGGTTTGATCCAGCATCTCTGGTGTCCAGTCCTTTTGTTCTGCAAACATACAAATTCTCACAACCACTTACACTTCTAAAATTATAAATGTATGAGATGTGCAGGATAACATTAACTGTAAACCAATTTTATCTATTCCAATTAAAAGAATGTCATAATAAATTTTGAGCTTATTGTAGCCAAGGATTTATTGGCCATGTATTGTTGAAGTTCTGGCTGGAGACATATTTTATATCTTAGTCAGTTTCAGAGTTGTGCCCATGGAAAGGAATCAGCAATATAAGTTACCATTATTATTGATCATACAATCATTATCATGTTGAAATCAAAACAAGGTTGTATAGATCAAAATATCCTTTTGGGGCTCCGACGTACATGTTGTATTAGGCCAAGCTGCTACCTGTCTCCTGAGAGAAGGCCTTCCATTTGCTAGACAAGCTAGTTGCCTTGAGCAACAGCAAAGGTATGTTTTAAGTAAACTTTACATAAACTCCTTTTTAATTTAGAGCTTAAGCATATCCTAGGCATCTTGTACCTGTTTAGACATTTAGGCCTAGGTTTTTATATATGTTGTAGCTATTTTTGTCTTACCCCCTTTTCTATACAGAATGAGCAGTTATGCCTTTATAGTCAAACCTTACATAAACTTCCTTTTACCTTTAGTATTTAAGCATACCTTAGGCATCTTTTGCCTGAATTTTTACATTGGTTGTGGCTATTCTTTGATTTGTCCCTTTTTTGATATGTGATGGATGATTTTGCTTTTAAACATATGAATTGTAATATTTGCGCTTCTAGGACTGAAAGGGACTGGCATGTACTTTGCCATCTGTAAGTTCCATGTCTTTTTTGTATCAGGAATGACGAATATTTGCCCTCTACATCATTGTAACTCAAAGCCTTTAAATGAAAATCAAGCAGAGACAAGAAAAGTTTAAGTTTTGGGTCAGTTGTGCCAATTTAGGCCGTAACAAGCAAAGCCCAGTTGGTTATTTTTTTGGAATTTAGTTGCTGTTTTAGTGATATGGCAGACCCTTACCAGAAAGAGCTAACAAGTATCTTGCAGCCAGAGAGCTTTGAATTTTCACCACTATTTGTTGGGATCAGTAAGCAGGCACCTGTACGGCCAGCCTCAAGGGACCTGACAAACACAGTTATCAGGCATTTGTGAAGACACCAAGAAGACCACCCGCTGATCACCTGGAACTGCCTGCACATGCCCTGGGTCACCCTATAAGAGAACTCCTGGAGCCCTCCCTCTCTCTCTCTCTCTTCTGCCTTGTCTCTCTGCAACCCCCTTCTCCCTTCCCCTAATAAACCTCTCACGTTGAACCGATCTCGTGGTGTGATTTGTGAACCCGCCGTGTAATCTTCACGTTTCCTAACATTGGTGCATTTTGGCGGGGATAGGTTACCTCCAGTGGGCACACTGGGTGGGGAGATCCGGCACCCCGCCAGGGCTTCTGGAGACCTACTTTTCTCCAAATCCACCCGAGATCTCCACTTTCCGGCTACCAGATCGCTACCAGGGCATCCTACACCAGGAGGATTGGTGAGTTTCCCTTTTGGTCAGGATAAACGTTTCTCTGGGGAAGGGGAGAATGACCATTGAGAGTTTAGCACCTCTCCACTGCTCTTTGAAGCAGGGGAACCCCCAACCACGGTCTTTACTGGCTCCGGTTGAGCCCCATTGCTAGACCTTATATTTATTAGGGCCTCAGTTTCCCCTGGCATAGCTTTCTCAGCTACACGCGGTTTCTCTCTGTACCTGCTATGGCGGAAAGCCCTAGCTAGGCAGAACTGTGTTTTCTTGGCAACTGTGCCCCGGTCCCTGGCCAAAATGTGATGAGATATTGGATCAGCAGGACCCCTCTTGTTAGAGTCGTGTCTTTTTTTGGGACACCATTAAAGGCCATATCTCTCTCACCTCCCAATGGGGAATGCCCAGAGTATGCCATCTGTCCCCTCAACTTCTTCACTGGCATGTCTTTTGAAAAATTTTAATACTTTGCATTTACAAACCCAGTTAAAAACTTCCAAACGTATATGCCTCTGTAATAAAACTTGGCCTACTTACTTTTTAGGTAAGGGTTCAAGTTGGCCGATTAATGGCACGTTAAAGCCCAGTATTTTACGGGATCTTCTTTTTTTTTCTTTTCTTTTATTTATTATTATTTTTTTACACCTTATTCACTTTGTATCCCCCATAAGCCCCTCCCTCCTCCCCTCCAGGGCCCACTCTCCCTCCCCATTCTTCACGCATGCCCCTCCCCAAGTCCACTGATAGGGGAGGTCCTCCTTTCCTTCCTTCTGATCTTAGTCTATCAGATCACATTAGGAATGGCTGCATTGTCATCTTCTGTGGCCTGGTAAGGCTGCTCCCCCCTCAGGGAGTGGTGATCAAAGAGCAGGCCAAGCAGATTGTGTCAGAGACCGTCCCTTTTACCATTACTATGTAACCCACTTAGACACTAAACTGCGCAGGGGTTCTGGGTTATTTCCATGCCTGGTATTTGCTTGGAGTATGGGTCTCTGGGAAGACCCCTGTGTTCAAATTTTCTGGTTCTGCTGCTTTCCTTGTGGGGTTCCTGTCCTCTCCAGGTCTTATTATCTTCCCTATCTTTCATAAGATTCCATGCACATTGCCCAACAGTTGGCCTTAAAGTCTTAGCATCTGCTTTGATAGTCTGCAGGACAGAGCCTTTCAAAAGACCTCTGTGGCAGGTTACTAGGTTGTTTCCTGCATTCTCCTTCTTCTGATATCCATCCTCTTTGCCTTTTAGGATGGGGATTGAGCATTTTAGTAAGAGTCCTCTCTCTTGATTAGTATCTTTAGATGTACAGATTTTAGTAGGTTTATCCTATAAGTCTATATGAGTGAATATATACCGTGTGTGTCTTTCTGCATCTGTGACAGCTCACTCAGGATGACCCTTTCCAGCAACTTTTACCTGCAAATTTCATTATTTCCTTATTTTTCATTGCAGAGTAATACTCAATTGTGTAGATGTACCACAATTTCTGCATCCATTCTTCAGTTGAGGGGCATCTGGGCTGTTTCTAGCTTCTGGCTATTACAAATAAGGCTGCTACGAACATGGTTGAGGAGATGTCCTTATTGTGTACTTGAGCCTCTTTTGGATATATGCCTAGGAGTTGTATGGCTGGGTCTTGAGGAAGCGCTATTCCTAGTTGTCTGAGAAAGCGCCAAATTGATTTCCAGAGTGGTTATACAAGTTTACATTCCGACCAGCAGTGGAGGAGGGTTCCCCTTTATCCACATCCTCTCCAATATGTACTGTCTCTTGAGTTTTTCATCTTGGCCATTCTGATGGGTGTAAGGTGAAATCTCAGGGTTGTTTAGAATTGCATTTCCCTGATGGCTAATGACATTGAGCATTTCTTTAAGTGTTTCTTTGCCATTCGATATTCCTCAACAGCAAATTCTCTGTTTAGCTCTGTTCCCCATTTTTTAAGTGGATTACTTCGTTCGTGGATTTTCAGCTTCTTTAGTTCCTTATATATGCTGGATATTAGCCCTCTGTCAGATAAAGGGTTAGTGAAGATTCTTTCGCAATCTGTAGGCTGTCATTTTGTTTTGATGACAGTGTCCTTTGCTTTACAGAAGTTTTTCAGTTTCATGAGGTCCCATTTACTGATTGTTGTATTTGTTTCTAATTGATTGATTTCAGCCCTGAGTTTGATTATTTCCAGCTGTCTACTACTTTTTGGTGTGTCTGCTTCTTCTTTTTCTAGGGTTTTTAAGTGAGCCATTAAGTTGCTTGAATGAGCTGTCTCGAATTTCTTCTTGAAGGCACTTTATGCTATGAACTTTCCTCTTAGCACACTTTCTTTGTGTCCCACAAGTTTGGGTATGTTGTGTCTTCATTTTCATTGAGTTCTAAGAAGACTTTAATTTCTTTCTTTATTTCTTCCCTTACCCAGCTGTCTTTTAGTACCAAGTTGTTCAGTTTCCATGTATGTGTAGGCTTTTTGCTATTTCTGTTGTTGATGAAGTCCAGCTTTATTGCATGGTGATCAGACAAGATACAAGGGATT
>NW_026585797.1:11802085-11835942 GCF_907164565.1 Psammomys obesus
TGTTTTGTTGACCTGTCCTTTGTTGAGAGTGGGGTGTTGAAGTCTCCCACTATTAATGTGTGGGGATCTATCTATATGTAGTTTAAGTTTTATCAATGTTTCTTTTACAAATGTGGGTGCTCTTGTATTTGGGGCATAAATGTTCATGATTGTGATGTCTTCCTGTTGGAATTTTCCCTTGATGAGTATGAAGTGTCCTTCCGCATCTTGTTTTATTAATTTTGGTTGAAAGTCTATTTCATCAAATATTAGGATGGCTACTCCTGCTTGCTTCTTGGGTCCATTTGCTTGGAAAGTCGTCTTCCAACTCTTTACCCTCAGGTAATATCTATCTTTGTGCCTTTGTTGTGTTTCTTGTATGCAACAGATTACTGGGTTTTGTTTACGTATCCATTCATTTAATCTGTGTCTTTTTTCTTGAGAGTTGAATCCATTGATGTTGAGAAAGATTAATGACCAGTGGCTGTTAGATCCTTTGATTTTGATGTTGGCTGTGGTCATAAGGTTGTGTGCTTGTTGCTTTTGTTTTACTGTAGTGAGGTTAATTATTTCCTGTGTTTTCTTGACAAAAGCTAATTTTCTTGGGTTGTATTTTTCCTTCCAGTGTCTTCTGTAATGCTGGATTTGTGTGTAGGTATTGTTAAAATTTATTTTTGTCATTGAATATCTTGTTTTCTCTGTCCATGAGAACTGAGAGTATTGTGGGGTATAGTAGCCTGGGATGAGATCTGTGTTCTCTTAGGGTCTGCATGATATCTGTCCAGGCCCTTCTGGCTTTCATAGTTCCTGTTGAAGAGTCAGGTGTGATTCTAATGGGTTTGCCATTATATGTTACTTGGCCTTTTTCCCTTGCAGCTTTTAGTATTTTTTCTTTGTTCTGTATACTTACTGTTTTGATTATTATGTGGCGGGAGGATTTTCTTTTCTGGTGAAATTTTTGGGTGTTCTGTAGGCCTCATGTATTCTTATTGACTTCTCCTTTAACTTGGGGAAATTTTCTTCAATGATTTTGTTGAAAATATTTTCTGGGCCTTGGAGAAGGGAATCTTCTTTTTCCTCTATTCCTATTATTCTTAGATTTTTGTCTTTTCATATTGTCTGGATTTCTTGGATGGTCTGTGTCAGGAATTTTTTTGGATTTAACATTTTCTTTTACAGGTACATTTCTTCCATTGTACCTTCTACACCTGAGATTCTTTCTTCCATCTTTTGTACTCTGTTGGTTATGCTTACCTCTGTAGTTCCTGTTTTCTTCCCTAAATTCTTCCTCTCCATTATTTCCTCCATTTGTGTTTTCTTTAATTTTTCTAGTTCTATCTTCAGGTCTTGAATTCCTTCACCTGTCTGATTGTATTTTCCTGTTTTTCTTTTAGTTCCTTCAACTCTGTTTCTATTATTTCTTTCAGTGATTTAACTATTTCTTCTCTGAATGCTGCAAACTGTTTGGGTGCATCTTCCTGTATTTCTTCATGGATGGCCATAATCTGCTTGTCTTTAATGTCCTCCATTTCTTTATGGATAGCCATGATCTGTTTGGTTTTATCTTCCTCTAATTCTTTACATATTTTATTTGTTTCCTCTATTTTCCTCTTCATCAGAATAGATGTAAGGTCATCTTCTTGAATTTCAATTATGCTGGGCTGTCTAGGGCTGCTTGCCTCTGGATAGCTGTGTTCTGGAGATGCCATAGTGCTCTGTCTTTTGTTGGCTGAGCTTTTGCGCTGACCTCTACCCATTGGGCTCTTTTAGGTGTTGGCTGTTAGTTTCTGTGCTTCCTAGAGTCCTGAGGTAGGGAGAATCTCCTTGGCTGGAAGATGATTTATTTCTGAAGGAGGTCTCCCTCCTCTGCTTTTTGGGTATGGTCACTGTATGGCCAGTGTTTCTCAGGAATTGCCACTGTTCACTTCAGGTGTATAGACCTGAGTAGTAGCTGTGGTCTTTGTTAGGCAGGGTGGGCTCTCCTCTCATCCATAGAAGTTCTCAAGACAGCTGCCCTGCTGCTGGGTTTCTCATTCTGAATTTAGTGAGCTGCTGCTATTGTTACAGTTTTCCAGGTACAGCCCTCTTGAAGAACCTGCTGATTCCCTAGCTGTGGGTTTTTTTTTCCCAACAGGGAAACTCAGTTTGTTATCCTGAGGCGCATAGTTCTGTCTGGGAAAGTGAGAGGAGCACCCAGCAAGTCTCCTGGCCAGAGGCTGAGTGCTCCACTCTGGGCCTGGAGAATGTGCACCTAGGTTGAGTTGGCACCTAGGGGTGCCACTCTGGTCTGGAGGATGTGCACTCCTGTCTAGGCTGGCAACTGAGGGCTCCACTCTGGTCTGGAGGCTGGGCGCCTCACTCTGGGCCAGAACCTGTGTGTCCCTGTCTGGGATGGTGGCTGTGGACGCTGCTCTGGTCCGGATGCTGCACACCTGGATCTGGAATGGTGGCTGAGGGCGCTGCTTTGGCCCAGAGGTTCTATGATCTGGTCTGGGCTGGCAGTGTGTCCCCTTCTGGGCCGCTGTGCATGCCTCTCTGGGCTGGCAACTAAGGGCTCTGCTCTGGGTCGGAGGCTTGGAGCCTCACTCTGGGCCAGAGGCTGTGTGTCCTGGTCCTGGATGGCAACTGGGGCTGCAGGAGGCTGTGTGTGCTGATCTCGGGCGGCGGCGGGTGCGCGCGCAGATCTGCAGGACCTTTACCAGGTATTGACTGGGTGACCTGAGGTCAGTCCCAATTAATTTCCACACTGTAGGCTTTGCTCTCACGTGGCAATCATGAATGCTGGAGTTTTAGGTCCCTCGGTTCAGTCTCCTGGTCACTGTGCCAACACTGTTGTCCCGTTTCTCAGACACGGTGTCCTCCTGGTGCAGCCATCTTCCGTCTCCCTTACGGGATCTTCTTAACCATTCTCAGCAATCTGGTAAATGGAAGGAGATCCCTTACATTCAGGCTTTCTTTCTTCTTCGCTCTAAATTTTCTCTCTGTTCCTCCTGTTCTCCACTCAACTCCTCCTAATCATAAAACCTCAATCTGAGGAGTTCTCTACCTTTGACCCGGCAGATGAACCTCCACCCCGCCACCCTCAATCTCCAGCCTCTACAAAATCTTCACAGCCTCAGGAGTCTGCTCCAGCCCCTCTCCCTCCTGCTTCTCCAAAATCCTCACAACCTTCGGGCCCTTCCCCCTCTCCTCCTACCCCCTCTCCTTCAGCCTCTCCTCGCTCTTTTCTCCAGCAGCAGACCATCCTACTCGCCTCACTCTGGCACCCACTTTCACCCCACCCACAACCCATTCCCACTCTGTAGCAAAGTCTGATACCTCTACTCAACATAAGCCAGACTCTTTCCTTCCCTTGAGGGAACTAGCAGGTATAGACAGCTTAATTAGGGTGCATGTTCTCTTCTCATTAACTGAACTTTCTCAAGTAGAAAAGAGATTAGGATCCTATTCCTCTAATCCTTCTACCTCCATTAAAGCATTTCAGTATCTCCCTCAATCTTATAGTCTCACCTTCCATAATATTTATATGATCCTTACCAATAACCTATTACCCGAGGAATGCAACCGAGTTTGGGAACAGGCTAGGAGACATGCAGATGAGGTTCACCAAACAAATACTTCACACCCTGTCAGAGCTGGGGTGGCACCCAACCAGGACCCAAATTGGAATTATAATACCCCGGAAGGCATTCTAGGTAGGGATCGGTTTACAACCTGCCTTCTGGCTGGTCTCTGCAAGGCTGCCCTTAAGCCAGTTAATTATGAAAAGCTCCAGGAGGTCATTCAGGACAAAAATGAAAACCCATCTCAATTCCTAGAGTGCCTTACACAGGCTCTCTTACAGCACACTAATCTAGACCCTGAAAGTATAGAGGGCAGACAACTCCTGATGACCTATTTCTTCTCCCAAAGTTACCCCGATATCAGGGATAAGCTTAAATCCTTGGAGAGGGGACCTCTTACTCCTCAGGCAGAAGTCTTAGCACTGGCTTTTAAGGTGTTCCATGGGAGAGATGAAAAAGCCTGCAGACAAAAATACCAAATGCTGGCCCAGGCCATCTGACGGGCCTCGGTCACTACCCAGGCTCCCTTGCACTCTAAGGCATGCAGACCATCAGGTCCCTATTTCAAATGTGATCAAACTGGTCACTGGGTCAAGCCTTGCCCTAACCCCTGAAAGCCACTGGGGCCATGTCCAAAATGCCACCAAGAGGGACATTGGGGTGTTGACTGCCACCACTTCGCCCATGATATGGGGGCATCACCCCCAGATCACCCTCCAGCCGATATCCTAGGCCTGGCTATGGACGACTGAAGGTGCCCGGGTTCCCTTGACCCAACCACTGTCATCATGAACAGGGAGCCGTGGGTAATTATCATGGTATCAGGGCGACCCATCTCCTTCCTTGTGGACACTGGAGCCACTTATTCAGTCTTAACGGAGTACTGGGGAATAACCTTTCCTTGTAGTTCTTCTATTGTCGGGGTAGGGAGACAACCTTGCCAGCCCTGCCGGACTCCACTGTTTAATTGTATTTTTAGGGGAGTCCCCTTGACTCATTCCTTTTTAGTAATGCCAGCAGTCAAATGTGTTTGGTACCTCCTGGTTTTGGTGGACACATTCTCGGGATGGGTGGAGGCTTTCCCCACCACTAACAAAAGAGTTTAGACAGTTTCTAATTTCCTTCTCCATGAGATTATCCCACGCTTTGGAATTCCTACTTCCCTTTAGTCAGATAATGGCCCTGAGTTCACTTCTCAGATTTCCCAGACCTTATCTAAAGCTCTTAACATTCCTTGGTATTTTCATATCCCATACCATTGCCAGTCCTCAGGAAAGATAGAACAAACTAATCGATCTCTAAAAAACACTCTTGTTAAACTATCACAAGAGCTCCACCTCTATTGGGTAAAACTCCTCCCCCTGGCTCTTTTCAGGCTGTGAGCTCTCCCCAAAAAAACTCTGTCTATTTCACCTTTTGAGCTCATGTATGGGAGACCAGTCCTAACTCCTGGTCTTTCAGCTAAATCCTCTCCTCTCCCTGACCACCTGTTTACTCCCTTACTCTGTCATCTCCGTTACCTTCTATGGGTCTTTACTGACCACTATTTACCACGGCCATACACTAACCCCTGTCCATCTCCTATTAACATTGGGGACCAGGTCCTTCTCTCCCCTCCAAACAAAAGTTCTCCAACTCTTCCTCCTAAATGGCAGGGTCCTTTCAAGGTGATTCTTGTGACTCCCACAGCTGCTAAACTTGAGGGCTTCCCTCAGTGGATTCATCTATCCCACCTTAAGCTTTTCACCCCCTCTTAAGACAATGCCCCTTCCTACATATAAACTCCAACAGGATCTTGTGAAAGATCCCCGGAGGGTATCTTTCGTCTGAGAGACCCCTGCCCAAGGATCAACGAGTCCAGGCGTTTGGATGCAAACAGCAAGAGGCTTTTATTGGATACTCGGGTACCCGGGGCGAAAAGCCATTCGGATGACTTTGCGCGCCCCCTGGGTGAAAAGCTGGGGTTTTTATAGGGTTTTAGAGCAGAAGCGTGGGTACAGAAGCGAGAAGCATGGTTACAGGGGGCTGATTGGTACATTTACATGAGACCACGGTTTGCGTCAAAGTTTGGCAGGGACACCAAGATTCCAGAACTGGGTGGTCAAAAGGGTCATGATGACCACCCCTTAACGTGGCCACCTGTTATTTTGTTTTTCCCTATCTCAGCTGGAACAATCTCTGACAGATATCCCATGAGGGTAGTCACAACAAGTTGTTTTTAACTCAACAGGGGCAGCCTGACCACAGATATCCCAAGTGGGTGACACAGCTAGGTTTCTCAGTAATTTTCCAGTTTCTCATCTGGCCTTCAGAGTTTTACAAAACAGTGGTGTCTCACAAAATGGCGTTAGCTATGTTTAACTTAGGGTGAGGCAGGGGTCTTTCACTTGCTCCCTCAAGCTCCAAAGGATGCCAAGATCAACCACCCTGTCTC
Source organism: Psammomys obesus (assembly GCF_907164565.1). Taxonomy (NCBI): domain Eukaryota; kingdom Metazoa; phylum Chordata; class Mammalia; order Rodentia; family Muridae; genus Psammomys; species Psammomys obesus. The sequence goes on from NW_026585797.1 coordinate 11,808,062, forward strand.
CAGTTCCAAAAGAATGAGGCCTCACCACAAGAGTGGTGTTCGACTTTACTGGATTGGACATGTATTTTTCCTCCTCTCCCTCTTGCCTATTTCTGTTAAAGGTAATCTCTACGCATGGAGATTTGAGGTTCAAGAAACCATCATTGATAATAAAAAAAATCTCTCCAAATAGGGTCAACAAATTGTTCTATGGGAGGCTGTCGGGAACCAATTGAGAGAGCTATCACCCCACTTCTATCCTTCTCCTCCTATTTGATAGAATTTTTGTTTGCTTTCTTTTTGATCAAACAAAGGATTATTGCGAAAAATGGACGAACACGTATGGAGGCTGCCCATACTGGTCCTGCCAAATCCACTCACCAGCACACAAGAAGCTCCTTCACCTGTATAAAAAGACCCTCTGCTTATACATCCAAGACCCGTGGGATGCCAGATAGAAAGCAGGAATCATTGGAAAACTCTACCCCAGCTACACACCCGATTTACCGATAAGTACTATCCGTATCCAAAGAGAATATGTCCCAATTACCCAAAATCTGGGAATGGGAGAAGTAGAAGACATAAATAAACACTCCTCTAAGGTCTACCATCGTTTGCCTGCTCATTGGTCAGGAGTTTACGCTCTGGTACTCCTCTTCCCTGAGCTAGGGGTGATAAACAACAGAGAGCTCTACCAATCCCAGTTGTGGACTCAAAAGCTGCCCAGAAGGAGAAGGAGACAATTTAAATCCTACCCCTGCTGGCTGCTGCAGGAATCATGGCAACTCTAGGGACCAGAACAGCAGGATTAGCTATCTCACTAACTCTGTATTATCAGCTTTCTTCCCAGTTCATCCAGGACCTTCAGCAAGTGGCTCACCTTCCAAGGACAGATTGACTTGCTGGTAGCAGTAGTACTTCAAAACCGATGCGAATTGGATCTTCTCATGGCTGAAGAAGGTGGCCTTTGTCTCTTCCTCCAGGAAGAATACTGTTTTTATGTCAACCAGTCAGGTACAGTGAAAGACAATATCCAACAACTCGAGACAGATTTACAAAAACGAAAGGAAGAGCTGGAGGCGTCTAGCTCTTGGACCTTTCAGAACCCCATATGGAAATGGATTCTGCCCCTTTATCTCACCTCTCATGCTAGTTTTTCTGCTTTTGCTTTTTGCACTCTGCTTAATTAACTTCCTCTCTACATTCTTCCAACAACAAATACAAAAAATCTCTAACCAAAACATTAATCAGTTACTCTTACAGGATTATCAACCTCTGCCCACAGAGCCAGATGACTATGACTCCGATGGTGGGGACCAGCTGTATCCTGAGATGGACAATGCCCCTAATCAGCAGGAAGTAGCTTGAAGAGCAAAAGTCATCCCTGTGCCCTTCCTCCACCATCACCCCTTCCTGACTCCTCACTTTTTAACAAAAAAGGGAGAATGTTGGGATCAGTAAGCAGACTCCTCTACAGCCAGCCCCAAAGGACCTGACAAACCCGTTATCAGGCATTTGTGAAGATACTCAGACCACCCGCTGATCACCTGGAACTACCTGCGCATGCCCTGGGTCACCCTATAAGAGAACTCCTGGAGCCCTCCCTCTCTCTCCCACCTCATCTTTCTGTGACCCCCTTCTCCCTTCCCCTAATAAACCTCCCACATGGAACTGATCTCGTGGTGTGATTTGTGAATCCGCCTTGTAATCTTCATAGGCGCACATTTCCTAACACTATTAATCTGATTTTTATTAGGAAGAGTGACCTTTCTATTGTCTGTAACTTAGTATTCCATTCCTTGGCTTTTTCCCCATTTTCTCCTTGAACTTTCTTGGAGAAGGCATGGAGAAGAACCATCACCATTAAACATATTGCAACCAGATCCATGACTATGACACCAAAACAAAGCCAAGAGGGATTAAAACACTCTCTGCCATGGCATTTTTAATTTTAGATGCAGTTTTAGGCCAAGCTCTGTCTAGGGTCTGTCTACCTCCAGTTCCTTTGTTTCCAGCCATTGCTGCTGTTGCTCTGAACTGAGCTGAGCCAGCCACAGCATAAGGAAGCCATGCTTGTGTACCCCTGTTGTCATATTGTAGTGGCAGCCAGTTTTGTTATGTTAAGTCCAAGTCTACCCACAGGAGGCTGTCTTTTGCTCCTGGGCCTGTTTAAAAGTCTCTCTTAAAGAGACAGTAATTGACCTGGAAGATTTTAGGTTTTAAGTTCGGGTTGTATTAGTGGGAGCTTATTACCCCCATCAAATTATGATAAAGTATGATTTAAAGTGTATGAATACTGAGATTATTAATTATTATTATTGATTTATCTTTTAGTTAAGCAATGGTTATTCCTAAACCAGCTGTATACCCAAATCACTACACAGAGACAAGGAATTATTTAATTAACCTAGAGCACAAGGCTGGGCAATGGTTATCACATCCTAAACCTCCAAGCCCACATAGTTTCCTACCATCAGATTTCACCCATTATGCTTGCTTTTAGTCATATCTTGGGTCCGGTTCATCTCTCCTCATGGTTTGAAATCCTCTTTCCGGTTACTTCTGTCCTCCCTCCCATTCACTTCCTTCTCCTCCCCAACAGACCAGGATGTCCCACCCTATTCTCTCCACTGCTCAGCATTGTGGCTGGTTGTTTTATTGACAATACAGAGAACAAATAGTGGCTTGTTTACACAAACTTGAGACTGGTGATTTTTAGAATAAGCATCACAATGCCATGTCTGGATTGAAACCAGATAGTGGGATAGAGAAATCAGCATTTGAATGAACAAGGTTAAATTGTATACATTCCAAAAGAACTTTATACCAACACTTCTTTATTAACAAGAAACTTCATTTAAAGTTTTAAGAGTTTCATACTTCATTAAATGAAGGGAATGAGGTGTTTTACTCAAGGTGGTTTTGACAGTCATTTTCATGTTTCATCTCCTTGGTATTGAGATAAGTTATAGTATTCCACTCATGGCTTCATTTTACATTTACATTTTACAAGAATACACAATATTCTTGGAAGTGGGTAGAAAAGCAGTGAATAAGAGGGTGTTCTGCCCAGTTCATGAACCCCAAAAAACCAAGAATAACTAGACTCCACTGTAAATTTTATTGTAAATTACAAGCTGCAGCTTGGGCCCACACACCCCCACCGCCAAAGCAGTGGGAGCCAAGCGCTGTGCCAAGGTTAGTTGGGTGATTTAAAGATTTTGGTCCCTCCCAGCATACCCAAGGCAGGGACAATTCCTGCCTGGCAAGCATCTATTGGTCAAAATGTTACATTTTGAATTGATTGGCTATAGGAAGTTCCCCAGACCATAATGACCTGGTGTCCCTCCCTAGGGGGATGGGCCAGTTTCCTAGCAACTGTATCTCTAGTAAGTAGGGAAAGAAAGCAGTAAGGTGGTCTTTCCCTCAGGGCATTTCTAGACTTCTCCACCCACATAGTTCAGGCCTTAATAATAGCTGCTAATTTTTAATCTCTTTGGTCTCTCAGGGGCTTTCACCTCTTTCAGGGGAATTGAATTCAGTTCCCAGAAACACACTGCAGGGTTCTACTACCAATACACCAATTTCCATCTATCCTTAAAATTTTCAGCCCCACGAGTCCCTCTCTTTGATTCTGTATCATCTACTTATGATAATTGAAAGACCCCGCCTCACCCCAAGTTAAACATAGCTATGAGAAACTCTGTAGACTAGGTGGGGAACTGGAAAATTACTAAGAAACCCCCAGCTGTGTCACCCACTTGGGATATCTGCGGTCAGGCTGCCCCAGTCGAGCTAAAAATAGTTTGTGTTAATCACCCTCATGGATATCTGTGAGACTGTTCCAGTTAAGATAAGGGTCCTAAGGAAAACAACAGGTGGCGGGCCAAGTTAAGGGGGTCATCATGACCGTTTCGACCACCCAGTTCCTGGAATCCTGGTGTCCCTGCCAAACTCTGACTCAAACTGTGGTCTCATGTAAATGTACCAATCAGCCCCCTGTAACCATGCTTCTCGCTTCTGTACCCGCGCTTCTGCTCTAAAACCCTATAAAAAGCCCAGCTTTACACCCAGAGGGTGCGCAAGTCCTCCAAGTGACTCTGCTGCCCCGGGTACCCGTGTATCAAAATAAAAGCCTCTTGCTGTTTGCATCCGAACGCCTGGCCTCGTTGTTCCTTGGGAGGGGTTCTCTCCGACGGAAGATACCCTCCTCCGGGGGTCTTTCAATAATCTCTATTCACTTGACAAATGCCCTCACAGTGGCACTTTTTCAATTTCCTGGCTTTTAAAGGTATCCGAAGCTAAACACACAAAACTAACAATAGAAATCTAGGGCCATATGGGTTCTGAGGATTGAGCTCAGGTACCAATAAGTAGGTTGTCAGGATTGTGAAGAAATTATTATTACTCGACTGCAATCTTTCCAGACCACATATTCTTTTACAGAGGGTCGAACAATATATTTTTATAAAGTCTCATCCTGATGAAGCATTTTCAGTGTGGTTAGCTTTTATCTTGGTCACTAATAACACCATCTATATCGACTTATGTGATATTTGCCCTCCACATATGGTGTGTCAGTAGACCGCCATGTTATCTTTATCTCGGCCATTATTACTAGCTCTTAAAAACCTCATGTGACAAATATAATTAAATGTCTGAGGCAAAGAGATTAATTGTTCAAAATTACACAGCCTGATGCAGACACTTAGCATTTTAGAAATGCCATCCTAATGATTAAGTGGGTATGAGATGTGCCTTCTGCATTGTGGATATAATGTCACAGATGACTCAAGTCATTTTTCTTTTATCACTATAGTAGAAAATAAAATCACTAAGGATTCTTCTTATGTGAGATATATAATTATATACAGTATATATATACAGTATTAGAAAACATGTATTTCAGAAAATGTATTTCTAAGTATTGATATTTTAATAATTAAAATGCCAAAATAAATTCTTCACATAAGGGAAGAAGATTTTTAATTAATTTAATAAAAATAACTTGAATTTTATCTCTTGAAACTATGATCAGCATCATTTTACTATCTAGATAAACTAAAGCTTGTTGATAGATATTTGCCATCAGGTAGAAAACACTTCAAACTTTGTGACCCTACAGTTTTTAAAATATCTGTTATTATTGCACTCACCTTTCCTTTTTCTTCCTCCTATACTCACAGACTGAAGCAGAGAAGAAATCACGATAACTACATTGTGAAAGTTTAGAGTTAATTCCTGGGGCTGGGGCAGAATCCCAAGACCACATTCCTTTCAGAGCAAAGGGCTAGCCCAGAGGCTAGGGCAGAATCACAAGACCACATTCCTTTCAGATAATGGGCCAGCAGCAGTCCCCACCCAGATAAACCTCAGGGTTTGACTGGAGTCACATGGCCCCTAAGAATTAGAGGTCAGATGTAGCTAGGCCCAATCATTAGGAGTCTTCGCGCCTAAAAATAGACCAATCATTTTAAAAGGTCAGTTTCCCTAGAGACCACCCCGCTTGCGTTTTGTTCCTCTTACCAAATCCTGTAATGCCAAGGCTTCTACTACCCCATTGGCATTTTTGTTCCTTTAAAAACCTTGATCTCCCAGAGGCAGGGGTCGCTTGCCAATATGTCTTTGTAAAGGGCAGCCACTTCACTCAAGCTTGTAATAAAAAGACCCTCCTGTGTTTTGCAATGGAGTCGATTCCTGTAGATCTTTTGGGGGCTCTCGAACTGGGTGTAAAATTGTTATTGCTGTCAAGAAATACCTAAGTCCAGAGCTGTACTCATATTCTTTTCCTTTCTGTGAATTAGCTGATATTTTTATGACTTTCTAATGATTAGAATGTGTCAAAGAGCTACCGAATTACAGAGTTACTTATAGATTTTTATTCCTCAGGACGTTACACAACGTAACTGCATGGACGTGGACACCATGCAGATGGGATTCCATCTGCTCAGCTTGATTCTGCTGCATGCTTTTGAAGAAAGCCTAGGCATCAGCCTCTAAAATTGCTGCTGGCTTAAAGGCTCACTACATCTTTGTAGTGCAGACTGCCTCAAACACTGTTTACTTTTCCTTGCAAAGAAATGCCTTTCAGGAACAGTTGACTCCAATGCAAAGTGTGTAAGTTTGTGTTCTAGTTACATATTTTACAGGGATTATAATTGTAAATTTATGTATAAAACAGATTTTATACTGTTTTTAAGTTTATATTCTATTCATTTTGCTTGTATATTTACGTTCCCTGCATGTATGACAATGTACCATGTGGGTGAAATGTCCTGGGTGGTGCAAAAGAGGATGTTATATCTCCTGAGAATGGGTTACAGATCGCTGTGAGCCATGATGTGGGTGCTGATGATTAAAATGGAGTCTTATCACATGTTGAGTCACTATGGTTTCTTTTTTTAATTTAATTTAATTTTTTATTATTAGTTACATTTTATTAACTCTGTATTCCAGCTGTATCCTGCTCCCTCATTCCCTCCCAATCCCACCCTCCCTCCCTCATCTCCTCCCTACCCATTTCCAAGTCCACTGATTTGGGAAGACCTCCTCCCCTTTCATCTGACCCTGTTTTATCAGATATCTTCAGAACTGGCTGTGAAGTCCTTCTCTGTGGCCTAGCAGGATTGCTCCTCCCTTGGGGGATAGGGAGGTCAAAGAGCCTATCATTGAGTTCATGTCAGAAATGGTCCCTGTTACCCTTACTAGGATAAAACAATTGCTTACTGAGCTACCAAGGGCTACATCGGAACAGAGGTTCTAGGTTATATCCATACATGGTCCTTGGTGGAGTGTCAGACTCAGAAAAGACCCCTGTGCCCAGATATATTTGGTCCATGTGGAGCTACTATCTTTCCACGCCATACTAACTCCCTTTCTTTCATATGATTCCCTGCACTCTGCCGAAGGTTTGGTTATGAATCTTGGCATCTGCTTTGATACACTACTCGGTAGAGTCTTTCAGAGGCCCTCTGTGGTAGGCTCCTGACCCATGTCCAATGCATATCCCAATTGTCTTCCTTCCTTCCTTCCTTCCTTCCTTCCTTCCTTCCTTCCTTCCTTCCTTCCTTCCTTCCTTCCTTCCTTCCTTCTTTATTTCTTTCTTTTTATTTATTTTACTAATTAAACTTTATTCACTTTGTATTACCCCATAAGCCCCTCCCTCCTCCTCTCCGGATCCCAACCTCTCTCTCCTTTCTTAATGTATGCCTCTCCCCAAGTCCACTGATAGGGGAGGTCCTCCTCTCCTTCCTTCTGATCTTAGTCTATCAGATCACATCAGGAGTGGCTGCATTGTCATCTTCTGTGGCCTGGTAAGGCTGCTCCCCCTCAGGGGGAGGTGTAAGGTTAAATCTCAGGAGATTGATCATCTTACCCCGTGTATGCTTTTTATCTTCTTTAGGTGTATAGATTTCATTATGTTTATCATATCTTAAAGGTCTATATAAGCGAGTACACACCATGTTTCTCTTTCTTCTTCTGGGATTCTTCTCTCAGAATGATCTTTTCTAGATCACACCATTGCCTGCAAATTTCATGATTTCCTTGCTTTTGATTGCTGAGTAGTATTCCATTGTGTAAAAATATCACAATATCTGTATTCATTCCTCTGTTGTTGGACATCTGGGTTGTTTCCAAGTTCTGGCTATTACAAATAAAGTGCTACAACATGGATGAACAAATGTCCTTGTTGTGTACTTAAGCAAATTTTGGGTATATGCCCAGGAGTGGTATAGCTGGGTCTTTTGGAAGCACTATTCCTAATTGTCTGAGAAACCCCCTGATAGAGTTCCAAAGTGGTTGTACCAGTTTACATTCCCACCAGCAACAGAGGAGTTTCCCCTTCGGCACCAACTCTCCAGCATGTGTTGTCCCTTGAGTTTTTTATCTTGGCCATTCTGATGGATGTAAGGTGAAATATCAGGATCGTTTTGATTTGCATTTCACTGATGGCTAAGGATGTTTAGCATTTCTTTAAGTGTTTTTCTGACATTCTATATTCTTCTACAGAGAATTCTTTGTTTAGCTCTGTACCCCATTTTTTTTAATTGGATTACTTGATTTATTGCTTTTTTAAAAAATATTTTATTATTATTATTAATTACACTTTATTCATTTAGTACCCCTCCATAAGCCCCTCCCTGCTTTCCTCCTGACCCCACCCTTTCTCCCCTTTCTGCATGCATGCTCCTCCCCAAGTCCACACATAGGGGAGGTCTTCCTCTCCTTCTTTCTGATCTTAGACTATCAGTTCTCATCAGAAGTGGCTGCATTGTCATCTTCTGTGGCCTGGTAGGGCTGCTCCCCTCTCAGGGGGAGGTGATCAAAGAGCAGGCCAATCAGATTATGTCAGATGCACAAGTAGCCCTGGATTTATTGCCTTTTAACTTCTTTACTTCTTTATATTTGCTAGATATCAGCCCTCTGTCAGATATATGGTTTGTGAAGATGCTTTCCCAATGTGTAGGCTGTCGTTTTGTTTGACTACAGTGTCTTTTGCTTTACAGAATCTTTTCAGTTTCATGAGGACCCATTTATTGATTGTTGCTCTTAGAGCCAGTGCTGTTGGTGTTCTGTTCAGGAAGTTGTCTCTTGTGCCAATGAGTTCTAGGCTCTTCCCCAATTTTTCTTCTAACCGATTTAGAGTATCTTGTTTTATGTTGAGGTCTTTGATCCAGTTGGACTTTAGTTTTCTGCAAGGTGATAAATATGGATCTATTTTCATTTTTCTGCATGTAGACCTCTGGTTGGACCAGCACCATTTGTTGAAGATGCTGTCTTTTTTTCCATTGAATGGTTTTGGCTTCTTTGTCAAAAATCAAGTATTCATAGGTGTGTGGGTTTATTTCTGGGTCTTATATTTGGTTCCATTGATCTTCCTTTCTGTTTCTATGCCAATACCATGCAGTTTTTATTACTATTGTTCTGTAGTACAGCTTGAGATCAGGGATAGAGATACCTCCAGATGATCTGATGTTGTACAGGATCATTTTGGAGATTTGGGGTTTTTTGTTTCTCCATATGAAGCTGAGAATCTTTTTTTCAAGGTCTGTAAAGAATTGAGTTGGTAATTTGATTTTAATTGTGTTGAATCTGTAGATTGCTTTTGGCAGGATGGCCATTTTCACAATGTTAATCCTATCAATCCATGAGCACAAGACATCTTTCCATCTTCTGATATCTTCTTCAATTTCTTTCTTCAGAGACTTGAAGTTTTTCTCAAACAGGTCTTTCACTTGCTTGATTAGTGTTACCCCCAGGTACTTTATGTTATTAGTGGCTATTCTGAAGGGTGTTGTTTCCCTGATTTCTTTCTCAGCCCTTTTGTCTTTGGTATACAGGAGGGATTCTAATTTTTTTGAGTTGATTTTGTATCCTGACACTTTGCTGAAAGTGTTTATCAGCTGAAGGAGTTCTCTGGTTGAATTTTTGGGGTCGCTCATGTAGAATATCATATCATCTGCGAATAGTGATACCTTTCTGATTTTTATCCCCTTGATCTCCTTTAGTTGTCTTATTGATTTAGCTAGGACTTCAAGTACTATGTTAAAGAGATATGGAGAGAGTGGGCAGCCTTGTCTTGTTCCTGATTTCAGTGGGATTGATTTAAGTTTCTCTCCATTGAGTTTGATGTTGGCTATAGTTTTGCTGTATTTTGCCTTTACTATGTTTAGATATGTGCCTTGTATCCCAATCTCTCCAGGACTTTAAACATTAATGGATATTGCACTTTTTCAAATGATTTTTTGGCATCTAAGATGATCATGTGGTTTTTCTCCTTCAGTTTGATTATGTCGTGGATTATATTGATGGATTTCCATATGTTGAACCACTCTTGCATGTCTGGGATGAAGCCTATTTGGTCATGATGGATGATATCTCTGATGTGTTCTAGGATTCAATTTTCAAGTATTTTATTGATCCTTTCTGCATCAATTTTCATAAGAGAGATAGGTCTGAAGTTTTCTTTTTTGTTGGATCTTTGTTTGGTTTAGGTATCAAGGTGACTGTGGCTTCATAGAATGAGTTTGGTAGTGTTTCTTCTGTTTCTATTTTGTGGTATATTTTGGAAAAAATTGGAATTAGCTCTTCTTTGAAGGTCTGGTAGAATTCTGCACTGAATCCATCTGGCTCAGGGCTTTTTTTGGAAGGGAGACTATTAATGAATGTTTCTATTTCCTTGGGGGATATAGGACTATTCAGTCTTTCTACCTAATCTTGACTTAGTTTTGTTAGATGGAATCTGTCAAGAAAATTGTCCATTTCTTTTAGATTTTTTAATTTCATGACATATAGACTTTTATAATACGACCTAATGATTGTTTGGATTTCCTTGGTGTCTGTAGTTATGTCCCCCTTTTCATTTCTGATTTTGCTGATTTGGATAGTTTCTCTCTGCCTTTTATTTAGTTTGGCTAAAGGTTTGTCTATCTTGTTGATTTTCTCAAAGAACCAGCTCTTGGTTTCATTGATTCTTTGAATAGTTTTATTTTTTTCTAATTGATTGGTTTCAGCCCTTCGTTTGATTATTTCCAGCTGTTTGCTCCTCTTGGGTGTATTTGCTTCTTTTTTTTCTAGGGCTTTCATTTGGGCCATTTAGTGGCTTGTATGAAATGTTACAAATTTCTTTTGAAGGCACTTAGTGCTATAAATTTTCCTCTGAGCACTGCTTTCATTGTGTCTCATAAATTAAGGTATGTTGTACCTTCATTTTCATTGAATTCTAGAAATTCTTTTATTTCTTTATTTCTTCCTTAACCCAGCTATCATTGAGCAGCAAGTTGTTCAGTTTTCATGTGTTTGTAGGTTTTTTTCTAATTTCATTGTTGTTGAGGTCCAGCTTTTGTCCATGGTGGTCAGATAGAATACAGGGGATTATTTCAATCTTCATTTATCTGTTGAGGCTTGCTTTGTGACCAAGTATATGGTCTATTTTGGAGAAGGTTCCATGAGGTGCTGAAAAGAAGTTATACTCTTTTGATTTTGGGTGGAACGTTCTGTAGACATCTATTAGGTCCATTTGATTTAGAACCTCTGTAAGTGCCTTTATTTCTTTATTAGGCTTCTGTCTAGATGATCTGTTCCTTGGTGAAAGTGGGGCGTTGAAGTCTCCAACTATTAAGGTGTTGGGATCTATGTATGATTTAAGTTTTAGCAATGTTTCGTTTATGAATGTAGGCGCTCTTTTATTTGGGGCATAGATGTTCAGAATTGTGATATCCTCTTGGTAGATTTTTCCTTTGATGAGAATGAGTGTTCCTCCTCATCTTATTTTTTTATTAATTTTGGTTGAAAGTCTATTTTATTAGATATTACGATAGCTACCCCAGCTTTTTTCTGGGTTCATTTGCTTGAAAAACATTTTTCCATCCCTTTACTCTGAGGTAGTGTTTATCTTTGTTGCAGAGGTGCGTTTCTTGGATTCAAAAGAATGTTGGATCCTGTTTCCGCACCCATTCTGTTAGTCTTTTATTGGAGAGTTGAGTCCATTGATGTTGATAGATAATAGTGACCAATGAATGTTACTTCCTTTTATATTGGAGTTGGTGGTCTTACTATGTTTCATTGCTTGTTTTCTTTTAATTTTTGTTGGGATATTATCTGTATGTTATGTTTTCTTGGGTGAAGTTTTTTTTCATTGGATTGGAGTTTTCCTTCTAGTTTCTTCTATAGGGCTGATTTGCTCTGTAGATATTGCCTAAATTTAGTTTTGTCATGGAATATTTTGTTTTCTCCATCTATGTTGATTGAAAGCTTTGCAGGATAAAGTATCCTAGGCTGACATCTGTGTTCTCTTACGCTCTGCAGGATATCCATCCAGGCCCTTCTGTCATTCATAGTTTCCGATGAGAATTCCGGTGTGATTCTGATAGGTCTACCTTTAAACGTTAGTTGGCCTTTTTCCCCTGCCGTTTTTAATATCTTTTCTTCGTTCTGTAGATTTAGTGTTTTGACTATGATGTGACGTTTCTTTTCTGGTCTAGTCTATTTGGTGTTCTGTAGGCCTCCTGTATATTTATGGACATCTCTTTCTTTAAGTTGGGAACATTTTCTTTTATGATTTTCTTTAAAATATTTTCTGGACCTTGGAGCCTGGAGTCTTCTTTTTCATCAGTTCCTATTATTCTTAGGTTTGTCTTTTCATAGGGTCCTTGATTTTTTGGATATTTTGTGTTTGGGACTTTTCTAATTTTAATTTTTCTTTGAGAGAAGTATCAATTTCTGCGAGTGTATCTTCAGCTCCATATATTCTCTCTTCCATCTCTTGTATTCTATTGGTGATGCTTACCTTTGTGGTTCTTCATCTTTTCTCCAAGTTCTCCACCTCCAGAGTTTTCTCAGTTTGTGTTTTCTTTATTGATTCTAAATCTGTTTTCATGCCTTGCACCATTTCCTTCATGTGTTTGAATGTGGATTCCTGTCTCTCTATGATGGTCTCTATTTTTTTTTGTTCATTTCCTCTCTATATGCCACTAATTCTATCTCTACTTGTGCCTCTATTTGTTTGGTTATGTTTGCCTGTGTTTCTTTAAGAATTTTGTCCATTTCCTCTTTCTTTACCTCCAAATGACTGACCAAATCTTTGATAGATTTGTTCATTTCCTTTTTAACTGTCTGAATTTGCATGGCTATTGCTCTGAGAGAATTGTTTGTTTCCTATTTATGAGCCTCAAATAGTTGGGTAAGTATAGCTTTAAAGTCATTTTCCTGTCCTCCCGATGAATTGGAGTATCCATCACTTTTGGGGGTTGCTGTTGAAATCATGATGTCCTCATTCATTTTGGATGTTTTCTTTTGCCTACCCCTGGCATTGGCTTATCTGAAACCTTCCCTGTTTGTTTCTGGATTCTGCAGTTCAGACTGGTACTGTCTCTCTCTGGCATCTGGAGAGTTCTTCAGGAAGCTGAGAGTGGTCCTGTGGTCTCAACGTTTGCGTTGGTGGACTAGCTATACTCTCAAGCAGGTCACTCCAACAGGGATCAGGGTATCCTAGCTCTCTGCTCTCTGGTTTGGCCCTGCTTGTTCTTATGCAGGAGGACTGATGTGCTCCACCAGCTCAATGCTGCAAGCTGCCGCTGCAGCTGGAGACTGGGTTGCTGGTCCAGATGCCTTCTGGGAAGTCCTGGGGGCCCTCCACTGTGCTCTCCAAGCCTAAGAAGCCCAACGCCTGCTGTGCTTAGCTTGTATGGTGGGTCTGCTTGGCTTTGGTGGGTATATAGCATATTATTTGTCACTGAGGGATTGTGCAGGCCATACACTGAGTGCTGAGTGACCCTGCGGAGCCATTATGGCAGCTAGCAGACCTGGGACCCTGGGAGGATGGTGCCGTGGGTCTGGGACTCCAAGACTGGTACCACTGGCAATTGCTGCTAAGGGGCTAGGAGCTCTACCTCAGCCGCTGTAGACCCTAGGCAGTTAGGTCTGAGCTGAGAATCTCGGTGAGTCCACTGTGCCAAGGAGGAGGAGGAGGGAGGTCTGAGAAAGGGGAATGCCTGGAGATCAAATGATCGTTTCTCTCCTTCCCCAAACAAGTCCCTGGGTGACCCAAGACCAACATGCTTATCTCATGGGATGTTCCCTGTCATTTAGAAAGCCTCACCGTTGTTTTCCTGGCTTCAGAAGTCCTTCCACTTACCAACTCTTATCAGCTCTTCCACAGCTTAGAAACTGTGAGTGCTAGTTGCCATCTTGGCTCTGTCCCCCACTATCAATAGATGGCTACTTCTCCTTATAGACACCCAGTAACATTAATTATTTTTTTTTCCTTAAGCATGCTCATAAGCTCAAATTTTAGGTCTACGTAGCAGAGGAAAGCAAAAGACAATAAAAAAATTAATTATTCCTATTGAAGTCATTTTTTTGTGGGTAGTCTAACTGAGGGGCAAACAAATTGATGAATCAAAGAAAGATTTGACAGAATCTGACACAATACACCAACATTTATGAAAATAGACAGAAAAAGTGAAGTGACTTAAGAGTAGAGCAGAGAAAGGGGAGAGAACAAGAGAGTTTATGGGGATAGATTGAGTTCAGTGCAGTTTAGTTGAATGCAGTTGAGTTCTGATGAGTTCGTGCAGTTCTATTCAGTTCCATTCAGGCTGTGCAGTCCATGCACCAGTTTATGGAGTTCAGGGCCAGTTTTTCCAAAGACAGCAATTTATTCAGAACTGAGAGACGTGAATTTGACTCTGTCAGCTTGGAGAGGAGTTTGAACCAGAACAATTGAGTTGAACCAGCCAGTTAAGAGTTCAGAAAAAGAAAAAAAAACTAGAAAGGGTGACTTTAATCAGCAGTAAGTCTCAGAGGCTGAAAAATTCTAGGCTTCGGTTAGTGGATGGAGGCTGGAAGCTGAAGACTTCAAAGTCCAGCCTTATAGTAGATTAGATTATATGAAGGTTTAAAAGTTTCTATGCCGAGGTCTAGGGATAGCAAAACAGAGAAGTAAACATTCTGGGCTTAGCCAGAATGTATTTACAAAGCATGGGTATGACTCTCATCTTAACACCTCATCTGAGTAAATACAAATCACATTTACCTCTCCCTCTTTCTCTCTCTCTTTCTCTCCCTTTCTTGCTCTACTCTCTCTCCCTTCTTTCATCCACAATCAGGTGATTAGCTTCAGGCCTACAACCTCCAGGTGGACTGGATCACTTGTGTTTGTGTGTATACTATTATAAGCTTTTTCTTTTTGGTGGTAACATATAATACTTTACTGTTTAAAGAAAATGACAATTACTATGCTATGAAGCATTACATTTAAATTCTTACTGGAGCAACAGTATTGTAATTAATATATATTTATTTATTTGATTGACAATTACATCAATTATGTGAATATATCTACTGGTTAAAAGTACTGAGAATACCAGAAACCTTATGGAAGTAGAGGGAGAAAGAAAGACCTGGAGGGGACAGGAACTTCACAAGGAGAACAACGGATCCAAAAATCCTGGGCCAAGGGCCCTGTAGAGACTCCAACCGAGGACCATGCATGGAGAGGACCTAGAATCCCTACTCAGAGAAAGCCCATAGGATGCTCAGTTTCCAAGTGGTTATCCTAGTTAGGGGTACAGGTGCTGTCTCTGACATGAACTTACTGGCTGTCTCTTTGATCACTTCTTCTGGGGGTTCAGCCTTGCTAGGCAACAGAGGAAGATGATGCAGCCAGCCTTGATGAGACCTAATAGCCTAGGGTCAGATATAAAAGGATGAGGTCCCCCCATTAGGGGACTAGGGAGCATAGGAGGAGAAGAGGTAGTGTGGGTGAGGCTGGGAGGAGACAAGAGAGGGGGCTGCAGTGGAGATACAAAGTGAATAAATTGTAATCAATCAATCAAACAAACAATTAATTAAAAATAATGAGAATGAAAAGCTCAATGTTAAAAAGTATTTGAGATAGGCCAAATAAATATGTATGAATAAGCTCTGTTTCTACTTTAAATGCAGTCAATAGAAAATAATATTTCTATGCACTTGACTGTCTACAACACAACCACTCTAACTAAGGCTTATAGTACATTACAGAAGGGAGGAAATAGTTAATGAACCGGAGAGACTAGGATGTGTCTGTGTGTGTTTATCTGTGTCTGTGTATGTGTATATGTATACATGTATTTATTTATAAATTTTTGTATGTGGATATACAATAATATATAATAAAATAATGTATTAATAAAATATAATAATAATTAAGAAGAAAAGATCATGATGTAATAGATGGGAAGAGCTGGGGTATGGAGAGTATGAGTGGAAATGGTGTTGACACAGTATTCAAGTTTGAGCTTCTCAAAAATTAGTAAAATAAATGTTCAAAACAAGTGTTTCAACATCCTAACAATATTAACAAGCAGAAAAAATAGTTCAAATGTGTAAAACCACTAAGAATTCATGTGAACTTAAATGAATCAATATCTCAGAAATAATCACTGTCAATGAGAGGCGGGTTAGTGCCACTGCTTTTGATGCCATGCAGTGAGAACAGATGTGTAATAGCAGGCATATGCAAAATGATTTTCATAACATTTGAAAGCCAAATGTGGGTGAGCCAGAGCTCTTATATCTGGGAGAGAGAGAGAGAGAGAGAGAGAGAGAGAGAGAGAGAGGAATGGATGCCAAACAATCACTGAATTCCCATAGACCTTTCAACAAAGAGATGATAAGATGTTACATCTGGATATAAAAGGAAGAGTTATGGGAGTTCCACAAGACTCATATGTACATATATTTTGGAGGCTGTATAGACAAGAAAAAAGAACTAATTTTAATAACAAACAAAACAGTTGCTTAAGGCAAAATCAGACAAGACCTAGAAAATGTACTTTAAATTTAATAATAAAAATAATAGAAATTGTATCATAGTAGTAAATACAAAGGTAATTCCAAAAGACATTAGGGGTTTTAGATACTGGTGACAAATAAATGGGATAGGATATTTTGAAACTGGCAATAATTATAAATATTCAAATTATCTTCTTAAAGGCTATCATGTATTGTGAAATGTTTAAATTATGTACATAGTTGGAGAGATACCTGCAAAAACCAGAAAAATTCAGTTTTGTGAAGTCATTCACATGGTGACATACTCTTTGAACATCATCTAAATCAAGACAGAATTTAATAGAAGAAATTATGATGTTACAATATATGTAAATATGTTATTATATAAGACTACACTGAACTTTTGAAAAAATCATGTATTTTTTTAAAGCACAAATATTACTTTTTAATATTTTTATAGTGGTTACATACATTATTATAAACAATATGGTTTCCTAGTCATGACACTTTGGAGAAACTGTATACACTATCTTCTTATTAATAAGAAAAATTACAGTGCACACTTGCAGTGTTCATGAGCATAATGTAGTAAAAGAACAGGCAAAATTAGTCAGGGTTTCCTAAACTCATTTCACTGAGAAAGCTGTTTTAACCCCTAAAGTTTCTTTAATACTTCTTGAAAATAGCAAATAGTAGAATGTCTTGTGACAGACACTGTTATAATTAATAAGAACAAGATAACAAATTAAAATATATGTTAAAATAATTGAGGATGTTAAAATAAGATTCTGGACTCTGCAGTACTTTTTCTCGGTGCTTCCATGACATGATTTTGTCAGTCTTGTATCTGGAGTATTTTATTAAATCTGATGAAATAGTGAATGATTAGAAATGCAATGTCATTTACTGACTACAGAGAGACTCAAAGTCTAGTTAAGTCACACTGACCCTCAGGAATTATCTTCATGAAATACATAGCTCTAAAATTTGTGCATCCATGAAAGAAATAACTTTTAAAAATTATGATCATGTTCCATGTATTTTTGAATGTTAGCCATGTATTACTGGATTACTAATTGGTGTCTTTTCTCTGAAAAAAGACTATTTCTCCCACTCTTAGCATTCCTTAGTTGCCTGTAGTTTTAAGCTTCTTGAGCTTTTCTCTTTTCTTTTTAATTATTATCATTTATTACAATTGATTCAATATGTATCCCTACTGTACCCCCTCCCTTTTCTCCTCCCAAACCTTCTCTCCCTCCCTCTTCTCCTCCTATGTCCCCCCCTAATCCACTGATCTGGGAGATCCTCCTCCCCTTTTATCTGATCGTAGTCTATCAGGTCACATCAGGACTGGTTGCATTATCTTCCTCTATGATCTCTATGGCTGCTCCCCCAGGGGTATGTGATCAGAGAGCCTGCCACAGAGTTTATGCCAGAGAAAGCCCCTACTTCCCTTACTAGGGGCCTCACTTGGAAACGTAGTTTATGAGCTACATCTGAGCCAGAGTTGAGCTTCTTCTTGTTCATATCAACCTGTTCATTGTTTAAATCCTCATTTAGCTTATGTTTAGGGATTTGTAAAAGTAACTTTATACAGACTGAAAAAATCCTATATATGTAGTTAAGAACATATAATTGGATACTGTATATAACATATGAACAATTAATAAAAAGTATACCATGAATATGAAAGAGAGTATTACTGGGCATATCCAAGAGCTTCGGTAAAGAAAGTGAAGGGAAAAATGATGGAATTTTAATGTTACAGATTAAGAATTTATTTTAAAAACATAGACGTTGTGTGCTCGGCTGCTGACAGACCAGGCTCAGTAAAAGAACAAGCCTCTGTATTGCTGGGGTACATTGTATAAAGGTGTGTTGTGTCTCTGTTCTGGCAGAGAACTATGACCCATCACCAATATTACATTTTCATTATTTGTTTCTTCCTCACCTGCTTAAGGCAATGTAGAATTGTATCTGCCTGACTTTAGTTAAGACCTGTAGACCAATAGCTGAAAGGGTAGTAAGAAGCGGAACTTCTGGGAGACAGAGGCACTCTGAGCAATAAACCGAAACAGACACACAAAGATTACCAGCGGGACACAGATGCATTGGGACCTGTACAGGTGCAGAGAGGCGAAGACCTAGCCAGCTTTGTGAGAAGTAGGCCAGGGTTAGTTGGGCTAAATTTTCTAAGCTATCTGAGAGCTTGACTACCGAAAGACCTTAGTTTTTATAAGTATTAGTATGTCTCAGTGTCTTTCGTTAACCACTGGCAGGTCCAGAGTGTTCAAGCTGTACTGAATGGTATAAAAAAATGCCACACAGATAATTTCAGATGCATATTGGCTAGGCCACATTATTCAGATCATTGGCCAAATCCATCTGGATTTTGCTAAAGGAGTGTTTCTAGATAGAGTCAACATTTAAATCAGTGGACACTGAGTGAAGTTTCTTATCCATAATGGGGGAGTCCTCAAACAATCAGTTTTAAACTTTAGTATAAAAAATAATTTTCTCAGGATGGGGATTGAACATTTTAGGGTCCTCTCTTTTACTTAGTTTGTTTAGATGTACAGATTTTAGTGGGTTTATTCTATGTTGTATGTTTATATGAGTGAGTATATACCATGCGTGTCTTTTCGCTTCTGGGACAACTCACTCAGGATGATCCTTTCCAGGTCCCACATTTACCTGCAAATTTCATGATTTCCTTATTTTTCATTGCTGAATAATACTCCATTGTATAGATGTACCACAGTTTCTGAATCCATTCTTCAATTGAGGGGCATCTGGGTTGTTTCCAGCTTCTGGCTATTACAAATAAAGCTGCTACAAACATGGTTGAGCAAATGTCCTTTTTGTGTACTTGAGCCTCTTTTGGGTATATGCCTAGGAGTGGTATGGCTGGATCTTGAGGAAGTGCTATTCCTAGTTGTCTGAGATAGCGCCAGATTGATTTCCAGAGTGGTTGTACAAGTTTACATTCCCACCAGCAGTGGAGAAAGGTTCCCCTTTCTCCACAACCTCTCAGAAAAAGAAAATAGGAAACAACCTCGGAACCTGCTACAGAGGGCCTCTGAAAGCCAGAAGAAAACAGGAAACAACCTTGGAATCTGCCACAGAGGGCCTCTGAAAGCCTCTGCGGTATAGACTGTCAAAGCAGATGCTGAGCCTGATGGACAACTGATGGGCAGAGTGAATGGAATTTTTTTTTCGTATTTTATTTTTTTTCTTATCAGTTACATTTTATTAACTATGTACCCCAGCCGTGTCCCTATCCCTCATTCCCTCCCAGTCCCTCCCTCCCTCCCTCCTCTCCACCGTGCCCCTTGCCAAGTCCACTGATAGGGGGGACCTCCTCCCCATTCATCTGATCCTGTTTTATCAGGTATCCTCAGGACTGGCTGCAAAGCTCTCCTCTGTGGCCTAACAGGACTGCTCCTCCCTTGGGGGGTGGGGAGGCCAAAGAGCCAGTCATTGAGTTCCTGTTAGAAACAGTCCTTGTTCCCCTCACTATGGGAAACCATTTGGTTACTGAACTACCACAGGCTACATCTGAGCAGAGGTTCTAGCTTACATTCATACATGGTCCTTGGTTGCATGTCAGTCTCAAAAAAGACCCTGTGCCCAGATATCTTTGGTCCTTGTGGAGCTCCTATCCTTTCCTCATCAGTCTAA
Organism: Psammomys obesus; assembly: GCF_907164565.1. Taxonomy (NCBI): domain Eukaryota; kingdom Metazoa; phylum Chordata; class Mammalia; order Rodentia; family Muridae; genus Psammomys; species Psammomys obesus. Next base: position 11,828,000 of record NW_026585797.1, read on the forward strand.
CTCCCCTTCTTTCTTATGATTCCCTGCACCCTGCCAAAGGTTTGGTCACGAGTCTTTGCTTTGAAAACACCGCTAGTTAGAGTCTTTCCAATGTGCTCAGTAGACTCCTGTCAATGTTCAATGCGTATCCCATCTGTCTTTCAAAACGAGGATTGATAATCTTACCCCATGTCTGCTCTCTTGATTATCTTTTTTAGGTGTAAAGATTTCATTATGTTTATTATATCTTATAGGTCTATATAAGTGAGTATATACCGTGTTTGTCTTTCTCCTTCTGGGATATTTCACTCAAGATGATCTTTTCTAGATTCCACCATTTGCCTGCAAATTTCATGATTTCGTCCTTTTTGATTGTTGAGTAGTATTCCATTGTGTAAAAATACCACAATTTCTGTACCCATTCCTCCGTTGATGGACATCTGGGTTGTTTCCAGGTTCTGGCTATTACAAATAAAGCTGCTATAAACATGGTTGAGCAAATATCCCTTTTGTGTACTTGAGCAAACTTTGGGTATATACCTAGGAGTGGTATAGCTGGGTCTTGAGGAAGCACTATTCCTAATTGTCTTAGAAAGCGCCAGATAGATTTCCAGAGTGGTTGTACCAGTTTACATTTCCACCAGCAGTGGAGGAGGGTTCCCCTTTCTCCACAACCTCTCCAGCATGTGTTGTCCCTTGAGTTTTTCATTTTGGCCATTCTGATGGGTGTAAGGTGATATCTCAGGGTCGTTTTGATTTGCATTTCCCTGATGGCTGGAATTTTATGTAAGAAGTAGGAAATAGTAAGAGCTGGAGGGGACAGGCACTCCACAAGGAGAGCAACAGAACAAGAGAATTTGAACACAGGGAACTTCCCAGAGACTCATACTCCAACCAAGGACTATTCGTGGAGATAACCTAGAACCCCTGCACAGATGTAGCCCATGGCAGTTCAGTTTCCAAGTGGGTTACATAGTAATGGGAAGCGGGACTGCCTCTGACATAATCTGATTGGCCTGCTCTTTGATCACCTCCCCCTGAGGGGGGAGCAGCCTTACCAGGCCACGGTAGAGGACAATGCATCCACTTTTGATGAGAACTGATAGACTAAGATCAGAAAGGAGAGGAGAACCTCCCCTATCAGTGGACTTGGGGAGTGGCATGCATGCAGAAAGGGGAGGGAGGGTGGGATCGGAGGAGAGGAGGAAGGAGCTTATGGGGGGATACAAAATGAATAAAGTGTAATTAATAAAAAATTAAAAAAAATAATTTTCTCCAAAAAAGGAATGATGCTTATAGGACACAGATAGATGCAAACTACAACTTTTATTGAGTTTCTTGTTTATTGGGTCTACCCTGAAAATCTTGGAGCTTTCAGTCTTCATAGTCACGTGAACCAATTTATTTTACAATAAGTCCATCAATTTGTCTCTTTTTTTGCCATCTATCTGTTTCTCTGTCTGTCTCTTTGTGGGTTGATCAGTCTAACTCTCTATCATCTATCTCTTCTATTTAGCTTCATACTACCTCATATATATATGAGGTAGGATATATATATCACATTTGTTCTGTTGTTATGGAGAACACATTCTGTACTATTAGTTTTCCAGGTTCATCCTGCTCTTTGTTAAATCTCAAGAATGCCATATACTTTGGGTTGCATTGTGTAAAGAAATGCTGTTCATTCCTCGTTGAAGCCAACTAATGCAATTAATTTGAATCCCTTGACGATGCACTTCTCAGGAACTGATAGAAAAAATAGGAGGGGTGTCTTAAATAATTTTTTTTAAATTATGATGATTCATAAAACTTCCTTACGGGGGCGGAGCCAAGATGGCGACTAGCACACACAGTTTCTGAGCTGTGGAAGAGATAAAGTTCTGAGTTGATGAGTGGAAGAGCTTCTGAAGCCAGGGAAACAACGGAGAGACTTTCTAAACAACAGGGAACATCGCAGGAGGTGAAAACCTTGGTCTCTGGTCACCTAGGGACTTGTTTGGGGAAGGTGAGAAACGATCCTTTGATCTCTCGGCACTCCCCTCTCCCAGACCTCCCTTCTCCTCGGCACAGCGGACTCGCCTTTCTCAGCGCAGACCTAACTGCCTAAGGCCTGCAGCCACTGAGGCGGAGCCCCAAGCCCTTTATCGGCAAAGGCCAGCAGTACTGTGTCTCCGAGCCCCAGATTCGCACAGCGGCTGCACCATCCTCCCAGGGCCTGAGTCTGCTAGACGCCATACTAGCTCCACAGGAGCACCATCACTGACGGTACGGCCCGCCCAATCCCACAGTGACAGAGAATACACTATATACTCACCAAAACCAGACAGAAATGCCATACAAGCTAGACACACCAGGCGCTGGGCCTCCGAAGCTTGGAGAGCACAGTAAAGAGACCCCAGACTTCCCAGAAAGCATCTGGACTAGGTCCTTCTAAAACAGAAGTCAGGCATCGAACCCCCTCCCACCCATATACCCACTTTGGGAAACAGAGGGGCACTTGGAACATTGAAGTTCCTGCTCTGTGGGTCTAATTGAGGAGTTAAGGCAGTTAATGCCAGAAATTGTGCTGCGATCATCACTAGCACCTGCGACATATACATTGCAGAGCCCCTCCCACAGACTCAAGGGTTCAACATTAGCCATCAATCTGTCCCTCGAGACACACGCCCACGCCCACTTACACACACACACACATATACACACGCATGCTTGCATTTGCCTCTGTTTGCGCCTGCGTACTTTCCTCCCACAGGTACAGCTAGTCCTCAGCACACGCTAAGGACATGGGACCTCTCTCAACTTCCGGAAGAATTCTCCAGACTCGAGAGAGAGACAGTACCAGTCTGATCGGCAGAATCCAAAACAAACAGGGAAGGTCTCAGATAAGCCAATGGCCAGGGGTAGGCAAAAGAACACTTCCAACATAAATCAGGACATCATGACTTCACCAGCAAACCCCAAAATCGATGGATACTCCAATTCATCAGAAGCACAGGAAAATGACCTTAAAGCCATGCTTGCTCAATTATTTGAGGCTCATAAGGAGGAAATGAACAAATCTTTCAAAGAGTTGGTCAGTCAATTGGAGGTAAAGAAAGAAGAAATAGACAAAACCCTTAAAGAAACACAGGCAAACATAGCCAAACAAATAGAGGCACAAGTAGAGAAAAAATTAGTGGCATACAAAAAGGAAATGAACAAAAAAAAAAAAATAGAGACAATCATAGAGAGACAGGAATCCAAATTCAAACACATGAAAGAAATGGTGCAAGGCATGAAAACAGAATTAGAATCAATAAAGAAAACACAAAATGAGAAAACTCTTGAGCTGGAGAACTTGGAGAAAAGATCAGGAACCACAAAAGTAAGCATCACCAACAGAATACAAGAGATGGAAGAGAGAATCTCTGGAGCTGAAGACAAACTTGCAGAAATTGATACTTCTCTCAAAGAAAAAGTAAAATCAGAAAAATTCCAATCACAAAATATCCAAGAAATCAAGGATGCTATGAAAAGACAAAATCTAAGAATAATAGGAATTGATGAAAAAGAAGACTCCAGGCTCCAAGGTCCAGAAAATATTTTCAAGAAAATCATAGAAGAAAAATTTCCCAACTTAAAGAAAGAGATGTCCATAAATATACAAGAGGCCTACAAAACACCAAATAGACTAGACCAGAAAAGAAACACATCACGTCACATCATAGTCAAAACACTAAATCTACAGAACAAAGAAAAGATATTAAAAGCAGCAAGGGAAAAAGGCCAAGTAACATATGAAGGTAGACCTATCAGAATCACACCAGACTTTTCATCAGAAACTATGAAAGCCAGAAGGGCCTGGGCAAGCATCATGGAGACTCTAAGAGATCACAAATGTCAACCCAAACTACCATACCCTGCAAAGCTTTCCATCAACATAGATGGAGAAAACAAAATATTCCATGACAAAACTAAATTTACGCAATATCTATACAGCAAACCAACCCTACAGAAGATACTAGAAGGAAAACTCCAATCCATCGAAAACGAATTCACCCAAGAAAACAGGGCATACAGATAATATCCCAACAAAAATGAAAAGAAAACAAGCAATGAAACATACTAAGACCATCAACTCCATTACAAAAGGAACTAACATGCATTGGTCAATATTATCTATCAATATTAATGGACTCAACTCACCAATAAAAAGACACAGGCTAACAGAATGGTTACGGAAACAGGACCCAACATTCTGTTGCATCCAAGAAACACACCTATGCAACAAAGATAAACACTACCTCAGAGTAAAGGGTTGGAAAAATGTTTTTCAAGCAAATGGTTCCAGAAAACAAGCTGGAGTAGCCATCCTAATATTTAATAAAATAGACTTTCATCCGAAGTTAATCAAAAAAAGATAAGGAGGGCCACTATATTCTCATCAAAGGAAAAATCCAACAAGAGGACATCACAATTTTGAATATCTATGCCCCAAATACAAGAGCACCTACATTCGTAAATGAAACAATATTAAAGCTTAAATCATCATACATTGATCCTAATACCTTAATAGTGGGAGACTTCAACACCCCACTCTCATCAAGGGACAGATCAACCAGACAGACACCAAATAGGGAAATAAAAGCACTCACAGAATCCCTAAATCAAATGGTCCTAATAGACGTCTACAGATCTTTTCACCCAAACTCAAAAGAGTACACCTTCTTTTCAGCACCACATGGAACCTTCTCCAAAATAGACCATATAGTTGGTCACAAAGCAAGCCTCAACAGATACAAAAGGATTGAAATAATCCCTTGTATACTATCTGACCACCATGGACTAAAGCTGGACATCAACAACAACAGAAACAACAAAAAGCCGACACGCACATGGAAACTGAACAACTTACTACTCAATGACAGCTGGGTCAAGGAAGAAATAAAGAAAGAAATTAAAGACTTCCTAGAATTCAATGAAAATGAAGGTACAACATACCCAAATTTATGGGACACAATGAAAGCAGTGCTCAGAGGAAAATTTATAGCACTAAGTGCCTACAAGAAGAAATCCGTAACATCACATACAAACAACATAATGGCCCAACTGAAAAACCTAGAAAAAAAAGAAGCAGATACACCGAAGAGGAGCAGAGGGCTGGAAATAATCAAACTAAGGGCAGAAATCAATCAATTAGAAACAAATAAAATTATCCAAAGAATCAATAAAACAAAAAGCTGGTTCTTTGAGAAAATCAACAAGATAGACAAACCCTTAGCCAAACTAACTAAAAAGCAGAGAGAAACCATACAAATCAGCAAAATCAGAAAGGAAAATGGGGACATAACTACAGACACTGAGGAAATCCAAACGATTATTAGGTCATACTACAAAAGCCTATATGGCACAAAATTTGAAAATCTAAATGAAATGGATAACTTTCTTGACAGATTCCATCTACCAAAATTAAGTCAAGATCAGGTAGAAAGACTGAATAGTCCTATATCTCCCAAGGAAATTGAAGCAGTCATTAACAGTCTCCCCTCCAACAAAAGCCCTGGACCAGATGGCTTCAGCGCAGAATTCTACAAGACCTTCAAAGAAGTACTAACACCAATTCTCCTCAAACTATTCCATAAAATAGGAACAGAAGGAACACTACCAAACTCATTCTATGAAGCCATAGTCACTTTGATACCTAAACCACACAAAGATCCAACAAAAAAAGAGAACTTCAGACCTATCTCTCTTATGAACATTGATGCAAAAATACTCAATAAAATACTTGCAAACCAAATCCAAGAACATATCAAAGATATCATCCACCATGACCAAGTAGGCTTCATCCCAGGAATGCAAGGGTGGTTCAACATATGGAAATCCATCAATGTAATCCACCACATAAACAAACTGAAGGAGAAAAACCACATGATCATCTCCTTAGATGCTGAAAAAGCTTTTGACAAAGTCCAACACCCATTCATGTTTAAAGTCTTGGAGAGATCAGGGATACAAGGCACATACCTAAAGATAGTAAAGGCAATATACAGAAAGCCTATAGCCAACATCAAACTCAAGGAGAGAAACTTAAATCAATCCCACTGAAATCAGAGACAAGACAAGGCTGCCCACTCTCTCCATATCTCTTTAACATTGTACTTGAAGTCCTAGCCAGAGCAATAAGACAACTAAAGGAGATCAAGGGGATACAAATCGGAAAGGAAGAGGTCAAAGTGTCACTATTTGCAGATGATATGATAGTATACATGAGCGACCCCAAAGATTCAACCAGAGAACTTCTTCAGCTGATAAACACCTTCAGCAAAGTGGCAGGATACAAAATCAACTCAAAAAAATCAGAAGCCCTCTTGTATACCAAAGACAAAAGGCTGAGAAAGAAATTAGGGAAACAACACCCTTCACAATAGCCACTAATAACATAAAGTACCTTGGTGTGACTCTAACCAAGCAAGTGAAAGACCTGTTTGAGAAAAACTTCAAGTCTTTGAAGAAAGAAATTGAAGAAGATCTCAGAAGATGGAAAGATCTCCCGTGCTCATGGATTGGTAGGATTAACATTGTGAAAATGGCCATCCTGCCAAAAGCAATCTACTGATTCAATGCAATTCCCATCAAAATACCAACTGAATTCTTTACAGACCTTGAAAAAAAGATTCTCAGCTTCATATGGAGAAACAAAACACCCAGAATCTCCAAAACGATCCTGTACAACAACAGATTATCTGGAGGTATCTCCATTCCCGATCTCAAGCTGTACTACAGGGCAACAGTAATAAAAACTGCATGGCATTGGCATAGAAACAGAAAGGAGGATCAATGGAATCGCATAGAAGACCCAGAAATAAACCCACACACCTATGAATACTCAATATTTGACAAAGAATCCAAATCCATTCAATAGAAAAAAGACAGCATCTTCAACAAATGGTGCTGGACCAACTGGATGTCTACATGCAGAAAAATGAAAATAGATCCATATTTATCACCCTGCACAAAACTAAAGTCAAACTGGATCAAGGACCTCAACATAAAACCAGATACTCTAAATCAGTTGGAAAAAAAAGTGGGAAACAGCCTAGAACTCATTGGCACAGGAGACAACTTCCTGAACAGAACACCAACAGCACAGGCTCTAAGAGCAACAATCAATAACTGGGACCTCATGAAACTGAAAAGCTTCTGTAAAGCAAAAGACACTGTCATCAAAACAAATAGACAGCCTACAGATTGGGAAAGAATCTTCACCAACCCTTTATCTGACAGAGGGCTAATATCCAGTATATATAAAGAACTAAAGAAGCAGAAAAGCAACAAACCAAGTAATCCACTTAAAAAATGGGGAACAGAGCTAAACAGAGAATTCTCGAAAGAGGAACATCGAATGGCAGAGAAACACTTAAAGAAATGCTCAACCTCATTAGCCATTAGGGAAATGCAAATCAAAACGACCCTGAGATTTCACCTTACACCCATCAGAATGGCCAAGATGAAAAACTCAAGTGATAGCACATGCTGGAGAGGTTGTGGAGAAAAGGGAACCCTCCTCCATTGCTGGTGGGAATGTAAACTGGTTCAACCACTCTGGAAGTCAATCTGGCGCTTTCTCAGACAACTAGGAGTAGTGCTACCTCAAGACCCAGCTATACCACTCCTAGGTATATACCCAAATTTTGCTCAAGTACACAACAAGGACATTTGTTCAACCATGTTTGTAGCAGCTTTATTTGTAATAGCCAGAACTTGGAAACAACCCAGATGTCCATCAACAGAGGAATGGATACAGAAATTGTGGTATTTTTACACAATGGAATACTACTCAGCAATCAAAAAGGAGGAAATCATGAAATTTGCAGGCAAGTGGTGGGATCTAGAAAAGATCATTCTGAGTGAAGTATCCCAGAAGGAGAAAGACAAACTTGGTATATACTCGCTTATATAGACCTACAAGATATGATAAACAT
>NW_026585797.1:11835952-11946177 GCF_907164565.1 Psammomys obesus
TTTAGAAAGACAAATGGGATGTGCATTGAACTTATGACAGGAGTCTACCACAAAAGGCATCTGAAAGACTCTACCTAGCAGTGTTTCAAAGCAGAAACTAAGACTCATAACCAAACCCTCGGCAGAGTGCAGGGAATCATATGAAAGAAGGGAAGTTAGTATGATATGGAAAGGATAGGAGCTCTACAAGGACCAAATATATCTGGGCACAGGGTCTTTTCTGAGACTGACACTCAACCAAGGACCATCTATGGATATAACCTAGAACTTCTGCTCGGATGTGGCCCGTGGTAGCTCAGTAACCAAGTAGTTCTCCAAAGTAAGGGGATCACGGACTATTTCTAACAGGATCTCAAGGGCAGGCTGTTTGACCCCCCCCCCCAGGGGAGGAGCAGTCTGTTAGGCCACAGAGGAGGACTTTGCAGCCAGCCCTGAAGATACCTGATAAAACAGGGTCAAATGAAAGGGGAGGAGGTCCTCCCCTATCAGTGGACTTGGAAAGGGGCAGGGAGGAGACCAGGGAGGGAGTGTGGGGTTGGGGAGGGAATGAGGGATCGGGATACAGCTGGGACACAGAGTTAACAAAATGTAACTAAAAAGAAAAATAAAATAAAAAAAAAGAAATAAGGACAAATCTCTCACAAGTATAAACGATATTCCTCAAACCCAGGCTCAACAACTGCAAAATGAAAATTCATGGAATTAGTCAAAATCCATCCATCAACTAATGATTGTTACTGATCATAATAAAAAGAAAAGACAAAATCTTGAAAACCTCTAGAGAGAGGTTTCTTAAAATGAGAACTAACTCAGTTTCTACAATAATGATGATGATGATGATGATGGTGGGTATTAGAAAACAATCGGTGATGCATTTGAAATATTGAAATAAGATATTTATATCTAGATTATTTCTCTTATAACTATAAGATATTAAGATATCAACATTTAAAAAAATAGCTGAATGGATTTCCTCACTTTCTGAATGCCCATGGAATTTAGACATAGTATTTTGTCTTGAAAGTAAATAAAAATAATACTTACTCAATTATGTAAATTCATTTAGAATTGTACCATTAAAGTAACTACATATGTGTATAGCAAAACCAGTATGAGTGAGCTTTTGTTTGGATTCCATTTTTTATTATATTTAAATAGACAACCATAGAAACAATAGTTATAAAACAATATTGAAATGATTATAATATATAAACAGCTAATTTGTACATTAATATTACAAAATAGAAGGAAGAGAGTGATAACTTCATATGCTTTTATATTCTTTCTACAATGTCGATGCTATATTTTATCTCCACAGTTACTTTTGTGAAAATAATGAAAGTATAATGAATTCAGTAGGTAAGATGGAGCATTTGAAAATACATATTAAACATAAAAGAAAACATTAATGGGGTAAAAGATATAAAAACATAATACATATGTAAACTAATTACAAAACTGGTGTAAACTCACTATGTCCAATAAGAGGGTAGAGAATAAATAGTTCTATGATATAAATACAATGTACTAGGAAAATGTGAAAATTATAAATATATCAAACCCTTAAAACTCTGAAAATGAAAAACAAATGAACAAACATGTTTGGAGACTGCAATAGTGATTTGTCAGTGCAGGTATAAAGATGGATAAAACAGGAAAGAAATTAACACAAGCACAGAATAGTTGGATCACTGTGATATGGCCTCTAGAAACAGAACTGACTCACATGTGCCCAAATTAGAACGTATCATGCGCTCAAGATGAGGATATAGAAGGAACACTTGTTATATGCAGATTTTAATTTGTATGCTTCTTTTTCTAAAGTTACCATATTCTTATTCTTTTTATATTTAAAATTAATTTCATACATTTTCTGTTAGCTAGCTCCTCTGGCTTTCTGAAACACTCCTATCATTTTGAAGCACTCCATTCTGGCTGAGCTATGACAATGCAGTTAGATATAGTCCTAGGGTTTCCAAAACTAAACTTGCTTATTTCTCTAATATCTGTCTTCTGCCCTTTGAATTCCAGGAATGTCTTTAAAAATTTTGTGCCATTCTTTTTCTACCACTCCCCGGTTAATCCCAGCAATAGCCAACGTGGGGATAACAAGAAAACTCTCAATTTCCTTTTCACTCACCATTTTCTGCCCTCTTCTTATGCCAGCAAGTAAGCTCACTGCTGATTCTTAAACTAGAGACCTCTTCCTGGGTTTTCTTCCCTGCCAATAGCCATGGCCTTCACAACCATGTTAGTGCTTTCTTCTCCATGGCTCAAAATTAATTCACAATATGAAGGACAGGAAAACTTGGTATTTTTGTTGGCAAGACTCTCTTCCTGGCCTCTTCTTTCTCTTCTTCCTCCTTGTCTTCCCCTCCTCTCTCCTTCCCTTCATCCCTTCCTCTCTCTCTTTTTTTCTCTTTACCTTACTTGAGCATTAACAAAAAATAAATAAATAAATTACTGATTTGCAGGGTACTAAATTTGCAATTGAAACTTGGGCCTAACTTATAGGCCCAAGATTCATGTATTTAATGCTTTTTTTGGTATCTATAGTTAAATATCTCGCATATTCACTTAGTGTCCCGTATCAGTCTTTTTCATATCAAGAACTATTGGACAGTTATTTCTGTACTTTCACTTTGTTTAACAAGGGCTTCATTTTAATTTTGTCAGTGGCTACAGGAATGATTTGCCAATGGAATGAATGGCCAGACCCCAATGGAGGATGAGTTGTTAGATTTTGATACAGACAACAAGACTTCTCTACTTTCTTCTAGGAACATAATATTAATGTCCATAAATTAAAATATGAGAAAAAATGAGCTCTATTACACTTACGGTGAGTCTATGGTGGAAGAAAACTGGTGGGTATTTTCTTCTCCCATCTCTCTTCTGGAATACACATCTCTATGTTGCTCTATTGTTAGACTTGGAAATCCTCTGGGGTTGAAACTACTGTTTTTGCTTGACCCAAATAGTGGATAACTAAGTTACGTGCCAGAAATATATATATATATTATATATAATATATATATATTTCCATTTTGTGTAATGATAATATGAAAGATTATCCTGAAATTATAATACAAAGTCTAATAATTATAGAAATATTTAATATATGAATTTCACTAATAATCATTGTTTACATTTTCAATATCCATCATCATTTTTTAGGATGAGTGAGTGGCTTAGTTGCTATTCTATTTTTGTAAAGAGATAGCCTGACTACACCAACTCTCATTAAAAAAAAGCATTTAATCACGGAGTCTTGCTTACAATTTTAGTCAATTAATCCATTATTGACTCTAATCCCTAACCTCTAACATAATGGATCATGGCAGCAGGAAGGAATGGTGCTAGAACAGTAGCTGAGAGCTTACATCCTTATCCACAGACAGGAGGCAGAGAGAGAGAGAAAGAGAGAGAGAGGGAGGGACATATAGACAGAGAGACCTAGGCAGAGGCAGAGGCAGAGAGGCAGAGAGGCAGAGAGGCAGAGAGGCAGAGAGGCAGAGAGGCAGAGAGGCAGAGAGGCAGAGAGACTGGGCCTGGCATGTGTTTTGAAACACCAAAACCCACCACCAGCAACATGCTTCCTCCAACAAAGCCCTACCATGTAATTATCACCTTGCTTCATTTATTGGGGATTAAGTATTCAAATATGAGTCTATGGTGGCCATCCTGTTCAAACCACCACAGTGAATGAGTCCTAACCATCAACTTTAGGAAATTATCGTTACTACCTCCTTCCTTCCATATATATATACACATTTTTATTCTTTACATGATCTAGTAAGTTTCTGTATGGTTTGTCCTTTGTTTCTTCCTTTCTTCCTCCAAGTATTCTGCTTATTTTAAAGGCAGTTTTATTGCCTTTCTTTTTCTAGTAAGTATTTCTTTTTTTTTTCCTTAGGTTCTATTTCATTTTCTATTTTCTTCTTACATAATCTTAGAATTTCTCAGTTAGTGTTTGATATCCTGATTTATAGTTGGCTGTTGCCATGGAGACTGTTTTAGTTACTTGCCCACAGGAGGGAGCTCTCTACCTGTTAAAAGGTCGGCTCAGAAGATTACTGGTGTTTGGGGAGCAGACAATGGAGATGGAACCCATATAAAGAGAGACATGAGTTTGTTTACTTACAGATGCATGAGTACAGCATTTGACATATTCTTTAGTCTAGGCTAAGATGCATACCTAATAGTCACTGTATGACACAGTAGGAATTGTGGTCTGAAGATCATTGCCCAATATTTCTTATCACTTTCTTTTACAGCCTGTTTTGCATTGGAATCTATATGTAAAACATTACAACATGATTCTGATGAACCTAGACATCAAGTGAACTGGGGTAGATGTTATAGGAAAGAATGAGTCAATAGGAAAGCTAATATGAAAAAGGGTAACGTAGCGATGTTTGCTAAGTGATTCTAAGGTTTTGTAAGATTTTTATCTCCTTGAGGAGTCAAATCGTTGAAACAAAAAAACCTGGAAGGTGAAGATCCAATATGGCAGCAACCAGTGTGCACCATATCTGAGGGGCACAGGATCCAAAACTCCAAAATTGGTGAGTGGAGGGGCAGAGGAAGCCAGAACATCAACAGAGAGGCTTCCTGGGCAAGAGGGGACAACCCATGAGCTGAGACTTTTTGGATACAGGTCATCCACGGACATCTCCAGGGACTGAGAGTGGCAAATATTCAACTCTCCTGCACTTCCCCTTGATGGGGGGACTCCCTAGTCCCTCCTTAGCAGAGGAGACCTGCAGTGCCTGCTGTTCCAAGCAGGTAGTGGCTGGGGGCAGTGCAGGTTCTCCAGGGCTTCCCAGCGGTCATCTGTACTGGCCTCCCATTTCTGTGGGCAGCAGGTAGCTGAGTGGGCCTCCTAACAGGCCTATGTATCAGCCTCCAAGTTCTGCAGGCAACTGTCCAGGCTTCCCAGGGCCTCGCAGCAAGTGACTGTATGGGCCTCCCAGATCTGCAGCAACGGCACAGGGTGGCAGCTGCCACTAACAGGGGCCTCCATGCTCCGTGACTGAGACAAACCAAAGTGGCCACCCCAAGTAAGGGTCTCCATGCCCAGTGGACAAATAGTGGACACCACTGAGCTGACTGATCTACATTCTCATTTGCCCCTGCAGGACCAAATCTGAGAGTAGAGAACAAGTAGAACTCCTTTGCTTTTGAATGAGGCCTGCAAGTGACTGAATGTGCCTTCAAGTAAATGTGTGCAGGGCAAGAGATCCAGGGTCCATCTATGCTGGCAGCCTGACATTGGATCCCTCCCAACCCACACTCAATGTGGGCAACAGGGATTCTTGGGACAGCATTCTCAACATCCATGCCCCTGTTCTGTGGGTCTACCAGTGGAGTCCAGGCAAACAATTCTTGGAAATGCACTACCGCCTGTGCTAAAGTCCCACATTCCAGGAATCTACACTCTCTAGGACACTATCCTTCAAGGCACACTTCCACGCATCTGCATACACTTGCTCACCAGCACGTGTGCACGCATCCTCCTGTAGCTACAGATGAAACAGCAAAACACATGAGCAAGACAGCAGCCATCTCTCCGCTTCCTGAAGAATACCCCAGACACCAGAGAAAGACAGACCTTGTCTGAAGTACAGACTCCAGGAACAATACCTCCAAAAAAAAAAAAAAAAAAAAAAAATCAGGATATCATGGCTTCACCAGCAACCCCAAATTCAATTAATATTTTAATTCATTGGAAACACAGGAAAATTATTTTAAAGCTATGATTATCTAGCTATTAGAGGCATGTAAAGAGGAAACAAACAAATCTCTCAAAGAAATACCCACACAAATGGAGGCAAAAAAAGAGGAAAGAACAAGGGTTTCAAAGAAATACAGGCAAATAGAGCCAAAAAATAAAGGCACAAGTAGAAGCACAACTAGTGGCATATGAACACAAATGAACAAAATGAAATGATGAGTTGAACAAAAAAATAGAGAACATAATAAAAAGTCAGGATTCCACATTCAAACAGATGAAAGGAATGGTGCAAGACATGAAAACAGAATTAGAACCAATAAAGTATTATAAGAAAGAAAGAAAACAAAAACAGAGAAAACTCTGGAGCTGGCGAACTTAAAGAAAAGATCAGGAAACACAAGGTAAGCATCACCAATGGAATACAAGAGATGGAAGAGAGAATCTCAGGTGCTGAAGGTATAGTTGCAAAAATTTGTACTTCTCTCAAAGAAAAAGTAAAATCGGAAAAGTCCCAAACACAAAACATCCAAGAAATCCAGGAGTCATGAAAAGAGAAAACCTTTAGAAAACCGTAGATGAAAGAAAAGATTCCAGGCTCCAAGGTCGACAAAATATTTTCAAGAAAATTTTAGAAGATAAATTTCCCAACTTAAAGAAAGAGATGTCCATAAACATACAAGAGGTCAACACAACACCAAATAGACTAGACCAGAAAAGAAACTCCTCATATCACATAATAGTCAAAAGAGTAAATCTACAGAACAAAGAAAAAAAAAATATTAACAGCAGCAAGGGAAAAAGGCCAAGTAACATATAAAGGTAGAACTATCAGAAACACACCAGACTTCTCAACAGAAACTATGAAAGCCAGAAGGGCCTGGTCAGAAGTCATGCAGATTCTAAGGGACCAGAGATGCCAACCCAGAATATCATACCCAGCAAAACTCTCAATCAACATAAATGGAGAAAAACAAAATATTCCTTGAAAAAACTACACTTACATAATATCTACACAGCAGCCCAGCCTTAGAGAAGATACTAGGAGGAAAATTCCAAGCCAGAGAAAACAAATACACCCAAGAAAACACAGGATATAAACAACTTGACAACAAAATATTAAAAGTAAGCAAGCATTTTGACACGGTAACACCACCAAATTCACAATCAAAGGAACTAACATTCATCTGTCACTATTATCTATCAACATCATTGGACTAAAGTCTCCAATAAAAATACACAGCCTAACAGAATGGTTGCAGAAACAGGATCCAAAAATCTGCTGCATCCAAGAAACATACCTCTGCAACAAAGATAAACACAACCTAAGAGTAAAGGGCTGGAAAAATGTTTTCCAAGAAATGGACACAGAAAACATGTTAAGGTAGCTATCTTAATATCTAATAAAATAGACTTTTAACAAAAAAAATCAAAAAAGTTGAGGAAACTCACTTTAATTCTCATCAAAGAAAATATCCACCAGGAGGTCATCACAATTCTGAACATCTATGCCTGAAATACAAGAGTACCTACATTTGTATATGAAATATTATTAAAGCATAAATCACATATTGAGCCAAAAACCTTAAGAGTGGGAAACTTCAACATTTCACTCTCACCAATGGAGAGATCATCTAAACAGAATCTAAATAGGGAAATAACGCCACTTAGTGGTCCTAAATCAAATGAACTTAATACAGAACTTTTGACCCAAACTCAAAAGAGTATACCTCATGGAACCTTCTTCAAAATAGACCATATAGATGGTCACAAAGCAAGCCTCAACAGATACAAGAAGATTGAAATACTCTCTTGTATCCTATCTGACCACCATGGACTAAAGCTGAACATCAACTACAGCAGAAATAGCAAAAAGCCTACACAAACATGGAAACTGAAAAACTCACTAATCTATGACAGCTCGGTCAGGGAAGAAATAAAGAAAAAATTAAAGACTTCCTAGAATTCAATGGAAATGAAGGCACCACATACAGAAACTTATGGGTCACAATGGAAGCAATGCTAAGAGGAAAATTCAAAGCACTACGTGCCTTCGAGAAGAAATTCAGAACATCTCATACAATCAACTTAATGGCTCACCTAAAAGCCCTAGAAAAAAAGAAGCAGACACACCAAAGAGGAGTAGAAGGTTGGAAATAATCAAATTCAGGGCTGAAATCAATAAACTAGGAACAAATAAAACAATTCGAAGAATCAATGAAACCAAGATCTGGTGGGTTTTTTTTTTGTAAAAATGAACAAGACAGACAAACCCTTGGTCAAACTATCTAAAGGGAAGAGAGAAACCCTTTAGATAACATTAGAAATGAATGGGGGACATAACAACAGACACTGAGGGAATCCAATCATTAGGTTCTACCACAAAAGCCTATATGCCACACAATTTGAAAATCTCAATGAAATGGACAATTTTCTTGATAAATTCTATTTACCGAAATTCAATCAAGAACAGGTAGAAAGATTGAATAATGCTATATTCCCTGAGGAAATTGAAGCAGTAATCAAAAGTCACCCTTCCAAACAAAGCGCAAGGCCACATGGTTTCACTGCAGAATTCAACAAGACCTTCAACCAGAGCTAACTCCAATTCTCTTCAAACTATTCCAAATATAGAAAAAGAAGGAACGTTACCAAACTCATTCTATGAAGCCATAGTCACTTTGACACCTAAAACATACAAAGACCCAACAAAAAAAAGAGAATTTTAGACCTATCTCTCTTATGAACATTGATGCAAAAATACTCAACAAAATACCGGCATAATGAATCCAAGAATATATAAAAGATATGATCCACTGTGACCAACTAGGCTTCATCTCAGGCATGCAGGGGTATTTCAATATACAGAAATCCATCAATGTAATCCACCATATAAAAAAACTGAAGGAGAAAATCCAAATGATCATCTCCTTAGATGCTGAAAAAGCATTTGACAAAATCTAACACTAATCATGTTTAAAGTCTTGGAGAGATCAGGGATACAAGGCACATTCCTAAACATAGTAAAGACAATATACAACAAGCCTGTAGCCAACATCAAACTAAATGGAAAGAAACTTAAATCAGTCTCACTAAAATCAGGGACAAGGCAAGGCTGCTCACTCTCTCCATATCTTTTCAACATAGTTCTTGAAGTCCTTGCTGAAGCAATAAGACAACTAAAGGAGATCTAAGGGATACAAATTGGAAAGGAAGAAGTCAAAGTATCACTATTTACAAATGATATGGAGCAAACCCCAAAATTCAACCATAGAACTCCTTCAGCAGATAAACACCTTCAGCAAAGTGGTTCTATACAAAATTAACTAAAAAAAAAAAAAAAATCAGTAGCTCTCCTGTATACAAAAGACAAAAGGACCAAGAAAGAAATTAGGGAAACAACACCTTTTATAATAGCCACTAATAACATACAGTAGCATGGTGTGACTATAACCAAGCAAATGAAAGACCTGTTTGAAAAAAAATTGAAGTCTCTAAAAAAAGAAATTAAAGAAGATATCAGAGATGGAAAAAACTCCTGTGCTCATGGATTGGTAGGATTAACTTAGTGAAAATGGCCATCTTGCCAAAAGCATTTTACAGATTCAGTGCAATCCCCATTAAAATACCAACACAATTGTTTACAAACCTTGAAAGAACAATTATCAACTTCATATGGAAAAACAAAAACCCAGAATTGCCAAAGCAATCTTGTAAAACAACAGATCATCTGGAGGTATCTCCATCTCCATCCCTGATCTCAAACTCTACTACAGAGCAAAAAAAAAACAAAAGCAAAAACAAAAACAAAAACAAAAACAAAAACAAAAAAACCCCGCATGGTATTGGAGTAGAAACAGAATGGTGGATAAATGGAATTAAATAGAATATACAGAAATAAACCCATACACCTACGGATACTTGAGTTTTGACAAAAAAGTCAAAATCATACAATGGAAAGAAGTCAGCATCTTCAACAAATGCTGTAGGTCTAACTGGATATCTACATGTAGCAAATGCACATAGATCTGTATTTATCACCCTGCCCCAAACTAAAGTCCAAGGGGATCAAAGACCTCAACATAAAACAAGCCCCACTAAATCTGTTAGTAGAAAAAGTGGTGAAAAGCCAAGAACTCATTGGCACAGGAGACAAATTCCTGAACAGAGCACCAACAGCACAGGCTCTAAGAGCAATAATCAATATG
Source organism: Psammomys obesus (assembly GCF_907164565.1). Taxonomy (NCBI): domain Eukaryota; kingdom Metazoa; phylum Chordata; class Mammalia; order Rodentia; family Muridae; genus Psammomys; species Psammomys obesus. The sequence goes on from NW_026585797.1 coordinate 11,845,895, forward strand.
TGGGACCTTATGAAAATGAAAATCTTTTGTAAAGCAAAAGGCACTGTCACCAGAACAAAATGACAGCCTACAGATGAGGAAAGGATCTTCACCAACCCTATATCTGACAGTGGGCTAATATCTAGAATATATAAAGAACTCAAGAAGTTAAAAAGCAACAAATCAAGTAAGCCAAATAAAATATAGATCTAAATAGATAATTCTCCATGGAGGAATATAGAATAGCAGAGAAACAATTTAAAAATGCTCAATCTCCTTAGTCATCAGGAAAATGAAAATCAAAACAACCCTGAAATTTCACCTTATTATACCCATCAGTATGGCTAAGATCAAAATATCAAGAAACAATACATGCTGGAGAGGATGTGGATAAGGGGAACCCTCCTCCATTGCTGGTGGGAATACAAACCTGTACAACCACTTTACAAATCAATCTGGTGCTTTCTCAGACAATAAGGAATAGCACTTCCTCAAGATCCAGCTATACCCCTTCTAGGCATATATACAAAATATGCTCAAGTACACAACAAGGACATTTGTTCAACCATGTTCACAGTAATTTTATTCTTAATAGCCAGAACCTGGAAACAACTCAGTTGTCCCTCAATGGAGGAATGGATACATTTACACAATGGAATGCTACTCAGCAATTAAAATCAAGGAAATCATGAAATTTGCAGGCAAATGGTGGGATCTAGAAAAGATCAACCTGAGTGACATATCCCAGAAACAGAAACACACACATCGTATATACTCACTTATAAGTGGATACTGGACATATAACATAGGATAATCATACTAAAATCTGCACACCTAATGAAACTAAACAAGAAGGAGGACCCTGGGTAAGATAATATGTCCTCACTAAGAAAGGCAAAAGGATGGACATTGGCAGAAGGAGAAAACAGGAAATAGGACAGGAGCCTACCACAGAGGGCCTCTGAAAGACTCTGTCCAGCAGTGCATCAAAACAGATGCTGAGGCTCATATTCAAACTTTAGGCAGAGTGCAGGGAATCTTATGAAAGAAGGGGAATATAGAAAGACCTGCAGGGGAAAGGAGCTCCACAAGGAAAGAATAGAACCAAAAAATCTGGGCACAGGGGTATTTTCTGAAACTGATACTCCAAGTACATTCATAGATATAACCTAAAACCCCTGCTCAGATGTAACCCATGGCACCTCAGTATCCTAGTATGTACCCTAGTAAGGAGAAGAGGTATTGTCTCTAATCTGAACTCAGTGGCTTGCTCTTTGATCACCTCCCTCTGAGGTCTGACAACTTTGCCAAGCCAGAGAGGAAGACACTGCAGCCAGTCCTGATGATATCTGAGAGGCTAGGGTCATATGGAAGGGGAGGAGGAACTCCCTTATCCATGGACTTGGAGAGGAACATGGGAAGAGATGAGGAAGGGAGGGTGGGGTTGGGAGGTAATTTGGAAGGGGGCTACAGCTGGGATACAAAATGAATAAAGTGTGATTAATATAAAAATAAAAATTCAAAATACCTAGAAGGCAATCTCTTTATTCTTAATTTTTTTGTGGGGGGCATATGTCAAAATTAAAGTGATTTCATAAGGTGTCATAAAATGATTTCTACATCAGGACACTTGGAAATACTCTTTTTAGATGTCCAGCACCCAGCTTCACAGAGTGGTGTGTGCACTGGAAGCTGAGGGAGTGGTCTTCTATTGGGATATAAAATGAATAAATTTTTAAGAAAAAAAATTAAAAAAAAAAGAAATTTCTAAAGATGGGCAGGACCCTACTGTCTGATCATAGGGAAGCTTCTGCACATCCCTGTTAAATGTTGTCAAGCAGACCATGGTTTAAGAGTTTTATGCTTTCCTGTGACCTTCAGTTGCTGGCTGTTTATAATTTGCACTAATAGAGCACTGTTATGATTATATCTAAAGTAATATCACATCTTTATTGTTTCCTGTAAGTTTTGTTTTTATTTGCTCAGATGAGGGGGAGGGCTGAGACCAGAGGATTTGTTTCTTGAAGCCTACAATGTTCTCAGCCACCAAAACTTAATGCTGAATAAACTCACCTTTTCTAGTTCTTTAAGAACTCTGGCTGGTTGGTTCAGTTAAGCTGTTCAGGATAAAGCTCTTGTCCAAGCTGATTGATTCAATGTCAGTCTTTGGATGTGATCCCTTGTCAGAGCAGCCACATTGCTGGATTAAAATTTCTCTACAGTTTCTTATCAGAGAAAATAAAGGAAGGTAATAAAATTATTAAAAGTATTTATGTAGGAGAGCTCGCAAGATGGTGGCACCTGGACGACTCTTGTTCTGACCAGCAGTACAGCAGGATCAGCAGTGACCAGCAGTCAGAACTCACAGCCCTAAAACACAATCGATTGGGTTTCCCAGGTGAGAGGATACCCCACTGTGGGGGATTCAATCAGCTTCAACTCACCCAGAAAAACCACGGAATAGATCACAGTTCCACCAGGCGCTGGTCTTCAGAGCCAGTGTGCTCTGATCACTGTCCCTGACTGAACTGTGGGCTCCACAGCATCAAGAGACTGGGATTTCCAGTTGAGAGATAACCCCACTATCCAGGAAAAGATTGGGACCGACCTTAGGTTATCCAGACAAATACCACCACCCTGAAAAAGTCTCTGGAAAAATTAACCAGTTTCATCAATGCCCAGGCCAGAAAGGCAGAGCCACATGTGTCTGTACTTGCGGGGTCTACTTGCCATCCCATACAGAATGGCAGTTGCCAAAGCATAGTCTGGGTGTCCCTGTCAGGAGGATACCCCACAGCAGGGGGATCATCAGGTCCAACGCTCAGGACACCCAGGTCCAAAAGACTTTCTGGATTCACGCAGGCTCTAGGCTCTAGCCTTCTACTGAAGGCATGAGCACCATGCTCATCTGCCATTGTTGAGTACCTGAGTACTGCTAAGGCACTGGGGCACACAGCTACATCCTTAGACCTACAAAAGCCGAAGCACCATTACAGCAGACATGAGATACTGCTCCAAGGTTCAACCAGTTATCCCTAGCTAAACTGACAAAACTGTGGAAATCCCTGGTTCTTCAAGAAGGCTGCACCCAACAATTATACCTTAAGAGCAATAGCTGCAGCTCACTAAATTCAGAGCAGAAAACCCAGCAGCAAGGCACACATCACTAGGACCTCTCCTGATTAGAGGATAGCCTTCCTGAACACAATAGTTACCACACAGGTACATACACCTGAAGTGAACAGTGACAATTCCTGAGAAGCACCACCATTCAGGTGACCATACCTCAAAAACTGAGAACTCCTTCCGAACCCTGCCAAGTGGATTCTCCCCACTCCAGGACCCAGCAGGCACCAGAAATTAACAGACAACACCTGAGACAGAGAGATGGGTAGAGGTCAGCGAAAAAGGACAACCAACAAAAGGCAAAGCAATATGGCATCCTGAGAACCCAGTTATCCAGGGACAAGTAGCCCTGGACACCCTAACATAAGTGAAATTCAAGATGACCTTACATATATGCTTATGAAGAGGTTAATGGAAGAAGCAAATAAAATGCATAAAAAATTAGGAGAAGATATAATAAAACAGATTATGGCCATCCGTAAAGAAATACAGGAAAATGTAGTCAAACAGTTTGTGGCTTTCAGAGAGGAAATGATTAAATCACTGAAAGAAATAAAAGAAACAGAGGAATGTTCAAAGAAACAGGCAAAGGAATTGAAGGAAAAAGAGGAAAATATAATCAGACAGGTGAAGGAAATCAACAAAACAGTTCAAGACCTGAAGATAGAATTGGAAAATTTAAAGAAAACACAAATGGAGGAAATCATGGAGAAGGAGAATCTAGGAAAGAAAACAGGGACTATAGAGGTAAGCATAACCAACAAACTATAAGAGATGGAAGAAAGAATCTCAGGTGTGGAAGATTCAATGGAAGAAATCGATGTATCCGTCAAAGAAAGTAATAAATCTAAAAAATTCCTGACACAAATCATCCAAGAAATCCAAGACGGGGGGGTGGCAAGACGGCAGCGCCGGGAGAACACTGTGTCTGAGAAGCGGGACAACACTCTCCCTGCAGTGATCAGGAGACTGAACTCTGGGCCCTAAAACTACAGCAATCGTGTTTCCCAGGTGAGGGGAGGCTCCCACAGCATGGGAATCGGTCGGGTCCGCTCTCTGGCCGCACAGCCAGAATCCTGAAGAGATCCCAGGTAACACAGGCTTAGGGTCTCCAGGCTGGAGCCTCAAGCCTGCATGTCCCCATCACTTTCCCAGGCTCATTGGTAGGCACAAGGGTGCCAGAGACTAAGAGTCCCAGTCGCAAGAAAACCCCATGGGGAAGGAAAGTTGCGAGATTGATCACTCAGTCTTTCCCTGGAAGTCTCGCTGAGCACGCCGCCATCACAACTAGGCTTCCACCACGCAGAGAGCAGCTGCGTGCCCAGCTCAAAATCCCTACTCCCTCTTCGGAGGAGGCAGGAGGCGACCAGCAGAATCTGCCACAGACCACATTATCTGTACCCCAACCCGAGATCAGGGCTGAGAAAACCCAATCCTTTCGGGCACTCCCCCAGACACCGCCATAACCCTGCCATGGCAGAGCAGAAAGATAAAGAGGCGCACAGTGGCTTCACAGTGCTGGGACCCCAGTGCTGTCGGCTGCTCCTAGCAAACAAACTTCAGCTCAGGATCAGGAAAGTGGTCATTCTACACGTCCTGAGACTCTCCTGTGTCCAGCGCAATAAGGTCTAGCGCCAAGTCCTATCACCAGCGGCCCCCCGACCCCTGGCAGAAAAACCCCGGCTCAGGATCAGGACTGAAAAGTCCCAACCCCTTCTGGCACTCCCCTGAGAGCACTGCCACAAGCTTGCCCTAGTGAAGGGGAAGGTCAGAGGGGAAGGACAGAGAGGCAGCCTGCCACAGGACATAGCACCCCCTCTCCAGCTCACCCAGTGGCCCCTGGCAGAGAAACCCAAGTTCTGGATCTGAGGACACTCAACCATACCTGGTACTCTCTCAGGATCAGCAAACATAGGTTCTACCGCCAGGCTGCTTCTGGCAGAGAGATCTGGGCCCAGGATCTGGGATTGAGAACACTCAACCTAACTCTTTCCTGTGCTACCCTGGGACCAGTCAACATAACACCTCCTGGCAGAGGGAAAGGACAAAGAGGCAGCACACAGGAAAGGTGAACACCGAGTCCTGCAGCCACAATGTCACAGAGCTGACTGTTAGCCTACCCGTGCATTTTCTGCAGCAGGACAAAATCAGAGAGTAGAGAGCAAAGGGAACCCCTGTGCATTCCAACTGTTCTTGCAAGAGAGTGGGTGAGCATTCTAGGGAGAGATTGCCGCAGACCCAGGGCCTCTCCACAGAAGCAACCAGATGAGATCCCTGCCACCCAAACCCCTAGTGTGGGCATCATAGGGATTCTTGGGATAGCACCCCCAACATTGAAGCCTCTGCCTTGTGGGTCCACCAGTGTAATCCAGGTAAACAAATCCTGGATCTCAGACAGTACAGCATAATAGTGGCTTACAGGCCACTGCAATAGTCAAAGAATCCACGCATGCACACTGTTCCAGTTAAAAGCGCATGCGAATAGCGCCAGCATCACATTCCTTACTTAGGCAAAACTGAAACCACAATGCACACTCCTAAACCAGTGAACCTCTCTTATCTTCCTGAAAAAAAAAAAAAAAACAGTCCAGAAAACAGAAAGAGATGATCATAGCCCAAACTACAAACTCGAGGAACAAACAGTGAGGGTTATAAATAACCGGATGGCTAGAGGCAGATGTAAGAACACACCCAACAAAAATCAGGACATAATGACCTCACCAGCAAACCCACAAAACAATGGACACTTCAATTCACTAGATATACAAGAAAACGACCTCAAAACTATGTTTCTCCAGCTATTAGAGGCCCATAAAGACGAAATGAACAAAGCCCTCAGAGAAATAGCCAAAGAAATCGAGATGAACCAAGAGGAAACAAATCGAGCTCTCAGAGAAATGACCACGAAAATTGAGGTAAACAAAAAAGAAATGCACAAAGCTCTCAAAGAAATGTCCACACAAATGAAGGCAAATAAAGAAGAAATAAAAAAAATCTCTCATAGAAATACAGGCATTTATAGCCAAAGAAGTAGAAGCACAATTAGTGATACATAGAGAGGAAATGGACAAAAAAATAGAAGCTGTCATTGAAAAGCAGGAGTCCACATTCAAACAGATGAAGGAAATGGTGCAAGACATGAAAACAGAATTAGAATCAATAAAGAAAACACAAATAGAGAAAAACCAGGAGCTGGAGAGCATAGAGAAAAGATCAGGGACTACAAAGGTAAGCATCACCAACAGAATACAAGAGATGGAAGAAAGAATCTCAGAAGCCGAAGATACACTTGCGGAAATTGACACGTCTCTCAAAGAAAAAATAAAATCAGAAAAGTTCCAAACAAAAAACATCCAAGAAATCAAGGACACCATGAAAAGACAAAACCTAAGAATAATAGGAGTAGAAGAAAAAGAAGACATCAGGCTCAAAGGTCCGGAAAATATTTTCAAGAAAATTATAGAAGAAAACTTTCCCAACTTAAAGAAGGAGATGGCCATAAACATACAAGAGGCCTACAGAACACCAAGTAGACTAGACCAGAAAAGAAATTCTTCACGTCACATCATAGTCAAAACACTGAACCTACAGAACAAAGAAAAAATTCTAAAAGCAGCAAGGGAAAAAGGCCAAGTAACATATGAAGGTAGACCTATCAGAATCACACCAGATTTCTCAACAGAGACTATGAAAGCCAGAAGGGCCTGGACAGAAATCATACAGTCCTTAAGGGACCACAGGTTCTAACCCAGACTACTATACCCAGCAAAACTTTCAATCAACATAGACGGAGAATTCAAGATATTCCAAGACAAAACCAAGTTTAAACAATATCTACATAGTAACCCAGCTCTACAGAAGTTACTAGAAGGGAAACTCCAAACCAAAGAAAACAACTACATCTAAGGAAATAGAGGAAATAGATAACTACACAACAACAACAACAAAAAAAAAAAAATCAAAAGAAGACAAGCAATGAAACTCAGTGACACCACCAACCCCACATCAAAAATAAGTAACAATTGTTGGTCACTATTATCTATCAACAGCAACGGACTCAACTCCCCAATGAAAAGACACAGACTAACAGAATGGTTGTGGAAACAGGATCCAACATTCTGTTGCATCCAAGAAACCCACCTATGCAACAAAGATAATCACTACCTCAGAGGAAAGGACTGGAAAAATGTTTTTCAAGCAAATGGTTCCAGAAAACAAGCTGTATCACTGGATTGGGGGAAGGATATAGAAGAAGAGAGAGTGAGGGTGGAATTGGGAGGGGATGAAGGATGGGGCTAGAGCTGGGATACAAAGTGAATAAACTGTAATAAATAAATATTTTTTAAAAGAAAAAATATTTATGTAAATGAATAAGAAGATGGAAATCAAAATTGGTGGCCCAAGAGCTTAACAAATTATTAGGTATAATTCCTTATATGTTCTATTAGAATAATAAAAAAGGTGCTCCTACTAAAACTAATTTAAGATGAAACTAGCAATAAAATAGGGAAAATATAATTAATATTTGTTTCATAACTTCAGTAAGAAATAATAATATGCCCAAAAGATACTAATTAAAAAAGAAATTATCAGATTATAAAAATGAAACACATTATTATAAAAATATGTATAATAGTTTATTAAAGTTTAGAACTTATGTGCAACAATTTATCTTAAAGACTATATTTATTAATCATAAGAAAATAAATTCAGCTGTGAATGAAGCTGTGTCAATCAAATGAACTTTTTTTTTTCATTTTTATTTTTACATACCTCTGCTTTAGTGGTATTCCCATAATCAAATTTTATATATGTAAAAATTTTCTTACAAGGGTTCTGTTTTGTCACTATTAATTTAAAATTTATTTTATTTGAGAGTCTAGAGATAAGTAAAGAGCCATAAATTATTGATGCATTTCAAGTTCCTCATAAATATTATAAAGACCATTTATCTTATAAAAAATATTTTTTATGATATCAAAGATTAAAAGTTATTCTTAATGGTGTTTTATTGCTTGTGTATTGAAACATATTTTTAATTTAAAATTTAAAAATATTTCTGAAAATTTTTTAGATTAGTATAGTATTTATATCATTTATACCTTTTCCCTCCTCTCCACCTCTTCCTATGTCCCCCTGACTTACTCCAAAATTGAAGAATTCTACTTAATTACTGTTACACATATATGTATTTATATTTATGCACACATATATATACTCATATGATTATCCAAATAAAATCTGTTGAGTTTATTTAGTGTTTTAATTGTGTGTGTGTGTGTGTGCTCTGTATGCTCAGCATTGATTACTTGGCAGCTTTTGCCTGGATAAGACTGAACCTCCCTCTCTAAACAGACTTGGCTGCCTATAGCTCAGCATATAAGGATGATTTTTGAGATCAAATGAGAAATGTCCCCCATCTGCATTGGCAAATCAACTTGTTTCATCACTGTGAAGGTTTTGTTTGGATGATCAGATGATCATAAATTTCATAGGTATAATTGTTCTGTCATGTCTGGAAGACACCATCTCACAAAGACATTCTGGTCCTCTAGCTCTTGCATCTTTTTGTCCCCTTTCTGTGATTGTTTCACCGTGCCTTATGTGTTGAGCACCACACAGTCAGTTTCTCTCTGAATTTTTGACAAATTGTAGATTTCTGTGATATCCTCAACCTAATGTGAAAAGCTATGTAGATAAGGCTTAGTAACTAGACCTATCTCAAAATATAATTAATATATGTATTAATTTATTCATATTAAGTGTTTTAACCAATGAGACAGCCTTGATTGCTTCAAACAATAAGTGCCACATTGTACATTTCACGATGTCTTGTTGTATTCCTAGTCACTATTGTTGTTCACAGTTTTCACAGAATGATTGGGCTTTTGATTACTAGTCTCCCTTGGGAGCTTTCGTAGCACTTTCTGATACTATGAGTCCTGGTTCTCTGGGATGATTCTTCCATATAAGTGTACAGCTAAATCTTGCAAGTCCTGTGTCTGAATTGAGTATTGTTTTCTTAACTTCAAGTTTTAAGAGGTAATCAAGTATAGTGACAATAGCTTATGTTGCTTTTGGAGTCTCTTGGATGCCACCAATAACTTTTGGGTTTCTTAAAAGGCACTAGAATTTTTGTTAGATTATCTCGATCTTAACAGTCTTATAAACCAGGCATGGTGGTACATGCCTGTAATCCCAGCATTTGAGGAGTTAGATGTAGGCAGATCTCTGTGAGCTCAAGGCCAGCCTGGTCTACAAAGTGAATCCAGGATAGCCAAGGCTACACAGAGAAACCCTGACTTGAAAATAAATAAGAGTTTTATAACCAATGTGGTGTATTTAAACTATGACTATGTACTGATGTATGTCTATCTATCTGTCTATCTATCTATCTATCTATCTATCTATCTATCTATCTATCTATCTATCTATCTATGTGTCTCTCTATCTATCCGTCATCACCTATTTATATAGAGAGATAAATATCCATATATTATTTATTAAAATATTATTTTCTTATAGGTATTTTAAAAGTCCTTATTATTAGTGACCCCTCCTTCCTCCTCCTTTTCATTCTTTTTTTGGTGTTGGTAGTCAGGAAAATGTCAGCATTTTTTAAATAATAAAGTATAAATAATAGCATAGCTTAAATTCTATAAATTTACATTTCTATAATATTATATAAATATAACACTATAAATTTCTATAATTAAATAAAATATCCTTGCATATATGGTCCATACATAGTTATCTAATAAAAAAAAGGTAAGCTTTGTTTATAGCTCTTTTCTTGGGAATGGTGAAAGATGTTCACTGAAAACATATTATACTCTCTAATATAATAGTAATCATACATAAAGGATGGAGTCTAAGACATTTCATGTGAATGTTCTTGAGTTACTCTAGAATAAAAGCATATCAACATGCAAAGATTAACAAATTGATTGAAGTCTGTTATAGATATGATACAACATTCCATATTTCTGTAAGTGAAGAAAGGTACTGCAAGTGTCCCTGGGATTACTAACTAATATGGAGAATTTTTGAGAAAGGTTAGGCACTCTCAGTGGTAGGACTTCCTCTACACTTTCAATCATCTTAATAGGTCTTAATTTTGATGTCCCCACACACACTAACACTGTCTTAAAATGTAATAGAAGATTCTGCTGATCTCTTTTCCTTGAGTACTCTTAAGGTCACTCTTATGAATTTTGGTATTAAGACCTCTTTGTTCCATGTTCCACAGGTTTGCCTTCACCCCCAATATTACATTTTAGTAATTTAGTCTAATACCAAACTTCAGTGAAGTTTTATGATAATAATGACTAAAATTAACAAATATAATGACTGTTTAGCAGACTACTACATATATCCATTTTAACCATTAACTATTCTATAAAATGTGTTTGAACATAGTCAGTTTTCTTTCTTAGTCAACCAAAACCAAATCTATCTTTACATTTTAATGTACTTCTTGATTATTAGTTTGTAGACTGTTGATTGTAGATTGTTGATTGTTATTTTGTTCACATTTCTCCATTTTTTGCACTCTTTGTAAGTCATAAATATTTTCATTTTTCTATTAATCCATACTAATTGCACATAATAATATTTCACTATGACATTTTTATATATGTGTATGTATATTACCATATTCACCCCCATTCTCTTCTCTTTACCTCCCAATATTTTCTGGTCAGCTACTTTCCTCTTCCCAACTGGCCCATCTTATATTTTATTTCCATAATGCGTATATGTAAGAAAGAGAAGGGTGGAGGGAGGGAGAAAAAGAGCATTTGTGTGTTCCAGTACATTCCATTAAACTTGGTATTTGAGCATGTATAAAGCTGAATAAAAATTCCCAGACAGAAGCTGTTTGCATAGACTAACAGACTATTTGTTACCAAATTAAAATATGCAGATGTTGGAATCTTGTATTTCCAGAGACACATCGCAATTTATCTCAAAGAGCCATTCTTTACTAACTAGACTTAACACTCTAATAAATAAATTTTTGGAATGTAGTAGCAGAACCCCATTCTCTATGAATAGAAGGGTTCAGAATGTTATCTGATGATTTCTGATATATGTAGGTGTTAGTACTACATCTTATTAAGACTCACATCTCTGTTACGACCAAATATACTTTTTATTTTTAAATATAAAAATACTTTTTATATTTATTTTTTTACTATTTTTTAATTTATTCTCTCTGTATTCCAGTTGTAGCCCCCTCCTTCAATTCTTTCCAGTCCCACCCTCCCTCTCTTCCCCCCTAAGCCCTTCCCATAGTCCACTGATAGGGGAAGTCCTCCACCCCTACTATTTGACTTTAGCCTATCAGGTTTCATAAGGATTGTCTGGATCCTCTTCTCTATGGCCTAGCAAGGCCACCATGCCAGGGGGAGATCAAAGGGTAAGCAAAGTAGTCCATGTCACACACAGCCTGCTCCTCTCACTAGGACACTCAACGTAAAGACTGAGCTGGCTATGGGCTTTATCTCAGCAGAGGGTCTAAATCCTCTCCTTGATTTATGTATCAGTCGCTGCAGGCCACCTTGGACCCAGAGATTTTGCCTTTGTTGGTCTCTTTTGGAGTGCTTGTCCCCTCCAGGTCCTTCTATCCCCATACCCTTCCATAAGATTCCCTGTGCTCTGCGCAAAGTTTAACTGAGTTTCTACATCTCCTTTGATACCCTGCTGCTTGAGTCTTTCAGAGGACATCTTTGGTAGGCTCCTGTGCTGTTCCCTCTCCTCCACCACTTCCAATGTCTATCCTGTTTTCCCTTCTGAATGAGAAATAAGCGTTTTCCCTACTGTCTTCCTTGTAGTTTAGCTTCTTTTGGTCTGTAGATTTTAGTCTGTTTAACCTATATTATATGGCTAATATCCACTTATAAGTGAGTGTATAGAATTTCCTTGTTTATAATTTTCTTTTCTAATATATTGTAAAGCACCATGAAAGTAATTCGACATTGGAAAATTTGGTAGTAACCTAAATCTATACAATTTTCAGCCATTGTCCTTTATGTTTTGGGTGAAGAATAAATGAGTTCTTGTTCCCCATGAGTTTGCGACTGTGTTTTTGCACTGACAATAAGGCTTCTTCTTCCCCCCACCCCACAAACATGCTCAACTTACCAATATATACACCACTGTATAAAATGTCTTCTCCTCACACAGCAAACTTTAACTACTTATGGCTTCTTATAAAATAATGAAGCTGAAAATTACTCACTATTATCATGTCAGAATAGTAAAGGGTTCAAGAATTTGCAGACTGTGTTAGCTTGAAGGCAACAAAACTTTGGTAAGTAGCCATGTCAGGCCTAGAAGACAGTGCTCCAAAATGCTAATTTCTACCCTTAAGCTCTTATGTTCTTTTTGTTCTTCTTCTACCCTATTATATGAGTCTTGGGAGGGGTGATATAGATTTAAGAAAAAGCATTCACCAGTCATTTCTCCTATTACTTTGGTCAGTTATGAGTCTCCACATTACTCCTGATGAAGCAAAGAAAATGAAGCAGAAAGCAGCAGTAAAGTATGAGCATGAATATGGATATTTAGAAGGCAGTCTGATGAGTAAAACATGTCTATTTAGGACAACAGAACTAGCTTGTATGATGGCATTAAATGGATTCCCTATCCAATTGCTTTTTGTTAAAAATTAATATTGAGTGTTCAAGCTCAGGTAAGTCTGACACTGTTTCTACTTTCCACATTGTATTAAATTCTGCATGATATCAGACACAGTTTATATAAATTCAGTGTATATTGTTGCTGTCAGTATGTATTGTTGTATTTCTTTTTTTTTTAACCATTCATGGAATCTCAAATTAGAAAACAGTGATTTTTAAAACTAAGTGGAAAACTGTAATTGAATGAGAATATTTTGCTCTAGATTCTCTAAAAGGGATATTATCATTTGGATGAGATCAAATTAGACAAGTGATGGTAAATATTGAGACTGATAAATGAGAATTGAAATAGGCAAAACAATCCTTAAATCAGAGTGCATGGTCTGAATCACACAATTATTACAAATCAGAGAAAAAGTAATGTTGAAATTAGCCTTATAGTCAAGATTATTATTCTTCACAGAAATTCTCCTGAGGCGCTGCCTGTGACATTGGATCTGGGCTTGTGCTTTGTTTTTATTGCTGCTACTTTCCCAGCCCTTCAAAATGTGCCTATAGGGAAATAGCATTAAGGCTGGTTCAGTTTCAGCTGGCCTTCATTAACGTCCAATTGGCTTGCATAATCTAGTTTTTATGTTGCTGTACCATTCACTGAACAGCATATTCTCAAAATAACACTTTAATAACTTTATCAATAATAAACATAATTTAACTTGAGACTTAATAAAAAATACAATGTCCATGTCTCCAAACAGTGATAAAAATATGGGAAATCAAGTTTCTGATATTACCTACAGAAAGAAAAAATTTTAAATGTATTATGGGCAAAGGAAAAAATAGCAAGCTAACGTGAAACAAGAGGTAGAGACAAGGCAAATGAGCTTGTGTTGAGCTGCAATATTACATGAAGCTTATTTCACAAAATGTGATTTTACTTACAATTTTGTATCTTCCTTGCTGTACTATTACTACAGTTTAAACAATAATGCAAAGTGCCTAATGTTAAAGATGTTGGAAGTAATATGTTTTTTTTAAGTCCTTCAAACAAAGATCCTCAGAAATAATTTAAATTCTAATAATAGAAATGTTCACTCTTCCCAATTTATCTATAGGTAATAATAATAAATAAAACGATATGAATATTTTACTATGTACATTTATAACATCGCTAAACCAAGTAAATAAAATATATTCATATGGTGCCTAGAAAGTGAGGGAATGAAAGAAGAAAGTGAAGGAGATAAAATAAGGTGTTCCATTCTATTATACATATGTAATATATGTATATATAACTTATAATAGATGTTCTTTAAGATATAAGTTTTATTAAATATTAATACCCTTGCTAATTAAATCATTGCAAACATCACAATTCATATACAACATAGGTATTGTAACTTTATAATTTCATTTAGATATTTATGTATATTTACTTTTTGGGTAGGAAGGAAGACAGCGAGAATCTGGGAGGAGTTGTAGGAGATAAAATAATCTATATAGTTTATAACTATATAGATTTTATATATAACTATATAATATTTTTATATTTTTTATTAAAACAAATTTTTGTTATACAGTATATTTTGATTATAGTATTCTCTCCCAAAACCCCTACTAGCATCTGCCCCGATACTCTGCAGGGTAGAGCCTTTCAAAGGTCCTCTGTGGTAGGCTCCTGTCCTGTTCCCTGTTTTCTCCCTCCTCTGATATCTATCCTCTTTGCCTTTCTGAATGGAGATTGAACATCTTAGCCAGAGTCTTCCTTCTTGATTAGCTTCCTTAGGTGTAAAAAACAAGGAAATCATGAAAATTGAAGGTAAATGGTAGGAACTGGAAAAGATCATCCTACGTGAGGTATCCCAGAAGCAGAAAGACACACAGCATATATATTCACTCATAAGTGGATATTAGACATATATTATAGGATAAACATACTAAAATCTGTATACCTAAGAATATATATTATTGTTTCAGTTTTGGTGTGAGGGTGCATGTCACTGTGTGTGTGTGTGTGTGTGTGTGTGTGTGTGTGTGTGTGTGTGTGTAGCTTCTACTTTGGCTCATATATATAAAACATAGTTCAGCAGATGTCAAGAAGGAGGACTCTGGCTAAGATGCTCAATCCCCATTCAGAAAGGCAAAGAGGATGGACACCAGAGGAGGGAGAAAACAGGGAAGAGGTCAGGAGCCTATCACACAGGGCCTCTGAAAGACTCTACCCTGCAAGGTATCAACTCAGATGCTGAGACTCATAGTCAAACTTTGGGCAGAGTACAGGGAATCTTATGAAAGAAGCAGGAGAGAGTAAGACATGGAGTAGACAGGAGCTCCATAAGGAGATCAACAGATCCAAAAAGTCTGGGCACAGGGGTCTTTTCTGAGACTGATATTCCAGCAACAGACCACTCATGGAGATGGCCTGGGACCCTTGCACAGAGTTAGCCCATGGCAGTTCAATATCCAAGTGGGTTCCATAGTAATGGGGACAGGGACTGTCTCTGACAGGAACTGATTGGCCTGATCTTTGATCACCTCCTTCTGAGGGGGGCACAGCCTTACCAAGCCACAGAAGAAGACAATGCAGCTACTCCTAATGAGACCTGTTAGACTAGGGTCAGATGGAAGAAGAGGAAGACCTTCCTTATCATTGGATTGGGGTAGGGGTATGGATGGAGAAGGAGGAAGGGTGGGGTTGGGAGGAGAAGAGAGAGGGAGCTACAAGGGGAATACAAAGTTATAAACTGTAATTAATAACAACAAAAATAATTAATAAAAAATAATATATATTCTTAAGCCTTGTGAAGGGGAAAAAAGAAAAGCCTAGTAATGCTTGACAAATTATTATGAGATTTTAAAAAACGTCTGATGAAGCCAGTGATTTTGGTTGGTGTTGGCCATGTACTGCTGTTCATGAGGTCGGCCCTTGAGTGCTGTGTGCATGCATGCTCCTTGCTTGGTGCTTCAGTCTCTGTAAGTCTCCCTGTGTCTTCGTTAGTTGGCTGTGTTTGTCTTCTTGTGGAGCTCCTATCCCCTCCAGGTCCTTCTCTTCTTCCCTACACTCTTCCACAACTCTCCCTGCAATCTGTCCAGTGTTTGTGAGTCTCAAATCTATTTTGATCTGCTTCTAGGTGGAGTTGCTCAGAAGACAGCTATGCTAGGATCTGCAAGCATAGCAGAGTGTCATTAATAGTGTCAGGGGTTGGCTCTCTCCCATGGGGTGGTCTCAGATTGGGCCAGGTATTAGTTGGACATTCTCTCAATCCTTACTCTATCTTTATTCTTGCACATCTTGCAAGCAGAGTAAATTTTGGGCCAATGTTTTTGTGGGTAGATTGGTGTTCCTCTCCCTACACTAGGAGTCCTGTCTAGTTAGAGTGTCTTCTTCAGTCTTCATGACCTTGTTACTCAGATTGTCAGCTAGAAGTCTACCCTGTCATAGGTCTTCAGCTTGTCACAGAGATGCCCTCACCTTTTCTCACCAAGACACCAAAGGAAAATGATTCACTAAGTCTTGATACAATTAAATGCACTGGGGTGGGGGTGTTAATTAGGGGACTCTCCTGTTCTGAAGAGCAGGGGTGGAGGGATGGAAGAAAAGGAAGAGAGGGTGGGACTGGGAGGAGATAAAGGAGGGGGACTATGATTGGAATGTGAAGTAAATGAAAAATACCCATTATATATACACTTACTTATTTATTCTTTTATTATTATTTTTCATTAATTAATTCAATTCACATCTCTGTCACAGGCCTCTCCCTCCTCCCCTACCAGCCCCAACCTCCTTCACATCTTCTTTTCCCTATTCTTCAGAATAGGGGAACCCCCTACTCAGACACCAATCTCATCTCTTCACATGAAGACTGAGTTCTTCTTCCTCCACTGTGACCTAGTAGGGAAATCCCACCAGGAGGAAGTGATCAAAAAGCAGACAGCATATCTGTGTCAGAGATATTCTTCACTCCCCCAACTAATAGGCCAATATGAAGCCTAAGATGCTCACCAGATTTATCTTCTTGGGGTCTGAGCATTGTAATATGTCTATACTGTACTATGTGTCTGAAATCTGCTTATAAGTGAGTTCATACCATGTGTGTCTTTGTGGTTCAACCTGGATCACTCAGGATGATCTTTTCTAGTTCCATCCATTTGCCTGAAAATTTCACGTTTTTCATGGATGAGTAGTATTCCATTGTATAAATGTCCCACAGTTTCTTTATCCAGTCTTTGTTTGAGGGTCATCTAGATTGTTTCCGTTTCTGGCTACACAGCTGTTACGAACATGGTTGAAGAAACGTTCTTGTTGGGACCTCTTGAAACTGAAAAACTTCTGTAAAGTAAAGGACATAAATAGAACAACAGTTCGGGAAAAGATCTTCACCATTCCTACTTTTGACAAAGGGCTAATATCCAGAATGTATAATGAACTAAATAAATTAAACACTAACAAACTACATAATCCAATTTAATGGGATACAGAGCCTGCTGCTTTTTTTTTTAAATTAATTACACTTTATTCACTTTGTTTTCCTCCCCATAAGTCCCCCCTTCCTCCCCTCTCGATCCCACCCTCTCTCCCACTTACTGATAGGGGAGATCCTCCTCTCCTTCCTTCAGATCTTAGATCTTAGTCTATCAGATCTTATCAGGAGTGGCTGCATTGTCATCTTCTGTGGTCTGGTAAGGCTGCTCCCCCTTCAGGGGGAGGTGATCAAAGAGCAGGCCAATCAGATTATGTCAGATTTTTTTTTTTTAACTTCCTCCTTGCAATGCAGCCTTGCCAGGCCACATAGGAAGATCCAGACAGTCCTGATGAGACTTGATAAGCTAGGGTCATATGGCAGGGGAGAAGAACTCCTCCTGTCAGTGAACTTTGAAAGGAGAGAGGAAGCAAGAGGAAGGGAGGGTGAGAGCAGGAAGAGATGAGGGAGAGGGCTACAATCGGCATGTAAAGTGAATAAATTATAAAATAAATAAATAAATAAATAAATAGATAAATAAATAAATAAATGCAGAAACAAACAAACAGAAAATAAACAGAGAATTCTCCACAGAGGATTTCCTGAGCTCTTATATGGAGGAATTTATTGGAAACATCCCATTCAGAAATAAATGTTCCTTGATCTCTCGTTCTCTGAATGTTATCTAGCTGTAGGGTGCTATATTTGTTTCCATCTACTTTAGGAAAAAGCTTCTATGTTGAGGACTGAAAAGACACAGATCTGTAAGGATAGTAGAACATAATTGGTGCTCATTTTATTGCTATGTTCCCTTAGCAGAACAGTAAGCTTCGATTTTCCCCTTGGTCCCTTGCCTATCTCTTCCCAGGTTCTTGGTCAGAAGATTAATGCCAAGGATGGGTTCCATCTCATAAAGTGGGTCTTAAATCCAATAAGATATTACCGTTTTACTCCTGGAAGCTCTGAGCCACCATTGCAATAACTCACCTTACATGCATATGATCATTGTTGACCAAATGGTTTTTAGCTGAGTTGCTGTTTAAGTTTCCATTTGTATGCAGAGTACCTTCTAGTATCAAGAACTCTAGTCTGTAGAGGAAAAGGCCCAAAGTGGCATCAGCTTGCCTTGTGTAAGTATTAGCTTCTGAAGTAGCTTCATAAAATTACCTTCAAATTTGATAATTTCATTTTTTAATTAAACTTTTATTTTTATATTAATTACAGTTATTCACTTTGTATCCCAATTTTAGCCCCCTCTCTCATTCCCTCCCAATTCCCTCTTCTCTCCTTCCCTCATCTCCTACCATGCCCCTCACCAGTGGATGGACATTGGAAGAGGGAGAAAACAAGAAACAGGACAGAAACCTACCACAGAAGGTCTCTAAAAGACTACTCAGTAGTGTATCAAAGCAGATGGTAAGACTCATAACCAAACTTTGGGCAGAGTACAAGGAATACTATTAAAGAAGGGATAGATAGTAAGACCTGGAAGGGACAGGAGCTCCACAAGGAGAGCAACAGAACCAAAAAATCTGGGCACAGGGATCTTTTATGAGACTGACCCTTCAACCAAGGACCATTTCTGGATATAACCTAAAACCCCTGCTCAGATGTAGCCCATGGCAGCTCAGTATCCAAGTTCTCTAGTAAGGGGAACAGGAACTGTCTCTGTCATGAACTCAGTGGCTGGCTCTTTGATGTCCCCCCCTCCGAGGGGGTAGTACCCTTGCCAGGCCACAGAGGAGGACAATTCAGCCAGTCCTGATGAGACCTGATAAGCTAGGGTCAGATGGAAGGGGAAGAGGACCTCCCCTAGCAGTAGATTTTTTTTTATCTTGAGTTTTTATTCATCCTAAGTGTAGTTCCATCTTTTCTCCCCTCCAAATCCCATATTCCCTCCCTCTCTTTTGCCCCTTGCCTATTCCTCAAAAAAGAGATCTCCCTTTCCCATGTACCCCAGCTCATCAAGTTATATCAGGACTGATCATGTCCTCTTCCCCTGTTGCCTGGCATGGCAGTCCCACAAGGGAGAAGTGATCAATTGCTGGCAAGTGAGTTCATATCCAATGCAGTCCCTACTTTCCTCACCAGAGGACCCACATGAATCCTAAGCTGACCATAGGCTACATAATTGTAAGGGGCCTAGGTCTAGTTTCTAGGCCCTGGCTACTTGGCTCTGTTGGTCTTCTTGGTCCCTTGCTTTTTCCTTCCATTTTTCCATAAGACTCCCTATGTGTTTCCCAATGTTTGGCTGTGAGTCTCTCAGCATCTGTTTAGAGGTGCTGCTAGGTAGAGTTTCTCACAGAACAACTAGCAGGTTCCTTTCTCCAAGCTTAGCAGAGTATCATTCCTATGTCAAGGGTTGTCACTCTCCCATAGGGTGGGTCTTTGGTTGGGCCAAGTCACTCAATATCTGCTCTATCTTTATTCTTACACATCTTGTAGGCAGGGTACATTTGGGGTTGAAGTTTTTGTGGGTGGGTTGGTGTTCCTCTCCATCTACTAGGAGACTAGTCTAGTTTGAGGGTGTCTTCTTCAGTTTCTATGGCCTCTGCTTCTAGGAGTCTCTGCTTGAATATCCTCATAGTACACAGCTTGAGAAAAGATCTTCACCAATCCAACATCCATCAAAAGGCTATTATATAAAATATATAATGAAATCAAGAAATCCAACATCAATAAATAAAATAATCCAATTCCCTGGGGTCATGCAGAGACCAATACTCCAACCAATGACCATGCATGGAGAGGACCTAAAACTCTTGCTTGGATGTAACCCATAGACTCTGTCTCCAAGTGGGTTTCCTAGTAAGAGGAGCAGGGGCTGTCTCTGGCATGAACTCAGTGGCTGGCCTTTTGAACACCTCCCCCTGGAGGTTGCAGCCTTACCAGGCCACAGAGGAAGACAGTGCAAACAATCTTGATGAGGCCTGATAGGCTAGGGTCAGATAGAAGGGGAGAAGGACCTCCCCTATTAATGTACTAGGGGAGGAAAATAGGGGAGAAGAGGGAGGGAGGGTGCGATGAGAGAGGGAGCCACAGCTGGGATACAAAGTGAATAAATTTTAATAAATAATAATAATTAATAAAAAAGAAAAAAATGAATAAAAACAAAAAAAATGAGGCAAAGAACTAAACAGAGAATTGTAAACAGAGGAATATCAAATATCCAAGAAGCCCTTAAAGAAATATTCAGCTTCCTTATTCATCAGGAAAATGCAAATCAAAATGACTCTGAGAGGCCATATCACACTGGTCAGAATGGCTAAGTTCAAAATCTCAAGGGACAGCACATGCTGGTGAGAATGTGGAGAAAGGGGAACCCTCCTCAGTTGCTGGTGGGAATGTAAACTTGTACAACCACTTTGGAAATCAATTTGCTTCTTTGTCAGACAATTGGAAATAGCTTTACATCAAGACCCAGACAAACCATTCTGGGTCAAAAAAAATGTGCCACCATATAACAAGGACACTTGCTCAACTATGTTCTTATCAGCTTTACTTGTGATAGCCCAAAATGTGGAAACAACCTGCATGTCCCTCAACTGAAGAATGGATAAAGAAACTGGCCCATTTACACAATAGATTACTACTCAGCTATTAAAAACAAAGAAATCATGAAAATTTCAGGCAAATGGATGAAAGTAGAAAAGATCATCCTGACTGAGGTAACCCAGACCTAGAAAGACACACATGGTAAGTTCTCATTTTATGTAGAATTTAGCCATATGTTTTCATTTTTTACCAGCTGAGTAATAGTCTATTGTTTAAAGTCTTATGTGTTCTTTATAACCTATTGATGGACATCTATGATGTTTCCAATTTCTGGATATTATGAATAGAGCAGAAATTAACAAGGTTTCTATAACTGATTTCCACAGTGTTTGTACACATTTGCACTTCTACCAGCAACGGATGAGTGCTTCCTTTACTCCACATCCTTACCAGCATGACCTGTCATTTGTTTTTCTGATCTTAGCCATTTTGAAATGTGAAAGAAGAAATCTCAAAGTAGTTTAGATTTGCTTTTCTTTGATGGATAAGGATATAGACCATTTGTTTAGGAGCTACTCAGCCACTTGAGTTTCATTGTCTAGACAACTCTCTGTTAAGATCTATACCCAATCATTTAATTGGGTTGTTTTCTTGCTATCTAGTTTTGGGGTTTTTAAGTCATATACATATTTTGGATATTAGCTCTCTAACACATATGTATATGGTAAAAATAAGTCTTTATTCCATTCTGTTTGCTGTACTTTGCCCATCCTTTCCCACAGGGAAGCTTTTCAGTTTAATTTTGTTCTCTGTTGCATCAGTGTTCTGTTCTTGAATTTTGTGTGTGTGTGTGTGTATGTGTATGTGTGCCAATCAGTCCTATATGATTTCTCACTTCCTCTTGGAAGAGACACCTGGTATCTGATTTTATTGAGGTATTTGATCCATTTGGAGTTGAGTTTTGCTCACACACACACACACACACACACACACACACATGTATACATACATCTACATCCATTTGAATACATCTACATGCAGTTTTTCAGTTTGACCATCATCCTTTATTGAAAATCCTTGCTACTTTCTTTCATTTTTTCAAAATTCTTTATCAAAACCAATTGTACATGGGTATGTGGACTTATGTTTGAGTCTTCAGGTCTATTTCATTGATCAATATGTCTGTTTTAGACACAATATCATTTTTTTTTTTTTTTTTTTTTTTTTTTTTTTTTTTTACTGGAGCTTTGTAGAAAATTTGAACTTGAGGATGGTGATACTTTCAGAATTTTCTTTATTATTCAGGTCTGTTTTTCATGTTTTTCAGCTATCCTGGTTTTATATTTATGTGTCTGTTTTTAGTGTGTGTGTGTATTTTTCCACATGAAGTTGAAAATTGACCTTTCTTGTTCTGTTAAGAATTGTATTGGAAATGCAATGGGGATTTCACTGAATCTGTAGATTGCTGTTGGTAGCATGGCCACCTTTATTATACTAGGCCTATCAACTGATGATTTTGATAGATCTTTCCTCCTTTTGATATCTTCTTCAATGTCTTTCTCCAATCCCAATGTCTTAAAATTTTCTCATACACATCTTTTTTATTATTTTTTATTTTTTTCTATTTTTTTTTATTTTTTGGTTAAAGTTACTGCATGATATGTTTTTGCAGTAAATTTGAAAAGTGTTTTCTCCCTGATTTCAGTTTCAGTACATTTGTCATTTGTATATGGAAGGGAACTAATTTTTGTGTGTCAATTTTGATTTCAGTTGCTTTACATACAGTGTTTATAAATTGTGAAAGATATAGTGGTGGAACTTAAGGGTCATTTATTTATACATTATTTGCAAATAATAATATTTTCATTTATTCTCTTCCTGCTTATATCCCCTTAATCTTCGTCTGCTGCCTTATTGTTCTAGTTCAGATTTGAAGTACTATCTTAAAAAAGTATCAAGAAAATAGACAAGATTTTCTTGTTCCTGATTTAAGTGGAAATACTTTCAGTTTTTTATATTTTGATTGATGTTTGCTATGGGATTCCTGTGAACTGCTTTTATTATGTTACATATTTCTCTACAGGACTTTTCTCAGAAAAGAGTATTGGATTTTGTCACAGTTCTTGTTTGTTATCTAATGAAGTGATCATGTGGTTTTGGTCTTTCAGTCTGATCATATGCTTGATCGCATTAATTTTACATATGTTGAAACATCCTGTATATCGCAGATAATGGTGAATGAACTTCTGATGTGTTCTCAGATTCAGTGTGTAAGTATTTTATTGAAATTTTTTTTTGAGCTATGGTCACAAAGAAAATGAGTTTGCAATTTTCACTCTTTCTTAGTTTGTTATATGGACTATGTTTCAGGGTAACTGTGGCCTTGTAAAAAGAACTGGGAAAGTTTCATTTGTTTCCACTTTGTAAAATAATTTTAGGAATGTTTGTGTTAATTGTTCTTTGAAAGTCTGGTAGAATATGCACTAATATCATCCAGCCCTGGGCTTGCTTACTATATTTATGTATTTTGTTGGCAGACTTTTAATTACTGTTTCTATTTTACTAGGGGGATAAGTCTATTTAGATTGCTTATCTAATCTGGATTTAACTTTAGTGCATGGAATATTTCAAGAAAGTTTTCAATTTCTTTTCCATTTTTTAGTTTGTAGAGTACAAGTTTTTAAAATATGTCCTTGTAATTCTTTTGATTCCATCATGTCCCTCATTATGTCCCAATTTCCTTCTCACATTTTTTAAGTTAGATCTTTTCTCCCTACATTTACTTAATTTACCTAAGGGTTTGTCGACCCTATTGATTTTTTTCAAGTAAGATATTCTTTGTTTCTTTTGGTTCTTTGTAATTTTTCTTTCTCTTTTTTCTTTTTTAGTTTTAGTTTGTTCCTTTGTAAGTGTTTTATTAAATTCAACCCTCAGCTTGTTTATTTCTTTTCATCATTTTTAGATACATTTCATGATTTCCTCGTTTTTAATTTCTGAGTAGTATTCCATTGTATAAGTGTACCATAATTTCTGTATCCATTCTTCAGTTGAGGGACATCATGATTGTTTCCAGATTCTAGCTACTATGAAAAAAGCTGCTGTGAACATCGTTGAGCAAATGTCCTCATTGTATGGTTGAGCATCTTTCAGATATCTGCCCAGGAGTGGTTTAGCTGGATCTTGAGGTAGCACTCTTTCCAATTTTCTGAGAGAGAGCCAGATTGCTTTCCAAAGTGGTTGTACAAGGTTACATTCCCACCAGCAAGGAGGGTTTCCCTTTCTCCACATCCTTTCCAGTATGCGTCATCCCTTTAGTTTTTGATCTTTTTTATTCAATATTTCTATTACATTTTACTTTTCATCCAGCTTCTCCCAGATCCTTTTCATGTCTTCTCTGCCTCTCTCTTTCTCTCTCAAAAACAACCACCACAACAACAGACCTGTAAAAAGGAACGCAAAACAAATAAAAACCAAACAAGACAAAAAATGCCCAAAGAAGAAAAAAGACCACGAAAGAATGCATGGAATTCATATTGTGTTGGCCAAGTACTCCTGTGTTTGGTTCCTTCCTTGAGTTTCCTTGGGATAACCAATGACAAGCCATTGGAGACAACAGATTTTTTTTTTCCTCAACAGGTACCAATTGCAAATTGCTTCCAGGTTAGGGTTAAGATTTTGTGTTCAGTCTTATCATGGCTGGCTGCATCATGTTCCTCTGTTCCTTGGCAAGGTTGCACCCTTCAGGAGGAGGTGATCAAAGAATCAGGTACTAAACTCATGCCAGGAACAACCCCTTCTCAGCTTACTAGTGATGCCACTTGGAAATCGAGCATAGGACTAGGGAAGGGGCATGGGGGAGAAGAGCGAGGGTGAGTGGAACAGTGCTACAGCCAGGATATGAAGTGAATAAAATGTAACTAATTAATTGAAAAGAAAAAGGCTTCATGTTCACCTTTAATTTCTTAATTTTAATATATATATTAACATATTATTATACATTATATTATAATATAATTATATATTACTATATTATAATATATAATTAATATGATATATACAATATATTATAATTTTATATGTAATATCATTATATTACAATATATAATTAAAATTAAAAAATTAAAGGTGAACATAAAACCTTTTTCTTTTCAAATGTAATATATATTACAATTTATTTACTTTGTAGCCCAGCTGCATACTCCTTCCTCCTCTCCTCCCAGTCCCACCCATCTCCCTCTTCTTCTGCTATGCCCTTTCCCTAGTCCCCTGATGGGGAAGAACGTCTTCCCCTCCTTTGTAACCTTAGCTTATCAGGTCTTATCAAAACTGGCTGCATCATCTTCCTCTGTAGCCTGAAAGTAGAAGAAGACAAGGAATAGGACAGCTCTTTGATCACCTTTAATTTTTAATGCAGGGATTTTTCTCAGGCTTGTGTTGCCACAGTTTCTGCGAAGTCCATTTGTTACACTCACTCTAATGTAGACCTAACCAAGTGAAGCAGATGTCAGGGCAAATGCGAAATTCAACTTGTCATTGGACTGCACAAGAAAACAACTTGTGTTCTCCTAATTCACACTTCAAATTTCACTCTGTTCCTCTATCATGTCTGTCAGGTTGGGGTCAGGGAACTTGATAACTTGTACACTATCAAAATTAGAGCCTGCTTCTGCATAATTATTCTTGAGGCAGAATATTTCTTTCTAAATTGTTTTTACAATTTATACTCTACTAATTAAAAAAATTGTTATAGTTACTTGTTTAACTTAAAAATTAGATCAGTTATGCTTGGTTTCTAATCATTTAGATAGATCTGAATCTTTTAACTTTCAGAGTGAAGAAATTTGAACATAGCAGAACTTTTTAAAAACAAAATGTCATGCTGTGAAAATTTAACTTGATCCCGTGTGAGTAGGAGAGCATCAAGCTGAGCACACATTTTGGCATTGGCGCACCCATGCACACACTTTAGAGGATGTGGCTTCTCAAAGTCTCATGGATTCCTCGGCAAGTAAGTTCCTGCAGAACTCTTACTGAAAGTTTGAGTTCCATGAGAAAACTGTCTGTATCATATCCACCACTGAGTTAACAAAATTTAGGATAGTACATGAGAAATGGTACACTTGGGGAGGGGCATGCATGCAGAAAGGGGAGGGAGGGTGGGATCAGGAGGGGAGGAGGGAGGGGCTTATGGGGGGATACAAAATGAATAAAGTATAATTAATAAAAAAAAGAGTTGAAAAAATTCATGTCAATTTTTTAATAAGGTCACAATTATCTATGACAGGGCTTCTCAACCATGATACCACTGACATTTCAAGGCAGTTGGTTTTTGAAAGGATGGATGCATTTTCCTTTCTCTCTGCGTAATTGGTGTGAATCTAAGCATAAATCTGCATTAGCTTCTCCAAGCAGGTAGCATGAGTACAGCACATTTATTTACACTGCCAAGCCTTCATGATAGTTATGAACTTCAATAGTGATAAAGTTATATTTTAACCTCCACAATAAATTCATTTTTAAAATAATATTTAATTTAATAAAAATAGTATTTTGAAACTTATTCATGTTTTTATTGTTTGAGGATATTTCATATGCACATAAATTTCTGTTAAAATTTACACAATATTTCCTCCCACCAATTTATTTACAATACTTTCTTACCATCTTCCCAGACCAAGTTCATGTACTTTTTTTTTTTTTTTTTTTTTTTTTTAAGGTCACTGAGTCATTAATACTGCCTTATGTGCAGAGGGGTGAAGCTATCTACTGGAGCATGGGTAGTTTATTTAGGTAACCTCCTTGAAGACAATTGAGCTCCCCTCACCCAGAGACCATCAGAGACCTGACGTTTAAGACTGCTTCAGATAAAGTGGGACTTTATGAACAGCAGTGTCAGGAGCTTGGCTGGCTTTATCGTGTTGTGGTTTTATGAATACAGTCACAGCTGCTACAGCTCTGTGAGAGATCTGCTATGTCTGGCAAATACCACTGGGTCTTAGAATGACTGGATACTCTTTCCTTTGAGGAGCCATGAAACATGGGAAGCAGATGTGATAGACATGTCCCTTTCAAAGGTAAACACTTGGAAACTTCAAAGGATTAATGGTTTTATGTGACACTCAAATGTATACATTATATTTCAGAAGGAATTCGTGATACTTCTGTGTGTGTGTGTGTGTGTGTGAACATAACTCAAACATTTTTTACTTAAATCTATGTGTTAGCAGAATTATAAATTAGTACAAATATAATGGAAAACAAAATGAAAAAAAGATTTAACCATTTCTCAAAATTTTTATAACATAAATGCCATATTATTCTATGATCTTAGCTCTGGGTATATACCCAAGGAACTAGAGATTGCAATGAATAAGTTGTCCATGCCCTTGTGTTAACCATTCTTTTATTTTTAGGAGATAAATATAAAAATCTGAAAGCATTATATATTTTTATATATATATATATACATACATACATATACATACATATATATGTATCTATACAGTATCAGAATGTGGGAGAGCATGATTTAATGAATATGTATTTACTAATTATAGAATAATATCCTGCCTTACAAAAAAACACGATTTCTGTCATTTTGAACAAAATGAATGAACACGGAGGACACTAAGCTTGGAGAAATAAATAAGGAATATTAAAGAATATTTTGTAATATTTCACTTTTGTTAAATTCTGGCAATATTGAACTTATCAAAGTAGACACTCAGAATTTTGAATCCAACCTAGGGTGGGAGAGGTGTTTGAGAGAAGGTAAATCTTGAAGAAAGCATAGAGTTAATTTCAATTAAACAGAAATATAAGCTTTGGTACCCTGCTATAGATAAAAAATTTCTATGATGAGTGACAATGCTTAGACTATTTCAAAATTGCTAGAACAAATTTAAATGTTTCACTACAAAAATAAGTTATGTAAAAAGGTGATTGCTTGATTTATTTGATTTGAAAATACTGAAATATAAACATATATCAAAATATTTTATTGTACTTCATAAGTATTTAATGTATATATCTTAGTTTTTATATTTTATTTTTTTTAATTTCATACAAAGTGTTTTGATTATATTTACTCCCACCCTAAATAAGGTTTCACCATTTTCTAAGCATCTGCCCTCTTGGCCCCTATTTGGGATACTGTTGGGTGCATTAGGAAGAGTGGTCTTGCTAGAGGAAGCATGCCACTCAGGGCAGCTTGGAGGTTTCAAAAACCATGCACCATTTCCAGTCCTTCCTCTCTGCTTCATCCACCTAAAGGTGTGAACTCTTCCCATTTCATTGCAGCTTCCAGCTGTCTGTTGCCTCCACGTTTTCATCAAAGCAGTTAATATCCCTTGGTCACTGTCAGCCAAAGAAATTCATTGTTCTATGAGTTGCCTTGGTCATGTTGTTTTATTACAGCAATAGATAAGTAAACAAATCACCTCTTTCAAAAAAAAAAACACAAAAGAACAAAAAGAGATCTATATTACCTTACATTTCCAGCCAATTCTTTTCCATCAAGTCTGACTTTTGCTGCTCAATATTATTTTATGAGTAGCATTCTGCTAGAGTGTTGTTGACGTTGACTTAGCTGGGAGTATGGTCTTAGAGAAAACTCACATACCTCTCCCAGAATCTAACAGTTGCCAATTGCTCTTAAGGTATGGGCTGCTCTATGTGTCTAACTCCCCTTCCCATGCTGTGATTGGGTCTTGCATAAGTCTGCACAGGTCTGATGTATGCTTTCACAACTGCTGTGAGTTCACATATGCAGGTATCCTGCTGTGCCCAGATTTTTTTGAGGGGAAGGTCATCATTTACCTGAGGCTCTAGTACTGTTTCTGCCTCTCCCCATAGTGGTCTCTGAGGCCTGAGTGTTGCAATATATATGTTTCATTTATGAATGAAATTTATGCTTTGTCATAATCTCAAATGTTGGCCAATTATGGATCTCTGTAATGACCGTTACCTCCTGCAAACAGAAGGTTTTTAGACTTAAAAAAATCAGTAGCCCTCCTATATACAAAAGACAAAGGGACTGAAAAAGAAATTAGGGAAACAACACCCTTCACAATAGCGACAAATGACAGAAAGTACCTTGGTGTAACCCTAATCAAGCAACTCAAAGACTTGTATGGAAAAAATTTCGAGTCTCTGAAGAAAGAATTAGAAGAAGAAATCAGAAGATGGAAAGATCTCCCATGTTCATGGCTTGGCAGGATTAACACAGTAAAAATGGCCATTTTACCAAAAGCAATCTACAGATTCAATGCAATTCCCATCAAATTACCAAAACAATTCTTTTTTTTTTTAATTTTATTTTTTTCTTATCAGTTACATTTTATTAACTCTGTATCCCAGCCATGTCCCGATCCCTCATTCCCTCCCAGTCCCTCCCTCCTTCCCTCATCTCCACCGTGCCCCTTGCCAAGTCCACTGATGGGGGGACCTCCTCCCCATTCATCTGATCCTGTTTTATCAGTTATCTTCAGGACTGGCTGCAAAACTCTCCTCTGTGGCCTAACAGGACTGCTCCTCCCTTGGGGGGTGGGGAGGCCAAAGAGCCAGCCATTGAGTTCCTGTTAGAAATAGTCCTTGTTCCCCTCACTATGGGAAACCAATTGGTTACTGAGCTACCACAGGCTACATCTTAGCAGAGGTTCTAGGTTACATTCATACATGGTCCTTGGTTGCATGTCGGTCTCAGAAAAGACCCTGTGCCCAGATATATTTGGTCCTTGTGGAACTTCTATCCTTTCCTCATAAGACTAACTCCCCTTCTTTCTTATGATTCCCTGTACTCTGCCAAAGGTTTGGTCATGAGTCTTTGCTTTGAAAACACTGCTAGTTAAGAGTCTTTCAAATGCGCTCAGTAGACTCCTGTCAGTGTTCAATGCACATCCCATCTGTCTTTCAGAACGAGGATTGATAATCTTACCCCATGTCTGCTCTCTTGATTATCTTTTTTAGGTGTATAGATTTCATTATGTTTATCATATCTTATAGGTCTATATAAGTGAGTATATACCGTGTTTGTCTTTCTTCTTCTGGGATATTTAACTCAGGATGATCTTTTCTAGATCCCACCATTTGCCTACAAATTTCATGATTTCCTCCTTTTGGATTGCTGAGTAGTATTCCATTGTGTAAAAATACCACAATTTCTGTACCCATTCCTCCGTTGATGGACATCTGGGTTGTTTCCAGGTTCTGGCTATTACAAATAAAGCTGCTATAAACATGGTTGAGCAAATATCCCTTTTGTGTACTTGAGCAAACAATTCTTTACAGACATGGAAAGAAAAATTCTCCACTTCATATGGAATAACAAGAAACCCAGAATTGCTAAAACAATCCTCTACAATTAAAAATCTTCTGGAGGCATCTCCATCCCTGATCTTAAGCTGTACTAGAGCAACAGTTATAAAAACTGCATGGTACTGGCATAGAAACAGAATGGTGGATCAAAGGAACCGAACAGAGGACCCAGAAATAAACCCACACACTTATGGACACCTGATCTTTGACAAAGATTCCAAAACCATACAATGGAGAAAAAATAGCATCTTCAACAAATGGTGCTGGTCGAACTGCATGTCTACATGTAGAAAAATGAAAATAGATCCATAGTTAGCACCCTGCACAAAACTGAAGTCCAAGTGGATCAAACACCTCAACATAAAACCAGACACATTAAATCAGTTAGGAAAAAAAAATTGGGGAATACCCTTGAACTCATTGGCACAGGAGACAACTTCCTGACCAGAATGCCAACAGCACAGGCTCTAAGAGCAACAATCAATAAATGGGACCACATGAAACTGAAAATTTTCTGTAAAGCAAAGGACACCATCATCAAAACAAAATGACTGCCTACAGATTGGGAAAGAATATTCACCAACCCTTTATCTGACAGAAGGCTAATATCCAGTATATATAAAGAACTAAAGAAGCTGAAAAGCAGCAAACCAAGTAATCCAATTAAAAAATGGGGTACAGAACTAAACAGAGAACTCTCTGTAGAGGAATATCGAATGGCAGAGAAACACTTAAAGAAATGCTCAACGTCATTAGCCATTAGGGAAATGCAAATCAAAACGACCCTGAGATTTCACCTTTCACCCATCAGAATGGCCAAGATGAAAAACTCAAGTGACAACACATGCTGGAGAGGTTGTGGAGAAAGGGGAACCCTCCTCCACTGCTGGTGGGAATGCAAAGTTTTACAACCACTCTGGTAATCAATCTGGCACTTTCTCAGACAACTAGGAATAGCTCTTCCTCAAGATCTAGCCATACCACTCCTAGGCATATATCTAAAAGATACATCAAGTACATTTGCTCAACCATGTCTGTAACAGCTTTATTTGTAATATCCAGAAGCTGGAAACAGCCCAGATACCCCTCACCTGAAGAATGGATGCACAAATTGTGGTATATCTACACAATGGAGTATTACTCTGCAATGAAAAACAAGGAAATCATGAAATTTGCAGGTAAATGGTAGGACGTGGAAAGGATCATCCTGAGTGAGCTGTCCTAGAAGCAGAAAGACACACACAGTATATACTCAATCATATAGACATATAACATAGTATAAACCTACTAAAACCTGTACATCTGAAGAAACTAATCAAGAGAGAGGACCCTGACTAAAATGCTCAATCCCCATCCCGAAAGGCAAAGAGGATGGATCTCAGAAAAAAGAAGAGAACAAGAAACAACCTAGAAACCTGCCACAGAGGGCCTCTGCAAGGCTCTACCCTGCAGACTATCAAAACAGATGCTGAGACTTATGGCCAACTGTTGGGCAGAGTGCATGGAATCTTATGTAAGAAGTGGGAAATAGTAAAATCTGGAAAGGACAGGAACCCCACAAGGAGAGTAACAGAACCAGAAAATTTGAACACAGGGGTCTTCCCAGAGACTTATCCTCCAACCAAGTACCAGGCATGGAGATAACCTAGAACCTCTGCACAGATATAGTCTGTGGCAGCTTAGTGTCCAAGTGGGTTCCATAGTAATGGGAAGAGGGGCTGTTTCTGACATAATCTGATTGGCCTCTTCATTGATCACCTCCTCCTTATGGGAGAGCATCCTTACCAGGCCACAGAAGATGACAATGCAGCCACTCCTGATGAGATAGACTAAGATCAGAAGGAAGGAGAGGAGGACCTCCCCTATCAGTGGACTTGGGGAGGGGCATGTGTGAAGAAGAGGGAGGGAGGATGGGACCGGGAGTGGAACAGGGAGGGCCTTATGGGGGATACAAAGTGAATAAACTGTAGTTAATAAAAATAAATAGATTTAATTATATAAAAAAGAAAGTTTTAAATTTAAGGAGTTAGCAAAGATTCTGTATTACAAGCACACCAATTGGCAGAGTAAGTTTCAGCACTCTATCTATTCTGAACACTAACTTCACAACTGAGCACACTCTGGTTACTTTCCTGCAATATAGCTCAGTGAGTTCTATGGAGTCCTTGTCATAATTAATTCACTAATAGAGTATTTTAAGGGTACTATGTCCTGGTTATATAATGTACAACATCATTACTATGCCTAGTAATGCATCATATAGATACTTCATGAGGCAATATACATGCTAATTACCGTGGTTTTGCTAATATGTTTACATTGTATACAAAGCCATCATTTCATACACCATAAAAATATACAATTTTAATTTTCTGTTACACTCAGTAAAATTGGAAAAAGTAAATTTAAAGGAGATCAATTTTAACTACATCAGACTGTTAAATAATTTATGTTCATGATACTAAAACAGTGCAGAGCAGTCAGCTGTCTGGTGATTCATGTAGCCTAACATAAAATATTCAAAGATTAAGACTGTCAATGACAGTCTTGCTAAGGAGCTGTCATCTGTAAAGAATGTATGATACAATTGCTGTGTCTACTCAGTAGCGACCTCAAGGGTTTCCCAAGGCTCATGTTATGGTGGACATGTTTCTCTAGAACTTTCTCTTCTAATTGCCAAAAGTCTGAATATATAAGTAATAACAGAAATATAATGGTGTCAGTTTATGTATTAAGCTCTATATAACTACTGGGTCAAAATACCTGATGTAAAGAACTTAAGGGGGATGGTGTATATTAGTTCCCAGTTTCAGAGGCTTTACTCCATAATTTCTTATTCTATTTCCAGTTTTATCCCCCATGTGTAGTAAATATCTGATGAATCCTCTTTTGCCTCTGTGACTCCTATCTTAGGGAATAATTTGAATCTTCTCCAGATTTCCTCCCTCACCCAATTTCTGTTTCTCAGTAGGTAACCCATGAAAGCTCTCCCTAAAAAACTTGAGTCAAGACAACCAGTGATTCACATGAGAAATACTCTGCATTTTGAATGTTCCTGCCTTATACCTAGCTTTGTTTCAGACAAGTTACTGTACTCTTTCCTTCTCTGGATTAATTTCCAGGGCACTAAGCAGATACTCATGGAAGACCCAATCTTCCTCCCTCCTGTGAACCCTTTCAGCACCTTGCCCAGCAAACTCATTTCTCATTCCTTCCTGTCAGCTCCCAATACCTAGAAATACTTTTTATTTTGGACAATCAGTGGCCACAAATGGCAGGGTCTCATACGTATTCTTAACTAGGCAACCCTCAGCCACCACACTCTCTAAAGATAAAGAGAAGGCATCAGAAACCAACAAAGAAAATGTCATATATCAACACTTACAATCACAATAATTACACACCCAAATGCCAGCACAAAACAAAATCATTAACACTCAAGACACTATGCTGCCACCAACACACAACAAACCTTCAAGAATGAACCCTGAGAAATTCAATAAACTTTAAACACAAAAAAGGACTTATAATTAGCTATTGCCATGGTCACTGAGGAGGATGCAAATAAATCCATTAATGAAATCTATGAAAATACAAAGTAACAGTTGAATAAAATGAACAAAAGAGTTTAAGATATGGAATGGGGAATGGAGTCACTAGACATAACCCAAACTGAGAGAGAACTAAAATAACTTGAAGAACTCAAAGAGGAATCTCAGAGGCAAGCCTCAGCAATAGAAAACTAAAGATGGAAGAAAGAATCTCAGATACTGAATACAAAACAGAGCAAATGCATACTTTCATCAAAGAGACTGTTGAACATTAAAAAAAAAATCCTGCCACTAAACATCCAGGAATTCAAGAACATTATTAAAAGGCCACGTCTAAGAATGATCAGAAGAATAGATGAAGGAGAAGAAAACCAGGTCAAGAAGATCATAGAAGAAAATTTTACCAACCTAAAGAAGAGGTACCTATCAAGTCACAAGAAGCACATGGAACACCAGAAGACTGCAGTACAAAAGAAATTCCCTACGGTACATAATGATCAAAAAACTAAATGTAAAGAATAAGGGAAGGATATTAAAACCTGTAAGAGAAAAAGACCAAATAACATATAAATGCTGACCTATTAGAATAACTCCTGACTTTCAATAGATACTCTAAAACCCCGAAGTGTCTAGTCAGATGTTCTACAAATTCTAAGAGACACAGACTAACCAGGAACACCTTCAATGACAATAGATGGAGAAAGGCATTCCATGATAAAACCAAAACTAAGCAACATCTATGTATAAATTTACTTGTACAAAAGGCATGAGATTCTAGTGGATAGAAGGAAAAGTTAACCAAAAGACTCTAACCTATACTCAAGAAAACACAGAGTAAATCTCAGACCAGCAAATTAAAAGAAAGGAGAGAAAATCCACTACAATAACAAAACAACGGGGATCAACCAACCCTGTTCATTCATAACTCTTCAACATAAATATTCTAAATTTGCCTCATAAAAAGACACAGACCAGCAGCATGGATTTAAAAACTAGATCAGTCTTCCAGTTGCATTTGAGAAACAAACCTCAACATCAAGGATAGATATAACATCAGCATGAAAGAATGGAAAAAGTTAGTCCAAAAAAGGGACTTAAGAAGCAAGATTGCATAGCCATTTTAATATCTGAGAAAGTATACTACAAATCATATCTAAATATACTGGGCCTAAAAGAAATTCCCTATAACATAAACTAATCAAAATACTAAACACACAGAACAAAGCAGACTATTAAAACATGTAAGGAATAATGTTACATATTTAATGGCATAACAATTAGAAAAACATCTTATTTTTCGATGGACTCTAAAATCCTGCATGGTTGTTTTAGAAATGCTTAGATTCTACATATGCCAACACAGAATATTATATGAGGTAAACATTTTGATCATAATAGATGGAGAAAAAAGTCCACTCCTTCACTACAGAAGGTTTTAGAAGGAAAAGTTCAACAAGAAGCTGTTAATCACACCCAAGACAACACAGGGAAGAGTAATATTAGACAAGCAAATACAAATAGGTTGGGAAGAAAACATACTACCACAACTAAATAACAGGAATCAACAAACACTGCTAATTGAGTATACTCAACATCAGTGCTCTAAATCTCTCAATACAAACTCATGCACTAAGGGATTGGAATAAAAAACAAAACAAAACAAACAAACAAACAAACAAAAAAACCCACGATCCGTCTTTCTGCTACATCCAAGAAACACTCCTTAATGTCAAAAATAGATGAAGTGGAAGTTTCTGGTTTCTTTGAAGACTCAGTTGTGTCAGGTGATTTTTTTATTATTATTTTTTTTACATATTTTCTTTATTAATCACACTTTATTCCTTTGTATCCCCCTGTGGTTCGCTACCTCCTCCCGTCCCAATCCCTCCCTTCCTCCACCCTCTGCATGCATGCCCCTCTCCAATTCCACTGATAGAGGAGGTCTTCTTTCCTTACTTCTGATCCTAGTCAATTAGGTCTCATCACAAGTGGCTGCATTGTCTTCTCCTGTAGCCTGGTAATGCTGCTTCCCCCTCAGGGATAGGTAATTAAAAAACAGGCCAATCAGTTCATATCAGAGACAGTCCCTGTTCTTATTACAATGGAATCCATTTGGATACTGAACTGCCATGGGCTACATCTGTGCAGGGGTCTTAGGTTATCTCCATGCATAGTCCTTGGTTTGAGTATCAGTCTCAGGAAAGACCCCTGTGCTCAGATTTTTTGGTTCTGTTGCTCTTCTTGTGGAATTCCTGTCCTCTCCAGATCTTATTGTTTCCCACTTCTTTCATAAGATTCCCTGCACTCTGCCCAAAGGTTGCCTGTAAGTCTCAGCATCTACATTGATAGACTGCAGGGTGGAGCTTTTCAGAGGTCCTCTGTGTTAGGCTCCTGACTTGTTTCCTCTTTTCTCCTTCTTCTGATGACCAGCCTCTTTGCCTTTCTGGATAGGAATTGAGCATTTTAGAAAGAGTCCTTCCTCTTGATTAGTTTCTTTAGGTGTACAGATTTTAGTAGGTTTATCCTATATTATATGTCTCTATGAGTGAGTATATACTGTGTGCATCTTTCTGCTTCTGGGATAGCTCACTCAGGATGATCTTTTCCAGATCCCACCATTTACCTGCAAATTTCATGATTTCCTTGTTTTTTTATTGCTGAGTAATACTCCATTGTGTGGATATACCACAATGTGTGCATCCATTCTTCAGTTGAGGGGCATCTGGGTTGTTTCTAGCTTCTGGCTATTACAAAAAAAGGTTGCTACAAACATGGTTGAGCAAATGTCCTTATTGTGTACTTGAGCCCATTTGGAGATATGCCTAGGAGTGGTATATCTGGATCTTGAGGAAGTGCTATTCCTAGTTGTCTGAGAAAGTGCCAGATTGATTTCTAGAGTGGTTGTACCAGTTTGCATTCCCACCAGCAGTGGAGGAGGGTTCCCAATTCTCCACAACCTCTTCAGCATGTGTTGTCTCTTGAGTTTTTATCTTAGCCATTCTGATGGGTGTAAGGTGAAATCTCAGGGTCGTTTTGATTTGCATTTCCCTGATGGCTAATGAAGTTGAACATTTCTTTAGGTGTTTCTCTGCCATTCTATATTCCTCTGCAGAGAGTTCTCTGTTTAGCTCTGTTCCCCATTTTTTAACTGGATTCCTTGATTTTTTTGCTGTTTAACTTCTTTAGTTCTTTATATATACTGGAATTTAGCCCTCTGTCAGTTATAGGGTTGATGAACATCCTTTCCCAATCTGTAGGCTGTCGTTTTGTTCTGAGGACAGTGTCCTTTGCTTTACAGAAGCTTTTCAGTTTCATGAGGTCCCATTTATTGATTGTTGCTCTTAGAGCCTGTGCTGTTGGTGTTCTGGTCAGGAAGTTGTCTCCTGTGCCAATGAGTTCAAGGGTATTCCCTACTTTTTCTTCTAAGCGGTTTAGTGTGTCTGGTTTCATGTTGAGGTCTTTGATCCACTTGGACTTCAGTTTTGTGCAGGATGATAAGTATGGTTCTATTTGCATTTTTCTACATATAGACTTCCAGTTAGACCAGCACCATTTGTTAAAGATGATGTTTTTTTTTTTTTTTCCTTTGAATGGATTTGGCATCTTTATAAAAAATCAGTTGTCCATAATTGTGTGGATTTATGTCAGGGTCTTCTATTTGAGTCTCAGAATTGCTAAAACAATCCTCTACAGTAAAAGATCTTCAGGAGGTATCTCCATCCCTGATCTCAAGCTGTACTATAGAGCAACAATACTAACAACTGCATGGTACTGGCATAGAAACAGACTGGTGGATCAATGGAGTCATGTGACGTTTTGCTGGAAGCTGTCATGTGAGAGGAAGATGATGTTGGCCAGCTGGAATTATCTGTGGGTTGGCTTTGAGGAGGGGAGGAGATATATAGATACATACAGACAATGAAAGAACACTTTTTGTATTGACATCACTGTATTGGTCTTCATTCTTTGACACTTTACTCCACAGAGAGTACTGTTCTAGAGAAGTTCTTGCAGCAATCCATCTGAGTCTTGTGGCTTTTGCTGACTTGTCTGATCTGCTGAATTGTGCTGATTTGTGTTGCTGTTTGGTGTTGGCATTTGGACTAGACTGCTGGACAATGATGAGTGGACTCACTCCAAAGAACTACTTCTAAAAATGTTTATGACTCCCTTTTTCTAAAAACCTCTTTCTCCCCTGTGTGTGAAGGGAGGTAGAAGTGCTTCAGAACTCTAAATAAAGTAGGTTTTTGAAAAATCTAAGGCTACAGACAGACATTCTCTAAGGGGAAAAGAGCGAAGAAGCTATTTCAAGAAAAATTATCACAAAAATCAGAATGTGGTAGCTGCTTTAAAATCTGACAAAATGAAGTATATATGTACCCAGCAAAATAAAAAAATATCCAACAAGAAGAAATAGAATGATAATTAGGTCAAGACAGAATTAAAAAATAAATTTAAATATTTTATAACTGAATAAAAGTAAAAACACAACATGCTGAAATATAAGAAGCACAATGAAGAAGCTTCTAGGAGAAAAGTTTGAAGCACTAAGTGGAAACACTTTTTTAATAAAAGAGAGCTCTCTTTGAATCTTAGGAAAGAAGAGGGAGATAGTAAGACCTGGAGAGGACAGGAGCTCCACAAGGAGAGCAACAGAACCAAAAAATCTGGGCACAGGGGGCTTTTCTGAGACTATTACTCCAACCAACGACCATTTATGGATATAACTTAGAACCCCTGCTCAGATGTATCCCATGGCAGCTCCGTCTCCAACTGGGTACCCTAGTAAGGGGAACAGGGACTATCTCTGACATGAACTAAGTGGCTGTCTCTTTGATCACCTCCCCATGAAAGGGGATCATCCTTGCCAGGCCACAGAGGAAGACAATGCAGCCAGTCCTGATGAGACCTGGCAAAGATGGAAGAGGACCCTCCCTATCAGTGTACTTGGAAAGGGGCATGGGAGGACATGAGGGAAAGAGGGTGGGATTGGGAGAGAATGAGGGAAGGAGCTACAGCTGGGATATAAAATGAATAAACTGTAATTCACGTAAAAATAAAAATTCAATAAAAATTAAAAGAAAGCTCTCATATTGGTAACTGAATGGTATTTTAAAAACACAAGAATAAGAAAAATAATAACACAAAATGAATACATAACAAAAAATAATCAAACTTGGGACTGAAATCAATAAAATAAAAACAAACAACACA
Source organism: Psammomys obesus (assembly GCF_907164565.1). Lineage (NCBI taxonomy): Eukaryota > Metazoa > Chordata > Mammalia > Rodentia > Muridae > Psammomys > Psammomys obesus. The sequence goes on from NW_026585797.1 coordinate 11,884,673, forward strand.
GAAAGAGTAAAAAAAAAATCAAAGAAAGAAAGATTGGTTCTTCAGAAAATCAATAAGATTGGCAAACCCTTATTCAAAAAACTAAAATGTGGTGAGAAAAGATCAAAGCATACAAGTTAGAGATAATATAGGGACAAAACAGTAGATTCCAAGGAAATTTAGAGAATCCTAAAGACACACTTCATAAACGTTTACTCCAACAAACTGGAAAATCTGAAAGAAATGGATAAATTTCTTGGTTTAGAGCACATACCTGAAGTTACATCCCAATCAGATAAACAATTTAAACAGACCTAATATCTCTAGTGAAATATAAGAGGTAACTAAGAGTCACCCAATCAAAAGAAAACCCAGAGTCTGATGATTTTAGTGCAGAATGCTACCAAATAGTCAAAGAAGAATTAATCCCCAAACCCCTCAAGTTAGTCTACAAAACAGAAATAAAAAGAACATTGGCCAATTGTTATTACAAGTCCAAAATTACCTTTACACTTAAATTTTACATCAAGGCCCAACAAAGAAAGAAAACTACAGACCACTTTCCCTTATGAATCTAGATACAAAATTTTTCAATATAGTACTTTCAAAACAAATCCAAGACACATCAAAAAAAATCATCTATTCTGATCAAGTACGCTTCATCCCAGAGGTACACAGGTAGTTCAAAATATGTAAATCCACCACATAAGCATACTGATAGACAGGATGTACAAGCCACTCTTTTTTTTTTTTAATAGAAATGTTTTATTCATTTAAGACATGTTACAATGACAAGATAAAGTTTAAAAATATTTCTAAATCATTGTCTTTTTTCTTTATTTTTTCTTATTTATTACATTTTTTTTCACCTTATATCCTGGATATAGCCCCCTCCCTCATCTCCTCATTACCCCACGCTGCCTCCTTCTTCTCCCTCTATGCCCCTCCCCTAGTCCACGGATAGGGGAAATCCTCCTCCCCTAATATCTGACCTTAGCCAATCAGGTCTCATCAGGACTGGTTGCATTGTTTTCCTCTGTGGCCTGGCAAGACTGCCCCCTCCAAGGAGAGCTGATCAAAGAGCTGGCTACTGAGTCCTATTACTAGGAAACCCACTTGGACACTGAGTCTATGAGCTACATCTGAGCAGGGATTTTAGGTTCTCTCCGTGTATAGTACTTAGTTGAGGTATCAGTCTCTGCAGTGGTTCCAGGGGCCAACATTTTTGGCTTTGTTGGTCTCATTTTGGAGCTCCTGTCCCCCTCTAAGTCTTTTTATAAAATTTTATGCATTCTGCCCAAAGTTTGGCCTTGAGTCTCAGCCTCTGTTTTGATACCTCGATCAATGGAGTCTTCCTGAGGCCCCATGTGGGAGGCTCCTGTCCTGTTCCCTGTCATCTCCCACATCCAATGTCTATCCTGTTTGCCCTTTTGAATGAGAATTAAGCATGTAGAAAATACAAACAGATCCATACTTATTACCCTGCACAAAACTAAAGTCCAAGTGGATCAAAGGCCTCAACATAATACCAGACACACTAAATCTGTTAGAAGAAATAGTGGAGAAGAGCCTTGACCTCATTGGCACAGAAGATAACTTCCTGAACAGAACACCAAGAACACAGGCTCTAAGATCAACAGTCAATAAATGGGACTTCATGAAACTGAAAAGCTTCTGTAAAGCAAAGGACAGTGTCAGAACAAAATGACAGCCTACATATTGGGAAAGGGTCTTCACCAACGCTATATATGTGATACAGATACAAACAGAGATTTCACCTTACACACATCAGAATGGCTAAGAACAAAAACTCAAGTGACATCACATGCTGGAGAGGTTGTGAAGAAAGGGGAACCCTTCTCCATTGCTGGTGGGAATGTAAACTAGTACAACCACTTTGGAAATCTATCTGGCTCTTTCTCAGACAATTAGGAACAGTGCTTCCTAAAGATCCAGCTATACCACTCCTACCCATATATCCAAAAAATGCTCAAGTAAACAACAAGGACATTTGCTCAACCATGTTTGTAGCAGGTTTATTCATAATAGCCAGAACCTGGAAACAACCCAGATGTCCATCAACGGAAGAATAGATACAGAAATTGTGGTACTTTTACACAATGGAATACTACTCAGTAATTAAAAAAAAAGGAAATCCTTAACTTTGCAGGCAAATGGTGGGATCTAGAAGAGATCATTCTGAGTGAGGTATCCCAGGTGCAGAAAGACACACACGGTATATGGTATATACTCACTTATATGTGGGCACTAGACCTTTAAGATAGGATGAACATACTAAAACCTGTACACCTGAAGAAGATAAACAAGATAGAGGACATGGGCAAGATGATCAACCCTCACTTAGAAAGACAAATGGTTTGGACATTGAAAGTAGGAGAAAACAAGTAACAGGACAGGAGCCTACCACAAAGGGCCTCTGAAAGACTCTACCTAGTAGTGTATCAAAGCAGATGCTGAGACTATAACCAAACTTTCTGCAGAGTGCAGAGAATACTTAATAGAGGAATATCTAATGGCAGATAAACACTTAAAGAAATGCTCACTGTCCTTAGTCACCAGTGAAATGCAAATCAAAAGAGCCAGAGATTTTACCTTACACCCATCACAATGGCTAAGAAAAAACTCAAGTGATAATACATGCTGGAGAGGTTGGGCATTTAGGCAGAAGATGTTCAACCATACAACAAGGACATTGGCTTAACAATGTTCATGGCAGCATCATTCATAATAGCCTGTATTTGGAAACAACCTAGATATTCCTACAACGCCTTCTTAAGTGGGTGCCTTTGGCTTAGCAGAACATGGCCAAGAGCAAATGAAGTCAATGGCATTTTTTTCAGGTTCCTTGTCTCATAATACTATGTCAGGAATTTTTTCCTTCACAGTTCTTTTGTATGTATATATATATATATATATATATATATATATATATATATATATATATATATGCGCCACACAATTTCTGTGCTTTGCCTTGTCTAAATTAAACTAAATATTGCAAAAATAGTTTCTGGTTTTTACTTATAAGCCACTGGACAAACTATGAAAAGGAAGAAAACTGAAAAGTTTTGAGTACTACAAAAGATGTCTTCAATAACAGTTTCACAGCAGAAATACACTAGTTTTATGTGGCTTTTCTTCCCTCTATTATTTGTTTGATTAAAATCCAAGAAAAATCATGTCAACATATGGTTTATGAGATATATATGTTTTGTGTACAAAAGTATAAATTACTCTCAGCACTGAAAAAAAAAAGTATTCATTTTCTTTCACTGTGTTTCCAGCTAATGTTTAGAAAGTTATGATTGTAATCTATGTGCATATTTAGGAGAGGAAATATTTGTAATATCAGTTTCTGGATGAGTTTATTATAGGACCACCTTTGAATAAGATTTGAGATATTGCATAATTATATGACATATAAAATTCCAAGCTGATGTTTGTAAGATGATTTCTATCCTTGAGATGCAAGTTCCATTAATAGTTTCTGTTTGGCTTCTAATGTTTTTGTAGCATGGAAAATATTCATCCAAAAACAGCTTAAGATCTGCTCTGGTGCTTCCATACATAGATAAGGTCACTAAATTGTGAGTTACAAAGTAATAATGAGATTAATTCGTTCAGGAAGATTTTAAAGAATGGAGTCTCTTATTGATTGTTCAATAATTGTCACTTAATTAGATTTTTGAGCAAGGCTGAATTTTCTACACTAGAAGAGAATGTACCTTGGCAGGATTTACTTAAAATTGATGCCAAAACAGAGGAGACTAGCATGCATGCACGAGGAAGCATGACACATGAAGGAAAGCAAATAATCCAATGTGAGGGTCAGTTACCAGAAATTTTGTAGGGCTTGTTCCAAGTTCCACTGGATATTTGGAAAGACAGACCCTCACAGAATGGTCCCTCCATACAACAGATGCTGGAGATTTGCACCGAGAGTGCCCATTTACCCACAACTAAAGGTTTGGAACTCTTTAATGCCACACAACTTCTGTGCTTTGCCTCGTCTAAATTAAAGTAGATCTTGCAAAAGTGGAATGAAGGGACATGCTGTAAACATAAGTTTGAAAAAGGGAAGCTCAACGCCACTTTGACTGACATGAAGCCTTGTAGGAAAACTAGATCAACCAAAGTGTTGAAAGTAGGCTGAATGAATGAATTTTCATTCATAAAGGAAGATTCTAAGAGTGGTGGTGTAGTTCCAAGGATCAATCCTTGACCCACATGGAATGTTTCAATCTCTAGCAATAAATAAGTGTATTAACAGCACAGCAATCATATTAACTGATTTTTAAAGAATTAGTCCTTATGAATGTACAGCAGCGACTGTGGACAACAAAGACAATATGATGTAAGTCAGGATTTTTCTTTCAACCATGAATGTTGTTTTTTAAGGTATTCCAATGTTGTGACACTTCAATGATTTCACCACCAAATACTGCCATATTCAAGGTATATCCACAATTAATGAAACTTTTTGAAGCATTACCCATTTTAAAATTGTTTCAGTATTTATATTTAATTTTAAAACTAAAAATTTTAAAAAGCAATTGTTTTATTAAATAAAATGGTAGAAAATACTAGCTAATCTTTTTTAGTTTAGTTAGGCAAGACATTGAATTAAGGTATCGAATATGAAATTTTGGAAAATAACAGTGAAATACAAACTGTCACTTTTACAGGATAGGTAGAAAAATGCAGTATATATAAATTATGGTGAGAAAGAAAACTCATGAATATTTAGTAATCATAATTGCACTAACATTATTTATAATTAGAACAAATTAATTAAAAATTGAATCACATGAGACCTGATAGGTTAGGGTCAAATAGAAGGTGGGGAGGACCGCCCTTATCAGTGGACTGGTGGAGGGATGTGGGAGGTGATAAGGGAGGGAGAGTGGGGTTGGGAGGGGATGAGGAAGGGGGCTACAGCTGGGATGCAAAATTAATAAAATATAATTAATAAAAATATATTAATTAAAAAATAATTGAATCACAGCTTTATTAGAGAAAGTACTGTTATTATATATAGTGAAATAGAAAAACAGTAGCTAGATCAGCAGAAAAAAATGAAGTTAAAAATAAATCCCTCCCGTTAGAGCTAACAAAATCCTAAAGAAGAAGAGGTGGAAGGAATATATGAGCCAGAGGGGATGGAGGTAACCAAGAAAAATATGTCCTATACACTAACATGAGCAAAGCTCATATGAACTTATAGAGTGAAACAGCATCTAGTAGGCCTGCCTGGGTCTTCTGTGCATGTATTATGGCTACCAGTGTAGTGTTTCCAGGGGATTTATGAGTGTAAAAATGGGTGAGTCTCTGATTTCTAGTACTGTCTCTCAGGCTCCTTTTCTTCTGATTGATTATCTTTCACAACTACAAATGCTATCTTTTTTAGTCTTATCATATTTTGTTGCATTATTATTCCTTGAAACTCTGTTCTTTTCTAATGAGAAAGACAGGGAGAAGATTAAGACAGGATGGGAGATAAGGAGGAACTGGAGGAAGTAGAGGGAAGGTAAACTGTAATTAGGATATATCATTTGAGTGCAGAATCTATTTTCAATAAAAGAAAAATGAATAAACAGGCAAAATAAAGAACATAGCTAAATTTTAAAATCTTTTTGTGTGTTTATTTACTGTGATTTTCAATTTTATGTTTTCATGTTTTGTGTGTGTGTGTGTCTGTGTGTAGGTTTCTCATGCTTTTTCTTTGCCTTTTGTTTTTGTATTTGTTGTGTTTTGTTTTTTCCTCTTTGCTTTCTTTTCTTTTACTCTGTTTACTGGCCTTTTTGTTTTCTAAAGAGAGAGAGAGAGAGAGAGAGAGAGAGTAAAAGCATAGATTTGGATTGATAGGGTCATGGGGACAAAGTGAGAGGAGATGACAGAAGGGAAACCTTGATCAGAATACACTGTATGAAGTGTTTTTCAATAAAAAATTACTATAGCCAAAGGACTGGAGAAATGGCTCAGCTGTGAAGAATGCATACACAGAAGAGAAATACATAGAATACATAGAAGAGAATACCTACCTACAAGACAATATGGCTCCCAGGCTCTAGTATAGTTATTGTTAGATGATTTCAGAAGCAAAACCTGGAGCAGAAAGATGTAAAGAAACCTTGCAGTTTGGCAATCAGAATCCTGGGTGTTGAATGTTGAAAAGTTCATGTGTGAAAACATTATGGCTATTATTAAAGAGAAACTCATCACTGTGCACTGACACATTAGGAAAGGAGTCTTGACAGCAAGACTTCAAACACTGAAGGGTCTGGAGTGGAAGACTGAAAGCCCTTGAAAAACTTTTTTTTCTGAAGAAAATTAATTATTTGACAAGATCTGATTTGAACCATAAGCTTCTCAAAGGCTGCTATACCATAGTTTAAATAGATCTGGCTATGTCTTAAATTGACAGAGACTCATATTCAGATATGGCTTCAGATACTGTTGGCATGTGAAGGAAGGGACACAGGAATTGACATTTCTTCACTCATTCAACCCAGAGGAGTTCTGTGCCCATTTCAGAAAGACAAGAGTAACCTACATAAATGGACCAAGCGACACTCTATGCAGGAGCAGTAGATCCTAGTGTTGGCACGTGAAATGTAACTTTCCAGAAGCCTCCAAGTACAGCAGCTTCTTTTCTATGCCTACTGAAAGCTATTCTTAGATTGTTGTGATTCTATTGATAAACTATACTTTTAGTACTATCAGGTGAGTTTTGGGTATGAGTACAATTAAGCTAAATTATTAATATATACATATTAAGATTGACTCAATGGACTCAGAACTCTTTAACAAAAGAACACATCTTAAAAGACTCATCCTAGTTACTGGTCCTAAAGTTTAATAGGGTATCCTATCTATGGATTAATAGCATAAAGTATACCTCATTATTATAGTTTATATTTTATACTAGCCATTATATCATACATTATAAAAGAGATGAAACATCACAGTTTTCTCCATCTTAAAGACTAAGAGCATTGATGTACATCACTATTAAAATGGGACCAGTGAGTAAATACTTCTGCTGCCAAGCCTAACGATCTGAATTCAATCCCTAGTATTCATGTGGTAGAAAGAGGGAGCAAACTGCAACAACTTTGTACTTGGGTCTCCATGTGACTGTCACAGTACGATACACATATGTGATTACGTATATGCATACACCCAAATAAAATTCAAGAAATAGTAAAAGATGAAACATGGATAAGACATTTATATACTCTGACAAATATATACACATATGTATGTGATTATGTGTGTGTATGAGAGAGAGAGAGAGGGGGAGAGAAATGAGATTTGGAATATCTTAGTGTCTATGCATATGCCATTTTGTTATATTAAAGACAGTTTCATGTTGCATCACATTTTATTAAGTAACAGTTTCCCCATAAAAATCAAAAGGTAAATATTTCAGTCATTTCATTTTTTTCTAGAGATTTAAATGGGCATTAAATTCATTACCTATTGTTAAAGTTGTCGGAGGTACACACTCAATAGGAATGAAAAAACAACTGGCTCTGGGGAAGAGATTATTCCTCCGGAGTTGGCAAGTCAGGCTACCAGAGCCACTGACTGATGAATGATTGACAATGCTGCATTTAGTTACTGGACTTCACTGCTGGAAATGAACTTTTTGAACACATTTTTATGTGTGTGTAGCAGGCAATTTCTGGCCTCCTTCCAGACTACCGCTCTTCACTATGTCTTGGCTCTAGGCCCAGGAGTCTAATGGAATTCATTAATTTAACATTCATAGGGTCATCTAATGCTGAAATTGGAAGGAACTTTAGAGGTCAGTTAGCCTAATCTTTGTGTTATGTATGATTTAAATACTTATTGACTAATTGTCTTCAAGGTGGTGTGCCCAGAATGACTCTCTTAGCCCTCCTTCTGAAACCCGAGATGTAATTATATTATAATCTAAAAATAATAATAAAGATAGACAGGAAAGTAAGCTTGATGGACAGGTAGCTGATATTTTAAAACTGACTGAGACTTGAACTAGGTGTAATTTCAATGTTATCTGACTCAGTTTCATGTTAAGACTTATCTTAAGCTGCATGTGAGTGTGTGTGTGTGTGTGTGTGTGTGTGTGTGTGTGTGTGTGCTGTGCAGGAGCCTGAAGAGACTAAAAGAGGGGTTTAGATCCAAGCAAAGAAGCCATTCAAACTGAATGTTATGGTTTGGTTCCTCTGCAAGATCAACAAAGACTCTTAACTGCTTCTTCATCATTTCAGCCCCAGTTCTTTTTATAATTTTAAAACAAAATACAGTGATGACAATACCTATAGTAGAGAGGACCTGGAAATTTTAAACATGTCTAATTTTCAAAGATTATTTCTTGTCAGTAGGCAATCATCAATGAGTGTCAGTTAGTAAAGTTCAGGGCTCAGTCAATATGCTCTGATTCTCAAAGGTATTTCTTTCCAACAAGTTATCAGTGTCCAGGGTCCTTTTGTGAAACATCTCACCATACAAAGTGGGCATTTAAAAATTTGTTCTTTCGACCTGATAAGCTAGGGTCAGATGGAAGGGGAGGAGGACCTCCCCTATCAGAGGACTTAGGGAAGGGCAGGGAGAGATGAGGGAGGGAGGATGGGACGGAGGGAGGATGGGACTGGGAAGGAATGAGGGAAGGGGTTATAGCTGGGATACAAAGTAAATAAACTATAATTAATATAAAAAATAAAAAAAATAATTAAAATTTTGTTCTTTCCTTTTCTGTGTGTACAATAACATAATGGGCTTTGTTTAGTTGATTTGATTTGCTGGTTGATAAATTAAACACTAAAACAAACCACAGTAAAAGACATAATATGTTCTACCATAACATGACTCAGAAACATCTTGGTCCAGTCATAATGCTATGAGATACATAGCATTTCTACATATTTTACCAGGACAAAGATTTGTAAATCATGAGTTATTAACCAAAAGTAACAAGTGTAATATTATTTTCATGACCTTATCAATGAAACTAGACTTTCATGAGTTCCATTGTTAACGAAACAAGAAAACAATGGGGTCTGATATATCTAGAATTCATTTGTGAATTTGTTGTCTTTATAGTGCAGTATCTGATATGTTAAAGGTTCTAAATAAAATTCATCAATTTAGTTACATATTAAAATTCAAATATGAAACTTAACAGTTAACAATAATAGAATAAATGCATGCATGACTTAGTATTGGAAGAGACTTGATAAAAGCATTAACACATTTCTGTTATTATCACAGTAAAAATATTATAACACCAACACCTTCATGATAGCAACATGTAAATTTTTATGAATATTCTTCTTGATATTTCCTGTTACAAATGTACAGATTTTGGTTTCCTGGTGGTTTACTTTTGTTCACTGACCATGTGTCTCCACTCTCTACTGCTTCTATCTGAAATAGTTTTGCAGTGGAAACACTAATGTAAAATAGATCAGAACCTAAGGATAAATGAAAATGTATCTATATTAGTTTCAGGGTTAGTATAACAACCCTTCAAAATCTGAATATTGTAAGTGACTATAAAAATCATAATTTTCTCTTAAATGTTTTAAACTCAAAATGTTTTTGAGGCTGAAGGGAGGGTTTCTTTGTTTTAATTAAACTCTTACTATGCAAATATAAGCACTGTACCTCAGAGCTACACCCTCAATGTTACGTGGGTGTAACATTGAGGGTGTAGCTCAATGTTATATATATTTTTATAATTTTATACATATATATAATGGAATTATATATTTTTATAATTTATATATATATTTTATATATTATATATATTTTACATATATATATTTATAATTTTATACATATATATAATGGAATATGATGATATACACTTCGTTTTTCCTCAGTAACTCTTCCTAAGCATATGGTTTATTTTTTTTTTCTGATAAACCTACTAATCTCAATTAGTGATACCATATGCATAAGAATCATACCCTCCACTAGGGCATACCAAAACTCAAGAGGAACATCCTTTAAAAAGAATTATTTTTCTCCCCCAGCAAATCTTCAGTAAAAGTTGGGGCCAGAAGTGGATCTTTTTCATTTATTCTCTAATATAGGCAACAGTGCTCTTTTATTTTTATTCTACAGGGAGCCACAGCTACTATGAGGGCAGGAGAGCAAGAAACACAATGTGCCCATGTATTTCACAGCAATCCCCATCCTCTGGACCTTTATTTTTCCACATTTTTATGTATGATATTACCTGAGTTCTGTAGTAAAGACAGGATGGAAATAAAATGATAACAAGGTCCTTTCGCTGTTTCTCTTTTTAGGGGCTGGACACTCAGTATTTAATGATTCATAGTGCTTTGACCAGTTATTCATATTTTGTATTGACCATTGCCTACTATAAAAAGACCATTCTCTGACATTAATATAGAATCTTTAGGTTTAAAATTATTTAGGAGAACATTATGACAAGACCCTTGAACAAAATGAAGATAGCAGCTACTTCCCTAGGGATTATGACCACAACCTTCCCCAAACTATAGACTTTTGACCAGGATTACATACCAGCAAGACATCCTCTCCTATGGAACAGGTCTCAAACTCAATCAGAAAAGAGTTGGTTACTTTCATAACAGTTGTGTCCCTGCTGCAACATCATACACATTTTACCAGGGAGGACACCATTGTAACATGCAGGGTGGAGAGCTGAATAGGACTATTGACATCAAAAGCTAGTGATAAGCATTTTTATGACAAGGTTACTTTAAGAGTCACATGCTACCTAATGGTGGTGATGTTTTAATGCATGTTTAACTAAACACTTGACATTTTATACTTCATACTTATGTACTTTAGTATATTTTATATGTGTATATCTTTTTTTAATTTTAATTTTTTTCTTCTTAGTTACATTTTATTAACTCTGTATCCCAGCTGTATCCCTCTCCGTCATTCCCTCCCAGTCCCACCTTCCCTCCCTCCTCTCCACCCTGCCACTTTCCAAGTCCACTGATGGGGGGACCTCCTCCCCATTCATCTGACCCTATTTTATCAGGTCTGCAAAGTCCTCCTCTGTGGCCTAACAGGACTGCTCCTCCCTTGGGGGCTGGGGAGGCCAAAGAGCCAGCCACTGAGTTCCTGTTAGAAATTGTCCTTGTTCCCCTTACTATGGAAAACCAATTGGTTACTGAGCTACCACAGGCTACATCCGAGCAGAGGTTCTAGGTTGTATCCATACATGGTCCTTGGTTGAATGTCAGTCTCAGAAAAGACCCTCTGCCCAGATATATTTGGTCCTTGTGGAGCTCCTATTCTTTCATCATCATACTAACTCCCCTTCTTTCATATGATTTCCTGTACTCTGCCGAAGATTTGGTTATGAGTCTTAGTGTCTGCTTTGAACCACTGCTAGGTAAAGTCCTTCAGGTGCCTTCTGCGGTAGTCTCCTGTCATATGTTCAATGCACATCCCATCTATCTTTCTAAATGAGGATTGATCATCTTACCCCATGTCGGCTCTCTTGATTATAATTTTTAGGTGTATAGATTTCATTATGTTTATCACATCTTATAGGTCTATATAAGCGAGTATATACCGTGTTTGTCTTTCTCTTTCTGGCATATTTCACTCAGAATGATCTTTTCTAGATCCCACCATTTGCCTGCAAATTTCATGATTTCCTCCTTTTTGATTGCTGAGCAGTATTCCATTGTGTAAAAATACCACAATTTCTGTATCCACTCCTCCGTTGATGGACATCTGGGTTGTTTCCAGGTTCTGGCTATTACAAATAAAGCTGCTATAAACATGGTTGAGCAAATATCTTTGTTGTGTACTTGAGCAAATTTTGTGTATGTACCTAGTAGTGGTATAGCTGGGTGTTGAGGAAGCACTATTCCTAATTGTCTGAGAAAGCACCAAATAGACTTCCAAAGTGGTTATACAAGTTTACATTCCCACCAGCAGTAGAGGAGGGTTCCCCTTTCTCCACAACCTCTCCAGGATGTGTTGTCACTTGAGTTTTTCATCTTGGCCATTCTGATGGGTGTAAGGTGAAATCTCAGGGTCGTTTTGATTTGCATTTTCCTGTTGACTAATGGGTTGAGCATTTCTTTAAGTGTGTTTCTCTGCCATTCGATATTCCTCTGTTGAGAATTCTCTGTTTAGCTCTGTTCCCCATATTTTAATTGGATTACTTGGTTTGCTGCTTTTCTGCTTCTTTAGTTCTTTGTATATACTGGATATTAGCCCTCTGTCAGATAAAGGGTTGGTGAAGATTCTTTCTCAATCTGTAGGCTGTCGTTTTGTTTTGATGACGGTATCCTTTGCTTTACAGAAGCTTTTCAGTTTCATGAGGTCCCATTTATTGATTGTTGCTCTTAGAGCCTGTGCTGTTGGAGTTCTGTTCAGGAAGTTGTCTCCTGTGCCAATGAGTTCTAAGCTGTTCGCCACTTTTTCTTCTAACAGATTTAGAGTATCTGGTTTTATGTTGAGGTTTTTATCCACTTGGAATTTAGTTTTGTGCAGAGTGATGAATATGGATCTATTTTCATTTTTCTGCATGTAGACATCCAGTTGGACCAGCACCATTTGTTGAAGATGCTGTCTTTTTTCCATTGAATGGTTTTGGCTTCTTTGTTAAAAATCGAGTATTCATAGGTGGGTGGGGGTATTTCTGGGTCTTCTATTCAGTTCCATTGATCCTCCTTTCTGTTTTTATGCCAATACCATGCAGTTTTTATTACTATTACACTGTAGTACAGCTTGAGATCAGTGATGGAGATACCTCCAGATGATCTGTTGTTGTACAGGATTGTATTGGAGATTCTGGGTTTTTTGTTTGTCCATATGATGCTGAGAATCTTTTTTTCAAGTTCTGTAAAGAAGTGAGTTGGTATTTTGATGGGAATTGCGTTGAATCTGCAGATTGCTTTTGGCAGGATGGCCATTTTCACAATGTTAATCCTACCAATCCATGAGCATGGGAGATCTTTCCATCTTCTGATATCTTCTTCAATTTCTTTCTTCAGAGATTTGAAGTTTGCCTCAAACAGGTCTTTCACTTGTTTGGTTAGTGTCACCCCAAGATACTATATGTTATTAGTGGCTATTATGAAGGGTGTTGTCTCCTTGAGCCTGATGTCTTCTTTCTCTTCTATTCTTATTATTCTTAGATTTTGTCTTTTCATTGTGTCCTTGATTTCTTTGATGTTTTGTGTTTGGAACTTTTATGATTTTATTTTTTCTTTGAGAGACGTGTCTATTTCTGCAAGTGTATCTTTGGCTTCTGAGATTCTTTCTTCCATCTCTTGTATTCTGTTGGTGATGCTTATCTTTGTAGTTCCTGATCTTTTCTCTATGTTCTCCATCTCTAGGTTTTTCTCTATTTGTGTTTTCTTTACTGATTCTAATTCCGTTTTCATGTCTTGCACCATTTCCTTCATCTGTTTGAATGTGGAATCTTGCTTTTTAATGACGGCTTCTGTTTTTTTGTCAGTTTCCTCTCTATATAACACTAATTGTGCCTCTACTTCTCTGGCTGTATTTGCCTGTATTTCTATGAGAGCTTTGTTTATTTCTTCTTTATTTGCCTTCATTTGTGTGGACATTTCTTTGAGGGCTTTGTTCATTTCCTCTTTGTTTGCCTCAACTTTTGTGGTCATTTCTCGAAGAGCTTTATTTATTTCCTCTTGGTTCGTTTCAATTTCTTTGGCTACTTCTCTGAGAGCTTTGTTCATTTCATCTTTATGTGCCTCTAATAGCTGGAGAAACATAGTTTTGAGGTCGTTTTCTTGTGTATCTAGTGGGTTGAAGTGTCCATTGGTTTGTGGGGTTCATGGTGAGGTCATTATGTCCTGATTTTTGTTGGGTGTGTTCTTACGTCTGCCTCTAGCCATCTGGTTATTTATAACCCTCACTGTTTGTTCCTCGAGTTTGTAGTTCAGGTTATGATCGTCTCTTTCTGTTTTCTGGACTGTTTTTTCAGGAAGGTGAGAGAGGTTCACTGGTTTGGGAGTGTGTGTTGTGGTTTCAGTTTTGCCTAAGTAAGGAATGTGACACTGGCATTATTTGCATGTGCTTTTAGTGGGCACAGTGTGCATGCATGGATTCTCTGACTATTGCAGTGGCCTACAGGCCAAATTTGTATGTAGTTCTGTCTGGGATCCTGGGATTGTTTACCTGGATTACACTGATGGACCCACAAGGCAGAAGCTTCAGCATTGGGGTTGCTATCCCAAGAATCCCTATGATGCCCACACTAGGGGTGTGGGTGGAAGGGATCTCATCTAGTTGCTTGTGTGGAGAGGTCCTGGGCCTGGGGCAAACTCTCCTTAGAAGGCTCACTCACTCCCTTGCAGGACCAGTTGGAATGCACAGGGGTTCTCCTTGCTCTCTGCTCTCTGATTTGGTCCTGCTGCAGAAAATGCACGGGTAGGCTAACAGTCAGCTCTGTGGCACTGTGGCAGCAGGACTCCGTGTCCACCTGTCCTGTGTGTTGCCTCTCTGTCCTTCCCTCTGCTAGGAGGGGTTTTGTTGGCTGGTCTCAGGGTAGCACGGGAAAGAGTTGGGTTGAGTGTTCTCAATCCCAGATCCTGGGCCCAGATCTCTCTGCCAGAAGCAGTCTGGCAGAAGAACCTATGTTTGCTGATCCCAAGAGAGTACTAGGTAGGGTTGAGTGTCCTCAGATCCAGAACTCAGGTTTCTCTGCCAGGGGCCACTGGGTAAGCTGGAGAGGGGGTGCTGTGTTCTGTGGCAGGCTGCCTCTCTGTCCTTCCCCTCTGACCTTTCACTCTGCTAGGGCAAGCTTATGGCGGAGCTCTCAGGGGAGTGCCAGAAGGGGTTGGGACTTCTCAGTCCCGATCCTGAACAGGGGTTTCTCTGCCAGGGGTCAGGGGGCCGCCGGTGTTAGGATTTGGTGCTAGTCCTTATTGTGCTGTACCTGGGAGAGTCTCAGGATGTGTTGAATGACCACAGTCCCAGGTTGCAAGCTGAAGTTTGTTTGCTAGGAGCAGCAGGCAGCATTTGGGTCTGCGTGCTGTGAAGTCGCTGTGCACCTCTCTATCTCTCCACCAGTGTTATGGTGGCGTTCTCGTTTCGGGGGAATGCCTGAAAGTATTGGGTTTTCTCAGCCCCGATCTCGGTTTTGTTTTGTTTTGTTTTTCTGGTGGGAGCTGTAGCCCTTGCTGGGGCCGAGGTACAGACAGTTTTGTCTGTGGCAGATTCTGCTGGATGCCTCCTGCCTCTTCCGAAGAGGGAGTAGGGTGTTGGGTGTGGGGAAGTGCCTGGGGATCACCTCTCGGGGTGTCTCCTCCCTTAGGAGTCTGCCGCGACCTGATTCTAGATGGACTCAGATCATGGTTAGACTCTTTCTTCTTGGAAGTCTAGATAACTCTGTTCTGGATTGATTAGCCCCTTCACTCACCAATTTCGACGTTGCAGGTCCTCTCCCCTTCAGCTAAGCTGCACACTAGCCGCTGCCATCTTCTGATCTCCGGAACAGTAGTTGTGTATATCTTTTTAAATTCATCATTATTTATATAATGAGAATCATTATAAGTTACCTCTGTGCTGTGTTTATAAACTGGATAAACCAATTTTCATTTTCTTATATTTGTACAATTAGTATTCTATTTAACAAAATATAAATATTGTGATATATATGTGAGAAAATTATTACAGTAAACTGATTTATATGCATAATCAATAAAAATGTTTTTCATACAGGTTACAGAGGAAGACAATGAAACCAGTTCTGATGAGACCTAATAGGCTAGGGTCTGATGGGAGGGGAGGAGGACCTCCCCTATCAGTTGACTTGGGGAGGGGCATGAGAGGCTGATTAATCATAGGATGATTAGAATAATAGAAAACATTGATACATACACATTTCACTTTCATTTTCTTTAAATGAAAGAGAATCGAGTTGTTGCCATTTCTCTCTTTCTATTGTTGATGTATAAATGACTTACTTTCAGGGTTTGTTTTACATAACTCTCAGGAATTCCAATAATTACGTACTCTCATGTTGTTTCTAGGTACACTTTTTATCTATATTATTTTCTCATATGTTAAAATTTCTTGATATTTAATGTTAGAATTCTATTCTGAATAGTTAATTTTAGAAACTTATGAAAATTATATTTATATTTTAAGAGTTTATTGCTATATTTATATAGTTGTGTTAAGAATTGCGTACTGCTCTTCACAGAATGAATCCCAGTGTTTTACCAGTGAATTACAACCCTAACCCTGAGATATTCCTGAGCCTTTTTTGTACTTTACACTCAAAAATTTCAAGAAGAGAATTTTTGACATCATTGTCAATATCTAGTCTTATGGTTTTTTGTGCTGGAAAAGCTTAATACCATGAACACACATACTTAAGTTCTAGTTTCAAGATTATTAGGAGTCTCATGCACTGCTTTGCTTTTTGAAACATGGAAATAATATTGTAATAATTGTTATAGATACTTTCATTTTCAGTAGCATGTGATATCCACAATACATTTATATTACCTATTTTTTATTGATCTACTATTTATTAAAATTTATGCAGTTTGCATCCTGGCCTTAGCCCTCTCCCTCATTGCCTATCAGTCCCAACTTCCTACCCTCTTCTGCCCCTGTGCTCCTCCCTTAGTACAATATTAGGGAAGGTCCTCCTCCCCTACTATCTGACTCTAGCTTATCAGGTCTCACAAGGACTGGCTGTATCAACTTCCTCTGTGGCCTGGTAAGGCTGCCCCCTACCAACACCCCAGGGGAAGGTGATCAAAGAACCAGCCACTGAGTTTATGTCAGAGACAACCCCTGTTCCCCTTACTCATATATTACTAGCATATTATTTATTTTGTATGTGTATCTGAATTTGTATAAGTACATAACAGGATTGCAGAAACCCACAAAGGCAAGAAGAGACTGTTAGGGACCATGCAGGAGGAACAGAAACACAGTTCTATAACTCATGGAATGGGGCTCACTGGTCAGCACAATCACAATTAGTTTGTTTTGGAGAGGCATAACCCCGAGGACTAAGTGTCCTGAGGACCTCATGCTGCTGTGCAGCACAGCTCTGCTTGTTGCCCCTGTGGTCACCACATCCCTCATAGTTTATGGGTTGTATAAAAACTGTAATGGGTCTTCTAGCCCCTCACTGGGCAGTATCACTAGCACTCACAAGAACAATGCTTGTTCTCTTTAAGGCATTGCAGCTACAGCAGATTAATGATTCAACCACCACCCTTGAAAAGAACCTAGAGATTTAGATTTTTTTAAGCAACAAACACTACACTTAGAAAGATTTTGGGAAAATAGATTGATTAGCAAGGTTAGGTAAAGATGGTTTTGCTAGTGGCTCTGATATAGAAAATGTTAGGGAACAATCTGAAGTTCAGAAAAGTATACTCATAATAGTAAGGCCAGAAACTTTTTGAAGTTGCTGAGCACAAACAACAGCCCAGAGTAGCAAGGGCTAACATGACACTCTCAACCTGGGCTGGTTGCTGAGATGACAATTAATTTCCTTAACTTGTTTTTTTCCTTTCCTTTCCTTTAATAATTTTTATTAAATCATATTGAAGATTTAAAGATTTAAAGTAGAGGTGACTGATTATTTTTATATAATATTTAGATCTGTAATTTTTTGAAAGATTTCTTTCTTTTTTTTTCTTCCTTCCTTCCTCCCTCCCTTCCTTTATTTCCTTCTTTCTTTCCTTCTTTCTCTCTTTCTTTCAATTTATTCACTTTGTATCCACTCTGTAGCACCCTCCCTTGTCTCCTCCTACTCCCATCACACTCTCTCTCTTCTCCCCCTATGCTCTTTCCCTAGTCCCCCTATAGGGGAGGACCTCTTCCCGTTCTAACTGATCCTAGCTTATCAGGTATCATCAAGGCTGGCTATACTGCTTTTCAAAATTTTTGATTCTTTCTTTGTAACCACAAATTACAACCTGCCAGTAAAGGAAATGCTGGCTGAGAAATTACCTTGCTTGCTTTAAGTTTGTTAAAGTATAAACAAATTGCTTAATTACAAATGTATAAATGTTCTTGGGAATAATTTGTATTTTCTGTTTGTTTTTCACCCATAATATGTAAAACATTTGCTCATGTGAGGGTTTTGGGAAACATGTTTTTCTTACATATACTCATTGTAATCATTTTCCGGGCCCTCAGTTTGTTGCTACTAGTGGAAGCCATGGTAAGAAACAATCAGTTCAGCTCTGAAAAGTTGCCCTAAAAATATTTGCAGGGTTACCAGCCAGCAGCCGAATCTACACCATGCCTCAGTTTTCCCCAGTTGAATATTGAAGATGCTTTTCTATATTAGATTCCCTGGAACTGAAGCTTTAGGTGTTTTTGAGCTGCCCAGTGTGTGCTTTGTACTGAACACAGGTCAAGTGGAAGAGAGGCAAGTGTTCAACCACTGAGTCAGGTCAGCAGCACCTGAAGGACATTGCCATTTCCCTAAAAGAAAACCTTGTGTTTATTTGATTTAAGGAAAATAAATAAGCTCTATAAAAAGGTTTTATGGTCCAAAGAGATTTTGGTGTGGTTTTAAGGGTGCATTAGTTGATACAGCATGTCCTGTCCACACCACTTAGCCCAGCATTTTAATGCATCACTGCAATACATTCCAATGCTGTTAGCCTACACAGGAGGTTTGGAACATTTTACACTGCTTGTTCACATGCTCATTGATTGCCATGCCTGTAGTTTATAATAGTAACATGTAAGTTTTCAAGGTAACTGCCAAAAGAAAAACATGAGATGAATTAAAGAAATATAAAAGAAGATATATGTGATTATTTTGGATAGAAATTTTGGAGAAATTCACCCAACCCCCTGCCATCATGATGGGCTTTGAAATGCTACATCCATGTAAAAGTGTTAGAGCAATAAACAAAAATTCTGCCAGAGAACTCCTGCCGCCGATACACACTTTCAGCAAAGTGGCTGGATACAAAATTAACTAATATATATATATATCAGTATTCCTCCTGAAAACAAAAAACAAAAGGGCTGAGAAAGAAATTATGGAAACAAACCCCTCACAATAGCCAGTAATAACATAAAGTGCCTGGATGTGACTCTAAAAAAAACAAGTAAAAGACCTGGAAGAATGAAATTTCAAGTCTCTGAAGAAAGAAATTGAAGAAGATATCAGAAGATGAGAAGATCTCTCATGCTCATGGATCAGTAGGATTAACACAGTGAAAATGGCCATCCTACCAAAAGCAATCTACAGATTCAATGCAATTCACCTCAAAATACCAACACAATTCTGTACAGAACTTGAAAGAACAAGTCTCAATTTCATATGGAAAAACAAAACAAAAAAACCCAGAATTTCTAAAACAGTCCTGTACAATATCAAATCTTCTGAAGGTATCTCCATCCCTGATCTCAAGGAACACAGAGAAAAACTACATGGTACTGGCATAAAAACAGATTAGTGGATCAAGGGAATCAAATAGAAGACCCAGAAATAAACACACATACCTACAAAGACTTGATTTTTGATAAAGAATCCAAAATAATATAATGGAAAAATGATAGCATCTTCAACAAATGGTGCTGATCTAACTGTATGCCTACATGTAGAAAAACACAAATTGATCCATATTTATTATCCTGCACAAAACTAAAGTCCAAGGGGATAAAAGACCTCAACATAAAACAAGGCCCACTAAATCTGTTAAAGAAAAAGTGGGGAAGAACCATGAACTCATTGTCATAGAAGACAACTTCCTGAACAGAACACCAGAAGCACAGGCTTTAAGAGCAACAATCAATAAATGGGACCTCATGAAACTGAAAAGCTTCTGTAAAGCAAAGGCCAGTATAATCAGAACAAAACGACTGCCTACAGACTGGAAAAGAATCTTCACCAACCCTATATCTGATAGAGGGCTAATATCTATAAAGTATATATAAAGAACTGACGAATTGAAAAACCAAGAAACCAAGTAATCCAATGAAAGAATGGGGTATAGAGTTAAACAGAATTCTCAATAGAGGAATATCAAACGTCAGAGAAAAACTTAAAGAAATGTTCAGGATCCTTAGTCATCAGAGAAATGCAAACCAAAACAACCCTAAGATTTCACCTTACAGCCATAAGAATGTTTGGATCAAAAATTCAAGTGATGGGCTGGAGAAATGGCTCAAGGTTTAAGAGCACTGTCTGCTCATCCAATTCCCAGCAACCACATGGTGGTTCACAACCATCTATAATGTGATCTGGTGCCCTCTTCTGGCATATAGGTGTACATGCAGACAGAAGTTTTATACATAATAAATAAAATCTTTAAAAAGAAATTTCAAGTAACACATGCTGGAGAGGATGTGGAGAAAGGGGAACCTTGCTCCATTGCTGGTGGGAATATAAACGTGTACAACCACTTTGAAAATCAATCTGGTGCTTTCTCAGAAAATTGGGAATAGTGCTACCTCAAGATCCAGCTATATCACTACTAGACATATAACCAAAAGATGCTCAAGTACACAACAGAGACACTTGCTTAAACTTGTTTTAAAAAGCTCTATTCATAATAGCCAGAATCTTGAAACAACCTATATGTCCTTCAAATTGTGGTATATTTACACAATGGAATACTACTCAGCCATTACAATTAAAGAAATTATGAACTTTATAGGCAAATGGTGGGAACTAGTAAAGATCAACTTGAGTGATGTAACCCAGAGACCAAAAGACACACATGGTAATACTCTCTTCTAAGTGGATATTAGCCATATAATATAGGATAAACATACTAAAATCTATACTTCTAAAGAAGCTAAACAACAAGGAAGACTCTAACGAAGATGCTCAATCCTCATTCAAAAGGACAAACCTTATTGACATTGGAAGCAGGAGAAGACAAGGAAAAGGACAGGAGCCTACCACAGAGGGCCTTGGAAAGACTCTGCTGATTGAGGTATTGAAGTAGTCGGCTGGGACTCATAACCAAATTTTGGGCAGAGTGCAAAGAATCTTAGGAAACAAGTGGAAGATAGAAAGACCTGGAGGAGACAGGAGCTCTCAAAGAAGACCAACAGAGCCATAAACACTGAGCCCTGGAGGCCCTGAAGAGAATAATACCCCAACAAAGAACCATGCTTGGAGAGGACCTAAAACTACTGCTCAGATGTAGCCCATAGACTCAGTCTCCAAGTGGGGTCCCTAATAAGGGGAGCAGGGACTTTCTCTGGCATGAACTCAGTAGTAGGCTTTCTGATCACCTCCCCCTGGGGGTGGGGGTGAAACCTTGCAGGGCCACAGAGGAAGACAATGCAACAAGTCCTGGTTAGACCTGATAGGCTAGAGTCAATTAGAAGTGTAGGAGGACCTCTCCTATAGGTGGACTTGGGGAGCCATGGGGAAGCAGGTGGGATTGGGAGGAGATGAGGGAGGGGCCACAGCTGGGGATCAAATTCAACAAACTTTAATAAATGATAATAATAAAAAAATTTTAAAATGAGAACAGGAGAATCTTGCCTGTCTTCAAACCTGGACTCTACTATGGCTTTCATTATGTAGCCCTGGATGTCCTGGAACTCACTATGTCATCCCAAATACTTCCCTTCAAAGTACTAAAATACATTCATCATCATTTTTTTTTTCTGTTTTATAACACATCAATTTACCTTGAGGCACATAACCCTAAAGTTGGCTTGGAGCTCAGTGTAGAAATCCTCAAACAGTACCGTTTTTGAGAGAAACATACAAAGGGTAATATCAACCACATTGAATTTACCTATTGAGCCAAATTATTTGTCAAGAGGAAAACACTTTGAAGTGAATTAAAGAGTAGCATTATATTGGCTGACTCAGACTGTTTTACTAAAGCTAAAGCTTCATTATTTGAGTTTGGAAGCCATCTTGCCTTGAAACAGCAGAATACTGTCTGTATATGGGCTGCCTTCCTGGTTTGGGAGACTTTTTTTTTTTTTTTTTTGGATTTGATTGGTTTATAATTTTTGATTTTTAGTATTAGTTACAGTTTGTTAACCCCGCTGTATTCTGCTCCCTCTTTCCCTCCCAATCCCACCCTCATCTCCTCCCTGCCCCTTTCCAAGTCCACTGATAGGGGAGAATCTCCTCCCCTTTCATCTGATACTGGTTTATCAGGTGTCTTCAGGACTATCTGCAAAGTCCTCCTGTGTGGCCTAGCAGGGCTGCTCCTCCCTCGGGGGGGGCAGGGGGAAGGTCAAAGAGCCTGCCATTGAGTTCATGTCAGAAACAGTCCCTGTTCCCCTTATTGGGGTACCCACTTGGATACTGGGCTACCAAGGGCTACATCTGAGCAGAGGTTCTAAGTTATATCCATACATGGTTCTTGTTTAGACAAAGAGTCTCATAAAAGACCCCTGTGCACAGATATATTTGGTCCTTGTAGAGCTTCTGTCCTCTCCAGGTCATATTACCCCCCACCCTTTTTTTTTGATTCCATGCACTCTGAAGAAGACTTGGTTATGAGTCTTAATATCTCCTTTGATACACTGCTAGGTAGAGTCTTTCAGAGGCCCTCTGTGGTAGGCTCCTGTCCTGTTACTTGTTTGCTCTTATATCAATGTCCATCCCATTTGTCTTTCTAAGTGAGAATTGATCATTGTACCCTGGGTCCCCTTTCTTGTTTATCTTCTTTAGGTGTATAGATTTCAGTATGTTTATCCTATCTTATAGGTCTATATAAGTGAGTATAACGACAGCCTACAGACTGGGAAAGGATCTTCACCAACCCTATATCTGACAGAGAACTGATATCCAGAATATATAAAGAGCTAAAGAAGTTAAAAAGCAGCAAATCAAACAATCTGATTAAAAAATGGTATAGGCTAAACAGAGAATTCTCAGTAGAGGAATACAAAATGGCAGAGAAACACTTAAAGAAATGCTCAACGTCCTTAGCCATCAGAGAGATGTAAATCAAAATGACCCTGAGATTTCACCTGATGCCCACCAGAATGGCTAAATCAAAAACTCAAGTGACAACACATGCTGGAGAGGTTTTGGAGAAAGGAGAACCCTCCTCCATTGCTGGTGGGAATGCAAACTTGTACAACCACTTTGGAAATCAATCTGGTGTTTTCTCAGACAATTAGGAATACAGCTTCCTCAAGATCCAGCTACACCACTCCTAGGCATATATCCAAAAGATGCTCAAGTACACAACAAGGACATTTGCTCAACCATGTTTGTAGCAGCTTTAATCGTAATACCCAGAACCTGGAAACAACCCAGATGTCCATCATCTGGAGGAATGGATACAGAAATTGTGGTACTTTTACACAATGGAATACTACTCAGCAATTAAAAATGAGGAAATCATGAAATTTGCAGGCAAATGACAGGACATAGAAACAATCATCCTGAGTGAGGTATCTCAAAAGCAGAAAGACACACATGTTTGGGAGATTCTAGGGTTGCTGTGTTCTGGTAGCTAGTAGAGGGTATTTCACAGCTTAGGCTTGTTTTTGCTATTATTTTATATACTCAAGGTATTTTTTTTATCAAAAATTGCTTTTGTTCTAGTTTTACCAACTTTTGGTAAAACATCACTTACCTCTGTTGGCTCCCAATCAGTATTGAACAGAATAGTGGTACTCAAATGAAGAGTGAGCACAAACAAAAAGGTACCTGTAGAAAAAAAGAAAAATAAATAAATAAAAATACAAAACTGATTTCTTCCAAGAGACATTTTTTTATTGTTTGTTATTATTATTTACATTTTATCAACTCTGCATCCCAGCTGCATCCTGCTCCCCTATTCCCTCCCAATCCCATTCTCCCTCCCTCAGCTTCTCCCTGCCCCTTTCCAAGTCCACGGATTGGGGAGGACTTCCTCCCCTTTCCTCTGGCCCTGTTTTATCAGGTATCTTCAGGGCTGGCTGCGAAGTCCTCCTCTGTGGCCTAGCAGAACTGCTCCTCCCTTGGGGAGTGGGGAGTCAAAGAGCCTGCCATTGAGTTCCTGTCAAAGATAGTTCCTGTTCCCCCTACTACGGGAAACTAATTGGTTATTGGGCTACCATGAGCTTCGTCCAAGTAAAGGTTCTAGGTTATATCCATACATGGTCTTTGGTTGGAGAAACAGTTTCAGAAAAAACCCTGTGCCCAGATATATTTGGTCCTTGTGGGGCTCCTATCCTTTCCCTGTCGTACTAACTCTCCTTCTGCTGAAGGTTTGGTTATGAGTCTTAGTTTCTGTTTTGAAACGTAACACTGCTTGGTAGGATGTTTCAGATGCCTTCCGCAGTAGAATCCTGTCATATGTTCAATGCACATCTCATTTGTCTTTCTAAGTGAGGATCTTACCTCGTGTCTGCTTTCTTTTTTTAATATTTTTTATTATTATTAATTATACTTTATTCATTTTGTATCCCCCCATAAGCCCCTTCCTCCTCCCCTCCCGATCCCACCCTTCCTCACCTTTCTGCATGCATGCCCCTCCTCAAGTCCACTGATAGGGGAGGTCTTCCTCTCCTTCTTTCTGATCTTAGACTATCAGTTCTCATCAGAAGTGACTGCATTGTCATCTTCTGTGGCCTGGTAAGGCTGCTCCCCCCTGAGGGGGAAGTGATCAAAGAGCAGTCCAATCATATTATGTCAAAGGCAGTCCCTCTTCCCATTACTATGTAACCCACTTGGAAGCTGAACTGCCATGGGCTATATCTGTGCAGGGGTTCTAGGTTATCTCCATGAACAGTCCTTGGTTGGAGTATGAGTCTCTGGGAAGTTGCCTGTGTTCAAATTTTATTGTTCTGTTGCTCTCCTTGTGGAGTTCCTGTCCTCTCCAGCTCTTGCTATTTCCCACTTCTTACCTAAAATTCCATTCTCTCTGCCCAACAGTTGGCCACCAGGCTCAGCATCTGCTTTAATAGTTTCCAGGGCAGAGACTTTCAGAGGCCCTCTGTGGCAGGTTCCTAGGTTGTTTCCTGTTTTCTTCTTCTTCTGATGTCCATCCTCTTTGCCTTTCAGGATGGGGATTGAACATTTTAGTTAGGGTCCTCTCTTTTGCTTAGTTTGTTTAGATGTACAGATTTTAGTGGGTTTATCCTATGTTGTATGTTTCTATGAGTGAGTATATACCGTGTGTGTCTTTTTGCTTCGGGACAACTCACTTAGGATGATCCTTTCCAGCTCCCACCATTTACCTGCAAATTTCATGATTTCCTTATTTTTCATTGCTGAGTAATACTCCATTGTATAGATGTACCACAATTTCTGCATCCATTCTTCAGTTGAGGGGCATCTGGGCTGTTTCCAGCTTCTGGCTATCACAAATAAAGCTGCTACAAACATGGTTGAGCAAATGTCCTTTTTGTGTACTTGAGCCTCTTTTGGATATATGCCTAGGAGTGGTATGGCTGGATCTTGAGGAAGCACTATTCCTAGTTGTCTGAGAAAGCATCAAATTGATTTCCAGAGTGGTTGTACAAATTTACATTCCCACCAGCAGTGGAGAAGGGTTCCCCTTTCTCTAAAACCT
Source organism: Psammomys obesus (assembly GCF_907164565.1). Taxonomy (NCBI): domain Eukaryota; kingdom Metazoa; phylum Chordata; class Mammalia; order Rodentia; family Muridae; genus Psammomys; species Psammomys obesus. The sequence goes on from NW_026585797.1 coordinate 11,910,136, forward strand.
CTCCAGTATGTGTTGTCACTTGAGTTTTTCATCTTGGCCATTCTGATGGGTGTAAGGTGAAATCTCAGGGTTGTTTTGATTTGCATTTCCATAATGGCTAATGAGGTTGAGCATTTCTTTAAATGCTTCTCTGCCATTCGATATTCCTCTACAGAGAGTTCTCTCTTTAGCTCTGTTCCCCATTTTTAAGTGGATTACTTGGTTTGCTGCTTTTCAGCTTTTTTGGTTCTTTATATATACTGGATATGAGTCCTCTGTTGGATAAAGGGTTGGTGAAGATTCTTTCCCAATCTGTAGGCAGTTGCTTTGTTTTGATGACAGTGTCCTTTGCTTTACAAAAGCTTTTCAGTTTCATGAGGTCCTATTTATTGATTGTTGCTCTTAGCCTGTGCTGTTGGTGTTCTGTTCAGGAAGTTCTCTCCTGTACCAATGAGTTCTAGTTTATTCCCCACTTTTTTTTCTAGCCTATTTAATGTGTCTGGTTTTATGCTGAGGTCTTTGATCCACTTGGACTTCAGTTTTGTGCAAGGTGATAATTATGGATCTATTTTCATTTTTCTACATGTAGACATCCAGTTAGACCAGCACCATTTGTTGAAGATGCTATCTTTTTTCCATTGTATGGTTTTGGCTTCTTTGTCAAAAATCAGGTGTCCATAAGTGTGTGGGTTTATTTCTGGGTCTTCTGTTCAGTTCCTTTGATCCACCATTCTGTTTCTATGCCAGTACCATGCAGTTTTTATAACTGTTGCTCTATAGTACAACTTAAGATCAGGGATGGAGATACTTCAAGAAGATCTTTTATTGTAGAGGATTGTTTTAGCAATTCTGGGTTTCTTGTTATTCCATATGAAGTTGAGAATTTTTCTTTCCATGTCTGTAAAGAATTGTGTTGGCAATTTGATGGGAATTGCATTAAATCTGTAGATTGCTGTTGGTAAGATGGCCATTTTTACTATGTTAATCCTGCCAAGTCATGAGCATGGGAGATCTTTCCATCTTCTCTATCTTCTTCTAATTCTTTCTTCAGAGACTTGAAATTTTTTTCATAAAAATCTTTGATTTGCTTGGTTAGGTTACACCAAGGTACTTTATGTTATTTGTGGCTATTGTGAAGGGTGTTGTTTCTCTAATTTCTTTCCCAGCCCTTTTGTCTTTTGTATATGGAAGTGCTACTGATTTTTTTGAGTTAATTTTGTTTCCGGCCACTTTGTTGAAGGTGTTTATCAGCTGTAGGAGTTCCCTGGTAGAGTTTTTGGGGTCACTCATGTATACTATCATATCATCTGCAAATAGTGATAATTTGACTTCTTCCTTTCCCATCTGTATCCCCTTGATCTCCTTCAACTGTCTTATTGCTCTAGCAAGGACTTCCAGCACTATGTTGAAGAGATATGAAGAGAGTGGGCAGCCTTGTCTTGTCCCTGATTTCAGTGGGATTGCTTTAAGTTTCTCCCAGTTCAGTTTGATGTTGGCTATATGTTTGCTGTATATCGCCTTTACTATGTTTAGATATGTGCCTTGTATCCCTAATCTCTCTAATACTTTAAACATGAATGGATGTTGGATTTTGTCAAATGCTCTTTCAGCATCTAGGGAGATTATCATGTGTTTTATTTTTTTTTTCTTTCAGTTTGTTAATATGGTGGATCACATTGATGGATTTCCGTATACTAACCACCCCTGCCTACCTGGAATGAAGTCTATTTGGTCATAGTGGATAATATCTTTGATGTGTTCTTGGATTCGGTTTGCAAGTATTTTGTTAAGTATTTTTGCATCAATGTTCATAAGGGAGATAGGCCTGAAATTCTTTTTCCTTGTTGAGTCTTTGTGAGGTTTAGGTACCAATGTGACTGTGGCTTCATAGAATAAGTTTGGTAAAGTTCCTTCTGTTTCTATTTTGTGGAATAGTTCAAAGAGATTTGGTGTTAGCTCATCTTTGAAGGTCTGGTAGAATTCTGCTCTGAAGCCATCTGGTCCTGGGCTTTTTTTGGATGGGAGACTTTTGATGACTGCTTCTATTTCTTTGGGGGATATAAGACTGTTTAATTGATTTACCTGGTCCTGATTCAGCTTTTGTAAGTCAAATCGATCAAGAAAATTGTCCATTTCATTTAGATTTTCAAATTTTGTAACATATAGACTTTTGAAGTAAGTCCTAATGATTGTTTGGATTTCCTCAGTGTCTGTAGTTATGTCACCCTTTTCATTTCGGATTTTGTTGATTTGGGTTGTGTCTCTCTGCCTTTTAGTTAGCTTGGTTAAGGGTTTGTCGATCTTGTTGATTTTCTTAAAGAACCAGCTCATGGTTTCATTGATTCTTTGAATTATTTTATTTGTTTCTAATTGATTGCTTTCAGCCATGAGTTTGATTATTTACAGCTGTCTACTCCTTCTTGGTGTGTCTGCTTCTTCTTTTTCTAGGGTTTTAAGTGAGCCATTAAGTTGCTTGAATGAGCTGTCTCGAATTTCTTCTTGAAGGCACTTAGAGCTATAAACTTTCCTCTTAGCACTGCTTTCATTGTGTCCCACAAGTTTGGGTATGTTGTGTCCTCATTTTCATTGAGTTCTAGGAAGACTTTAATTTCTTTCTTTATTTCTTCCCTGGCCCAGCTGTCATTTAATAGCAAGTTGTTCAGTTTCCATGCGTGTGTAGGCTTTTTGCAATTTCTGTTATTGTTGAGTTTCAGCTTTATTCCATGATAATCAGACAAGATACAAGGGATTATTTCAATTTTCTTGTATCTGTTGAGGCTTGCTTTGTGACCAACTATATGGTCTCTTTTGGAGAAGGTTCCATGAGGTGCTTAGAAGAAGGTAACTTCTTTTGTGTTTGGGTGTAAAGTTATGTAAATATCTGTGAGGTCCATTTGATTCATGAACTCTGTCAGAGATATTGTTTCTTTGTTTAATTTCTGTTTTGTTGACTTGTCCTTGGTTGAGAGTGGGGTGTTGAAGTCTCCTACTATTAATGTGTGGAGATCTATATGTTGTTTAAATTTTATCAATGTGTCTTTCACAAATGTGGGTGTTCTTGTATTTGGGGCATAGATGTTCAGGATTGTGATGTCTTCCTGGTGGAATTTCCTTTGATGAGTATGAAGTGTCCTTCCCCATCTCTTTTTTTTAATTTTGGTTGAAAGTCTATTTATCAGATATTAGAATCGCTACTCCTGCTTGTTTCTTGGGTCCATTTGCTTGGAAAGTCTTCTTCCAACCTTTTACCCTCAGGTAATGTCTATCTTTGTGTCTTAGGTGTGTTTCTTTTATGCAACAGATTGGTGGGTTTTGTTTACATATCCATTCTGTTAATCTGTGTCTTTTTATTGGAGAATTGAGTCCGTTGATGTTGAGGGAGATTAATGACTAGTGGCTGTTAGATCCTTTGATTTTGATGTTGGCTGTGGTTATAAGGTTGTGTGCTTGATTGCTTTTTGTTTTACTGTAGTGAGGTTAATTATTTCCCGTGTTTTCTTGAAAGAAGCTAATTTTTTTTTTGGGTTGTATTTTCCCTTCCAGTGTCTTCTGTAATGCTGGATTTGTGTGTAGGTATTGTTGAAATTTGTTTTTGTCATTGAACATCTTGTTTTCTCTGTCTATGAGGACTGAGAGCTTTGCAGGGTATAGTAGCCTAGGCTGACATCTGTGTTCTCTTAGGGTCTGCACAATATCCGTCCAGGCCCTTCTGGCTTTCATAGTCTCTGTTGAAAAGTCAGGTGTGATTCTAATAGGTTTGCCATTATATGTTACTTGGCCTTTTTCCCTTGCAGCTTTTAATATTTTTTCTTTGTTGTGTATACTTACTGTTTTGATTATTATGTGGTGGGAGGATTTTATTTTCTGGTCAAATTTGTTGGGTGTTCTGTAGGTCTCATGTATTCTTATTGACTTCTCCTTTAACTTAGGGAAATTTTCTTCAATGATTTTGTTGAAAATATTTTCTGGGCCTTGGAGAAGGGAGTCTTCTTTTTCCTCTATACCTATTATTCTTAGGTTTTGTCTTTTCATATTGTATTGGATTTCTTGGACGGTCTGTGTCAGGAATTTTTTGGATTTAACATTTTTTTTGACAGATACATCGATTTCTTCTATTGTATCTTCTACACCTGAGATTCTTTCTTCCATCTCTTGTAGTCTGTTGGTTATGCTTACCTCTGTAGTTCCTGTTTTCTTCCCTAGATTCTTCCTCTCCATTATTTCCTCCATTTGTGTTTTCTTTAATTTTTCAGTTCTATCTTCAGGTCTTGAGTTGTTTTGTTTACTTCCTTCACCTGTCTGATTGTACTTTCCTGTTTTTCTTTTAGTTCTTTCAACTCTGTTTCTTTTATTTCATTCAGTGCTTTAAGCATTTCCTTTCTAAAGGCCATAAACTGTTTGGCTGCAGCTTCCTCCATTTCTTTATGGATGGCAATATTCTATTTGAGTTTATCTTCCTCTGTGTCTTTATGTATCTTTTTTGTTTCCTCTGTTATCAACTTCATGAGCATATTTGTTAGGTCATCTTCTTGGATTTCAGTTATGCTGGGGTGTCCAGGGCTACTTGCACCTGGGTAACTGGGTTCTGGAGATGTCATATTGCTCTGTCTTTTGTTGCTTGGGCTTTTTTGCTCGCCTCTACCCATTGTGCTATCTTAGGTGTTTGGGGTTATTTTCTGGTGGTTCCTGGGGATCCTGTGGTGGAGAGAATCCCCTTGGCAGAAAGCTGGTTTTTCCTGAAGGAAGTCTTCTCAGCTTTTTGGGTATAGTCCCTGGATGGCTGGCGTTTTTTCAGGTGTTGCTGCTGCTCACCTCAGGGATAGAAACCTGAGTGGTAACTGTGGTCTTTCTTAGTTGAGAGGGTTCTCCTCTCACCCAGGAAAGTCCTGAAGACAGCTGCCCTGTTTCTGTGTTTCTTGCTGTAAATTTAATGATCAGCTGCTGTGACCCAGTTGGACATCTGGCATGTAGCAACTCTTTGTGCCTGTGTCTGGAGCACAGCTGAGTGATGGCGGCTCAGCCCCACCAGTCTGCGAGACTTTTTCCAGGGAAGGCTTGGGTGATTTAAGTCAGTACAGTTTCCTTCCTTCCTTGTAGATTCTCTGGAGACAGGGACTCTCAGTCTCTTTTTGCCCTGGGGCCCACCACTCAGTCTCTGCCAGCTAGCTAGCTGGCACGCAGAAACTGCCTGTGTCTGCCTTTCTTGCCTTTGGGAGGCTGGGCGTATGCCTAAATTGGGTAATTTTCCCGAGACCTTTTCGGGGTGGGGGTGTCGGCTAAGTGCTCTGAGATCAGACCAGCCGTTTCCCTCCCTGTGTGTTTGCACCGGACAGTGAAACTCAGTCTCTGGTGCCCTGGGGCCCACAGTTATATCTGAGGCAGCGAATCAGGTGCTCAGGCAGGACTCTGTGCAGGCACCTGGGTCCCTGGCTCTGGCTCCTGGGGTGCCCACGGAATCAGAGTCTTTTCCAGGGGATGTCTGGGTGACCTAAGGTCGGTCCCAATCATTTCCTGCATCGTGGGGTTATCTCCCGACTGAAAATTCCAGTCTCTGATAGTGCGGTGCGCATGGTTCAGTCTGGGACCTTGACCAGAGACACTGGCGTGTAGCTCTGGGCTGGCGCCCAAGAGTCTGGTGGAACCTGGATCTCTTCCATGGTTTAGCCGGGTGAGTTAAAAGCTGATTGAATCCTCCACCGTGGGGTATCCTCTCACCTGGGAAACACAATTGCCTGTGTTTTATGGCCGCGGGTTCTGATTGCTGGTCACTGTGCTGATCCTGCTGTGCTGCTGCTCAGAATGAGAGTCCTCCAGGCACCACCATCTTGCCCCGCCTCTCGTCTGCTTTCTTTTTTATCTCCTTTAGGTGTATAGACTTCATTATGTTCATTATATCTTGTAGATCTATATAAGCGTGTATATACCATGTTTGTCTTTCTCTAGAAACAACCCAGATGTCCATCATCGGAGGAATGGATACAGAAATGGTGGTATTTTTACACAATGGAATACTACTCAGCAATCAAATGAGGAAATCATGAAATTTGCAGGCAAATGGTGGGATCTAGAAAAGATCATTCTGAGTGAAGTATCCAAGAGACATTTTTAACCTTGAAAGTGAGAAGTCAGGTTAATGAAGTTAGTCATTTAAGTAGTTCTTAACCAATCTGGCTTTCTCTACCTCTGCCCAATTGTACATAGTTTTACTACTGTTTTCAGTATTTTAAATCTATTGGATTATCTGACCTAATGGAGAACATTAGAAGAATAAAGGCCTTTGGGTCTCTTACACTCCTAGAAAAAGTTATTTTATGAGTATTAGAACTTTTACTTAATATACTGTAATGGGAAGCTTAACATCCTTGTTGGAAACATTAGAAATCTGAAATAAACTTATTGTATCTTTTCACTCTGAAGGGAGAAGAAGGGCTCCATGTCGTAGCCATCAGTGTTTTTACTCAGAAGTGAGTAGCAACGTGTGGTTTGCTCTTGTCATTCGATTTTTCTTCCAGACAAAGGTAATCTTTTGACAATTGCATGCTCTTTCTCTCCCTCTCCCACTCTCTTCTTCTTTAAACACTAATAAATTATAAATTTGGCAATATTGCAGGAAAACACAGCTTTAATCCTCTACCTCTCTACTGTACCAGTGAAAGTTTAGTCTGATTGTGTGAGATCACCCTGAGCCAGCAGAGCAATCAGGTGCCGGGTTTATAAAAACCAGCATCAAGAATCACAGCCATGATATCTATTTTTAAAATTAACCTTGCAGATTCACAAGCCAGACGAATTGGATATTTACCAGTATTAATTTTTGAGACAGAGTTTCATTATGTAACCCCGGATTGCCTGGAATTCACTCTTTTGTAAAAGCTGGACACAACCTTTCCTCCAAGTGTTAAACTTTGCATCACTCCATGTTCATTTGCCACTTTTAAAACCACCAATTTAATAGTTTGAAGTAATATATGTAATATTATTTCAATAATATTTTGTAAAATAAATATTGCTCCATATAATATTTTAGGTGTGGTTAATAGAGACATCTTGGGTGTCATAGATTTTTATCTTCATCTAGTTCATGCATAAGGACTGAACTATTGGCTCCTGTACCTTTACAAGCTAAAGTTTACATATTACAAATATGCCATGGAAATAGATTCACCTGATGATTCACTGCGCTTTAGTTATCTCTTTTAGAACGTCAAGTTTTGAGTAACCCTTAATGATGAACATTCTTTATAACACATAAGATAAAAATTATATCTCTCACTGGTTTCTACTTTTGTGAAAAGTACTAGTGTAATTAGTACCTGACTAAAGAAGCTTCTCATCCTGGAAGAAAATTCAATTCTTCTAATATATAAATCAATTATAATATTTTGTTTCTTGAAGTTTTACATTATTTCTTTTGCATTTTGAAGCCTATTCTTGAATGAAATGGGAATGCTTGCATTTAAAACCTTCTCAATTTTTTAATATGTTGACTTTGTTTCAAAACCAATTAATGGTTTTATTAAAGTGATTCTAGCTAATTATACAGCAAGTATGCCATCCATTTAAAAAGTCATTATACCTCAAATATTAGCAATCATTAATTACTTTGCACACACTAGTTGTCCAATTTATTTAATTTACATGCCTGTTTGACTCACTAATATACTTGACATATTGCAGTTGATTTTTTATATAAAATCAAAATTATATTCAGTTGAACTAAAGAATGTTCCAATATTTAAAAGAAATGTTTATTCAAAATCCTGGAAATGAATCTTTAGGAGAAAAATTGTTGGTACTTTGAATTTTTTAAGTATATAATTTCAAATGTGAGACTTATGCTCTGCATATAATAGAACATTCTCTGAATACATGATGAAATAGTTTACATCTATATTTTGCTCTCTGATATACATATTCGGACACTTATCTAAGTTATAGTACTTAGTACATTATATATTCTTATATGGGGTTATTATTTAAAACAGATGTATCCAAATATAAAATATTTAAAATAGTTCATGTAGATGAAATAGTAAATTTTAGAATGAAAGGTTCTTAATTTTATTAATATCATTTCCCTTCAACTGATCTGTTTGCAAAGAAAATTGTGTCAGTTATGTAAAATTTTCTTAATTTAAAGTTAACTTATTATAAAATTTTATGTATATACTATAAAAATTAATAAAATATAATCTATAGATATCTTTGAATATTTGAAAATTAAAAGTATCTACTCCAGTCAATTTCCCATACTAATTATTATGAAGACTTGATTTTGCATCATTCAAAATATCTTGATCATATATATATCCATTCCTAGGAAAGGCTAGGAAAATTTTCCTCTCTGAGCAGTCATTAATTACCTAATACCACTTTGCAACACTAACATATTTTCTCACTACATTCTAAATCTTACTCTTATTCCCACAGATGAATAAAGCTGCCATACTTCATCAAAGAAACTTCTCCTTTCAGCAAGTGGATACCATCACAGAAGCCTCACCTGGACACATGAGTAGATTAACGAATTATGGTAAGCCCATCCCAATTAGACATATCTACATCACAGTTCCTGTATCTATGGCTAAGAAAACATTATGTAAGACAAGGTAGAAAGATTGCAAGGGTCAGCATACCAAGAAGTGAAACAGCCTCTCCTAGATTTTGAGGCATGAACAAGATGGGAGCAATGGCAATACAGACAGGCATGCTAATGTGAAAGTAGTTTATTTTCTGTATCTATGATCTCCAGAAAACTGGATAGGATTTTTTATGCCAATCATGATTCCACTCCCATTAAGTGGCAATAAGGGCAATTAGACAGTTGTTAATTGCCTCAAACATGTATGTGTCCCTTATTGCAACTTTATGCTTATCTTGTCATGTTAGTAATTGCAGTTGATAAGTATTTGGCATAATCAGAAAAGTTAAAAAAAAAAAAGGACCATAGATGGGTAATAATGAATGAAATTATTTGAGTGCTATGAAGCAGAGTATTTGGTAGGGATTTCCAACCTTGGTGGAGGGAGGTCAATACAAAAGAGTTGGAGAGATGAGAGACAAGACCAAAGTTGTTTGATAAAGCCTCAAGGAAACTTATTATTCTATGTTTACCTGAAATTATACACTACACATATTTATGCACATATTTTAACAATATATATATTTTAACAATCTGAACTTGCATTTATATGTATGCAAGTTCAGATTACAATGTTTCCACTAGAAACATAGATTACAAAACATCACTACCAGCCATGAGAAATCTTTCAAGAATCAGAGTAGTCCAACTGACTTTTCAAACAACATAGATTCTCTACATAACCTTCAGATTCTTAGATGTGGAGAGTAGGTTCACCTTGTAGAAGACACTGTACACACGGAGCAAAGGGTTTGAGTTAATCTGAATGGACCTAACTTGAAAGCTCTAGCTTCCATAGTTCCGAAAATGCTATGCCAGGATCCACGGGAGGAAGACAATTCACAATCTTGGGTAAAGTCTTGAATATTCAGTAGTGCTTGACCACTACATGGGTCTAAACCACTTCCACAGCATTAATTGACCAAAGCTCAATCTACTGACAAGCATGTGCTTTGTGTGCACTGTGTTTAACTTTGTCTTCTCTCATCAGGACACGTATTGTTTAAATTTTCTTGTCAGAATATTAAAACTGAGCATTGATAATTGCCCAGTCTCAAAATAGTGGGTAAAAACCGTGACAAAATAAATATTATGGATAGAAGATTGATGACCCATTTGACCTATACTTTTCAGGATATATTATTTTGTCTGGGTTCAATGCATGGGTCATGCCTGCAGACTCCCTTCTCTTAGACACAAGAAAAACATACAAATCCAAAATCTTTTGTTACTGACTGTTTTCTTGAACTTAGACATTTCTGATTCACAAATTCATCTTAACATATCCTGTATTGATTTGCTACATTTCACAACATACTAAATGGAGATTACACATATCTAAACCAAAAATGTCATAGATTTCTGTCAGTTCTTTTTTTTAATTCTTTATTAATTACACTTTATTCACTTTCTATTGCCCCTGTGGTTCTCTCCCTCCTCCCATCCCAAACCCTCCCTTCCTCCATCTTCCTCACAGTGACAAGACCTGTGCAGACTCTGACAGAGACTCAACTGCTAACTTTTCATTCCCAGATAACTTTGGCAACATGGATTTATTAACACCTTGTCAAAAGCTCAAGGGGACTAGTTGGGCTTTCTTGGTATATAATGAATGCCAATACAGACCTCCTATTACATTCTAGTCATATACCCAGAAGAATATGGGTAAGCATTATTTGTTCTTGGTCTCTTGCCAGATGGGAGATCACATATCCTTAGATACCTTGGAGTCCTAGTGGACTCTATAGTTAATTAGATAAATGGCAAGTAGACCTGTGGGTAATGATGCTGACATATTCACTTTGATAAACAATATAGCTCAGGAGTAAATAGATTTCAAAATTCTACTTCTGGACTAGGATGTACTAAATAAAGTCTAGATCCCATGGATCAACACATTTTGCTCAAGTTTCAAGCAATTATGTTAGCACTATATGCTTTGATTGTCAGCGTACTTTTGACAAGATCTTGGGACATTGCCTAATAGCTTATTCATTCAAAGTAAAAAGTTATACTAGGAAACTCTTTCCTCTTAGGTGTTTAAAATATAGGGGGTGTATTAAGACACACCCACATGTATCTAAATATTACCAATACACTTCTTAATCTTCTTTGGAGTTACTAACATTATTTGCAGAAATCTGTACAAGCATCTCATTTTCCAGGACACTTAATACTGGGCCCGTTAAAAATTATTTATTTATAAGTATACAATGTTCTATATAAATGTACCCTGAACACCAGAAGAAGTCACCAGATTTCATTATTGATGGTTGTGAGCCATTATACAGTTGCTGGGAATTGAACTAAGGACTTCTGGAAGAGCAGCCAGTGCTCTTAACCTCTGAACCATCTCTCCAGTCCAAGACACACTACAATTAAATAAAACATAAACTATGTAAAGAAAAGTAGGACATAGGGAATAAGAATATACACACTAGAGAAATCCACTTTTTAAAATCAAAATTCTCACTGGAACATCCATTCTCATAGTGATTTTTTTTTAAACCTGCATTAGATCTGCAAATACAATAAAGAACAATACTAGCTGGTGAAAAAATACTACATTGTATTTATAAGTCTGATTGCAAGCAATACAGAATTGTGAAACATAAAGCCTACCTTAGAGGTCCTCTGAAAAGTTCCACCCAACGGGCGATCAAAGCAGATACTGAGACTCACAGCCAAACTTTTGGCAGAGTGCAGGGAGTCTTTTTTTTTTTAATTAAAATTTTATTTTTTTTTATTAATTACAGTTTATTCTTTTTGTATCCCAGATGTAGCCCCCTCCCTCAATCCCTCTCAATTCTACCCTCCCTACTTCTTTTCCTCCCATGCCCCCTTGAAGTGCTCTGACAGGGGAGGTCCTCCTCATTTTCCATCTGACCCTAGCTTATCAGGAATGGCTGCATTGTCCTCCTCTGGCAAGGCTGCTAACCCCTCAGAGGAAGGTGATCAAAGAGCCAGCCATTGATATCATGTCAGAGACAGTCCATGTTCCCCTTACTAGGGTACACCCTTGGATACTGAGCTGCCATGAGCTGTATCTTGTGCAGGGGTTCTTCGTTATTTCCTCACATGGTCCTTGGTAGGAGTATCAGTTTCAGAAAAGATCCCTGTGCCCAGATTTTTTGTTCTGTTGCTCTCCATGTGGAGATCCTATCCTCTCCAGGTCTTATTATATCTCTCTTTTTTTCACAGGATTCCCTGAACTCTGCCCAAAGTTTGACAATGAATTTCAACATCTGCTTTGATACACTGCTGGGTAGCATTATTCAGAGTCCTTCTGTAGTAGGCTCCTATCCTTTTTCCTGTTTCGTCCTTCTTCCAGCATACATCCAGATAGTCTTTTTGAGTGAGGATTAATCATTTCACCCAGGGTTCTGCTTCTTGCTTAGCTTCTTTAGGTGAACAGATATTGGAATGTTTATTTGATATTATATGGCTAACAGCCACTTATAAGTGAGTATATTCTATGTGTGTCTTTCTGCTTCTGGGATGATCTTGTCTAGATTCTACCATTTGCCTGCAAATTTCATGATTTCTTTGTTTTTAATTGCTGAGTGGTATTTTATTATATAAATTACCACAATTTCTGTATCCATTCCTATGTTGAAGGACATCTGGGTTGTTTCCAGGTTCTGGCTATTACGAATAGAGCTGCTACAAACATGGTTGAGCAAATGTCCTTGTTGTGTACTTGAGCGTCTTTTGGATATATGCCTAGGACTGGTATAGCTGGATCTTGAGGAAGCACTATTCCTAATTTTCTGAAAAAGTACCAGATTGATTTCCAAAGTGGTTGTATAAGTTTACATTCCCACCACAAATAGAGGAGAGTTCCTCTTTCTACACATCCTCTCAAGCATGCTATGTCACTTGAATTTTGATCTTAGCCATTCTGATGGGTGTAAGAGGAAACCTCAGGGTTGTTTTGATTTTTTCATTTCCCCAATGACTAAGGACATTATACATTTCTTTAATTTTTTTTCTGCCATTCTATATTACTCTGCAGAGAATTTTCTCTGTTTAGCTCTGTACTATATTTTTTAATTGGATTACTTGATCTGTTTTTTTTTTTAAACTTTTTTAGTTCTTTATATATTCTGGATATCAGGCCTCTGTCAGATACAGGGTTGGTGAAGATTCTTTCTCAGTCTGTAGGCTGTTGTTTTGTTCTGATGACAGTGTCCTTTCCTTTACAGAAGCTGTTCAGTTTCATGAGGTCCCATTCATTGATTGTTGATCTTAGAGCCTGTGCTGTTGGTGTTATGTTCAGGAAGTTATTTCCTGTGACAATGAGTTCTAGGTTCTTCCCCACTTTTTCTTCTAACCAATTTAGTGTGTCTGGTTTTATGTTGAGGTCTTTGATCCACTTGGATCTTAGTTGTGTTCAGAGTGATAAAGATGTATGTCTTTGCATTTTTCTCCATGTGGGTAATCTAGTTAGACCAACACAATTTGATGAAGATGCTGTCTTTTTTCCATTGTAAGGTTTTGGCATCTTTGTCAAAAATCAAGATTTATAGGTGTGTTGGTTTACTTCTGGATCTTCTATTCAATTACACTGATCCATCATTCTGTTTCTATGCCAGTACCAGGCAGTTTTTATTACTATTGCTCTGTAGTACAGCTTGAGATTAGGGATGGACATACCTCCAGATGATCTGTTTATGTAAAGAACCATTTTGGCAATTCAGTTTTTTGTTTGTTTGTTTGTTTGTTTGTATTCCCATGTGAATTTGAGAATTTTACTTTCAAGTTCTGAAAAGTATTGTGTTGGTAATTTGATGGGAATTGCGTTGAATCTGTAGATTGCTTTTGGTAAAATGGCCATTTTCACTAAGTTAATCCTAGCAATCCATGCACCCGGGAGATCTTTCCATCTTCTGATATCTTCTTCAATTTCTTTCTTCAGAGCCTTGAAGTCTTTTCAAACAGGTCTTTCACTTGCTTGGTTAGAGTCACCCCAAGGTACTTTATGTTATTAATGGCTATTGTGAAGGGTGTTGTTTCCCTAATTTTCTTCTCAGCCCTTTTGTCTTTGGTATACAGGAGGGCTTCTGATTTTTTTTTTTTTTGAGTTATTTTTGTATCCGGCTACTTTGCTGAAGGTGTTTATCAGCGGAAGGAGTTCTCTGGTTGAATTTTGGGGGTCGTTCATGTATTCTATCATATCATCTGTAAATAGTGAAACTTTGACTTCTTCCTTTCTGATTTGTATCCCCTTGATCTCCTTTAGTTGTCTTTTTGTTTTAGCTAGGATTTCAAGCACTATGTTGAAGAGATATAGAGAGATTGGACAATCTTGCCTTGTCCCTGATTCCAGTGGGATTGATTTTAGTTTCTTTCCCTTTATTTTATGTTGGCTATACGCTTGCTGTATATTGTCTTTACTATGTTTATGAGTGTACCTTGTATCCCTGTTCTCCCCAAGACTTTAAACATGAATGGGTGATGGATTTTGTCAAATGCTTTTTGTGCATCTAAGCAGATGAACATGTGGTTTTTCTCCTTCAGTTTGTTTATGTGGTAGCATAAATTGATGGATTTATATATATTTAACCACTCCTGAGATGAATCCTACTTTGTCATGGTGGATGATACCTTTTATTTATTCTTTGATTTGGTTTACAAGTATTTTATTGAGTATTTTTGCATCAATGTGCATAAGAGAGATAGGTCTGAAGTTCTCTTTTTTTGTTGTGTGATTTAGGTATCAAGGTGACTGTGGCTTCAATGAATGAGTTTGGTAATGTTCCTTCTGTTTCTATTTTGTGGAATAGTTTGAAAAGAATTGGAATTAGCTCTTCTTTGAATGTCTGGTAGAATTCTGTGCTGAAACCAGCTGGTCCTGGGATTTTTTTGGGAAACTTTTGATGACTGCTTCTATTGCCTCGGAGAATATAGGATTATTCAATGTTTACCTGATCTTGATTTAATTTTGGTAAATGGAATCTATCATGAAAATTGTTAATTTCATTTAGATTTTCAAATATTGTGGCATGTCGTCTGTTTTATTAAGACCTAAAGATTATTTGGATTTCCTCAATGTCTATTGTTATGTCCCCCTTTTCATTTGTGATTTTGCTGATTTAGATAGTTTCTCTCTGCCTTTTAGTTTGGCTAAGGGTTTGTCTATCTTATTGATTTTCTCAAAGACCCTGCTCTTGGTTTCATTGATTCCTTGTTTTATTTGTTGCTAATTTATTGATTTTAGTCCTGGGTTTGATTATTTCCAGCCATCTACTCCTATTTGGAGTGTGTGTTTCTTTTTTTTCCTAGGTTTTTTTAGCTCAGCCATTAAGTTGCTTGTATGAGGTGTTACAAATTTCTTCCTGAAGGCACTTAGTGCCATTAATTTTCCTCTTAGCACTGCTTTCATCGTGTCCCATAAGTTTCGGTATGTTGTACCTTCATTTTCCTTGAATTGTAGGAAGTCTTTAATTTCTTTCTTTATTTCTTCCCTTACCCAGCTGTCATTGAGTACCAAGTTGTTCAGTTTCCATGTATGTAGCCTTTTTGCAATTTCTGTTTTTGTTGAGGTGCAGCTTTATTCCATGGTGATCAGATAGGATACAAGAGATTATTTTAATCTTCTTGTATCTGCTGAGGCTTGCTTTGTGACCAACTATATGGTTTGTTTTGGAGAAGGTTCCATGTGGTACTGAAAAAAATATATACTCTTTTTCATTTGGATGAAAAGTTCTGTAGACATCTATTAGGTCCATTTGACTTAGGATCTCTGTAAGTCCCTTTATTTCCTTATTTAGCTTCCTTCTAGAAGATCTGTCTTTTGGTGAGAGTGGAGTGTTGAAGTCTCCCACTATTAAGGTGTTGGGATCGATGTGTAATTTAAGCTTTAATAATGTTTCATTTACAAATGCAGGCGATCTTGTATTTGGGGCATAGATATTCAAAATTGTGATGTCATTCTGGTGGATTTTTCCTTTGATGAGAAAGAAGTGCCCCTCCTCATCTTTTTGATTAATTTTGGTTAAAAGTCTATTTTATTACATATTAGGATAGCCCCCCAGCTTGTTTTCTGTGTCCATTTGCTTGAAAAACTTTTTCCAGCCCTTTACTCTGAGGTAGTGTTTATCTTTGTTGAAGAAGTGTGTTTCTTGGATGCAGCAGAATGTTGGATCCTGTTTCCGCAACCATTCTATTATTCTGTGTCTTTTTATTGGAGAGTTGAGTCTATTGAGATTGATAGATAATATGACCAATGAATGGTAGTTTCTTTTATTGTGAAGTTGGTGGTGTTACTGTGTTTTGTTGTGAAGTTATCTATATCCTGTGTTTTCTTGGGTGTAGTTGTTTTCATTGGATTGGAGTTTTTCTTCTACTATCTTCTGTAGGTTTTGTTGCTGTGTAGATATTGTTTAAGTTTAGTTTTGTCATGAAATACATTTTCTTCGTCTAGGTTGATTGAAAGTTTTGCTGCGTATAGTAGTCTGGGTGGGAACTGTCCCCTAAAGTCTGCATGACATCTTCTGAGGCCCTTCTTGCTTTCATAATTTCTGTTGAGAAGCCTGGTGTGATTTTGATAGGTCTACTATTATTTGTTATTTGGCCTTTTCCCTTGCTGCTTTTAATATTTATTCTTTGTTCTGTAGGTTTAGTGTTTTGACTATGATGTGATGTGAGGAGTTTCTTTTCTGGTCTAGTCAATTTGGTGTTCTGTAGGCTTCTTGTATATCAATGGACATCTCTTCCTTTAAGTTGGGAAATTTTTCTTCTATGAATTTCTTGAAAATATTTTGTGGACCTTGGAGCCTGAAATCTTATTTTTAGTCTATTCCTATTATTCTTAGATTTTGTCTTTTCATGGCATCCTTGATTTCTTGGATGTTTTGTGTTTGGAGCTTTTCCGATTTTACTGTTTCTTTGAGAGAAGTATCAATTTTTTCAAGTGTATATTCAGCACCAGAGATTCTCTCTTCCATCTCTTGTATTCTATTGGTGATGCTTACCTTTATGATTCCTGATCTTTTCTCTAAATTCTCCAGCTCCAGGGTTTTCTCTGTTTGAGTTTTCTGTATTGATTCTAATTCTGTTTCCATGCCTTGCACCATTTCCTTCGTTTGTTTAAATGTGGATTCCTGACTTTCTATGATGGCTTCTATTTTGTTGGTGTTTGTTTCCTTTCTATATGCCACTAATTGTGCCTCTTCCTGTCCCTTTATTTGTTTGGTTGTATTTGCCTATGTTTCTTTTAGATCTTTGTTCATTTTCTCTATTTTTGTCCTCCATTTGTGTCGCTATTTCTTTGAGAGATTTATCATTTCCTCTTTAGGTGCCTCTAATAACTGGATAAGCATAGCTTTAAAATCATTTTCCTGTGTTTCTGATGAATTGAGATGTCCATTGATTTTGGGGGTTGCTTGTGAAGTCATGATGTCCTGAGTTTTATTGGGTGTGTTCTAATGCTTACCTCTGGCCATCTGCTTATCTGTAACTTTCCCTTTTTATTCGTGGAGTCTGTACTTCAGACTGTGTCCATCCTTCTCTAGTTTCTGTAGTTTTCTTCAAAACTGGTTTGAGAGTATGCATTGGTGTTTCAGCAGTACCTTAGGGAAGAAGGTCTGCAGGCCCAGATGCACAAATGCAGGCAAGCCAGCATGTGTGTGGAAGTGCGCCTTGAAGGACCAGGTGCTAGTGAGCATAGATGCCTGGAATATGGGTTGGGGGGGTGGCTCAGGCACAAGAGGGGGTTCGGACTCTGGCACCATTAGTAGGCACAATGTGCAACGCACAGAATCCCTGAATACCTCAGTGTCCTACAGGCCTGTTATACTGTCCTTCTGGTATTCAGATCTGTCTGGGATCCAGGAGTTGTTTGTCTGCACTTGACTGGTACACCCACAGAACATGGGCTTCAATGTTGAGAATGCTGTCCCAACGATCCCTATGTAGTCCACAGTGGGGATGTGGGTGGGAGGGATCTGATGTCTTGCTGCAAGTGTAGTGGGATTCTGGATCTTGGGCTCTCCACACACTTACTCTCTAGCAGGTCTAATTGGGAAGCACAGGAATTCCCCTTGTTCTCTACTCTCAGATTCGTGCCTGCCATGGCAAATGCAAGTGTAGGAGATTCGTAAGCTTAGTGGTGCTGCAGCTGCATAACTTGGAGGCTGGTATCAGGACCAGCTGGGATTCTAGCCACAGCAGCAGAACTGGGAAGCCGGTAAAGATGGCTACTAGGAAGCCCTGGGGAGCCACACATATGGTTGGCCCAGTGGACCTGGGTGGTCCATATAGCCGGCAGCCTGCCACTGATGGACTGGGAGGCCTGCCTTCTCTCTCTCAGTTACCAATTAAGGATTTCTGTGCTAGGAGCAGTGAGTATTGAGGGTTGCCTTTGCCAAAGAAGAGGGAGGCCTGACAGGGTGAAGCATAGGGTGATTGAATATTCACCACTCTCAGTCCCCAGAGAAGTCTGCTAGTGACCTTAGTACAAATGGTCTCCGCACATAGGTTGTCCTCAGGAAGCCTCAATGTTGAAGTTCTAGCTTCAGCTGCCCCTCCACTCACCAATTTCGGAGTTTCAGATCCTAGGCTCCTTAGATATGGTGCATGCTAGTCACCACCATCTTGGATCCAGTCCCTACCCCCAGCGCAGGGAGTCTTATGGAAGAAGGCAGGATAGATAGACCTGGAGGGGATGGGAGCTCACAAGGAGATCAACAAAGCTAAAAAATCTGAGCCCATGGGGCTCCTGCAGAGACTGATGTACCAACCAAAAGCATGCATAGAGAGGACCTAGCCCCCCTTGCTCAGATGTAGCTCATCCACAGCTCGGTCTCCATGTGGGTTGCCAAGGAGAGCAGGGACTGCCTCTGACATGAACTAGGTTGTCTGCTCTTTGATCCCTTGCCCCCAGCAATGTGGCCTTCATAAACCACAGAGGGAGAAGTTCCAGGCAGTTCTGATGAGATTTGATGAGGTAGGATCAGAAGGCAGGGGAGGAGAATTCCCCCTTTCAGTGGACTAAGGGAAGGAAATAGATAGGAAGAGGGAGAGAGGGTGGGAACAGGAGAAGATGAGGGAGGAGTTTAAAATCTGGATATAAAATGAATAAATTGCAAAATAAAATAAAATAAAAATAAACTGGGCTCTTCATTAAAACGTTGATTAAAAATACCTTTTCTATCTCTTGTAATAAATCATTGGCCACTAGTGTATTTGGGCGGTTTGAAAAATCCTCAAAAACTTCTTAAGTATTAAAATGACAAAACATCTTATATATTAATCTATATTGGCCCAGGGGTTAATTTTTTTACTCTAAAATCTGTGGGTAATTCACAACTAAGACTAACTCTAAAAGTAATTTTCTAATGTCAAAGCACACATTTAAAAGATCTATCTCACCTACACATACCACAATTGATTTTATGTGTGTATAATATCCTTTAATAGTATCTAACCTCATCATTGTAAAGTTTCTTGTATAGGGTTTTTTGATTTATTTGTTCTGTTTCGTGTGTGAGTATCATATATATAGGCACATATGTATAACAACTTCATGCATGATGTCTCTGAAGGTCAGAATAGGTTATGAGATCACCTGCAACTAGAGTTAAATATATTTTATCCTGGAAATGGATTCCGAGTGTTCTGAGAAGGAAAAAAGCACTCTTAGCCACTAATTTATCTCTCTACCACCACCCCAATTATTATTTCTTTTACAGTTATGTTCCGTGAATAGTGATGCTTAATATATTCTCTAGACATTTATTAGCCCCAGATAATCCTTCATAAATATAACCAACCCACTGATATAAAATTTATTTCTATTTTAAAATATTATCCCCACAAATTATTCTTCAGTATGTTGTCTAAATTCTCTCTCCATTTTTCTCTCCCTAATTAGTAATACAGTACCCTTACCTTGTATAGATGAAACAGGATATAGAATATTCTACTTTGTAAGTAAGGCATACATTTGGAGATACTAATGAAATCAATGCCATAATTCCAAAGCCATCAAAACAAACAATCCTCTTTAGTATTAGCATTTACTTAAGGAAAATCAATAGAAATACAAATCTGGCCTGTGCTGGTATGCACTATTTTACTCACTGTTGGTTTTGCTACTGTAGTTCTGAGTTTGGTTTGTGAGTCAGGAGTTCAAATCTCCAAAGTAAACTCCTGCTTCACTTGAACAAGCAAATGCTGATGTCAGAATTCCTGTAACCCAACAGCATCTGTGGCTTGCTTATCAAACATATATTTGTCAGGATAGCCCAAGTACAAGGTTATGCTAGAGTACTAAATCCAAATAGAGATATTCTAATTGGAAAACAACTAACAGCATCCTCCAAAAACAAGACCATATTTACAGCAGGTAACTTTTTCACTATTTCTGTGGAACAAGTTTAGGGTAGCGAGAGGGTTTTCATTTAGCTTCACTTAACTGATTAATTATATTTATCAATTTATTTGGGTTTGGTACATTTACAGATTTCACAGATGTCAATATCATTTTTGACAACTGTGTGCATTTACACATGTACATGTGGACACAGTGGACCAACTAAGCATTCAAATAGAACAAAAAAGAAATAGACAAAAATAGAAAAGCTAAATATAAGAGATGTCTGCATTAAACTCCTAGGCTTAGAACTGTGTTCTACTTCTACAAACATCTCAAATTCATCATACTCAAAGAAAATAGAGAAATACTGATTAACATCAACAGACCTAGGTATTAATTTACGAAAGCATCCAGGCCAATGTCCCTGAATGTTTCATTTTGGTGAAGTGCACTACTGGACATCATGGTTTCCTGGGCCAGGACCTCTTGTTGTAAACCATAGTCTTCTCTAGACACTGAGACCACCACATTCACACAAGAGGCTGGTAGGATACATCCCAATGGTTTTGCTTTGCCTTTGACTTGGCATCAGGATACAGTTGAGATTTCTCACCAACTAGCCTAAGATGTTGGGATAACTCCTTTATTTATTTATTTATTTATTTTTTTTGAGAAATTATAGACTTCTATCTTCTGAGCCTGAAAGAAAATATGGGGAAACTATTTACTGAAAAATATGTTAATGAAAATTGCTAGTTTCCATTCCCTCTTCTTCCATAAGGTTTTCAGCACTCTGCTATGAGTCTCAGTATTTCCTTCACTATCCCGGATGGTAGAGTCTTTCAGAGGTCCTCTGTGGAAGTTTCCTGTCCTGTTACTTCTGTTCACCTACTTCTGATGTCTATCCTGTTTGCCCTTCTGAGTGAAGAGTAAATCCCTTCCATAGGGTCCTACTTGTTGTTTAGCTTCTTTAGGACTATAGATTTTAGTATGTTTATCCTTATATTATATGGCAAATTTCCACATATAAGTGAGTTTATACCAGATGTGTCTTTCTGCTTCTGGCTTTCTTCACTCGGGATGATCTTTTCTTACTTGGAGGGGACAGGAATCCCACAAGGAGAACAATAGAGAAACAAACAAACAAACAAAAAAACAGAAAACATGTGCCCAGGGGGCCTACAGAGACAGATGCTCTAACCAAGGACCTTGCATGGAGAGGATCTAGACTGCCTGTTCAGAAGAAGCCCATAGGCTGATCAGTTTCCAAGTAGGTTACCTAGTAAGGAGTACAGGGGATGTTTCTGATGTGAACTCAGTTGCCTGTTATTTGATCACTTCCCCTGAGTTGTGCAGCCTTGCCAGGTCACAGTGGAAGATGCTGCTGCCAGACTTGATGAGACCTGATAGGCTAGGGTCAGATAGAAGGGGAGGAGGTCCCTATCAGGAAACTAGGGAAGGGACAAAAGGGGAGAAAAGGGAGGATGGGTAGGACTGGGAGGAAAAGAGGGAGGGGGCTGCAATGGGGAGTCAAAGTGAAAACATTTTAATTAATTAATTAATTAAAGAAATGAAAAAAAAAGAAAATTGACAGTTCTTGAACCCAGCCCATGAAGTGTCACTAACTACAGTAGCTGTTTAAAAAGTGGAGCACACAACAAAATGTTTTTTTTTTTTTCATTTTGGGGTTCTATGCAATGTCCCCAGCGTGAATCAAGAGGTCCACAGTCTCGACTGTGGTCTGGATGGCCAGGGTTGTCTTCCTACTTCCACAGGCCTATACATGTGTGCCTTGCACCAAGCCTGTGCTCACTCCATCCAGAGTGAGCACAAAGGAGGAAAAATGCAGTAAGTGCTGCTGTGCACAACTCCTAGTTCAAGTTCCAGTTTCCCCTGTACAAGTTGCAGCACTAGCATAAGCTCTGATTCATTCCCAAAAGCCCAAGACCTTCTTCTAGACCAAGAAACCATAAAAATCTGGAAAGTCCTAACAAACAAACAAAACATAATAAAACAAAAATATGTTACTAGAAATAGCCATTTTTAGAGTCTCTTGGAAAGAAAAATCATTCTCTATAGCCTTCTACTATTCTCATCCTTTAAACATGACCTCTGTTCTGCGTCTTTAGCTGCCACACTCACAACTTTGCAAATGACATTTTAACACAGTTTAGGACTTCATGAAGATGCTATTATTAGTCTAAAATACTGTGTTCTATTGGATGCATTTTAAAGGGAATGGATCAGCAACGGCTTCAAAACTTCCTTCCCTATTTCTAATTGTTTACTTTTTTGCATTGTTATGATAAATGCTTAGAGTGTTTGTGTGTGTGTGTTCTGTTGTATGTACACATGCATACACATGCACACAATGAGACTATAATGCTGGTTGCTATCTCCTAGTCACTGTCCACCTTTGTTTTTTGAGGCAGGGTATTCCACTGGTTTTTAATTCTTTAACTAGTCCATAAACATTGGCCACCTGTTCATATTTGCCTCTGTCTTTCTTCAATACTAGAATTGCAAATTTGAGCCATTAAATTTGGCATTTATAATTTGAGCTCTGTTTCTTGATTGCCTGAAATGAGATAATTTACAAAAAAAAATATTTTTCATCCATCATTAGAAAATGTTTATTTCATGATATAGAACAAAAATTTTCTCTATAGTAGTCATTTATTAAATAAAAGTCACTCAAAAAGTAAAAAGCTTGAAACTTTTGTCAAAATATAAACTTTTATCAAAATATTGTAATAAAGTTGCATTTATTAATAATTTTAGTGGTCTTTTTTTTTTTTTTTTACCAACTTTTAAAGTTCAGCTCTCATTGAAAAGGTGTTTAAATTCACTTTCTCATCTAATTTTACTTAACAGTTTCTCTCTCACCTGGGCCCAATCTACAATGTAACTATTTTTCTTCTTCTAGGGGTTAACTCCTGATAGTATTTATGCTAGTATTATACTAGTTCCTAGTAGTGCAGAAAAAATATTCAAACTATTCAACTCAAAGAGAGTTTGGAGAACTTAGTTTACAGTGAAAAATTTGCTACCAATAAGCTTTTCCATACTTAACTAGATGGATGCTATTCTGTCCCATGATACAATGACTTAGATGGCTTTGCCTGACAGCCCCTTAACTTGTGGAACTGTAATATGTAAAATCACAGCACCTTCCATATTTCCAATCACTATATGATATCCTACCATCAACTGTTCTCTTGGGTAGGGGATGTAGCTTAGTGGTATTATGCTTACCTCAGGTATATGAGGCTTAGTTTGGATGTTCCATTACCCCAACACCCTACAAATTCAATCACAACAGTTTCTGAAATCATTTTCTGTTGGAATGATCTTTTTGCATACTGTGTGAAGGTGTATCTCTGTTCTTCCTCACCTGTCTGAGGTATATTCTGATTGGCTTAGATCTGACAGCCAATAGCGAGGCAGGAGAGGATAGGCAAGCCTTCTGGAGAAAGATAGAAACTCTGAGGAAGAATTAGGCACAGGACATTCACCAGCCAGTTATGGAAGAGTTTGGACATACTGGGACCGAGTGAGAGTTAATGGGCCATGTGGCAAATGTGGACTACAACAAACAAGGTAATTAAAGTTAATTAATCTGATCTAGTTGCAAGGGAGCCAAATAAGGCCTACACTATAATAAGCGAAATATTTCTCTGTCATTATTCAAAAGTTGGCGGATCAAGACAATCTGATGCTATTTGGTGCACAGAACATGGGGCAGAAATCCAAGCTTAGAGCCTGAGAAAAGTTCTGGAAGGAAGGTGGTGAACAAGCATTTCTCAGAGCCAGATGCAGTTTCCTAGTCTGGCAGGAGCAGAGAGGCCACGTGTGGAGGCACATCTCCTCTAAAAGTCAGTGCTGTGTATCAAGGCCTGATGCCAGGCACATGAGTGGGGACTGTGAGTAGCACATGGGAAGGGGAAATTGGAGCCTCAGGCACTTCCCAGCCTGCTCTACTTAGCCAACCTTCACAGACGGGCATCAACATGGTCAATTTAAATTCACACAATAATTCATTATTTTTGAGTTAAAGGCTGCATAGAAACAGCATTGAAATATGTCCAAGTTTTTTATTCATGTTACTAATCAATCAAACCATATAAATTAATATGTCACAAGTTGTTACTCTGTATAGCTGACACATAAAATATGAGAACAAGAATTAATTAGGAACAATAAATTTCCTGCTTTTTATGATTGAATAAAAACTATTTTCTTTTAACTTGAAAAGGCTAATTATATAAAATAAATCTATAATGAAAACAATTTCTACCCATTAAGCAACTTTGCAGTTGTAAGTTTATTAAACTTTAGAGAATATCAGCAGATCTACCTTATTTAGTAAGTGACTTTTACCAATGTCTTTAAAAAATATGAAATTTTTAAGGGAGATCTTTTGATGTATTTTATTTTAAATAACTTTTTGTCCTCCCTAAGCTTTACAAACATTAACAGACCTTCATGCTTTATATTTCTGTAAGCTACAAGTATAGAATCAGGATCAGTATTTCAACAATTCTGGGTTCTGAAAATATCTTCTCTTAGGTGGGATATGGTACAATGATAGAGTGATGGCCATGTTATCTTTTTAAGTATTGTTTTAAATATGTTTCAGTAGTAAACTTTTACCTAAAAGAACATACAGTCCTTCTCCTCAAAACTATAACTTTGAGTTCAACCAATCAAGTTTAAGCTTCAAATGCAACTTTTGTCTTGAGCCATACTAAATGGCTACAATGTTGTTTTTTTAATATAAAAGTAGTTTTATATTTTCAAATTAGTGTAGCCTGAGGTAGAAATAGGTCATATATACCTATATACTATGTATAAGTGTATGAGTATATGTAAAGAATAAGAGTGTATATATGACTCTGAATGAATATACATAAGGCA
Organism: Psammomys obesus; assembly: GCF_907164565.1. NCBI lineage: Eukaryota > Metazoa > Chordata > Mammalia > Rodentia > Muridae > Psammomys > Psammomys obesus. The sequence goes on from NW_026585797.1 coordinate 11,934,993, forward strand.
TAAGTGTATATCACATACTAGATGTATAAATATTATACAAATGAAAATATAGGCAACAGTTTATTTCTTTAGGACTGCAGTGTTCCTTTTTCTTTGAATTAAATCATTAAAGATACCATATTAAAGGCCATCTTTCAGGACTATTTTTAACAGGAACTCAATGACTGACTCTTTGGCCTCCCCACCCCCCAAGGGAGGAGCAATCCTGTTAGGCCACAGAGGAGAGCTTTGCAGCCAGTCCTGAAGATACCTGATAAAACAGGATTAGATGAATGGGGAGGAGGTCCCCCCTATCAGTGGACTTGGCAAGGGGCACGGTGGAGATGAGGGAGGGAGGGAGGGACTGGGAGGGAATGAGGGATTGGGACACGGCTGGGATACAGAGTTAATAAAATGTAACTGATAAGAAAAAAATAAAATTCAAAAAAAGAAGGGCCATCTTTCTTTTGTCTGTAAGGTAATACATCCAATTATTAAAATGTTTCCTTTATAAAGTACTTCTAATTCAACCTTTTATAACTTTCTGCAAAGTTAATAAACTAACTAGTATTAATGAATTTTTAAATATGTATTTTAAGTGTGTGTGTGTGTGTGTGTGTGTGTGTGTGTGTCACTATTGGTATGTGAGTGGAGCTGTTTCTGAATACCAGAGATATTAACAACCCCGGAGCCATAGTTTGAATTGGTTTAAGCTGCCTATCCTGGGTAGTTGCAACATAAGCTCATTCTATTTAAGAGCAGTGCACTTTCTTAACCCCTGAGCTGTCTCCCTTAATGTTGATGGTTTTGCCTATGAGAAAATCACAGATAGTTAATTCCAATTTCCTTTCTTTAAAATACCAAAAGTCCCATGCTGTTAATAGTTAAAACATTGTCTTTACCTGACTGCAGGAATTTTCCAGGGCCTCTCCTCATCATAACTGTTAAACAACATTTTTGTTGTTATTTTCTAAGGATCAAGAAAAGTAAATATAATCCTACTAAACAACCTTTCCATGTTTCTTAATCCAGCAATCCTAGATCACTTTTAACTCAGTTTGTTCTTCATTCCTAATTCTTTCAAATAAAACTTTTCTTAACTCTCAGGGTCTATATTCCTTCAGCCGTGAGGTCCTTGAGAGAGAGAGAGACAGAGAGAGAGACAGAGAGAGAGAGAGAGATAAGGAGGTTTAAGCTTCCAATATTTTAATGTTTAATAACATTTTTAATTTTTCAAGGCTTTTAAAATTTATGTGTCTGAGTGTGTGATGTGAAGCAGAGTACACTTTGCAGCTCTTTCATGTAGAGCCTCTAAATGTCCTAGCAAGATGAAGTTCAAATCTTTGAGGTCTTTATTAGGATTTTTGGCTCCCTGTTATTTGAAAATTGCTAGAATAAACCTGAAAGATATTTACTATTTTTGCTCTTTCTACTTTGTGTTTTAAAACATATATTAGACTTTTCATTAGCTATTAATAAATTGGACATTTTAAAATTTATGAACTGACACTTGAGTAAGACTAAAATGCCCCTTTGTTTCCTATAATCTTATTTAATTTTAATTCTATCTCATAAATTTTTTGACAGTTATTTTTAATTTCCAGCTTATATTTTGTTTAAATTTATTTTTGTGTTTCACTTTTGACAGATTTATTTTGTCTCCAAATTATATATTTGTTTAATATTTCTTTACTAAAAGCTTTGTTATGCTGAAGATTGACTCAGGACCTTGGGCTTGCTAATTAAGCCTCCTGCTAGAGTGCCACATTTCAAAACAGTTTAAGACTCTAAGTTATTTATTTATTTATTTGTATTATGAATATTAAAAGTTGGTTTTACTCATTTGAGACTTTGCTTCATTTTTACTTCATTTTACTCACTGAAACAATTTGTTTCCATGGCATTGTGTAGGTACTTTTCTATTTTTCCACTTTTTTTTTTTTGTTTCTTGGCTTAAAAATCATTCATATTAGGTTTTATAGACTTCTATTCATGTTTTTATTTTTGTGGTGTTTTTTGAAATATTAGTGTACCATTTCTAGTTAAGTATCCAAGTGTGTTCCATTGTAATAGGAACAGGGACTGTCTCTGGCATGAACTGATTGACCTGTTCTTTAATTACCTCCCCCTGAGGGGGAAGCAGCATTACCAGGCCACAGAAGACAAGCAGCCACTCCTGATGAGACCTAATTAACTAAGATCAGAAGGAAAGAAAAAACTTTTTTTCTTTTCTTCTGATATCCTCCCCATATCAGTGAACTTAGGAGGGGCATGCATGCAGAGGGTGGAGGAAGGGAGGGATTGGAATGGGAGGAGGGAGAGAACCACAGGGGGTATACAAAGTGAATAAAGTGTAATTAATAAAGAATAAAAAAATAAATATTAGTGTACCATTTCACATTCAGTATATGGTTCTTTTAGAAACACATTCATAATGGTATATTTTTACTGCTTATACTATAAATGCCTTCATCTCCTGCTAAGTTCTGTTTTTAACAGTCATTACATTTTTAAAATTAAGAAAATCTACAGTATGTTACTGTATAAATCAGGTTTTCCAAAATGAACAGAACTCATAAGCACACATTTATTACTGTAATTTATAGGCTGTGGTATTGGTAGTCTAGCAATAGCTATCTCTTGACAGAAATGCAAAGAATACAATAGCTGTTCAGTCCACAGGGCTGCATGTCTCAACTGGTCTTCAGCTGTACTCGGGAGCTAAAGAAGTAGCTTTGAAGACCAGCAAAAGATTGTGACAGCAGTAGAAGAAATGACGGACTTCCCAGGGAGAGTGAGGAAAATAATAGAAAATCAAAAAGGCTCTTTCTTCCATATCAAAAGTGTAGATGGGTCTTCCCACCTCAAATGAGCCAGTCAGGAAAACCCCCTTGGTGTGCCCAGCTGCTTAGATTTTACTTGATTTAAGCCACACTCAAGTTGAAATGCAAAGGAATAATTTTCATTAGCTATCACAAGTCCACCTCCTTGTCATTTTGAAAAATAGCAACATCTCCTTATATCATGCTTAATTTTCAAATGAAAAGAATAATAAGAATAATCAATATTATGAGCACATTTTATGAAGACATTTTTTCTCATTTGGCAGTGAGTTTTCCTCAAATGTGTCTAGTTTGTGTCAAAATAACATAAAACTAAACAGAATGCATGAATATACATATGGGAAGCACACGTTAGGATTGAAATTGAAAAATGAGGGAATCATATAGGGAATTAATTGTCTATATTGACAGTATAAAAAATCTAATGGTGAGCCGCAGAAAATAATCTGAAGTTGCAGTTTCTGGCGAGCATACATCATATGCTTGAGGGTGAAACTACAAAGATCAGTCTGTCTCTATGAGTGAAATTTCATAGTAAATCCAGATGAAAGAATAGGCCAATGAATAGGCTCAGACAGATGAATCACAAGACAAGGACATTATAACTAAGTAGGCAACATCACAAATGAGACCTAGGCTGAGCTGAAACCCTAGTGATGTTTCGGGTTTTTGTTTTTTCTGTTCATTTTGTTGTTGCTGTTGTTTGTTTGTTTGTTTGTTTGTTTGTTTTTCCTGTGAGAACACAGAATTAAGTCAGTAGAGTCTTTCAGCATCATAATACTAGATATCCACTTTTCTGTGGGGTACATGTGATGGAGTTATACAATTTTATTTGTTTGGAGTGTATGGACTACCATGTCACATACCTGATATAATTTTAATACATCTATGTCCTCAACTAGTCTCAATTCATTCTGAAAAATTATGGAATGGCACCCTTTTTACTCCCTATAATAAGACACTTTTCAGTCTTTGTTGTCAGACAGATGATGTCATCTCCATACCTATCCAGGGGCACAGTCATTTCCAACCTTCAAAATGTTGTCAAAGTTGATATTTAAGAGGATTCTCTCAAGGCAGTGTACACTTTAAAGACAAACACTGTTTTATATAAAATAAAGTAAGTTAGAGTTTAACCTGATCACAGCACTTTACTCATTAAAAAGGAGTATTGACAATGAATGGCTAAATCTAGGTTCCTTTTGTAGATGACTGGAACCCTAACTTTGACTGTACAGTTGTCAGTAAGAAGAGTATGTTTAGGACATTATTATAGTCTTTTAATATACTTTCCTAAAGATGGTTTGAAAAAAATATGATATCAAGATATGAGTGTGAGTAGAAAATACTGTTTTGTTCGATTAGAATTTAAAATAGTATTACTGGGGCTGCAGAGGTTAAGAGCACTCTCTGCTCTTCCTGAGGTCGTGAGTTCAATTCCAAACCACATGGTGGCTCACAACCACATGGCAGCTCACAAGCATCTATAATGAGATCTGGTGCCCTCTTCTGGTGTACAGGTCTACATGCAGACAGAACATTGTACACATAATAAATAAATAAATCTTAAAAAAAAGAAAAAAAAAAAAAAAGAGGGCTGGTCGCTCCTCCAGAGGACCTGTGTACAGCACCCACATGGCAGCTCACAACTGTCTGTAACCCCAGTTCCAGAGGATTTGAAACACATGCAGGCAAAATACCAATGCATGTAAAATAAAATAGAATTGCTATTTTTTCAATATTCTTTATAACAAAATTAAATTATAAAACCCTTTTCATCACATCTAGTTTTTTGTTAGGTTCAAATGTGCACATGCATTGATTGATGGGCAGATTAGCTTTTCTGTACTATGTGACTTATCTCTTCTTAATATTATTCACCAAAGATGGCTAGCTGTGAAAGCCTACACAAAATAATATATAGACTGAGCATATTATATTTGTTTGTGTGTATGTTTTCGCAGGCTGACCATACAGTATTGGATTGATATAAAGGGAATAAGCAACAGTGTCCTCTGTTAGGCATATAAATCCCTATGAAAGGATAGATACAAACAGGAAAAAAGAAACAGCTATACCCAGAAAGATTTTCTTTTGAGATACTTCAAAAGAAAGTGTCTGATGAAATGTACTATTTTCTTAAAATTACTTTGAAGTTTTCATTCTTTAATTCTTTTTTATCTTCCCTACTATGTGAGTTTTGGTTGAAAGAATAGTATCTGAATTGCATCTTTAGCCCTGGGAAAAGACATGATTGTGAGCTGCCAGGAAGATAACGCATCACTGCATGACAGAAGTCTTTTGGTAAAGCACAGGCTATGACATTGCCCCATCCTCCAGTGTTAATCCAAATGGCCTGTCAATCATCTGGATAAGAAACAGTCCCTAAGGAAACCTGCCTGTCCCAGATAGATTTAAAAATAGTGTTTGGACTTCCCTACCAGGCCACAGGAGATGAAGACCACTACTAAATTTTCATATATGGCAGTGTTTGGAGGGGGAAGAGGAAAGGTAGAAAAACTGTAGTCATACTATAATCTCAAAAATGAAATAAAATATAAAAGACTCAAGCCTCTGAAATTTAAAAAAAATCTATTTTTTCATCCACAGAAATTACAATGTTTTTAACACTACTTTGAATATTTAATTTCAATTGACATGAATTTTATTGAGACATCATTATGCTTTTTGTATTTTGTGTGCTCTAGAGACCTACATTTCCATTATTATTCTACATAACCATCTTCTGTTGCTAATAATGTCATTAAAGCAAATGAAGGTAAACTTTTCTTGGGATCACTAATATACCTTATCTTTAATTGCTGCCATGTTTGAGTTCTATTTCTTTATCAAATCCTCAACCAAAAATGAAATTTATCTGAGCCAAATATAAGCTAACTGGCAAGCAAACTAGTAAGGAAATGAAGTCATTTTGTATCAGTCTTTGCAAAAACTGTCCAGCAAGTAAATAATTTTTCTAATATATTATTAGGCAGATGTGTGCTTGTTCTTGCATGTACTTTGTCCAGCTGTTAAAACGATACTACTTTCAATGGTTTAGGGCAAGTAGTTCTACAAAATCTGAAAGAAGATACTGATTTTCTATTTTGAAAGACTTCAAAAGCTTACTCTCATGGCCCCAAGAATTACTAAAAAATATATTCTCAGTTTTATTCATACTGTAGTTACAAGTTCCCCGGGCCTTTTTTTAGGTCATCCTATGTTTTCTCTCTAGGGTCATATGATAATTGGATGTATTAATTTCCACTCTACATCTGTTCTCATGAGTCTAGCAATGCCTTTGTGGCTTTGTGTTCTGTGCATAAAAACATAAAATGAAAAGATAAGTTTAGTGCTTGAGCTTAAATATTTATAGAAAATCTAGATTACTCTTTTCATTTCTTGTACCACACTATATGTTCCACTCTTGGGTGTGAAAAAGGTACACAGCTAACTATTTACAAGGGCCAATTATTCATGGTGGTTCCTGTCTTAGGAGATGAATTTTGTACATGGATTTCTGTGTGTGTCTGCTCACCCGTGTGTGCACACATGTGCATGCACGGGCCTTTGTGCATGTATGTGTGCATTCTGGTATGTACATTTTTGAGCATATGCATATGGGAAACAGTGGTCAAAACTATGTATATTCTATCTCTACCATAACTTTTGAGATGGAGTCTCTGAATCTGGAGCTCACCATGAATACAGAAGGGTATCACCATGCTGAGCTGTTATATGGACACTGGGCATTCCTCATACTTTTACAGCAGGCATGTTACCTACTGAGATACCTTCCTATCTCCTGTGGATAACTCTTTAAAGAAAAGCATTAGTGAGTATTTATCCATTCATCTGGCATCTGTTTCATCAAATAGGTAAGAGAAATAGTTCAGGAGTCAAGAATACAGGTTGAATTTCCAGAGAATTCGAGATCAATATCCAGTACCACATGGCTGGCAGCTCATAACAGTTTGCTATTCCAGACACAAGGGATCCAAAACCCTCATCTGGCAGATCATTGAAATCCAAACGAAGACCCAGAAATACATTCACATTCCTATGGAAACTTCACTTTTCCCAAAGAAGCCAACACAATATAATGGAAAAAAAAGATAACAGCTTCAACAAATGGTGCTGTTCTAATTGGATATCTACATGCAAATATACCCATATTTATCACCCTGCACTCAAATAAAGTCCAAGTGGATCAAAGGCCTCAGCATAAAACACAGCACACTAAATCTGTTAGAAGAAAATTAAGAAAGAGCCTTGAACCCATTGGCGCAGAAGACAATTTCTTGAACAAAATATCAACAGCACAGGCTCTAAGATCAACAATTAATAAATGGGACCTCATGAAACTGAGAAGCTTCTGTAAAGCAAAGGACACTGTCATCAGAATAAAATGACAGCCTACAGACTGGGAAAAGATCTTCACCAACCCTATATCTGACAGAGGGCTAATATCCAGAACATATAAAGAACTGAAAAAGTTAAACACCAACAACTAAATAATCCAATTTAAAAATGGGGCACAGAGCTAAAGAGAGAATTCTCAACAGAGGAATATCGAATGGCAGATAAACACTTAAAGAAATGCTCAATTTCCTTAGTCACACTGGAAATGCAAATCAAAACAATCCAGAGATTTCACCTCACACCCATCCGAATGGCTAAGATTAAAAAAAAAAAAAAAAAAAAAAAAGCACCTCAAGGGACGATACATACTGGAGAGGATGTGGAGAAAGAGAAACTATCTTCCATTGCTGGTGGGAATGTATACTTGTACAACCACGTTGGAAATCAATGTGGAGCTTTCTCAAGAAAATTAGGATTAATGTTACCTAAAGATAAAGCTATACCATTCCTAGGCATATACTCAAAAGATGTCACATCTTTCAATGAGGATATTTGCTCAACTATGTTCATAGAGGCTTTATCTGTAATAGCCAGAATCTAGAAACAACCTAGATGTCCCTCAGTGGAGGAATGGATACAGAAAGTGTGGTACATTTACACAATAGAATTCTCCTCAGCAATTAAAAACAAGAAAATCATGTGGTGGGAACTAGAAGAGATCATCTTGAGTGAGGTAACCCAGAAGGAGAAAGACACACATGGTATATACTCACTTATAAGTGGAATTTAGCCATATAATACAGAATAAACATACTAAAATCTACAGTCCTAAAGAAGCTAAAAAGCAAGAAAGACCCTAGGGAAGATGCTTAATCCTCATTCAGAAGGACAAACAGGATATACTTCAGAAATAGGAGAAGACAAGGAATAGGACAGGAGCCTTCCACAGAGGACCTCTGAAAGATTCTACCCACAAGGGTATCCAAGGGGATACTGAGACCTATAGGAAACTTTGGGCAGAATGCAGGAATCCTTATAGAAGAAGAAGGAGATAGAAAGACCTGGAGGGGACAGGAACTCCACAAGAAGAACAATAGAGGCAAAACACCTGGGGCCAGGGGGGCCTGCAGTAACTGATATTCAAACCAAGGTCCAAGCATGGAGAGGACCTATAAACCCTGTTCAAATGAAGCCCATAGCCTTCTGAGTTTCCAAGTGGGCTCCTTATTAAAGAGTATAGGGACTGTCTCTGACATAAAATCAGTGGTCAGCTCTTTGATAATCTTTCCCTGAGGGGGGTGCAGTCTTAACAAGCTTATACAGCCAGCCTAGATGAGACCTAATAAGCTAGAGTCAGATAGAAGGTGAAAAGGCCCGCCCCTTTCAGGGAGCTAGGGAAAGGGCATAGGGGGAGAAGAATTTGGGACTAGAAAGAGACAAGGGAGGGGGCTGCAGCGGGAATACAAAGTGAATAAATTGTGTTAAATAAATATATAAATAAAATTAAATTTAAGAAAAGAAAAAATCTATCAGCATCAATCTATGAGAATTCTGCAACCTTTATTGCATCCAACTGATTCTTACAGAGGAATGGGTAATTTAATCAAAGGAGCTTTTTACAGCATTTTGACAGACTCTTATTCTATGCAAAGATAACCTCTGTTCAGAGGTTTTGAGACACCAGTGTTTTAAGTTTGAGCATCTCCTGTGCAAGAGCAGAGCAGAGCTTGTTCCCAAAACACTGTGTTTGCTTTCTGAAGATTGGGTAAAAGATAAACGGAGGAGACCTCCTTAAGTTTACTCATCCCAGCAGTCTCTAGGGATAGAGTAGTTGGTATAAAGAAAATGTTCCTTGAGAAACATAGAAAACAAAATGAAAAGTCTGTCTGCCAATTCTTAAAGCAAAAATCAGACAAACTAGTAGACAGTGAACAATTAATAAGGAGAAAGAATCTTTTGGGGGAAAGAGTGTTGAAATTTTCCAACGTATAATAGTGTTTCTCAAGAACTCATGCTTTAGAAAGCTTCATTGCAAACTCCTGATCTTACTATATGCATTACGAAAATTCAACATGTAGACATCTAGTTAGACCAGCACCATTTGTTGAAGATGCTATCTTTTTTCCATCGTATGGTTTTGGCATCTTTGTCAAAAATCAGGTGTCCATATGTGTATGGGTTTATTTCTGGGTCTTCTGTTCGATTCCATTGATCCACCATTCTGTTTCTATGCTAGTACCATGCAGTTTTTATAACTGTTGCTCTATAGTACAGCTTAAGATTAGGGATGGAGATACTTCCAGAAGACCTTTTATTGTAGAGGATTATTTTATCAATTCTGGGTTTCTTGTTATTCCATACGAAGTTGAGAATTTTTTTTCCAGGTCTGTAAAGAATTGTGTTGGTAATTTGATGCGAATTTCATTGAATCTGTAGTTTGCTTTTGGTAAAATGGCCGTTTTTACTATGTTAATCCTGCCAAGCCATGAGCATCAGAGATCTTTCCATCTTCTGATATCTTCTTCTAATTCTTTCTTCAGAGACTTGAAATTTTTTTCATACAAATCTTTGACTTGCTTGGTTAGGTTACACCAAAGTACTTTATGTCATTTATGGCTATTGTGAAGGGTGTTGTTTCGCTAATTTCTTTCTCAGCCCTTTTGTCTTTTGTATACAGGAAGGCTACTGATTTTTTTGAGTTAATTTTGTATCCGGCCACTTTGCTGAAGGTGTTTATCAGCTGTAGGAGTTCCCTGGTAGAGTTTTTGGGGTAACTCATGTATACTATCATAGCATCTGCAAATAGTGATAATTTGACTTCTTCCTTTCCAATTTGTATCCCCTTGATCTCCTTCAACTGTCTTATTGCTCTAGCAAGGACTTCCAGAACTATGTTGAAATTGTCTTGTCCCTGATTTCACTGGGATTGCTTTAAGGTTCTCTCTGTTCAGTTTGATGTTGGATATAGGCTTGCTGTATATGTTTAGGTATGTGCCTTGTATCCCTGATCTCTCCAATACTTTAAACATGAATGGATGTTGGATTTTGTCAACTACTTTTTCAACATCTAGGGAAATTATCAGATATTTTTTTCTTTCAGTTTGTTAATATGGTGGATCACGTTGATGGATTTCCGTATATTGAACGACCCCTGCATACCTGGGATGAAGCCTACTTGGTCATAGTGGATGATATCTTTGATGTGTTCTTGTGTTCGGTTTGCAAGTATTTTCTTGTGTATTTTTGCATCAATATTCAGAAGGGAGATTGGCCTGAAATTCTCTTTCTTTGTTGAGTCATTGTGAGGTTCAGGTACCAAGGTAACTGTGGCTTCATAGAATGAGTTTGGTAATGGTCGTTCTGTTTCTATTTCGTGGAATAGTTTGAAGAGAATTGGAGTTAGCTCTTCTTTGAAGGTCTGGTAGAATTCCTCGCTGAAGCCATCTGGTCCTGTGCTTCTTTTGGATGGGAGACTTTCAATGACCACTTCTATTTCCTTGGGGGATATAGGACTATTTAATTGATTTACCTGGTCATGATTCAGCTTTGGTAAGTCAAATCGATCAAGAAAATTGTCCATTTCATTTAGATTTTTCAAATTTTGTAACATATAGACTTTTGAAGTAAGTCCTAATGATTGGATTTCCTCAGTGTCTGTAGTTATGTCCCCCTTTTCATTTCTGATTTTATTGATTTGGATGGTGTCTCTCTGCCTTTTAGTTAACTTGTCTAAGGGTTTGTCGATATTGTTGATTTTCTCAAAGAACCAGCTTTTGGATTCATTGAGTCTTTGAATTGTTTTATTTGTTTCTAATTGATTGATTTCAGCCCTGAGTTTGATTATTTCCAGCCATCTACTCCTTTTTTGGTGTGTCTGCTTTTTCTTTATCTAGGGTTTTTAAGTGAGCCATTAAGTTGCTTGAATGAGCTGTCTCGAATTTCTTCTTGAAGGCACTTAGTGCTATGAACTTTCCTCTTAGCACTGCTTTCATTGTGTCCCG
>NW_026585797.1:11946277-12126388 GCF_907164565.1 Psammomys obesus
AGTTTGATTATTTCCAGCCATCTACTCCTTTTTTGGTGTGTCTGCTTTTTCTTTATCTAGGGTTTTTAAGTGAGCCATTAAGTTGCTTGAATGAGCTGTCTCGAATTTCTTCTTGAAGGCACTTAGTGCTATGAACTTTCCTCTTAGCACTGCTTTCATTGTGTCCCACAAGTTTGGATATGTTGTGTCTTCATTTTCATTGAGTTCTAGGAAGACTTTAATTTTTTTCTTTATTTCTTCCCTGACCCAGCTGTCATTTAATAGCAAGTTGTTCAGTTTCCATGTGTGCGTAGGGTTTTTGCTATTTCTGTTGTTGTTGAGGTCCAGCTTTATTCCATGGTGATCAGACAGGATACAAGGGATTATTTCAGTCTTCTTGTATCTGCTCAGGCTCACTTTGTGACCAACTATATTGTCTCTTTTGGAGAAGGTTCCATGAGGTGCTGAGAAGAAGGTAAATTCTTTTATGTTTGGGTGTAAGCTTCTGTAAATGTCTGTTAGGTCCATTTGATTCATGACCTCTGTTAGAGACATTGTTTCTTTGTTTAATTTCTGTTTTAATGAACTGTCTTTTGTTGAGAGTGGGGTGTTGAAGACTCCCACTATTAATGTGTGGGGATCTATAATTATCAATGTTTCTTTAACAAATATGGGTGCCCTTGTATTTGGGGCATAGATGTTTACGATTGTGATGTCTTCCTGGTGGAATTTTCCCTTGATGAGTATGAAGTGTCCTTCCCCATCTCTTTTTATTTATTTTGGTTGAAATTCTATTTTATCAGATATTAGAATGGCTACTCCTGCTTGCTTCTTGGGTCCATTTGCTTGGAAAGTTCTCTGCCAACCCTTTACCCTCAGGTAATGTCTATCTTTGTGTCTTAGGTGTGTTTCTTGTATGCAACAGATTGCTGGGTTTTGTTTATGTGTCCATTATGTTAGTCTGTGTCATTTTATTGGAGAATTGAGTCCATTGATGTTGAGAGAGATTAATGACCAGTGGCTGTTAGATCCTTTTTTCAATGCTGGCTGTGGTCATAAGGTTGTGTGCTTGGTTGCTTTTTGTTTTACTGCATTGAGGTTAATTATTTCCTGTGTTTTCTTGAAAGTAGCTAGTTTTCTTGGATTGAATTTTCCCTTCTAGTATCTTCTGTAACGTTGGATTTGTGTGTAGGTATTGTTGAAATTTGTTTATGCCATAAATAGATCCATACTTATCACCCTGCACAAAATTGAAGTCCAAGGAGATCGAAGACCTCAACATAAAACCAGACACATTAAATCGATTAGAAGAAATAATGGGGAATATCCTTGAACTAATTGGCACAGGAGACAATTTCCCGAACAGAACACCAACAGCACAGGCTCTAAGAGCAACAATCAATAAATGGGACCTCATGAAACTGAAAAGCTTCTGTAAAGCAAAGGACACTGTCATCAAAACAAAATGACTGCTTACAGATTGGGAAAGAATCTTCACTAACCCTTTATCTGACAGAGGGCTAATATCCAGTATATATAAAGAACTAAAGAAGCTGAAAAGCAGCAAATCAAGTAATCCAATTAAAAAATGGGGAACAGAGCTAAACAGAGAACTCTCTGTAGAGGAATATCGAATGGCAGAGAAGCACTTAAAGAAGTGCTCAACCTCATTAGCCAGTAGCAAATGCAAGTCAAAATGACCCTGAAATTTCACCTTACACCCATCAGAATGGCCAAGGTGAAAATCTGATGTTATAACAAATGTTGGAGAGGTTGTGGAGAAGGGAGAACCCTCCTTCAGTGCTGGTGGGAATGTAAACTTGTACAACCACTCTGGAAATTCATTTGGCGCTTTCCCAGACAACTAGGAATAGTGCTTCCTCAAGATCCAGCCATACCATTCATAGGCATATATCAAAAAAAGGCTCAAGTACACAATACGTTCATTTGTTCAACCATGTTTGTAGCAGCTTTATTTGTAATAGTCAGAAGCTGGAAACAGCCCAGATGCCCCTCAACTGAAGAATGGACACAGAAATTGTGGTGCATCTACACAATGGAATATTACTCAGCAATGAAAAATAAGGAAATAATGAAATTTGCAGGTAAATGGTGGGACCTGGAAAGGATCATCCTGAGTGAGCCGTCCCAGAAACAAAAAGATACACATGGTATATACTCACTCATATAGACATATAACATAGGATAAACCTACTAAAATCTGTACGTCTAAAGAAACTAATCAAGAGGACCCTGACTAACATGCTCAATCCCCATCCCGAAAGGCAAAGATGATGGACATCAGAAGAAGAAGTAAACAGGAAACAACCTAGGATCCTGCCACTGAGGACCTCTGAAAGGCTCTGCCCTACAGACTATCAAAGCAGATGCTGAGACTCATGGCCAACTGTTGGGCAGAGTGCATGGAATCTTATGTAAGAAGTGGGAAATAGTAAGATCTGGAGGGGACAGGAACCCCACAAGGAGAGCAACAGAGCCAGAAAATTTGAACACAGCAGTCTTCCCAGAGACTCCAACCAAATACCAGGTATGGACATAACCTAGAACCCCTGCAAAGATGTAGTCCATGGCAGTTCAGTGCCCAAGTAGGATACAAAGTAATGGGAAGAGGGACTGCCTCTGACATAATCTGATTGGCCTGCTCTTTGTCACCTCCCCCTTAGGGGGGAGCAGCCTTACCAGGCCACAGAAGATAGCAATGCAGCCACTCTTGATGTGATCTGAGAGACTAAGATCAGAAGGAAGGAGAGGAGGACCTCCCCTATCAGTGGACTTGGGGAGGCGCATGTGTGAAGAAGGGGTAGGCAGGGTCGTACCAGGAGTGAGGAAGGAGAGGCTTATGGGGGGTACAAAGTGAATGAAGTGTACTTAAATTAATTAATTAATAAAGAAAAGAAAGTTCAAAAGAAGAACAGGTAAAAAAGGACATGATTTTAGACATTAGAGATTAATTCATTGCAGATATAATTTGGAGAATGTTATCAATAAATTAAAGACAAAAGTGAGAGATATGCATTAAAAATAATATCAAATTGTTAAGGGAAATTAACCACCTTAAAGCCATTCACATTTGTGAGTTTATAAACTTACTACTATTGTAGTAATACTAGTCAAACTTATTTATAAATTAAAAACAATTTGTACGTAATTTTATTTTATTTTAATATGTATTAAAAGCCAATTGTAAAAAAAAAAAAACACCACAATTTTCATTTTAACATGTACAACAAATCTATAATTAGAGAGTTGAATTTGCAATCCAAACATCGTCATGAATGACATGTATGATTTTTTAAGAAACTTTACAGAGGACAGAATTGCCTTTTGAAATTTAGGAATATATCTGGGTAATAGAGAAGTTGCTTAGCATATTCAGTAATGGAAAAGGAACATATTCTTTTAATGCTTTTGTGTGTGTGTGTGTGTGTGTGTGTATACTCATTCACACAAGCATGTTACAATAAATGTTTATGTGTGAAGATGGTCACCCATGTGGAGACCAAGGAAAACCTCTGATGTTATCCTCAAGAACACCATGCATATCCTCTGAGATACAGTCACTCATTTCCATGAAGCTTACTTCTCAAGTTCTGATAGCCTACCACAAAATCCTAAAATCACTGTTGATTCTACCTCCCCAGGCCTGGGATTATAAAAAAGTTCCACACCCAGTTTCTTATGTGGATTTTGGGCATAGAGTTCAGATTATCCAGCATGTCAGGAACGCAGTTTGTCAATTGAGGCATCTTGCAATTCTACTCTTCTAAAGCCTGAATGATTATAGGTCAACTGGTCACACAAACATACAAGCATATGATTTGATTAATAGCTTATCATGCATACAAATCAACTAAAAGTAAATCAAAGACTGAAATGCCCAAACCTAAGCCAAGAAGAAGAATCATAGATGGTATTTCACCAAAAAAAATAAAAAATAAAAAAAATAAAATAAAAAAAGTGTATCTGCTGGGACCCAAAGGTATCTACTGAAGCCAAAGTCAATTAGTGAGCCAAAGCTATCTAGTGGAGACAAAGTTATTTACTGAAGCCAAAGCCAAGTAGTGAGCAAAGGTCATTTAGTGGGGACCTAAAGCTATGTAGTGAAAGAGTTATCTAAGACCCTAAATCATGGGTGATAGATTGTGAGGACATCCTTTGTTAGGGCATCTGTAAGGTATCTTAAGAGAACATCCTTATGGTATCTTGCAGGTACAATATTTAACCCATGAAAGCACTCTTCCTATCTCCTGAAGTAATAGGTTAACCTTCCCCCTTTCCTGCCTTCTCCCTATATAAGTTGGGCAAAAATTTCTAATAAATGAGGCTTTGATCAGACGAACAGTCTTGGCCTTCATTCCTGTGTCTCTCGTCTCTTCCTCCCCAATTCCTTCCATTCTACTACTTTAGGAACCCCGTTGAAGTCCTGTGGGTCGGGGCATGTATCTAACTTAGACACTGAGCTGCCATGGGCTACATCTGTGTAGGGGTTCTAGGTTATCTCCTTGCATGGTCCCTGGTTGGAGTATCAGTCTCAGAAAAGACCCCTGGGCCCAGATTTTTTGATTTTGTTGCTTTGCTTGTGGAGCTCCTGTTTCTTCCAGGTCTTTCATCTCTCCCTTCTTTCATAAGATTCTATGCACTCTGCCCAAACTTGGTCTATGAATCTCAGCAACTGCTTTGATATCCTGCTGGTTAGAGTCTTTTAGAGGTTCTCTGTGGTAAGCTCCTGGCCTATTTCCTGTTCTATCCCTCCTCCAATGTCCATCCTTTTTGCCTTTCTGAGGAGCGATCATCTAGCAAAGGGAACAGGAGCTGTCTCTGACAAGAACTCAGTGGCTGACTCTTTGATCACCTCCCCCTGAAGGGGGAACAACCTTACTAGGCCACAGAGGAAGACAATGTAGCCAGTCTTGATGAGACCTGTTATGTTAGAAGAGTAGATGAAAGGGGAGGAGGACTACCCTTATCAGAGGACTAAAGGAGGGGCAAAAGAAGGGGGGAGGGATTGGGAGTGAATGAGGAAGGGGGCTAAAGCTCAGATACAAAGTGAATAAATTGTAATTAATAGAAAACCTCATCCTGAGGGAGGAACAGCCTTACCAGGCCACAGATGAAGAAAATGCAACCAGTCCAGAAATTTAAGCCACAGAGAAGAATCTTACATAGTATTCCTGATAGAATACTGTCACAAGAAAAGAGAGGAGGACCTCCCCTATCAGTGAATTGGGGGAGGAGTATGGGAGGAGAAGAGAGAGAGAGGGTGGGCATAGGTGGGAAGAGAGAGGGGGCTACAGCTTGGTTACAAAGCAAATAAACTGTAATTAATAAAAAATAAATTAAAAGAAAACAACATCTTACATGTTTGAAATGTCATGTCAGTGTCTTTACCTATTATTAACCTTACAGGATATGATAATTGAAATTTTGTGTCTTCAAATTTCTGTGAGCCATTTTTCTCTTTCGTCATTCACCAGATATTTGAATTTGAATTTTCAAAAAGATAATGAGATAAGCAAAATATTAGACCTCTATTCATGTTCTCAATAACAACCTTTTTCTTGGCTATTGCTTTATGCTGGAGCTGATGTGAGTGTGTCCCTTAAGGGACTATTTACGTGAAATTTGGTCCTCAGAGTGTTATAACAGAAAAATGGTAGACTTGTTAGAGTGTAGGACTAAGCCTGACACTTTGAGTCCTGCCCTTGATGGCATGACCGGGACTTTCATGTGACGTATTCAGTCCTCTTGAAGGTGGATTTGTGTAGCAGAGCAGGACTGATCCTTTGATCGCTCTCTCTCTTTCTTTTTCTTCTTTCCCTCTCTCTTTCTTTCTCTTTCCCTCTCTCCCTCCCTCTCTCTCTCTCTCTCTCTCTCTCTCTCTCTCTTCTGTATCATCATGGGAATTCTTTATTTCATACACACTTCTGCAAGGATGGTATGTTACTGTTTCTACCATTGTTGATATCCAACTTTAATAAATTAAAAAAAAAAGTTTACATCTCTAAGGCGTTAGAACAACAACATCTAATCAAACTTCAAAATCATAAATATGGTGAAATAAAAAAAAATCAAAGAATATAGATAATCAGAACCAGGGATAGTGGATGACTACAGTGAAGGAGTTGCACATATAAACTCACCATGGCTATGACTTCATGCACAAGATGTTACAAAACAAAACAGGCAAAGTCCCAGGAGGGATGTTTGAAGGGGTCAGAAATCTCTAAGTCAAGCTGAAAAATGCTTGTGAATGGATGGTTGCTGGGATATGAGGGATCGCTTTTCCTCAGAGATATGGCCTGATTGGTTACTCATGTTCCAAAAGGTAGTCTTACACATATACACATACTGGAAGCACTAAATGGACTTAGTGAGCTATTTAAAGGTCACATAAAATTACGAGGAAAAAGTGATATGGCTATCAATGGAATCTGAGGGAAGAGAGGTGCAGTGTAATTAATTTAAAATGTTATTTGCATATGTGAAGAATCTCCAATTCTGAAAAGAATTTTTATGCAGCACCATGGGAATGACTCTGGATGTACCTTCACTGAAAGATGAAAGAAGACATGAATTAAAAAAAATAAAAATCAAACTCAACTACAAACTCCACATGTGCAAGTTACATTGCAGAAAAAAAGTAACATGCATGAAAATCAAGATGTGTTTCTTTTAAATTACCATCATTTTTAGTAAGGAACGCAAATAGGGCTTAATCATAAGACCTTATCCACAAAAACTTTAAAAGAAAATTTATCTGTGTAAACAACTCAAATAAGACTGGATGTACGCCAAGATAACAAAAAACAAACAGCTGAATGAAATGTTGAATGTCAGAAATCAATTCAGCATATGAACTGTGATAAAGGCACAGAAATATTGAACCAAAATTAAAATAATGATGGATATGAAACTCACAAAGGATCATTTAAAAAGTCTGAAAATATAAAAGAAAAATTCAACAGAAACATTTACAAAAATAAACTTTACTATAAAATATACCATTGAAAATAAATTTTAAAAGTAATATAGTAAAATTAACCAGGCCCAAATTTTATACAACACAGTAGACTTCTGATTGTCTGAAAAACTTAATTTACTCCTTATTAGAGCTTAGTAGTAGTCCATTTTATTTACATACAAAGTTTTCACCATTCATCTGCTAGTAGACATTAAGTTAATTTTATTGGCTTACTATCATAAATAGGACAGCAATAAAAATGTGTATGTAGATGTACTTGTTGTAGGGTTTGTAATACATTGAGTATTTTCTGAGGTGTGGCATAGTTGACTGATAATGTAGTTTCACTTTTAATCTATTGAGGCACTCCCAAACTAACTTAAATAGTTGCTTTATTAATTTTTACCTTCCCACACCAGCAGTGTAAAAGAATTTTCTTTTCAAAGTCTGTTGTCAGATTTGTTGATGTTATTCATTGTGACTGGGATGTGGTGTATCTCAAAGTAGTTTTCATTTGCATTTCCTTGATGAATACAGATTTTTGAAGACATTTGTAATGCTTATTGGCAATTTGTGTTTGTTCTTTTGAAAACTGTTCATTTGTTGAATGGCAGTTGTGCTTCTTGATGTTTAATTTCTTTAGTTGCTTATTAATTCAGGATATTATCTCCCTGATTGAAGTATATCAACTAATAAGGATGACACATTAATAGCTACTAAATATATTTGTTATAGTAAACCAGTTTTAAAAAGTACTTAAATTTTTCTCTTATTTTCTGCTCAAAACTATAATAAAGTGCTTTATTACTATGTTATCTAATATGCAAAAGATATGGCTGAACACAAAACAAGCTGTGGTTTTATATAAAACAAGTAAATCAATATCAAAGATTAATTTATAATAAATATGGAAATTGGATCAATAATGACAATCCTACTCAGAGTATCACAGAACTGCATAGCTCACCAGCGTATGCTCTCAATGCTGAAGAATCAATGTCAAAGCTCCTTGAATGTTTCTAAACCAACTAAAAATAATGAGCATTTCTAAAGTTCTTTAAGAAACTTGACTCAAGGACAGTTCTAAAAGAGAATAAAAATACAATTCCTTCATCTGTCTGACAAATATATACAAGAAAAATTTCAATAGCATGATAGTAAATAGAACCCCATGATTTCATACACCATTAGCAATGGAGACTTTTTTATGTGATCTAAGAGCATACCTGGATATTGTTTTGCTGGATATATCACATTATCTTAGCACAGGGTACAGACATTTTGTCATGTTTATAGATTCTAGAAAAGCTCTGACAAATTCTGTGCAACTTCATGATAAAAGATTTTAACAAACGAGACAGGAAAAGATTGTCTCAACAGTATAAAGTCCATCTATGCAAAGGCCAGAGCTAACATAATATTCAATACAGATCTTCTCTAAGACCAGGAGCAAGGGAGGACACCCATACCTGCCACCTTAATGTACTATAACAAGAAATCGTAGCCACAGTGACCAGAACAGAAAAAGACACACGTCCTCCAAATTAGAGGAGGAAATTAAACTGCTCCCTTTTGCACATGAGATATTGTTCAATAGAAAACTTCCATGGCCTGATTTAAAAAAAAAAAAATCCAAACTTGTTAAATTTAACAAAGGCACTCTAAATTTGTGGATCACAAAATCAGCTGCACAAAGCAGTTGTGTTTTTTCGTAAACTAAAAAAAAAAATAAAAATAGCTACCTTATGATAAAACTTTTGATTATAAACTATAGAGTATGAAAGCAAAGTCATTATAGAGTTACTAAAAACTGGAATTCCTCCTTTCATATTCTGTGGTTTATACAATATCTTTAAAGCAATACTCTATTCAGCATTACATTATTTTTCTCCTTAATCATGATATTCAGTAAGAGACCTGGTATCTTGAAAGACAAGGGCATAATTTATGGTCCCATTAAACTAACTCTACTAACAAAATACTATGTCCTTTATTTTATTTCCTATGTAAATAGGGCCCTCAGAGAATTGAAAACACCTGCGAGGCAGGCAGTGCTTGATCAGAATTTACTGTCCTCTTCTTTGAACTCATAATATTATTTGTTTTACTTATTATCTGGCAAATAATAATTTTTTCTAAGCTTAGACATTTGTGATCAGCATAACTAGGTCTTTTCCAAATATTTTCTACATGCACATATTTGATGCCATTTAATGCTATCGTATTGAGAAGTTATATATTTATTTATGTGTTAAATATCACCGGTAGTCATTTCTTTTTTACTTCCTTCTTATAAATCTCTTTGATTCCAGTATTGATATTCCATATGTGCTTTCTTTAAATAAAATAAAATGTGTTTTTTTAATATCTTCCAGTTCTTTCAATACCTTTACCTTTTGACATTTTAATCTATATTTAACTTTGTCTTCAATACAAACTCTTGCTGAAAGAATGATATATTTGAATGTTTTCCTGATTTAACTTTTTTTTTTTTTTGTCTCTCAGTGTCTGGAGAATAAAGCACACTCAAAGGGCAGACTTTACATGGTATGAAGATTAAATAGACAAGCCAGGTGCAGTGGCTCACACCTTTAATCCTAGGTCTTGGGGAGGCAGAGGCAGAGAGATCTCTGTGAGGTTGAAGCAAGCCTGATCTACAAAGTGAGTCCAGGATAACCAAGGACACACAGAGAAACCCTGTCTTCCCCCCACCCCCCAAAAAAAAGAAATAAAAGAAAAGAAATATAAATATGCAGGATGTATCAAAAATTATTCAAAAGGCAGAAAGGTATAGACTGTCACTCTGAAGATATCAGACTGCCTCATTGTCACATCAATTGCTTTTATATAGCCAAAAAGAAATATGTGGAAAAAGTAAATTAAATCTTTTTAAAAAACAAGAATGAAAAAATTAAAAAGTTATTAGAAAAATTTAAATAACTTCATTTTTGCGATTATAAAATTATGACCCTTACAAGGTAAATTGTGAGGAGTTAGTACGAACTGAAATTATACATGAGGAGTTAGTACTCACTGTATTAAATACTGGGGCTCTTGTAACACTCATGCCTTCATAGTATTTCCACCACTGGGTAATGAGAAGAACAAAAATCAAATCAAAGCTAAGCAAGAAGCAAAGAAACAAAAATAAATAAATAAATAAATAAATAAATAAATAAATAAATAAATAAATAAATAATAAAAAAAATAAAAGGAAGAAGTAGGTAAATCTTAAGTAGAATCGAAGACAGATGCTAACACTATTTAGGTAAGATTTTTATATGATATTCGAAAGAGTGGATTCAAGTAATTAAGATAATCATAATAATAGTAATTACCTTTGTGTGAAAAGTTTCCCTTAAATCTTCCTGTTCATATTTTATGTTTGCACAAAAGAAATAATATTTCTCTGCTGAGTTTAGTCAGTATTTGTAAAAAAATATTCATCTGCATACTTATGTCTGTCTATCTGTTTTGCATCCTTATTAACATGACTAGATGATTCTCCAAGATGTCTGTCATTGGCATTGAAATCTCAGTCGCTGCCCCATTGGCCCCTTACCTAGATTTTCTTGCTGATTTTTCCACACTGAGTCCAGTCTGAGAACTCAGCCCAGTTTTCTTCCTCTATTATTTCATTGCCTGGCATCTCTCACTGTCGTTTGAAGTCAATGTAAGTTCTTCTACTTTTAAATCGCATTAAGAAGTTCTATTTTGGAAGTAACTTTCTTCAGTTCAGTTCTATTATGTTCTGCTTCTGTTGTACATATTGCATTATTTTCAGCATGTTTTTATTGTGGTATATGTTGTCACTCTGACCCCCTGATTGTTCTGTTTCTCCACTGAACACTTTTTGCTTTAGGTATTTAAATTGTTTATGCCAACATTTTCATTTTTAACTT
The DNA here is from genome assembly GCF_907164565.1 of Psammomys obesus. Classification (NCBI taxonomy): domain Eukaryota; kingdom Metazoa; phylum Chordata; class Mammalia; order Rodentia; family Muridae; genus Psammomys; species Psammomys obesus. The sequence continues at coordinate 11,957,141 of NW_026585797.1, forward strand.
GCTGGGAGAGGCTTTTTGACAGCTCCATTTCAATCTCTGCATCCATGTTGTTTTCTCTAATTTTACTATCATTTTGTTTTCCTCACTGTGCTTCACTGATTTTAAAAATACATTCTTTTTACTTTGTTTTCAACAAAGTATGCTTATTCATCAAAATGATACAATTTAGAATTATAATATATAGTGAGAAAAACAAAGACTTTTCTTTGTGTTTTCAATTCCCTGTACTACTACAGTTTGAGATTCAGGGACAATAAATCAATACTACTATGTATTTTCAGAGTTTTCAACATTCTTGTATAAGGAACAACATACAAGCTTAGCATTACTTGCAAAAAACTACAGTTTTTAGGAATAGCCAATGAAAACAGAATTTAAAATCCAAGTATTTCAGTTAGATCTGTTCATGGAATAACATTTATTTATTTGAGTTTACTGTTTATTATTCATCAATACAAAGCGTGTTTATGACAAAGATTATTTTAATTGACAGTTATTCTTAATCATGGAATATGCACATATAAAAATAGTATGTAAGGCTCCAACAACTTCCATTTTGTTTCCTAATAGTAAATCCTTGCAAAACTATGCTAAGATATAGTGACCAGTGTATTATCATTGGTTCAGTAAAAATACACTTTTTTGCCAAATTCAAAAAGTAGCTTATGCTTGAAATATTATTAAGATTAAGTTAGCAAAATAAATTATAGGCTTGTTTTATTTTCTTATGGCAAATGCATAAATTATTCCATATGAAGTATTTCTTATTTCTGATAATTTCCTAACATGATACAATATAACCACATTTACCCAAATAATTCCAAGCAACTCCTTAACATCTCCTTTAGCACATCTCCTCCCATATGATAACATTAACCGAACTTAAGAAATTATAAAACCTCTAGGCTTGTGAGTTTTATAGCTTATGCTGCAAGTACAGATTGCCATAATTTTGGTAATTAAAACCATTAAAAAACAAAATAAATAATTATTGTTTAATTATTTATTAAAAGTATTATTCAATTATTAATTAAAGAGGTTACTAATTGAAATCTGTGTAAAAGAGGGTTTTGCATTTTTAAGTGGCTTGTCACATTTCTCATGAGCTTTCAGGTAATGTTACATCAACTATGGGAATGAATATTTCAAAGAATTAAATGTGTGTTTAAGCAAATAAAAAAATCTTAAATTTAGTTGACTCTACAAAGTAGGTAACTATCAGATCTGGACTACATTACAACATTATAGAGCTTACAAATAATAAATTAGAGGACCTTCGATATGAGTGGACTAGGGAAAGGGCATGGGAGGAGAAGAGGGAAGGAGAGCAGGATTTGGAAGGGACAAGGGAAGGAGCTACAGCTGGGATACAATGGGAATAAATCATAAAATAAATAAATAAATAAATAAATAAATAAGAAAAAAGGCACTAGAATGGTATAACTATCCTAATTAGGCACAAAACATCCATTATGTCAGTAGACAAGAGAAGATCATGAGTGGCTGCAAAGGATTCAAGCTGCGTAATCATGAAAATAGCATATATTGGGTATTTAACACAGAGATCACTGGTAGATTGGGACTTACATCTCAAAAGTTGCATCAATTAATAGAAAAAATATCATATTCAGTATTTTGGCATAAGGCACAGCCATGCATTTCTGCAGACAAATTTTCTAAATCATGAAATTATTCAGGTAATATTATTCAGGTGATTCAGTAATATAGCAAGTATATTTGTACTATTAAGAGCCTAATAGATGAAACACAAATTACATGACTGTTCAAGTTTATTCATAATTATAAATTCTACTTCCAATTAGATAATAGTGAACAATTTTAGCTACTAGCCACTAATCTTTTTGTTTTAACTATAGTCATTTTTTAAAACATGGTTAACATATTTGTCTACAGCCTATTTCCTTCCTGTGAGAATGATTGTGTCTATGGATGAAAAATTTAGCCCCTGGTACACATCTTACTACACTGAAAAAAAAAAAAGAAACAGTTTTGAAAGGCTGAGTAAGAAGCAATTTAACTTAGCTGTAGTAGACCACTCTACTTTCTTCATGAATAAAAATAAGAATACTATAGACACAACGCTATATGACTCTAATATAGATGTACTTCACTGAGATTTATAGAAAAGAATGCATATTGCAAAATAGACTGTGGCTCAGAACCATTATTTCATGCTCTAAGATTAGTAATGTCTTCTGGATTAGCCACAGTGTGCTAGATAGAATACATTATTGTATAAATAATAAAACATGCTATTATATATCATGTATAATATATAAGAAGTAAATATTATTTTCATTTCTAACATAATTGGAAGATATAGATGTTATTAGGCTATGAAGATAAAATTTCCATAAGAGGCTCATGTCCTGAATTCTTAATTCTCAAACTATGTCATTATTTCTGAAAATTCTGGGAACCTCATTGGAGATAGTAGGTCACTGGAAACTTGTCTTTAAATATACAGATTCCACAATATCTTCCTTATCTTTTAATTCAGTCAATGATAACATGGATTAATGACTGACACCTTTGACATTATCAGGCAAACAAAATTCTCCCTTGTTGGAACACAGTCCAAGAAGGGAGTTTTGTGGGGGTAATTCTGAGTGTTTGTGAGAAAACTACCCAAAAAGGGGGAGCAGGGAAGCTTTTTGATCCTAGTTTCTTCAAAAACACACAATTGTTTTTGAAATTCATTTTCATGTTCCTCCCAGAAGTTTCAGGGATGAGTTTACTTCAGCTATTGTTATTCATATACCTCTATGAAAAAAAAATCGTATTCTTAAACTGTATGGATAATTTCCGTGATTACATATTTTACTCAGGTGATTGTTTTTAATTCTCTGAGCATAAATTTTCTGATGCTCTGAATAAAGTTGACTGTTGCAGGAAACTTTAGTCTTTCTCATTTATCAGGTTCATTCTTCTAGGTCCAGACAGATTTGGAACTATAAACTCTCCATCTTTCAAGTTGTAAATTTTAGATACTTTGTCATAGGAACAAGAAAATTCGACACTGAAAATTAAAGCAAGAACAGTAAAATAGTTGTGACAAAATTATACTTGTTTGGGTTTTGGGTTTTGGAAACAGCTTTGTGAAAGAAATTAGGAGAATATAGTGTAGGGGCCAGAAAAATCAACCTGCCATGAACAGTATTTAATAGCCAGTTCTGGTAAGAAGCAAGATCATCATTCTGATAGGAACACAAATAATAAAAACCAAGCTCATGAGACATCAGAAGTGAATAAGCATTTATTGAAGCAAAATTACAATCTGAGAAAGAAGTAGTCTGTGTAGTGCAACTGAGAGTATTGAAGTTTAAACCTGACTGATGAAGTTTGTGTTGTAAAGTTTGAGATGTGTTATCATTTAGATTGTAGCATGCTTATTACTAGCTGCTTTTAAGCTAGTTTACAGTAAAAAAACAGGATCCAACATTAGAAAAAGTATAAGAACCAAAATCCTTATAATATCTCTTATGAAGCTGGAACTAAGAAAGCCAGTTTTTTGAAGAAAAATACATTAACTATTGTTCATGTGAAAATCAGGAAGATGGCTGAAGGACATGACTGGAATTGGCCAAATTCTAACATATTGATGCCTAAGTGGCCTGAAATACTAACATTAAAAAAAAAACAATTACCTTTAGGGAAAACACACTTTCATCTTTTTTGCGGTATCCATTTAAAACAGCTTTACTGGGTATTGTATGTCCTGAATTTGTTTCACCATCACTCAAAATGGCAGAGATAAGATTGAACATGTCGCAAGGAGACCTATGGACTTTTTGAGGGTGTGGTAGTAAATTTGCCAGCAAATGGCGGGATCTAGAAAAGATCATCCTGAGTGAGGTATCCCAGAAGCAGAAAGATACACACGGTATATACTCACTTATAAGTGGATATTAGACATATAATATAGGATAAACATACTAAAATCTGTACAGCTAAAGAAGCTAAGCAAGAAGGAGAACCCTTGGTAAGATATCAAGCCTCACTCAGAAAGACAAACGGGATGGATGTTGGAAGAAGGAGAACACAGGAAACAGGACAGGAGCCTACCACAGAGGGCCTCAGAGTGCAGGGAATCATATGAAAGAAGGGGGGATAGTAAAATCAGGAGAGGACAGGAGCTCCACAAGGAGAGCAACAGAACCAAAAAATCTGGGCACAGGGTGTTTTCTGAGACTCATACTCCAACCAAGGACCATTCATGGAGATAACCTAGAACTCCTGCTCAGATGTAGCCCATGGCATCTCAGTCTCCGCTTGGGTTCCCTAGTAAGGGAAAGAGGGATTGTCTCTGACATGAACTCAGTGGCTGGCTCTTTGGTCACCTCCCCCTGAGGGATTAGCAGCCTTGCCAGGCTACAGAGGAGGACAATGCAACCACTCCTGATCAGACCTGATAAGCTAGTGTCAGATGGAAGTGTAAAAGGACCTCCCCTATAGGTGGACTTGGAGAGGATCATGGGAGGAGATGAGGGAGGGAGGGTTGGATTGGGAAGGAATGAGTAGTCTACAGCTGGGATACAAAATGAAATAAACTGTAATTAATAAATATATATATAAAATAAAAAATTAATTAAAATATGAGATAGGCATGTGTCTTTTTTGGCAATGAGGATCATGTTTTGAGAAAAAAATGAGCCAAGAGGCTCATATGTTAAAGGACTGCATATTGGTGATGCTCTTTGAGGGTGTTCCAGAAGCATAGAGATGGGTACTAACTAAATAAAATAGGGCTTTAGGTCAACCTTTGAATGTGATATTGTCCCCAAGCCCCTTCCTTACTCAGTTTCCTGTCCAGCAAGAGGTGAGCATCTTTCTTGGAGTGTTCTATACTGTTCTTCATGATCAAGTGCCAGCTAATGACTATGAACTCTCAAATTATGAAATAAAATAAGGCTTTCATTTTAAAAATTCTTCAACAAGTGGTTTTGTCAGGATGGGAGTAAATGTGGCTAGCATAAATGATATCTTTTGTTGAGATAGGAAAATTAAAATATAGACAAAACTCAGTAAAATATTTCAAAATTAAGCAGCTGGTAAATGATGGAGCCAGCATTTTCCTGTCTCTGTCTCTTTCTCTTTCTCTGTCTCTGTCTCTCTCTGTGTGTGTGTGCGTATGCGCGCGTGTGTGTTTGTGTGTGTGTATGCATATTGGTGGTAGTCACAGCAGGAATGGAGTCTTTCCTCTATTTCTCTCTGACTTATTAACTTGAGACAGAATGTCTTATCATTTAGACAATTCTTGGTATTTTCAACACCAGGGTTTGGCATAGGGCCACAACTGTATGTCAGCTGAGGGGCTTTCAACACACATCCAGAGAAAGGACTCTCACCCAAGGAGCTATTTCTCCAGCTCCTCATTTAACTACATTATTTAGTAATAACAAAATGTATCCTAAAATAAGAATTTTAGGATTCAACATAATAACTTAAAAATCTGAGTTTATAAATCAAAACTCTGAAATTTAGGAAAGTCAGATATATTTTTTTCTGTTTTTAATTTTTTTGCTTTTTATTTTTTATCATTGTTATTTTTTACAATTTATTCAATTTGTATCCCAGTTGTTGCCCCTCCCTTATCTCCTCCATCCCCCTGCCTTCCTCCCGCTTCCTCTACTATCTCTCTCTGCTAGTACACTGAAAACGGAAGTCCTCCTCCCCTACTGTTTGACCCTAGCCTATCAGGTCCCATAAAGGTTGTCTGGATCCTCTTCCTCTGTGGGCTGGCTAGGTTGCCCCACCAGGGAGAAGTGATCAAGGAGCAGGCAACTGAGACTTAATATGTCATTAGAACATAAAAATCATACACTTATGAAATTTTTGTTGGTGTTAAATTGGTTTATAAAAAAGTGAACTTTTCAAGGAAACTTACATATTATACATACAGAATAAGATAAAAAATTGAGTAAGTATTAATTCCATATATACCTGCAGATTTAGGATAATTTTTTTGTTATCAAAAAGTTTAACATAAATTCACAAGTTTTTAACTATTAGAATTATACTTAATAAAATAAATGTATATTTACATTATAAAAATAAGTTAATAAAATTTTACAATCATTTATGTAATGATATACACATAAACATATATTCATTATTAGATGAAGTTAAAACTACCTCCATGTATTAGTTTATATTTTATTAAATGTTATGTATTTTAATGGACATTTATAGTAAAGAGTTAGATGCAATCTAAAAAAGTATTTTTAAGAATCCTGATAGCATTGCTCTTTCCACAATGGCAGAAGGAATTTTACTTTTTATCACTTCTATCATCATCCACAGACATTTAGAGTATTGCTTTAAATAGTTCCAAATACATTTTTAACTGAAAAACACTTTTTTTCTGCCTCACTAATACAACCTGTTAAAGCCAATAAAGCATTTAAGAGCTATTTAGGACTAAGTGATCTCTGGGGGAACAGTGCTTTCCAGGGAAATAGTAATGAGATACAGAGCCTTTCTTTTCTGGGTCACTACTTTGAAAGTAGCTCGGGTTGTAAGTGATGGAAAGTCATTATTGCTCAATGGCCTATGTGAAATCAAGGGGTGGTTTCAGTCCAGTTCCTGGTGAATAGGCATTCCCATCCCAGTTGGCATTAATTGGCATGCATGCTGACAGTTTTATGTGTGGGCTAAGGGCTATAGCCATTGTCAATCTTACTGTGAGTCACATGACTAAGAATAGCACACAAGGCTAGAAGTTCCACGAATGTAATCACGGGAGAATATGAAAATCAATTCTTGTCAAGAGTCCAAAGATGGAATAAATGTGTTTGCTGTATTGGTTTATTGCATGTTTAATATATGAGATTCTAGCATATGTTTTTTGATTCCTGTGATTAGAAACATCTATTAAAAACTGGTAATTGCTACTTACAGCATATTTAAGTGCTATTATCATTTTTTCACTTTTTATTTTATTTTTATATTAATTACAGTGTATTCACATTGTATCCCAGCTGTAGCTCCCTCCCTCATTCCCTTCCAATCCCACCCTTACTCCCTCAACTCCTTCCAAGGCCTTCTCCAATCCACTCATAGAGGAGGTCCCCTTCTCCTCTTCCATCTGACCCTAGTTTATCAGGTCTCAACAGGAATGGCCGCATTGTCCTTCGTTTAGATTAATTAAGCCATAATTTCTGGCTAGTTCTGTTGGTGAATACTGTTTTCTTTAATGGCAACAATAGTCAACAACTTCAGAGGAGAAATGGGATATTCCTTATGAAATCTCCTTTACTCAAATACTACTATAGCTATCTCTGACTGATTCTTCCTAATTAAATATTGACAAGAAAGTCAATTCAATCAGAACTTCAGATAAACAGACAAGTAAATGTATATTGAGGAAATGTGATGATTGCTAGTTGTTTTGTATTTTTAAGGTTACTAATGGTAAATAGATATTTTCTACCAACCCCCATATCAGCTGGAGAATAATTTAGTGCTCATTATTTTGTTGTTTTGAAGACACTTTATTCTTTTCATGTGACAGCTCCTTACTACTGACACTCTTCATAAGGGCGCCATCTTTAGCTTTATTTTATAGTGAAAAACTAGTGTAAAAGAATTAAAAGTTTGTATTAAAGCTTTACTATCTATGTAAGAATAAGTAAAGATTTCACAGTCTATGGTTTATTGAACCCAAGTCATAAATAGAGAGCTTGAATTATCAATTATAAACTATTGACAGCTAATCTTTGTACATATTTAACAAAATAAGATATTTGAAGGATGTATGTGTCCATATCCCTGATATCCCTGATAGCTTAGCTATGATGTGATGTTGATGAGTTTGGAGATATAGCTGATGATAGAGAACTTGCCAGGCATGTGCAATGTCTGGGGTTCAGTCTCCAGTACTGCAATTGAGAACAAAAAGAATCTGATGATGTTTTATCTAAGGGTTTTAGTTCTAGGCAAGATTAAAGAGTGAAATCTACACAAAGTACATATATAGAGTACAAAGTGAAAAAGAAAGGAACTGTTTAAAGGAGGAGACAGACTTGACTACTGAGTTCAAACATCAAGGTTAATGTCAGGAAAAAGTTAAGAAGAGCAGCAAACAGTATTTACATCTAGGAGAAAAAAGAAGAAAAAAAAAAAAAGAAAGCAAACCCTAGAAAAATGCAGTAGAATTAAATCGAGTCCTTTATGAAAATTGATACTCCAGCCAAGGACCACTCATGGAGATGACCTTGAACCCCTGCACAGAGGTATCCAAGTGACCTCCATAGTAATGGGGACAGGGACTGTCTCTGACAAGAACTGATTGGCCTGCTCTTTGATCACCTCCCCCTGAGGGGGGAGCAGCCTTACCAGGCCACAGTGGAAGAAAATGCAGCCAGTCCTGATGAGACCTGATAAACTAGGAAGGGGAGGAGGACCTCCTTTTTCAGTGGTCTGGGAGAGGGACACAGGAGGGGAAGAAGGAAGGTGGGATTGGGAGGGGAGGATGGAGGGAGGTACAGAGGGGATGCAAAGTGAATAAACTGTAGTTAATAAAAATTAAAATATTTAAAAAAAAGAATTCAGGCCATTTAGAAAAACAGAAAGAAGTTGTGTTATACATGAAATACAAAACCAATTCAGATGAACTTTTGCTCTCTGTACTTAGTCAGTAGGTCTGTAGGCTCTGGGTCTAGAATTTCAGATTGTGGAAACTTTTAAAATGTAAATTGAATTTTCTCTCTCTCTTTTCTATACACGCACACACACACACCATATAGAATTTTTTGAAAAGACAGATAAAGACGCCAAAATACATACAAAATTTTAACAATAATAATAATAAAATTGTTGATTAAAATCACATTTACTTACTTTGTGTACTAATTTAAATTTAGTTTGAGCCAATAATATGTAGATAGAAATAACACATTATTGAAAATCAGCCTTCTAAATGACCAGACAATTTGAGACCAATCCTGGCAAAAGAGTAGCTGTTTAGAAAAGGAGATGTGTGCCACAACTTTTAAACTTGGTAACTTAAATCCTCTTTCATTTTATTTATGTTTAAGTAAATATCAATATGTTATTTTGAGCAAACATACTGAGACTCTTCTGAAGATTCTGAGGAATGTTTCTTTAAAAGGATAATGTGCTGATAGAAAAATTTCATCCATTGAGGCTGAGTTTGTCTTGGAGAAGCAGTAAAACCCAGGTTAGCAGCATGTATTTTGAATTAGGTAGAGGATTCTAGGTGGAAAACAGTGCGTTTGATCAAATGAAAGTGTGACTGAACAGTAATATCAGTGATTTTTGTTATTGTGCCTGATTTCAGTTTTCAAAGAAGACAAAAAAAAAGTATTCCTGAAAAATTCAAACATTGTCTCAACTTCTTTTGAAAGGAATGACAATCTTTAAAATAGTTTCCATACAAATAATAGACATATTAAATAAATATTATATACCAAAATTTGGCATATTTGAAATTGTGTAAATCAGGAGGAACAAAACAGACAATATTTTTTATATGCAGTGATGGTCTAACCATGGTTAATATACAGTAGTTGAAATACTTTAGTGTCTTCAGAACTGGGTTTTTTCATGTTCTATAATTGAAGAAAAAATGATATAGGCTGAGTCATTCAACATGTTTAATTTTATAACATTAATGATATTGAGGCTTCTTTTGATGTTACTATTAACTATTCTAAGTAGCATTTCTTTGAAAAAAATCAAATTACTTGAAAAAATATCTCGTTTGCTTGTATCCCTCTACTTTCTTTTTATTTTATTTTTCCTTGAAGCTGTCAGGTATTTTTTTTTCATTTAATATTAGATGATTCAGTGTAAAGATTCTTTAACAATGAATAAATCCAGTAGTTTAAGTAACATAAAACCTAAGGTCTTTACAGCCCTAAAATTGATTAATTAAATGATTGCAAGACAATCAAAACTACATGTTTCTTTTATTACTATCCTGTCATCTTATACTATGTGTGTAATATTTTCAGGAATTCTACGAAGGAGGTAGTGGTCAAAGAAAAACCCACATATGTTCATTTGAACCTTAAAGCTACATTTTTTTCCTTGATATTGACAATCACCAATACATTCCCTCTTGCTATCTCTGAGCAAAGTGAAATACTTGAAAATACTCAACTAGAAACTGACAGAAGAAATAACACCATTGTGAGATTTTATAAAAGTTAAGATTTTTTTACCCAAAATTTGAGAAGAATTAAGTCCTAGAGTGAAAATAAATTTACCTAATCTTATATAGAGAGGATAAACCTGCCCTAGAAGCCTTGCTACTGGAAGGCATTAATTACTTGCTTTTTTTCCTCCCAAATGCTGGAGAGACAAGAGTTGTATAAAGATTTAAAATTCAAAAACATTATCCAAACAAATACTGTGTGTTTATTGTGCACTGCAAGTGAGTAGCGCTTCTTTCTTTCCAATGACTGTGAAAAGGCTGCCTTAAATCCACATTATTCTGTGGACCTAATTGAACTTGTTCAGGGTGTTCAGAATGACTTTCATGTGAAACACTTGATCACACACTGCAAATATAACTTACATAATAATCAGATGATTGTCTCATGGACTGTTTTTATCTCTGAAAATCAATTTAGTTCCCTCTTTAAAAGTTTATCTTCTTAATGACTAAGGACGTTGAGCATTTCTTTAAGTTTTCTCTGCCATTTGATATTCCTCTATTGAGAATTCTCTGTTTAGCTCTGTACCCCATTTTTTTTAATTGGATTACTTGATTTGTTGAGGTTCGATTTCTTGAGTTCTATACATATTCTGGATATTAGCCCTCTGTCAGAAATTGGGTTGGTGAAGATGCTTTCCCAAACTGTAGGCTCACGTTTTGTTCTGATGACAGTGTCCTATACTTCCAGAAGCTTTTCAGTTTCATGAGGTCCCACTTATGGATTTCTGATCTTAGATTCACTGCTCTTAGTGTATGGTTCATATAGTTGTCTACTGTGCCAATGAGTTCACTTTACACCCATCAGAATGGCTAAGATCGAAAACTCAAGTGACAACACGTGCTGGAGAGGATGTGGAGAAAGGGGAACCCTCCTCCATTGTTGGTGGTAATGTTAATTTGTACAACCACTTTGGAAATCAATCTGGCAATTTCTCAGACATTTAGGAATAGTGATTCCTCAAGATCCAGCTATATCATTCCCAGACCTATATGCAAAACATGCTAAAGTATACAACAAGGACATTTGCTCAACCATATTCGTAGCAGCTTTATTTATAATAGACAGAAACTGGAAACAATCCAGATATCCCTTAGTTGAGGAGTGGATACAGAAATTTTGATACATTTACACAACGGAATACTACTCAGCAATTAAAAGCAAGGAAATCATAAAATTTGCTGGCAAATGGTGGGAACTGGAAAAGATCATCCTGAGTGAGGTATCCCAGAAGCAGAAAGACACTGGTGGTATATACTCACTTATAAGTAGATATTAGACACTTATAAGATAAAGGTACTAAAACGTGTACACCTAAAGAAGCTAAGATAGAAGGAGGATCCTGGGTAAAACGATCAATCCTCACAGACATTGGAAGAAGAAGAAAACAGGGAAAAGGATAGGATCCAACCACAGAGGAAGACAATGCAGCCAGTCCTGATGAGACCTGCTGGGCTAGGGTAAGAAGGAAGGGAAGAAGGACCTTCATATCAGTGGACTTGGGGAGGGGCATGGGAGGAGGTGACAGAGAGAGGGTGGGATTAAAAGGGGATTAGGGAGGCGGTTACAGCTGGGACACAAAGTGAATAAACTATAATTTATTCACTGTAGATAGGATTTCCCTTCACAAGTCTTTTCTGTAATTTTACAAATAAACTGTGTAGAATTGGATACTCTTCTCTTTTCATGTACCAAAATATTCATATATTTTCTATGAAATTATATTTTGCAATAAAATATGCATTTTAAACTTTAATGTGCCACTACGTTAATTTTTATTATTCAATATTTAAATATGATTAATATGATTAAAATTTATTAATATTATAAAATACATTTATGCATCTACCTATTTTTACTGCACTTGGATAGCTTTCTCAGAATGGAATTATAGACTCAAATCTGTTTATTTTTGTATGTTTAAGATAACATGTTATGTTTTATGTTGTTTAAAGTATGTGGAATTCTTTGGACATTTGATCTTAGTGCATTAGCGAATTGATTGTTACATCTTTGTTAACCGAGTGTTTTAAAATCTATTTCAGCTATTCTATTCTATTTTATGCAGAATTATGTTATTTTTAGTTTATATAAACAGGCTCATTATTACACACACACAATATCTGTGTGTGTTGAACACTTTTTACAGGCTCTGATTACTTAAAAGAAGCTTTTGAGGAAGACATTTTTCTTTCTACAGTTAATATTTTTCCACATGTTATATCTGAAAAGATAATGACTAACAAATGGTCATAAACCATTTCTCCCATAGTATTTTGTATGTATGCCACTGCTCTACAATTTATACTATCACTATCATACATTTCATGTTTATATTCATGGAAGTTACTATTAATAGTACATTATTAAGCAACATTGTTGAACAACCAACTGATGGGGTTTATGTAGTCTGTTTCAGAACACTTTCTTTTTCTACCCTTCTATTATTAGTAAAGTGTCTTCCTTGACGCCTGATTATAGCAAACATAATCCAATTAAAAAATTGGGTACAGAGCAAAACAGAGAATTCTCTGTAGAGGAATATAGAATGGCAGAGAAACATTTAAAGAAATGCTCATTGTCCTTAACCATTAGAGAGATGCAAATCAAAACAACCCTGAGATTTCACCTTCCACACATCTGAATAGCTAAGATAAAAAACCCAAGTGACAACACATGCCAGAGAGGTTGTGGAGAAAGGGGAATTCTCCTCCATTGCTGGTGGGAATGTAAACTTGTACAACCACTTTGGAAATCAATCTGGCACTTTCTCAGACAATTAGGAACAGTGCTTCCTAAAGATCCAGCTATACCATCCTAGGCATATATCCAAAAGATGCTCAAATACACAAGGACATTTGCTCAACCATGTTCATAGCAGCTTTATTCATAATACCCAGACCTAGAAACAACCTAGATGTCCATCAACGAAGGAATGTATACAGAAATTGTGGTATTTTTACACAATGGAATACTACTCAGCAATTACAAACAAGGAAATCATGAAATTTTCAGGCAAATGGTAGGATCTAGAAAACATCATCCTGAGTGAGGCATCCCAGGATCAGAAAGACACACACAGTATATAATCACGTATAAGTGGGTCCTAGGCCTATAAGATAGGATAAACATGTTAAAATCTGCACACCTAAAGAAGATAAACGAGAAAGAGGACCCAGGGTAAGATGATCAACCCTCAGTTAGAAAGACAAATGGGATGGACATTGGAAGTAGGAGAAAATAAGTAACAGGATAGGAACATACACAGAGGGCCTCTGAAAGACTCTGTCTAGCAGTGTATGAAAGCAAATGCTGAGACTCACAACCAAAACTTGTCAGAATGCAGGAAATCATATGAAAGAAGGGGGACTTAGTATTACCTGGAGGGGACAGGCGCTCCACAAGGACCTAATATATCAGGACACAGGGGTCTTTTATGACACTGTTTTTCCAACCAAGTACCATATATGGATATAACCTAGAACCCCTGCTCGGATGTAGCCCATGGTAGTTCAGTATCCAAGTGTGTACCCTAGTAAGGGAAACAGGGACTATTTCTGACATGAACTCAATGGCTGGCTCTTTGACCTCCTCCCCACCCCCCGAGGGAGGAGCAGCCTTGCTAGGCCACAGAGGAGGACCTTTCAGCCAGTTCTGAAGATACCTGATAAGCCAGCATCAGAAGGAAGGGGAGGAGGACATCTCTTATCAGTATACTTGGAAAGGGGCAGGGAGGAGATGAGGGAGGGAGGGTGGGATTGGGAGGGAATGAGGGAGGGGGCTACAGCTGGGATTCAAAGTAAATAACCTGTGATTAATATAAAAATAAAAATTATAAAAAAGAAATTTGACAGTTTAATCTTTTCTTTATTGCAGAATTTAATGCAGCATCATGGCTGCTCTAGAAAGTACCTTCTATCTATGTGATCTGCTTGGAATAGAGACACTCCCTAAGTACACACCTTTCATCCCAAATAATGTATGTAAGGACAGTTTATAGAAAGAAGCAGGCATGTTTGTAGGGATGTCTAATTGAGTGTCAGACAAAGTGAAGAATCAGAGAAATATTTGATAGAATAGGATATACCAAGTATCACAAGTACAGAGAGAAAAGAGAGACAGCTAAAGAGAGCAGCACACAGAAAAAGAGAGAAGGTGGTTTAACTGGGAGTTTACAGAAACAGTTTGGAGAGAGAACAAGCTAGACAAAGATGAAGAGAGAATGAGCTAGACAATGAGAAGGAGCCATAAGACTAAAACAGGTTGCTAGAGTTAGTTTGAAGCCAAGCAGAGTAATGTAGTCAGAAACTGAACTGAGAGAATCAGTTTGAATCAGTCAGCCTGGTGAGGAGTTTGAGCCAGAACAGTTGATTTGAATTAGCCAGTCGGAAAGAGCTAGGAAAGGTGAGCAATTAGCAGTAAATCTCAGAGGCTGAAAACATCCTAGGCCAGATTAGATTGTACAGAAACTAGAAGTTTTGAGGTTTAGGCCATGGGTAGCAAACAGAGGCAATAAGCCTCTAAAATGGCAATTACATCTGACAAATAAAAGTCACATTTATATTTTAATTATTTGGGACGATTAGATAACTTGTATGTGTTCACTTTTATGGCCACACAGCTTGCATTTTTATGAGTTTGATTTCATAGATTACTTTGTGAAGGGTGACTAGCTGAGCATTATTATATCATTCTAATTATAAACTTTACATTTGATATTTTTAGTGTCCACTAATATATTCTAATATTTTTATTGACCATATCTGTCTTTGTTAGGATTTCTATTCCTGCAACAGAAAACCATAATCAATAAGAAGGTGGGAGGAAAGAGCTTATCTCCCTTACTCTTCCACATTGCTATATTGCTGTTCACCACCAAAGGAAGTCAGGACAGAAACTGAAACAGGACAGGATCCTATAGGCAGGAGCTGATGCAGAGGCCGTGGAGGGGTGTGGCTCTCTGAAGTGCTTCACATCGCTTGCTTGCCCTGCTTTCTTATAGAATTCAGGACTACCAGCCCAGAAATGTCACCACCCACAATTGGCTGGGACCTCCCCCATTGACCACTAATTGAGAACTCATGGAAGCATTTCCTCAGCTGAGGCTCTTTCCTCTCTGATTATTCGAGCTGATAACATGTTGACACACAAAACCAGCCAACTGACCCTTTGTCAACTTGACATGCAAACACATCACTGTTAATCCATGCCTGATCCTTCCTTTTTATTAATTCCCATGATCTCACATTAAAAAACATAAATAATTTTAAAAGTCCTACAATTTTTACAAATTCAAATATTAGCATTTCAGTCCTTTAAAGCAATCATTCTCTTTTAAAATCTAAATTCTTTTAAAATTAAAAGTCCATCAATTGTGGGTTCTAATAAAATATTTTTTCCTTCAAAAGAGAAAAATCGGGACAGTGTACGCCTAGATTTTTCAACAGTCTTACTTATTTAGGGTTTTTAAATATTTTTACTTCCTTTCCAACCCTCTGACCAGAGGTAGGGGAGAAAGAAAGTTATTAGGAAAATTAAGATGTAGACCTTTTTAGAAGTAGCTCATTGGGATGAGTCTACTCTTTGCTGTCCTCATACCAGTAGTCCAACACAAAACAGCAACATGATTCAGCACAATTTAGCAGGTCAGAACAAATCAGCAAAGCAGCAAGACTCAGTTGATTTATCCTGAGAAGTTCTCTAGAACATTTCAGTCTATGGAATCAATTGTCAAAGAACAAAGACGAGTGCAGAGATGTCAATTCAAAAAACATTCTTTCTGCTGCTGGGTTACCTCACTCAGAATGATCTTTTCTAGTTCCATCCATTTGCCTATAAATTTCACTGTTTTTTTTTTTTGTTTGTTTGTTTTTAACTGATAGGTGTTATTCAATTGTGTAAATATACCATAGTCTCTGTATCCATTTCTTGGTTGAGGGACCTCTATATTAGCCATATAATATAGTATAAACATACTAAAATCTTTAGTCCTAAAGAAGCTGAACAACATGGAGGACCCTAGGGAAGACGCTAACATCATTCAGAAGGGCAAACAGTATACACTGGAAGACAGAAGACAGAGAAGAGGACAGGAGCCTACCATAGAGGGCCTCTAAAAGAATCTACCTAGCAGGGTATTGAAGCAGATGATGAGACTAATAGTCAAACTTTGGGCAGAGTGTAGGGAATATTATGAAGGATGGGGGAGATAGAAAGACTTGGAGCTGACAGGAATTCCACAAGGAGACCAACAGAACCAAAAAATCTGGGAACAGTGGAGCCTGCAGAGACCAATGTGCCAACCAAGGACCATTCATGGAGAGGATCTAGACCCCCTGCTCAGATGTAGCAGGGGGTTCTCTCACATTTCCAAGCCTCAGCTCTCCATGACCCTTTCATGCCTTAAAATCTAACACTACCTGTTTTACTCTTACATATAATGCATGATGTATAACCTTGGCTGCTTCTGGGTCATAGCTTCTCTGTGTTCTCAGAAAAAAACTTCCTAGAACAATATACCTTAGTGATACTGGTCTCTTCTTTTTTATAATTTTTATTTTTTATATTAATTACAGGTTATTTACTTTGTATACCAGATGTAGCCCCTTCCCTCACTCCCTCCCAATCCCACCTTCCCTTCCTTATCTCCTCCCTGCCCCCCTCTAAGTCCACTGATCAGGAAAGTCCTCCTCCCCTTCTCTCTGACCCTATCCTAGTCTATCAGGTTTCATCAGGACTGTCTGCATTGTCTTCTTCTGTGGTCTGGTAAGGCTGCTCCTCCATCAGGGGGAGGTGATCAAAGAGCCAGCCACTGAGTTCATGTCAGAGACAGCCCCTGTTCCTACTACTAGGGAACCCAATTGGAGACTGAGCTGCCATGGGCTACATCTGTGCATGGGTTCTAGATTATCTCCATGTGTGGTTCTTGGTTGTAGTATTAGTCTCAGAAAAGACCCCTGGGCCCAGATAATTTGGTTGCTCTCCTTGTGGGGCTCCTGTTCCCTCTATGTCTTTCTATCTCCACCTGCTTTCATAAGATTCCCTGCACTCTGCCCAAAGTACTTTAAATCTTATCAGGACTGCTTGAATCCTCTACCTCCATGGCCTGGCAAGGCTGCTTTATCAGGGGTGTGAGAGTGATCAGAGGGCAGTCAACTGAGTTCATGATAGAGTCTTAATTCAAAATAACTAATGGCCCCACTACAGTCTCTATACTTGACTCAGAAACATCATAAGGCAGTCCCCTATCCTTTGTGCTTCTCTAAACATTCATATCTTTCAAGCTCCCACAGATATATCACAGAGTCCTTAATGGCTTTTCTGGCCCAAAGTTCTTTCACAGTCTTCCCCCAAACATGGTCAAGTCTGTCACAGCAATATCCAACCAGGCATGCATCAACTTGGGGTTTTTAGAGTGTCTTAGGGTTTTCATTGCTGCAATAAAAACAATGAGCCAATATTAAGTTAGGAAGACATAGTTTTCTTTGGTTTAAATTTCCACATTGCTGTTCTTGAAAGGAAGTCAGAACAGGATCTAAACCATGACAGGATCCTGGAGGCATGAGCTGACTCAGAGGCCTTGGAAGGTTGCTGCATAATGGTTTGCTTTCCATAGCTTGTTTAGCCTAATTTTTTTTTTTTAATAATCCACCCTTATCCTATTTAATACACAGTATTCTTAGGAGTCCATGGATATTTCTCTAAATCAGGCCTTATGTTATGACACAAAATAAATCTCACAAAATTGAGGAAAGTTGAAATTACTCCATGTTTTCCATTTGGCCATAGTGAAAAAAGGCTTGAAATCAATAGTAAAAGAAATGTCACAAAACGCAAATCTGACAGAGGGCTAATATCCAGAATATATAAAGAACTTAAGAAATTAAACAGCAACAAAGTAATCCAATTAAAAATGGAGTACAGAGCTAAACAGAATTCTCAATAGAAGAACATCAAATGGCAGAGAAACACTTAAAGAAATGCTCAACATCCTTATTAATCAAGGAAATTCAAACCAAAATGGCTCTGAGATTTCGCCTTACACCCATCAGAATGGCTAAGATCAAAAAACTCAAGTGACAACACATGCTGGAGAGGATGTGGAGAAAGAGGAACCCAACTCCATTGCTGGAGTATTGGTGGGAATGTAAACTTATACAACCACTTTGGAAATCAACCTGGCAATTTCTCAGACAATTAGGAATAGTGCTACCTC
Organism: Psammomys obesus; assembly: GCF_907164565.1. Classification (NCBI taxonomy): domain Eukaryota; kingdom Metazoa; phylum Chordata; class Mammalia; order Rodentia; family Muridae; genus Psammomys; species Psammomys obesus. The sequence goes on from NW_026585797.1 coordinate 11,975,558, forward strand.
AAGATACAGCCATACCTCTCCTAGGTATATATGCCAAAAAAGCTCAAGTACACAACAAGGACATTTGCTCAACCATGTTCATTGCACCTTTATTTGTAATAGCCAGAAGCTGGAAACAACCCAGATGTCCCTCAACAGAAGAATGGATACAGAAATTTTGGTACATTTACACAACAGAATGCTGTTCAGCAACTAAAAACAAGGAAATCATGAAATTTGTAGGCAAATGGTGTGATCTAGAAAAAATTCACCCTGAGTGAGGAGTCCTAGAAGCAGAAAGACACACACACAGTATATACTCATTAAAAGTGGGTATTAGACATATAATATAGGATAGCCATACTAAAACCTGTACACCTAAGGAAGCTTATCAAAAAGGAGGTCCCTGGGCAAGATGCTCAATCTTCATTCAGAAATTAATGATGGACATTCTGATGGACATCAGAAAAGGGAGAAAACAGGAAACAGGACAGGAACCTACCACGGAGGGCCTCTAAAAGTCTCTGCCCAGCAGTGTATCAAATATACTGAGACTCATACCCAAATTTTGGGCAGAGTGCAGGGAATCATATGAACGAAGGGGGAGATAGAAAGACCTAAAGGGACAGTAGTGCTACAAGAAGAGCAACAGAGCCAAAAATTCTGGGCACAGGGGTCTTTTGTGAGACTGATACTCCAAACAAGGACTATGCATGAAGATAACCTAGGACGCCTGCACAGATGTAGCCCATGGCAGCTCAGTGTCCAACAGGGTTCCCCAGTAATAAGAACAGGGACTGTCTCTGACATGAACTCCTGGGCTGGCTCTTTAATCACCTCCCCCTGAGTGGGGAGCAGCCTTACCAGGCCACAGAGGAAGACAATGAAGCCAGTCCTGATGAGACCTGATAGACTAAGGTCAGATAGGAGGACCTCTCCTATCATTGAACTTGGGGAAGGGCATAGGGAAGGAGAAGGGAGGGTAGGATTGGGAGGGGTTGAGGGAGGGGGCTAAAATGCTAACAAATAAATTAATATTAAAACACATATGCTCTGCCAATTATACAATTGTCTATTGAAAGACCATATGATTTTTTTCTTGAAAGTATATTTTTATTTTTTAATTTTTTTATTAATTACACTTTATTTACTTTGTATCCCCCCCTGTAGTTTCCTCCCTTCTCCCTGCCAATCCCTCCCATCCTGCTCCTTCTCCACGCATGCCTCTCCCCAAGGGTTTCTTTTCCTTCCTTCTGATCCTAGTCTGTTAGGTTTATCAGGAGTGGATGCATTGTATTCCTCAGAACCCAGGGTCACCAGCTCTGGAATACCACCACCTCCCTTTGTCTGGGCCCTGTGCCATTGACCACTAATTGAGAAAATGCCTTACAGCTGGATCTCACGGAAGCATTTTCTCAACTGATGTCATTCCTCTGTGATGACTCTTCCTTTTGTGAAGTTTACAAGAAATCCCTGCCAGTATATAGATATATAGAAAGATAGATAGATATAGATATTGATATATATTGATATATAATGATATATATTGAATAGGCTGTTACAATTTCAGATAATTCTTCTATAAATAAACTTCAAAATATAAAACTCATCTTTTTGAAAAATGACTATTTATTTTTAGTCCTCATATTGGGTTTTCTTTGACTTTTTATTCTATATTCCAGAGAACAGACTTCTCAGAAAGTAATTCCAAATTAGAGGAAAACTTGCTTTTTTTCCGTATATTTTTTTTTTTCTCATGTTGCTGAAATCTGGAAGCTCTGGCACAGATAGAATGGATGCAATAATGAATGTTAATTATTTTCTTATATAATAAATCAAACATATTAATTTTAATATAATATAATTTGATTATGTTTTCAGATCCTCCAATTCTTACCAGAATATCCCTACTTCATTACATACTTAACATCATATTCTCTTGCTTCAAAAAAATGTAATGAAAATTAAACAAGCCAAAAGATCAATAAAGCAAACAAAAACTGTCGTAAATAAAAAAAAATGTTCCCTCAAAACTTTCATGGAATTTATTTAGTGTTGGTCAACTACTCCTTGACAGGGGGATTTTGCTGCCTAGTGAGTCTTCATTTGAAAAAATTGATTTTCTCTTTCCCAGAAGTTATCATTTTGAAATAGCTTCTCCGTTAGATAATGGGGAGGGGAATTTTGTGTCCAGTTTCCTTTCTTAGGGCTAGAATATTGTCTGGTTTGAAATTGGGTAGGTTACATGTGTGCTGTCACGGTCTCCGAGGAACAGCACACATGTTCACAAGTGCATCAGTCCTGCTGTGTCGGGAAGACTGTTTCCTGGAAATCATCACCTTTCGCTCCATCAGTCTTCTTGCTTCCTCTTGTGGACAGATCTCCGAGCCTTGGGAGTTTAATGAAGAATTCCCAATTTAAGGACTGAGTGCTCCAAAGCCTTTCATTCTCTGCACACTGTCCAGTTATGGGTCTCTGTGTTAAATCCTATCTACTACAATAAGAACCTATTTTGAAGATTGTTGAGTGAGAAAAAGAAATTTTGTTGATATTTTAGAGTACCCTAAGTTATTCCATTTAAAAATCTTAATTATATTTGATAGCACATAATTAAGCAGTCACTTTTTTTATTTTGTTTGGTAAAAGTGATTAATTATAGAAAAATGATCTTTTTTCCTATTTTTGTTGTTGTTGTTTCATTTTTATGTAGAAATAATTGTTGTAGTGTTGCCTATAATCCCAGCACTCAGGGAGGGAGAGTCAGGTAGATCTCTGTAAGTTCAAGGACCATCTGTTCTACAAAAGCAAGTCCAGGACAGCCAAGGCTACACAGAGAAATGTGTCTTAAAAAGCCAAAACCAAAACCAAAGAAACATCAAAACACTATAACCCATTGAGGTAACTCTCAGAGGTACATTTAAGTTCTTGAAAAGAATTTCATGTAAATATACAGTATTATGATGTTTAAATTATGTCTCACTAAATACATCGAAACTGAAGATTAGATTGACTAATTCCATGATGGTGAGCCCAATAATTTTTTTTTATATTCATTTAATATACTAAGATAATACTGACTTTAATTGCTCATACCATTTTATAACATTTATTGTATTAGATCCTTTTGTCCTCCTGGTTCTAAATACCATTCTTCTGTTAAATTTTATTATTTAGAAACATGTTTCTGGATCTAATATAATGTATTATAATGCCAGACTTTTAAAAACTTGATCTTACTACAAATTGTTACATCCAGTTTATAGCTTTCAATATTTGTTATTTTTTATTACCCACAGTTCTTAAAAAAATCACATGAATAAAAAGTATTTCACTGAACAAGTTTTTCTTTTTATTCCCATTAGAGAATGAATTGGGAAAATGGAATATTTCCAGTTCATGAGAACATGTTGAAGACCTAGGTACATTGCTATGGGGTATTAGAAAATGTAATTCTATCATAATTTTGTAAAAGTCATGTTTAAACCTTGTGAACTAGAGCTATTTAAAAAGAAACAAATCTACTTTTGAATTTGATTGAAAATGCTAACCCACTCAATTTCCTCAAGTAGATTTCTTTGTATACAATTTGTTTTCACTGTTTTGTTATTGTTCATTTGCATTTAAATAGATTTGTCTTCAAATGATGAACAGGTACACTACAAATCTGGGTGTGAAAGGCCATTTTGAAGCAGGCAATTTATTGACCTTACAGTGAAAAATACAATAATGATGTCTTTACATTTTATCATATCTATAACTTACTCTATACTCACAAGGGAAGTACAGTTTGCTATAACTTCTGAATGTGTGGCTAGAACCAAGTTCTCCATCCTCAGATTATTTTAATGCTATAATGCAGTTGTGTGCATCATGTATTTCAAGGCTAGATAAAGGACTGATCGGTTTAAGGTAACTATAATGGCTTACATAATTTTATTGATTTTGACTTTTGAATGGTATTGTCTACTAGGTTTCTAATATTGCAAAAAAAACCACACTTGCATTGGAAATTATGGGATGTTAACAGTACATCTAATGATGTCTTTGTAAGATTGTGACAAAAGAACACAGACAATAAAAAAGTCATTAGAGTGGGTTTGAAGAAGTTAAATAAGACATTTAAGAGATAACACTTAGAGATGATATCTATGTACATGATATTTTTGAATGTTGAAGTTAAAATCATTATAAAGCCTTCATTTAAATCAATAGTTATCTTGAGCTGTTGTTCTGATCTTGGTATCACTTACATGAATAAAAATTACATTTTGTTTTGTTTTGTTTTTTGAGAAAGGGTTTCTTTTCGTTAAAGCCCTGGCTGTCCTAGATTTGTTTTTTAGACCAGGCTGGCCTCTAACTCATGAGCACTAGGATTAAAAGCCTACACCACCATACCCGGAAAAATGGTTCAACTGTGAAAGGCTAGACTCACAACCAAAAATATAAAAATATAAGTCAACAAATATTCATTAAAAGTGCAAAATTTCTGCACACAATTTATGTAAATATTACACAGTAATTACATGTACCTTGTGGTGTAACTAGTCTTCTGAGTATTTAGTAACCATATTGTAAGGTGTAACTCATGTCTCTTTTGTTTATAAGGCCTAAATAAATAAGATTCAGAACAAGCTATGTGTCAACATCCCATTTGTGAAAAGCTTTAAAACTGGATCTTCATGATAAAAACAGGTTTAATCTCTTATGCCATAAGTGACCAATAACTTAACTGTTGATTTAAATAAAGGCTTTAAAACAATACACTGAACTTCAAACATTAAAAATTTTAACATCATATATTTATATTTCACATCCAAACCTTCCATTTAAAAATCTTATGTAACTTCCTCAGACCTGCTTTAATGATTTAATTTGTGTGTGTGTGTTCTTTAGCCACAATATTACTAAGACATTATTAGATGTACCTGTAACATCCCCATAATATCCAGTGTGAGCAGGTTTTCTTGCCAATATTAAAAGGCAAATAGATAGTACTACTTGGAAGCCAAAATCAATAGACTAATATAAGTTATTAGTATGAGCCTGGACTTCCCAGTCTTCTATTCAGACTTGAAATATCTGAGGCACAAAGCTGTTTCACATAGCATAAGCTGGAAGAGAATTTTGCTTCTACTGTCTCATATTAATCTCTGAACTTTGTGCATTATACTTTGTGTATAAGGTTGTCTTCTCTTATATACAGTCAATCCAAATCAAAGCGACCCTGCCATAACTTAACTCCATCTTTCTGGATCCCCTTGGTTCCCATGAATACCTGAATGTCAGCAAGAGTATGTACTCCAAACCCATGTAAACTTCAGTGTCAGCCAGAGGCAGATAGATCAGACAGGTTGATACAACAAAATCCATCTCTTATATTTTTTTAGAATCTGAAATTCTGACTGGACAATGTTATATAATAGATTTCAGCAGGCTTGGAGGCCACTGAATCTGTTCCAAAACTCTGTGAGAACACCAGACTTGTCCAAAAGAAGAGAGGTATAAGATGAGAACTACATCTACTTTTTCACCTATCTATTGAAACAAAGCCAGAAATGTTAAATATGGCTATATCACCTTTAAACTTACATTTATTGTGGTTAAGGGTAACAACTTTCCAATAACACAGGAATGAGCATTCCAGAATTATTTTCTTAAATTTTTGCATCTCCTAATCCTTTAAAAATGCCTGAAAACTCTTCCTCCTTGAGAACTGTTTATCAAGTATTGTTCACCTGGTACTCCTTTATTATTCTTTGGCTAGCCTAAGTGCTATGCAACCTTGTGATTAAAAAGGAAACTTTTTAACCCCTTCTTACCTATTATTCTACCCTACAGCTATGCTGCTTGTAAAAGAAAAGATGGTGTACTCAAATTCTTATAGAATTTCCTTTGCAGATTTTTCTCCCAAATTATTTTTATATCAAAAGAAATACACTCTTCCAGAACAATCATTTTCACCTCCTCCATCCACAACCTGTGGATCTAGTCCTAGACACACTAGAACTGAGCCAGTGTGATTTGTCCCACCTTCACCTACACTATTCCTCCTGTTTGGTACTATTGTAAACCCTGTGTTCTAGAACGTTATATCCTCTGGATCCTAGTTTGCTTACACTTTATCTAACATACACTCCTAAATGGTACCCTTATCTCTGCCTGGAAACTGGTTGGTGAGTCACTATAATCTTATATGGCTGCCCCATCTCCAACTCTTAATTATTACCTTGTCTGAGAAACATGGATGAACCATCACATGAAGATTGACATTAAACCTGTATGTATATAGATGTAAGGAAGGACTATCTGAACAGGATTTCATCACTCAGGTATCAAGGCTGTCAAGTGATAAGTGGGACCTAATGAAATTACATCCTTTTGTATAGCAAATAAAATATGTAACGGAGAAAATAGAAAGTCCATAGAGTGGGAGAATTTAGAAGAGAGTTAGGAGAGAAAAATAGGTAACGATAGGTAAGTATGAAAGGGATGAGACTGATGTAAATACAACACATATTAAATATTAAATTCTTTTGGGGGGTCCTTAGCAAATTTTGAGATGAAATTTATTTTCTCAGACCACTATTTATACCGACAGCCCTTGCATAAGCTTCGTATAGGCATATAATTAATACATCAAGTGCAGTCAAAGCGAAGGTGAAAAATGAATGTTTATAGAGAATTAACTAATTATCTATCACACTTCCTTTTGACACATCTTAAAGTTCATAGAATATTTACTCTGTACTTGGCCAGGCACCAAGATAAGGTCAAGAATCAATCTTCTCATGTGTAAACACTTGTGAGCACACAAGCCATTAATCAAGCCTTATGTGACTCACATTTTGTTTAAATAGCTCCCAACATTTCCCCTCTTTATTTATTAAATGGACTGTGCCTGTCTTACTGTAGTTTAAAACATACATGTCTTACTTGTCTTTGGAAAACCATCTCAATTCAATAGTTTCCTGTCTTAGGTTGATCATATTGTTTAAAATTCTTACTCATCATTGGCTACTAGCCCTTTATGTGAGGGAATCTTTCAGCTTAAGTCCATGGAGCTGTTCTATAATTCTGCATATGGCTCAAAAGACACACATGGTATATACTCACTTATAAATGGATATTAGACATATAATCTAGGATGAACATATCAAAATCTGTACACCTAAAGAAGCTAATCAAGAATGAGCACACTGGGTGAAATGATCAATCCTCACTCAAAAAGACAGTTGGGATGGACATTGGAAGAAAGCTGGAACAAGAAATAGAATAGGAATGTACCACAGAGGGACTCTGAAAGTCTCTGCCCAGCAGTGTATCAAAGCAGATGCTGAGACTCATTGCCAAACTTTGGGCAGAGTGCAGGCAATCTTAGGAAAGAAGGGGGAAATAGAAAGACCTGGAAAGGACAGAAACTCCACAAAGAGAGCAACAGAACTAAATAATCTGGGCCCAGGGATCTTTTCTGAGACTGATTCTCCAACCAAGACCATGCAAGGAGATAACCTAGATCCCCTGCAGAGATATAGCCCATGGCAGTTCAGTGTCCAAGTGTGTTCTTTAGTAAGGGGAACAGGAACTGCCTTTGACATGATCTCAGTGGCTGGCTCTTTGATAACCATCTTCTGAGTGGGGAGCAGCCTTGCCAGGCTGCAGAGGAAGACAATGCAGCCAGTCCTGATGAGACCTGATAGGCTAGGGTCAGAGGAAAGTGGAGAAGGACCTCCCCTTATCAGTGGATTTGGAGAAGGCCATCGGAGGAGATGAGGAAGGGAGTATGTGATTGGGAAGGGGTTACAATTGGGATAAAAAGAAAATAAATTGTTTTTTTTTTCTTTTTTTTAATTATATTTTTATTTTTATATTAATTACAGTTTATTCATTTTGTATCCCAGCTGTAGCCCCCTCCCTCATTCCCTCCTAATCCCACCCTCCCTCCCTCATCTCCTCCCTGTCCCTCTCTAAATCCACTGATAGGGACTCCCCTTTCATCTGACCCTAGCTTATCAGGTCTCATCAGGACAGGCTGCAATGTCCTAAGAAAATAAATTGTAATAATCAAAAAAAAGAAAAAAGAAAAAGATTAGAACAGAGAATAGATGCTTTATATGAAACTTTACAAGTTTTAGGGGATGAATTGCAAAGCTTAAAAATTAAATCAGGACTGAGTTGTTATGCTAAGTACCTATGGATTTGTGTTATACCTTTAAAGTATAATGAAAGTAATTTTACTTGGGAAAAGGTTAAAAAAATTTGTTGGGAGTATAGTATCATACCAATTTGTCTTTAGACTTGGTCCGACTACATCAAGAGACAATCTTTATGCAAAAAGCCATTAACTTTTGAAGCAGCAAAAATTGCTAAAGACCTTTTAAAACAGTTGCTTTCATTCTTGCCTTCATGGAGATTGTTCACTCGTAGCCTTATTGCTATAAGTATGTTGACCGTTTTATTGCTTCTCACTTGTAGTCTTCTTCTGGTGAACATATTAAATTCTTAAATATGCTAAAAAGACTAAAAAAATCATTAAAATGTTGAAGTGATGGCAACCCAAGATAAAAGCAGATAACATTAAAATATGAAAACAATTATGACTGTAAATGTAAGCTGCCAGCTTTTCAAGCACATTAGGGGCCAAGTACAATGGATAATTTAAACAAACATAAAACACACTTCTTTGGATAGAGGACTTACCTAAGATGCTCATGGTATAATTGGCCTAAGGACAACTCATATTCTAAAATTTTAATACATAGTTGGTATTCCCACACTTAATTTAATGAACAACAATAAAATATTTGGTATTCATTTGTTTGTATCTACTATGTTTTTACATTTCAGGGAAGGGGTATCATTCACTTCAAGGTTTATTCTTTCCAAATGTCCATGCCTGAAAAAAAAGTGTCAGATACATTTTGACATTTTGCTACAATTACAAAATATAGAATGTAATTGCAGCTTGGAAGTCATGAGCATTTTTCTTCATGAAGAAAGTGACATGAAGCAGTTTCTTCTGCCTTATCTTGCACTGGCATTGGCCAACATAGTGTGAACAGTGTCTGCCAGTTACAAAATATTAATTTTGTCTAAATACACAGCTTGCAGATTTTTAATCATCATTTTTAGAAACATCAAAACATACACTATCAGGCTTAATGTTATATTGCATATTATCTGAAAATGAAGCATGCTAGGAACTGAGATCCCCTGATTATTAAAATATTTTGTGTGGAGATTTTGTTTTTCCTTAAAATAACTAAATACATTAATTCTGTTTCTTGGGTATGTGGCATTGGAAAATGGGGGAATGAGGTAAGTGATAGAAATCATAATGGAGTGTTGGAGTCGCTTAGTGGGTTGAAAGAGTCAGGAAGCTGAGAAACACTCAAGGACGGCAGCAGGTGTGCTGATGGTGTCCAAGCTCTAGAAAAAGACATTGAACTTGAATCATCACTCTGCCATGAGCTGCTGGCAGAATACATCACTCCTGCATTTGAAAACAGGATCGATAATCAATATTCCTTGAAAAACAAGCTGGGGCATGAAAGAAAAGTGCTTATGAGATATCTTTCCTGTTTTGCACTCATTTGTGAGATTACAAGACAAGGTGAGGACTTATTACACAGCAACAAATAAAAACGTCTAGTATCTACTCAAGAACACCTCAGCAAGTGCCACTGCTCCTTTTGCTTAGCTGCTTGCACTGGGCCCAGCAGCAGCAGGGAGTTCAGGGCTCCAGAACCCTAACCAATAAGGGTCCAGCAGACTTGAAAGAGTCAGTGGCTGCTTTGAGAACAGCTGGCCACTCCCTTCTACACATGAGCACTGTGGTGGGCAGAGCAGCTTGAAAGGCAGCAGGAGCAAGCATTGCTCATTTACCAATGAATGGAGAAAGCTTGTGACAGTCAGCAGCATGTGGCTGACTGACGACAATCACACCAAGAGGTCCAGTGGTGAATTCTTTGGAGAGTAGGAGAGCCATTCTTTTCCCAGAATAAATAATGAGTCTCAGACAATCGTTCATACAGTAGATGGTGCTGGCCCCCTTTACTTCATGTCACTGAATGGACTAGGATGCTGGTGATGCTGTATTTACATGGGGAAGGATAAGAGGAGGCAAGCTCACCTGTAACCTTGGGGGCTGTGTCAGGTGCTCCTGAGGGAGGCATGGAAAACAAGGACAGAGCTATGTTGTACGACGTCCATTCTCAGGATAAGATTTAAATCTCAAGTTTGAAATTACTGGGGTTTTAACATCCAGCAGTCTTGCTTGTCCCATGCCAATTTCTCTGGAGGGACAGTTCATGATCCTGACGTGTGTGGGGAGGATGAGTGTGCCTCTATTCTCTATGAGATTCAATCCACAATGGTGGGAAATAAGAAAAACGTTAAAAATACAGTTTTATTGATTCATTTCTCCCTATTGGCAATATGGTAGATGTCAATAGTAAATCTCTTAAAAATTATACTGGGCAGTAGACAAGAATATGATGGAATGAAAGTAGTATAAAGTATAGAAATAGCAATTCCTTAATAAAAAATAAATCATTTGTTTTGATGGAAGAATTATTTTTTAATACTTATGAAATCCTAGAAATTATATCTACACTACAAGCTGAGATGTACATATTAGGCAGTGAACAATGGAAGAGTTGATACAAAAATTAGATTGGAGAACAGTTAAAATTATAAAGACAGATGTTTTTAATCGATAATAATTCCTGGTTTTCAGGGAAAAAAATGTTGAAATGAAGATTGCTTTGCTGTAAAAGTGAAAATATACCTTAAAAGGAAAGGAGAAAGGGAAGTGGGAGTCATGAATTCAAAGGTCATCTTGCCATCTGGGCTTGTCTATCTGGTGTTTTCTTTTTCATCAGAGACTGAAATAAAAAGCAACAATGTCATGAGAAACAAAAATACATTCTTAGACAACCTTGAGTTTTCTTTTGTAGACACTTTAGAAATGGTGAGGGTCATCAAAATATTTTACCCTTTACTTGTTTACAACTATGTTAGTATTTGTTCACATATATATAAGCTAAGGCCAACAACAACTTGGAACAATTCTTCATGGGGGCTTGAGTGGGGAGTTTTGTGTAAAGCACAGTTTTATTCAGGAATTGTAAAAGAAATAAAACAAGAGACAAACAAGTGATTTTAAATCTTAGCTCCACTCTTGCAAATGTGTTTATCAGAGTTCTTTAAGTTTATTTAACTATCATTGACTTCAGTGTAACCCTAGGTAATATGTGAAAAAAAATTCTTTTGGTATATAACCAAATGAAAAATAGATATTTTTTGGTTTTAATATTTTAGACTGTTTCTGCTGTCTCAATCTGAGTGAGATTCAAGGAGAGCCTCTCTTGGGCCCTTCTTGTTATTTAACTTCTTTGAATCTGTGAGTTGTAATATGGTTATCCTATATTATATGGCTAATATCTGCATGTAAGTGAGTGTATACTGTGGAGAACAGCTTGTTTGTCAGGCTGCATTGTAAAAAAAATGTGTTTTCACCCTGACCTTCACCTGGAGACAGAAATGATCAGGATGTTTTGTCAAGTTCCTTCCTTTTGTTTGTGTGAGGATCACATGGAAAGGTGGTTGAGGTAAACATGTTTGACTTCTCCATGAACCCCTTCATTGTATTGAGGTGTTTTGCTCTGACTAAAGAAAAGGGTTTATGGAATAAACCAGGTGCTACAGTTCCTACAGATAGCCATCTCCAATGGAAACCTGTTGGCTCCAGCAATATACCATGTGTGTCCTTCTGGGTCTGGGTTACTTCACTCAGGGTGATCTTTTCTAGTTTTGTCCATTTGCCTGCAAATTTCATGATATCCTTGTTTTTAATAGCTGAATAGTATTCCATTGCATAAATGTACCATAGTTTCTTTTTTCTTTATTCTTTTCTCCATTGAAATCTATTTTTTTTTTCAGATTCTGACTATTCAAAATAAAGCTGCTATGAACATATTTGCCTATATGTCCTTGTTGTGTGGTAGAACATCTTTTGGGTATATTCCCTGAAGTTGTATATCTGGGTCTTGAGGCAAAACTATTCCTAGTTTTATGAGAAAGCACCAGATTAATTTCCAAAGTGGTTGTACAAGTTTACATTCCCACCAGCAGTGGAAAAGTGTTCTTCCTCCACATCCTTGGAGAATTTGTTGTCACTTGAGATTTTGATCTTAGCCATTCTGATGTGTATGATGGAATCTCAGCATTGTTGTTTTTGCATTTCAAAGGTAACTGATGACACTGAGCATTTTTATGTGTTTCTCAGCCATTCAAGATTCTTCTGTTGTTAATTCTCTGTTTAGCTCTGTATCCTATCTTCAAAATTAATTTATTTTTTATTAATTACAATTTATTAATTTTATCTCCCAGCTGTAGCCCCCTCTCTCATCCCCTGATAATTCCACCCTTACTCTCTCTCCTCCCATGTTCTTCCCCTAGTCCTCCTCCCCTTCTATTTGACACTAGCCATTCTGTCTCATCACAACAGGCTGCACTGCTTTCTTCTGTGGCCTGGAGGTGATCAGGGGGAAGTAATCAAAGAGCCAGCCACTGAGTTCATGTCAGAGACAGTTCCTGTTCCCATTACAAGGGTACCCACTTGGAGACTGAGCTACCATGGGCTAAATCTGTGCAAGGGTTCTAGGTTATCGCAATGTGTGGTTCTTGGTTGGAGTATCAGTCTCAGAAAAGACTCATGTGTCCAGATATTTTGGTTCTGTTGCTCTCCTTGTAGACCTCCTTTCCCCTCCAGGTCTTTCATCTCCCCCTTCTTTTGTAAGATTCCCTGCACTCTGCCCAAAGTTTGGCCATGATCTTCACATCTGCTTTAATACCCTGCTATGTAGAATATTTCAGAGGCCCTTTGTGGTAGGTTCCTATCCTGTTCCCTATTTTCTCGTTCTTCCTTTGTCCATTCTCTTTGCCTTTCTGAATGAGGATTCATCATCTTACCCAGGGTCCTCCTTCTTGCTTAGGTTCTTTTGGTGTACAGATTTTAGTATGGTTATCCTATATTATATTTCTAATATCCACTTATAAGTGATTATATTTCATGTATGTCTTTCTGCTTCTGGGATATCTCACTCAGCATGATCTTTTCTATTTCCCACTATTTGCCTGAAAATTTAATGATTTTCTTGTTTTTAATTGCTGAGTAATATTCCACTGTGTAAATGTAGCACAATTTCTGCATCCACTCTTCAGTTGAGATACAACTGGATTGTTTTCAGATTCTGGTTATCATGAATAAAGCTGCTACAAACATGGTTGAGCAAATGTCCTTGTTGCATACTTGAGCATATTTTAGATTTATGCCTAGGAGTGGTATAGCTGGATCTTGGGGTATTACTATTCCTAATTTTCTGAGAAAGCACCAGATTGATTTTCAAAGTGGTTGTACTAGTTTACATTCCCACTAGCAATAGAGGAGCATTTCCCTTTCTCCATATCTTCTCCAGCATATATACTCACTTTAGTTTTTGATCTTAGCCATTCTGATGGGTGTATGGTGAAACCCCAGGGTTGTTTTGATTTGTATTTCCCTGATGACTAAGATGACTAAAGATGTTGAGCATTTTTTTAAATGCATTCTGTCATTCAATATTCCTCGTTTGAGAATTCTCTGTTGAGCTCTGTACTCCATTTTTTTAAATGGATTACTTGATTTGTTGTTTTTTTTTTAACTTCTTGAGTTCTTGATATATTCTGGATCTTAGCTCTCCTATCCCTGATCTCAAGCTGTACTACAGATCAATATTAATAAAAACTGCATGGTACTGGCAAAGAAATAGAATGGTGAATCAAGGGAATCGAATAAAAGACCCAGAAATAAACCCACACATCCAAGGACACTTGATTTTTGACAAAGATGCCAAAACCATCCATTGGAAAAAAGATAGCATCTTAAAACAAATGGTGCTGGTCTAACTGGATATCTACATGTAGAAAAACACAAATAGATCCATATTTATCACCCTGCACAAAACTAAAGTCCAAGTGGATGAAAGACCTCAACATAAAACCAGACATAATAAATCTGTTAGAAAGAAAAGTGGGAAAGATCCTTGAACTCATTGGCATAGGAGACAACTTCCTGAACAGAACACCAACAATACAGGCTCTAAGATCAACAATCAATAAATGGGACCTCATGAAACTGAAATGCTTCTGTAAAACAAAGGACATTATAATCAGAATAAACGCGGGCTACAGACTGGGAAAGGATTTTCACCAAACCTGTAACCTATTTTTTTTAACTGGATTATTTGGTTTCTTGGTGTTTAATTTATTAAGTTTTTCATATATTTTGAATATTAGCCATATGTTGGATTCAAGGATGGCAAAGATCTTTTCTTAGTCTTTAGGCTGTTGTTTTGTTTTGTTGACAGTGTTCTTTGTTTTACAGAAGCTTTTTACTTCTATGAGGTCTCATTTATCAGTTGTTGATCTTGGAGCCTGTGTTGATTTTCTGTTCAGGAAGTTATCTCCTGTGTCAATGAGTTCAAGGTTATTCCCAGCTTTTTCTTCTAATAGATTTAGTGTGTCTGGTTTATTTTGAGGTCTTTGATCCACATGGACGTTAGTTTTTTCAAGATGATAAATATGGATCTATTTGCATTTTCCTACATGCACACATACAGTTAAGAAGGTACTATTGTTGAAGATTCTATCTTTTATCCTATGTATGGTTTTGGCTCTTTTGTTAGAAACAAACAAACAAATGAACAAACAAACATACAAGTACCCATAGGGATGTGGGTTTATTTCTATGTTTCAATTCAATTCCTTTGATCCACCAGTATGTCAAGTTTCTGAAGAAAGAAACTGAAAAAGATATCAGAAGATGAAAGATCTCCCATGCTCATGGGTCAGTAGGATTAGCACAGTAAAAAAATGGCCATTTTACCAAAGGCAATATACAGATTCAATGCACTCTAAGGAATAATAGTTATAGTCCTTAAAGGAACAATTCTCAGCTTCATATGAAACAACAAAATCAGAATACCTAAAACAATCTTGTGCAATAATAGATTTTCTGGTTGTATCGTCCTCCCTTATCTACAGCTATACTATAGAGAAGCAATTAAAAAAAAAAACATGGTAGTGACATAAAACTATCTTAAATTACAAACATCTGCATAGTAGATTTCCTGTGATTCCTTACTGCAATTTATTAAATCACATTTTACTGATATTCTTCTTAGTTTATTATTTGTATGCATATACAGCTAGCCAAGGTATGGACAGGACACCTAGTACAGAGATACCTATTTTTTACACAAAAATGCTTACAATTAATAGGGGTATATATAGGCAATATGACAAAGTTTTATAGCTGACACTCTGATAAGTCTGTGCACATAGATGTTTTACTACAACTTCCATGTAATTTCTTTTTAGATTGTTGAGTTACAGGTAGTTATATAGTATTTTAAATATTAGATATAAATTTTTTCCCTTTTTTTGTCTTGGATTTTTTTTTTATTAATTACACTTTATTCACTTTGTATCCCCCATAAGCCCCTCTCTCCTCCCCTCCCAGTCCCACTCTCCCTACCCCTTCTTCATGCATGCCCCTCCCTAAGTCCACTGTTAGGTGAGGTCCTCCTCTCCTTCTTTCTGATCTTAGTCTATCAGATCACATCAGGAGTGGCTGCATTGTCATCTTCTGTGGCCTAGTAAGGCTGCTCCTCCCTCAGGAGGAGGTAATCAAAGAGCAGGCCAATCAGATTACATCAGAGGCAGTCCTTCTTCCCATTACTATGTAATCCACTTGGAAACTAAACTGCCATGGACTACATCTGTGCAGGGGTTCTAGGTTATCTCCATGCCTGGTACTTGGTTGCAGTATGAGTCTCTGGGAAGACTGCTGTGTTCAAATTTTCTGGTTCTGTTGCTCTCCTTGTGGGGTTCCTGTCCTCTCCAGCTATTACTATTTCCCACATCTTACATAAGATTCCATGAACTCTGCCCAACAGTTGGCCATAAGACCTCAACGTAAAACCAAACACATTAAATTCGTTAGAAGAAAAGATGGGGAAGACCCTAGAACTCATTGGTACAGGAGACAACTTCCTGAACAGAACACCAACCAGCACAGACTCTAAGAGCAACAATCAATAAATGAGACCTCATGAAACTGAAAAGCTTCTGTAAAGCAAAGGACACGTCATCAAAACAAAATGACTGCCTACAGATTGGGAAAGAATCTTCACCAACCCTTTATCTGACAGAGGGCTAATATCCAGTATATGTAAAGAACTAAAGAAGCTGAAAAGCAGCAAATCAAGTAATCCAATTAAAAAAAAATTGGGAACAGAGTTAAACAGACAACTCTCTGTAGAGGAATATCGAATGGCAGAGAAACACTTAAAGAAATGCTCAACCTCATTAGCCATTAGGGAAATGAAAATTAAAACGACCCTGAGATTTCACCGTACACCCATCAGAATGGCCAAGATGAAAAACTCAAGTGATAACACATGATGGAGAGGCTGTGGAGAAAGGGGAACCCTCCTCCACTGCTGGTGGGAATAGGATATAACTTTAAATGTCAAATCATTTAAATGTAATATATAAATATTTTATTTGTCTTTCCTCCGGCCCACAAACCAAATAATTCGTTATATAATATTATAAAAAATATAGCTGCTTAATAAATTGCAACAAACTTAAAAACTTATGCATAGAATATATTTGGACCCCAACTCTAATGTTCTTTATAACACGAGATTTTAAAAATTGCTTCCTTACGATACTCATGCTTTCTATAAAAGAAAAAAAAATCACAGAAGTACTTCGTGTAGAAGCGGTTTTTATTACGGTGATTATAGGAAAGTGTCTCCTTTTATTAGGTATGAAATATCTTCCCCTAGACCAACCAACAGGAGGTATTAGTTCTGCTCTCGAGAACTCTGCAGTACAACAGTACAAGTCTAATCTGTCTTCCACATGACAGCCTTTCACATATTTGAAGGCAGCTTGCACTGCTCTGCTAAGCCCTTAATCTATATATTCCTGTGGTGCAACTATATTTTTGTCAACTCCAGTTATTCTTTTATGATGGCCTATGAGGTTCTTTCTTGTCATCTGTTAGCATTAGTTTGTCAGTGCTCAGTTTCAAGTCATTCTTCACTTGGAATAATCGATCCTGAGATGAATGAACATGAGGCAAAAAAAGGAGTTACCACAGAAGTTGAGTAAGAGTATTCCTTTAAAAACATCCAGCATCACTTTCTATCTCTTTAATTTTCAATTGCTATGTTGTAAATGATCTCTAAATTTAAGGCATGCTACAATAAGCATTTAGTCAAGTACATGAATGTTGAGGGTGAGATTTCTGTAATAATATGCATAGGAGAGGGCAATGATCCTCTGATCCATGATTCCTAATACCTCTTCTGGGAGAACTTTAATACCTGAGATGACTAGGGTTGTTAATTTGCTAAAAATATTCAGAAGCTTCTTGGTGTTTTGTTGAGCACTGGTTGGGAGAATTCAAAAGACAGTCAGAGTGGGAACTGTAGTTATGCCTTAAGTTCTTCAGAGCCTAGTGGCTGAGTTCTAAAAGATAGTATGCATAGAAATATAGGAAAAAAAATATCATCAGGGGTTGGTATTCTCCAATTGGGTGTGCCTTTGCTTGTTCCAGATGTTGGTTGGGTATTTCATCAATCTCTGCTTTATGTTTATCCCTGAATGTCATGCAGGCAGGGTAAATTTAGGGTCAAAGTTTTTGTGGCTGGGTTGGTGTCCCCCTCCCTCTACTAGACTAGTCTAGTTAGAGAGTGTCCTCTTCATTTCCTTTAGCCTGTGCTACTAGGAGTCTCTGCTTGAGTCCCCCTCATATTCTCCCAGGAGCCCACCCTGACTTAGGTCTCCAGCTTTTCACAGAGATTCCTCCACCCTCTGTTTCTTTTTTCTCTTCTCTCTTTCTCTCTGTCTCTGTCTCTCTTTTTCCTTCTCTCTTTTTCTCTCTTCAGATCTAATCTCTACCCTCTTAACTCTCTATGCCCCTTCTCATACCTGGTTCTCTCTCTTCAACTATGACGTCTTTATATTCTGTCTCCCCTTCCAAGAGAGACTTAGCCTTTAAATCCTCCTTTACATCCTCTATTAAATCCAAAAAGAGAAGAAGAAAGCAGAAGCTGAGCAATTTTTTTTCTGATGTTTTCTGACCTGTCCTCAGAAGATCTGCAAGACCACTTTAGGAACATACCATTGATTATAATTAAGTTTGCAAGACAACTTCAGATAGCAGTACAAGGTTATTGCATTCTGCTCTTGATGAAAGAGGAAAGACCAGTGGGTTTGCTTGTATGACATTTGAAAAATACAGTTTACCCCAGGATGGCTTCCAGTCACAATATCTAGCTACTCAACTCTTCAGAAGACCCAAAAAGTCTAATTTTATATAACACTTAGATTGCAAAATGACATTTCATAGTTATAACCAGGACTCTTTTCTGGTTCAATTTTTCCTTTGCTACTTGTATTCATGTTAATGCTTATAGATTAAAAAGTTACCATACTTCAACAAACTCAACATATAAGGATAATTCAAATATGGAATCACCATAGTCAATATTCATGTAGAAAGCTGAAATGGGAAGTCTACTCTTTATTCTTAAGAACTGTGGAGTTTATCTATGGACCTTACTGGTCTCAAAGAAATTTTTATTTTATATTGCTCTTGTCATCTTTAGTAAAACCTGACACATTCCCTTTAATGCAAGGTTTCTTATATATCAATTTATAGTCTTTTCTATAAAATGTAGGACACATTCACAAATCTCTTCCTGACAATCTACTTCGTACTGGGTATTCTTAGTCAGAAGTGGGCCAGAATCTCTGAAGTTATTAGAAATCGATGCTTCTACAATGAGTGGCCCAGAAGCACACACTCAACAACCTTAGAGATTTCTCTGCTTGTTTGAACAAGTTCATGAATAATCCCTTCCTATTTCCAGGAAGTTTTCAGACAGAGATTT
Source organism: Psammomys obesus (assembly GCF_907164565.1). Taxonomy (NCBI): domain Eukaryota; kingdom Metazoa; phylum Chordata; class Mammalia; order Rodentia; family Muridae; genus Psammomys; species Psammomys obesus. The sequence goes on from NW_026585797.1 coordinate 11,994,547, forward strand.
TTCCATTGTATTTTACATTCATTTTTTTATGAGGTCATAGTTTTCCAACAACAAAGCTGGGTTTCTGGGTCCCTTTACAATTTTGAATGTATTACCCATTTTGAGCAGTATAAAAAAAAAGGAAACATTTTTATTTCAAAATGTTAACAGTTTGCCTTTTCCCATATATCCTAGTTTAAGTTAAATTGCTTATTTTTAAAAATCTCTTTTAAAACTGATCTTCCCCTTTTATCTTACGCCTTATACACTTAAATACATCTCTTCGTATTTTTGAAATTCATCAAGGCAGTTTATAGTGAATTCTTCTATTTTAACAGATATGTATTTATATTCCATGTTACTATATCTAACAATCTTGTCAAACTTTGTTCAAGTAGATAAGAAATGTCAACTTTCTTCTGGCTGATTCTCTTTCTCTCAGTCCTGTCAAACCATCCTGGGTTTCTGCCTGTGATCAAGTCCCCATTCAGTATTAGTTTTGTTGTTGTTGTTGTTTGTTTGTTTGTTAGTTTTTCATGATTTTCAATGTTCAGATAACAAACTGAATCAAATTATTGTTTTCTGCAAATCAAACTGCCCGAGCATAGTATAAAACAAAATCCTGTATTTAGTTACCTAATTATATAATCAAGAATTTGAACAGGGAGAGGAAAAGAAAGTTTACTCCCCTTTCACATGTTTATGAACTCAGGAAAAGAACTGAACAAGAGGGGAACTTTTATGTGACTCTGGGATATTATTGCTGAGGAGTCTTTCACATGAGTGTCTGGTCAAAATAAATGGGCTGAAGTATTACATTCAGTTGAAGTGGCCCAGGTTCTCACTGTTTAGCAGCAGAAGACAGAGAGCAATCTCAGAGTGGCAGTGCCCGGAAACCAAGTACCTCCTGAAACAGACAGATGTCAGTCTCAGAGGCCAGCATAACTAAGCTGTGCCACCTCTGCCTAAATGTAAGTCGTAATTCTAACATGGATTACAAGGCTACATCCTTGGTGGGTAACTAGGAAAGCCAAAAGACAATAAGAAATGGGGATTATAGTCATGTTTTTAAAGCAAAATCATCTAAACTTGGTTACTTGATAATATGCAACATAGCTCCAAAGTGACTACTATGGTTTATTTTGCAAAGATCATGTGCAAATTAGGGTCTCTGTGTGATTTTTAGCTTTTTGTGTTTTTTGGAGACAAGGTCATATTACATATCCTATACTACTTTAAATTTGTGATTCTAAAACCTTAGCTTCTTGTGTGCTACTCTCACAAGCTCATGTCATAGGATCCGGTTTTGACATAATTTCAACATGAGATTTTTTTCAAATGTTCTCTGGAATTTCAAAAACTATTTATTAAATTGACTTTCAATTAAAATACACATCCCATAAATGAAATCCTAAGAACTCTATTGCATTCTCTCTAATGAGGAAAGATCAACTCCACAAAAGTAGTATCAACAAATGTTTTAGACAGCAAATTTCTGCCAAGTAGACTTGACCTATTAACTTCTTGACCTGTTAAGTTACCAAAAACTGAAGTAAGTTGTTTCATTTGAGGGCATATAATTTTTTAAAAATATATTATTTTATATGTATGGGTTTTTGTCCACATGTATATATGTGTATCATGTGCATGGTTCTTATCCACAAAGGTTAGAAGATATTGTTCAATACCCTGGAACTTGAGTTAGAACATGGTTATGAGCCACCATGTGAATACTAGAATTTGATCTCTGATCTTTTGCAAGATTAGCTAGTGTTGTTGAACATTTAGCCATCTTTCTAGCCCTGTCACATCAGGCTTAAGGAATGAATAGACAATGTATAGACAATCAAGATAAACTACAGAATAATGACAAGAGTAAGGAACTAATAATCATTCTACCTATTTAAGCAATTAGTGAAAAGAAATCCTAATTCCATGCTTAATATGGGGGAAATTATTCCATTTGCCTAAGACATTTATGTGACTAGAACATTTCTAAGGATTCAAAGTACCTTGTAGCAGAACTCTGTACATAACATTGTGGTCTATCAATCTTGTTTCTGTTTCTTGAGAACAGATATTACATATTTTAAAATAAAATGAACTGTGGTACATCTGGTCTGGTAAATAACTGTTCTCAGAGGCACCAGGTATAAACCAACTTTATGCATCTTCATATCTGTGCTTACAATATAACTGCTCAGTTGTTTTTCTTTTTTTCTCCTGGCCCTGTATAAAACATTGAGCTTTTTAAATAAAATAACCACATTCTTCTCTTAGAAACTCTGACTTATCTAATGACAAATCATTTTTTCTCATTTGTTCTGTTTCTGGAACCTGGTTTTACTGTTTTTAGACTCCTATGTTTTTTTTTTTCTTCCAACCACAGCATCTACCATCTGGGAATGTACCTATACACTTTATCATGTGAGTTTGCCTTGACCATTTTTCTTAACTTGGGTTCCTCTTTATTTTGTTAAAAAATACTGGTGGAATTCCTGAAGTCTCTCCATTTCTTTTCTTAGGCAGCCCACTAGAATAATGTCATAAGAGAGGCAATTTTTCACCCTCTGCAGGCCACAAATAAGAAATTATTCTTCTCTATTTAAAAACCTAAACACATCCCAGCAGAAGTTCTATGTTATATCCATAGATGGTCCTTGGTTGAGTGCAAGTAGTTTTCCAAAGCAAGGGGAACAAGGACTATTTCTAACAGGATCTCAAGGGCAGGCTCTTTGTCCATCCCCCCCCCCCCCCACCAGGCGAGGAGCAGTCCTGTTAGGCCACAGAGGAGGACTTTGCAGCCAGCCTTGAAGATACCTGATAAAACAGGGTCAAATGAAAGGGGAGGAGGTCCTCTCCTATCAGTGGACTTGGAAAGGGGCAGGGAGGAAGACCAGGGAGGGAGTTGGGGAGGGGGAGGGAATGAGGGAGTGGGATACAGCTGGGACACAGAGTTAACAAATTGTAACTAAAAATAAAATTAAAATTAAAAAAAAACAAAAACAAAAAACTAAACACACCAGTAACTTGACACTAACTCTTTTTGAACACTCGGTGGTTGATTCAACTCAGCTGTTCTGACCTAAATTAACTCTCCAACCTGACTGATTCAAATTGGCTTCCTGCTGTTTGGGTGGGGTCTTCCTGTTTTTGCTGAGTGTACCACATCTGTTGCTGTTACTTGCTGTTTGCTGCTGCTGCTGTGGGTTGCTACTTTGCTGTTTGGCCTGGTGACTAATATCCTGATGACAAAGACTGGTAAATCCCCAAAGAACCCAATGACCCTAATCAGCAGGAAGTAGCTGAAAGAGGTCCATAGCCTCTTTCCCTACCAGTCTCCCACCTAAATGGGAAAGGAGGTAGAGGTGTTAAAGAACATTAAATAAACTAGGTGTTTAAAAAATCCAAGCCTTCAGGTTGATGTAATTCAGTAGTTTTTTCTTTCTTCTTTTCTATAATCCAGTGTTATTCAGCAACAGTTGTTCCTGCCTCATTGACATTCAAAAAAATTTAAAGTTGATGAAGCATTATTCAGTATATTCCTGGGAGTTCTTATTCCTCCTTTCTGTTCATTAAGCATTTCACTTTAGGTGTGATTAGATTTTTTTAAAACTGCTTGACCTCTTGGAATATATGGAATACCTGTACTATGTTCTGTTATAATATGCAAAAAGGGTTCATCTTAATGGAAACCACATTGGTCTTGGCAATTAAGCATATACCCGTGATGGCCACCACTTCCAAAAAATGTTCAACTGCAGAATCAGCCATTTCAGAACTAAAAGCAAATGCCCACTGAAATCCTGATTATATATTAATTTATATGATGTCCAAATTTCAGTTTCCCAAATCCTGCAAAGTGGAACACATATATCTGACAAATTTCATTTCCTTGGTTACTCTTATCATTAATTTCAGCAGCTAATGGAACTTGGTTATATAAAGAACAAGACAGATATCTTTTTCATTTTTATTTATTTATTTTTTACTTATTACAATTTAGTCACTTTTTATCCCAGCTGTAGCCCTCTCCGGTGTCCCCTCTCAATCACACACTTCCTCCTTCTTTTTCTATTCCTCTTTCCAAGTCCACTGATTTTTATTTTTTTTTATAATTTTTTTAGCTTTTTGCCAAGTTTAGAATAATTATTCTCTAAACTTTTTCTGTTAAAACGATGTTTTTAATGAAATTCTGAAGCTTCTAGCATATTTCCTATTAATAGTTGGTCAATATCTTCATCTTCTTGTGCCAGTGGGTCAGGCAATCTTATATGAGATCAACTATGTATGATGAAAAAAATGGATAAATTCTGTTTCAAATAGTCTGTCACTGTTATATAAATAATAACATTAAGGAGCTGGAGAGATGTTTCAGCAGTTGAGAATACTGGCTGCTCTTCTAGGGACCATGGGTTCAATGTTCAGCACTCAAATGACAGCTCAAAGCTGTCTGTCAACACAGTTCCAGGGCATCTGACACCCTCCCCCAGACATACATGCAGGCAAAACACCAATGCACATAATTTTAATAAATAATAAAAAACAAAATAATGATGTTAATTCTGAATGTTAAGAATAATTTAAGTAGTTTCTATATGTAACACAACCCTCTCTACAAATTGTGAGTCAGTAATTACATTGATAGTTTCAGAAAAATCTGAGAAAGCCACAAGACTTTCATATAGCTCTGATTTTTGTACCAAAGTATTGGGCTTTGAATTACTTTACTTATATTTCCTGATGTATAACCTGTCATTCCTGATTTATTTCATCAGTATAAAATGTAAAAGCTTCATAAATTGGCATCCTTTCTACTATATGGGAAGAATCCAATTAGTTCCTTTTATGAACTGGAGTTCCTTGGTTTGGGAAGTTATTAATTTCTCCAAAATAATTGCTACAATCTCTTTGTTAATCATCATTAATTACCCATAATGCGGTAACTTCAGTATTAGCATAAGGTATTATGTTTTCTGCTAGATCTGTTTGAAAGTCTTATTCATTGTTTTATAATTACATGAGAAAACTTTTCAACAATAAGTTTTTAATTGTTTACTCTGTTTATGTGCTGAGAAGATCTATTCTAAGATGTTGTCTTCTCTCTGCATTATGAGTCCAATATGGGAATGAGTAGAAGGCAAGATAACTAAATTAAAGGTAAGTTTGGCATCTAGGTAGTTCCCATGTGTGTTCTGTAATTTTTACTCTACTTGAGTAAATTCTTTCTCTGCATTATCTGTTAATTGTCTAGGATTATTATTTAAGTTTGAATCACCTTGTAAAGTTTGAAACAAATTCCTCAACTTTTGCACAGTTAGTCCAATAGTAGGCTATAACCAGTTAATATCTAATAGCTTTTGAAGGTCACTAAGGGTTTGTACCTATCTCTTCTGATTTGTATTTTTCATGGTTGACACTTTTGTTGACTTAATTTGAATCCTAGGTAGTTGATAGAATCTCCTCTTTGTGTTTTTTAGGAGCATCTGTCAATCCAACTACGTAAAATCTTTTTAGCTTCATTAATCACACTCTCTAATGCATTTGCCTCAGAATAGGCCAACAAAATATCATCAATATAATGGTAAATTATGGATTGAAGAAATTGTTAATGATTATGTCTAGTGGCTGTTGTATGAAACAATGACACAAAGTTGGACTATTTAACATTCCTTGAGGAAGAACTTTCTATTGGTATTTTCTCATAGGTTGAGCATTGTTATAAGTAGGTACTGTAAAAATAATTTTATTTTAACTATCATTCTCTTAGGAGAATAGTAAAGAAGCATTCTCTTGAATCTATTATTATTATAGACTATATTTTCAGTAAAAAAGAAATTAAGGGATTTCTAGCCTGTAATAGACCTATAAGTTGGATAATTTTATTTATACCCCTTAAGTCAGTCAAAATTCTCCAGTTACCAGGCTTCATTTGAATGACAAATCCAGGAGAATTACAAGGATTTGTAGACTGTTTTGTATGGTCTTTCTTTTCTATCTAGTGAAAGTGCTCTGTCATTGATTGATGAGGTACTTGTAGCTAAGGCCAGTGCAGTGTTGCCTTCTGTAATACCTAATATAGTTGTCTGCAATTTGTTTCTCTGTAGATTACTGACAGAAACTACTTGGCTCATGTTGTTTGTTACTGAGGGAGTTTCCATATTGAAAGGATTATCTCATAGGGAGTTTCCAATTGATAAGGGATTACCTCAGATACTTCTTGCTAAGCTACATTCATTGGTACAAAGCATAGCTTTACTGAACATTCTTGCATATATTATATTATTAGTCAATACCTACACTTACCAAACACTTCATATTTTAACAGGACCCTAGTCTAGTTGTTTATTTTGTGAATTTTTACCATTCTCTGACCTTGGGTAACTGGGAAAAGCTACAGTGGGTGGTCAACTTTCCTTGATTTCATCAATTTCATTCAATGGGCTTTCTATCTTTTTTGTTGTTGTTTTTCTTTTTTATTGTAAATTTTATTTTTTTATATTAATCACAGGTTATTTACTTTGTATCCCAGCCTTAGCACCCTCCCTTATTCCCTCCCAATTCCCCCCTCCCTCCCTTATCTCCTTCCTACCCCTTTCCAAGTCCACTGATAGGGGAGGACCTCCGCCCCTTCCATCTGACCTTAGCTTATCAGGTATAGGCCACAAGGACATTGGGCTTTCTATCTTGATCCTCAATTTCATAGGTTCACAAGAACTTCCTGTTGTTTTGGCTCAAGCTTTGTTTTTTATATATTTTTTTAAATTTCTTTTTTTTATTTTTTATTTTTATTATTAGTTACATTTTTATTAACTCTGTATCCCAACTGTATCCCGCTCCCTCATTCCCTCCCAATCCCACCCTGCCTCACTCATCTCCTCCCTGCTCCTTTCTAAGTCCACTGATTGGGGAGGACCTCCTCCCTCAACTTTCATCTGACCCTGTTTTATCAGATGTCTTCAGGACTGGCTACAAAGTCTTCCTCTGTGGCCTAGCAGGACTGCTCTTCCCTTGGGGGGTGAGGTCAAAGAGCCTGCCATTGAGTTCATGTCAGAAATAGTCCCTGTTCCCCTTACTAGGAAAACCAATTGGTTACTGAGCTACTATGGGCTTCATCTGAGCAGAGGTTCTAGGTTATATCCATACATGGTCCTTGGTGGAGAGTCAGTCTCAGAAAAGACCCCTGTGCCCAGATATATTTGGTCCTTGTGGAGTTCCTATCCTCTCCAAGTCATAACTCCCCCTTCTTTCATATGATTCCCTGTACTCTGCCAAAAGTGGTTATGAGTCTTAGTATCTGGTTTGATACAATGAAAGATAGAGTCCTTCAGAGGCCCTCTGTGGTAGGCTCCTGTCCTGTTACTTGTTTTCTCCTACATCCTATGCCCATCCCATTTCTCTTTCTATGTGAGGATTGATCATCTTACCTCGGGTCTTCTTTCTTGTTTCTCTTTTTAGGTGTATAGATTTCATTATGTTTATCATATCTTATGCATCTATATAAGTGAGTATATACCATGTGTGTCTTTCTCCTTCTGTAATACCTCACAGAATGATCTTTTCTAGATCCCACCATTTGCCTGCAAATTTCATGATTTTCTCTTTTTTGATTGCGGAGTAGTATTCCATTGTGTAAAAGTACCACAATTTCTGTATACATTCCTCTATTGATGGACATCTGGGTTGTTTCCAGGTTCTGGCTATTACAAATAAAGCTTCTACAAACATAGTTGAGCAAATGTCCTTATTGTGTACTTGAGCAACATTTGGATATATGTCTAGTAGTGGTACAGCTGGGCCTTGAGGAAGCACTATTCCTAATTGTCTGAGAAAGCGCCAGATTGATTTCCGAAGTGGTTGTACAAGTTTACAAACCCACCAGAAATGGAGGAGGGTTCCCCTTTCTCCACAATCTCTCCAGCATATATTGTCATTTGACTTTTTAATTTTATCCATTTTGATGGGTTTAAGATGAAATCTCAGGGTCATTTTAATTTGCATCTCTCTGCTGGCTAAGGATGTTGGGCATCTCTTTAAGTGTTTCTCTGTCATTCTATATTCCTCTACAGAGAATTCTCTGTACCCCATTTTCTAATTGGATTACTTGGTTTGTTGCTTTTTAACTTCTTTAGTTCTTTATATATTCTGGATATCAGCCCTCTGTTAGATATAGGGTTTGTGAAGATCCTTTCCCAGTCTGCAGGCTGTCATTTAATTACAGCTTATTCATTTCCTATCCCCCCATAGCTCCCTCTCTCCTCCCCACCCAATCTCACCTTCTTTACCTCTTCTTCAGCCATGCCCACCCCCAGTATACTGATAGGTTCCCTTCCTTCTGACCCTAGCTTATCAGGTCTCATCAGGAGTTGTTGCATTTTCTTCCTCTGTGGCCTGGTAAGGCTGCTCCCCCCTCAGGGGGAGGTCATCAAAGAGCAAACCACTGAGTTCATGTCAGAGACAGTCCCTTTTCCCATTACTGTGGAATTCACTTGAACACTGTATTGCAATGGGCTACATCTGAGCAGGGGTTCGAGGTTATCTCCATGAATGGTCCTTGGTTGGAATATCAGTTTCAGAAAAGACCCCTGTGGCCAGACTTGTTGGTTCTGTTGCTCTCCTTGTGAAGCTCCTGTCCTCTCCATGTCTAACTACTACCTACTTCTTTCATAAGATTCCCTGTACTCTGCCCAAAGGTTGGCCATTAGTCTCAGCATCTGCTTTGATACCATTCAGGGTAGAGCCTTTCAGAGGCCCTCTGTAGCAGGCTCCTGTCATGTTCCCTGTTTTCTCCTTCTTCTGATGACCATCCTCTTTGCCTTTCTGAATGGGGATTGAGCATTTTAGTCAGTCCTCCTTCTTGATTAGTTTCTTTAGGTGTTGGTCAAGATTTTGTACTATCAGAGTTAATTTTTCTTGCTGTACACTAATTTTTCTTGTTGTACAGTTATCTTTTCAATCTTTTTAAAGAGTAGATATATAAAGATTGAAGTTAAAGGAAAGAAGGTGTCTTTTTCTGTTGGTCACAGTTGCAGTAAATACTGGGATTTTTTTTCAGCAACAATTCTACTCCATCAAGTGCTACCCTTGCTTTTAAGGGATCTGAAATGAATTTTACCATTTTTTTAATTCAAAAAAGCCTGTCTGTATAATTAAAATTACCTTTTGAGGTAGCTTACAAGATTTACTGTTTCTAAGGCTCCTGTAGCTCCAGAGATTCTGGAGTCTCTTTGGATTTCCAACTGAACTTTAAGAACTAATGCTTTTTCTGGAGATGATCCCAGGTGAATATCTCCTCTGTGGCTTTCTGTCAGATGACTCCTGTCCTTTGCAACATTTCTATCATATATCCTCTGCTTTTATCAATGCTGTTGGGCTTTTGTCTTCTCCAGTCATGTTAGATTTTTTCCTTCCAGCTGTGCTGAACTCTAGATGTAAATAACTGTAAACCTGTCATGGTAATCAACTCTTGGTAAAACACCACTCCTTTCTCTGTGCTGCTCTTCAGTAACCTCTCATAATAACCTTGCTCTCTTATTATGAGAGTTGGGAATATCCTGTTCTTGACTCCTTCTGTTAAATCTTTCTGTGATTTATCCCTTTGCCCCTCAATTAGATCTCACTTCCAAAGTGTATAGCTTTCTTCTATACACTAAGTTAACCCTCATTGTTTGGGATTACATGTATGTACTAAGGGCATGTCAGTATTTCAACCACATCATACTTTATTCCAGAGTATGTGTGCATTTTAGCTGGGATCACATTTCAACAAACCACCTTGACTTGCTTGCTTTCAATAATTTTTTCCCTCTGCTCTACATATATGTCCTTTTCTATTCTCCTACTAAATAAATCTTCAAATTCACCGATTTTGTAAACTATCTGTAATGATTAATATTATCAACATTGTCTAAGCATCTTATAAAACACTTTCTAGATGAATTATTTTGAGTGGAAAATTTAATTTTAAGAGTGAGCAGCACCACTCTAGGTGCTGGTGTGTAGAAGAAAGCAAACTGAGCACCAACATTCATCTCTCTTCTCTCTATGTCTATGCAATGTTGAGCAGCCAATGTGGGTGCACATTTCTGCTGCCATGCTGTCTTTGTCTATATTGACCATACATAGCCTCAGCCTATAAGCCAAGATAAACCCAGCCTGCCTTAAGTTGATTTTTTGTTCTTTTGTCATAGTAAGATAACCAATAAGCCTTTTTTCCCTACAAAGCACTCTGAACGCTATTAGGGATAAAGCTTTCCATTCAGTCCCACATTGGTTTCTCCATGTTCTTTGACTTAATATATGGTTTTATCAGCAAAGAGGTCGTACCCATAAGTTATGGAGACTAACCAAGAGATATGGCAAAAGCCTGTAATATTTGGGGATCTGTGGGGTTTCACGAACTAGGGCTTCCAATAAAGATAACCTATTCCTTACGTTAGGCTTTCTATTTATTAGCTTGTAGTATATAGTGAGGCACTGCTGTTATAGGCTAGCCAGATTAAAGCTTTTTTTACATATGTATAGTTCATAATTTTGATAGCTTTTGTAGTAGAAGTTTTCCTTTTGAGGTTTTGAGAAGGACTTCAGTGTTTTTGTTCTTCTCCATGTTACCCCCTTTATCCACTGCTTCTATCCATGACACAAAAGTAAGGGAGAAAAACAATGGAGCAGAAAGAGTGATTGTCTTTTAGATTTGCAAGACACTGAAAAGTTATTGCAAGATGACTTGATGTCATTGCATAAACAACGAATGAAAGTTCTTATATATTTAACAACTTTTTATACTGTTACTATTTTAGATTTTGCCATTAGAGTAAATACCTACCTCAATATTACTTTAGACTTAAGACCTTTTATTTATACATAGTCACACGCATATTTATATGTGTATTCGATGAATTTTGCTGTAATCTTTTATGAATGTCTAAAACTGGTTTATTTGCTTTTTATTGCTGAAAACTAATAGTGTTTTGGTTATTTGGGGCAGCAATTTTGTATTAGATCTGTGTTTTGTGGTGACTTAATAATAGTCTGCAAGTTTTTTTCTTTATTTTCTGAACAAATTCTCTGCAAGGCCTTTCAATTTTAATAACGAAAGTGTCATAACCTTCCTTTTCATAAATTGTGCTTTTTATGTTGTGCTGAAAGTTCACCATCAAATCCAGTCACTTGATTTTTCTCCTAATATGCCACTATATGGCTTACACATTTTCATATTTTAAGCTAGTCTTTGTGAACAATACAAAAGCCTGTGTCTATATTGATTTTGATTGCAAACTGAAATTTTATTGTAGTCCAACTGCCAAATATTAAGAGATTTATTATAAGTATCTACTTCTAATTTTCTCTTTTGTGGAATCAATTGGCCTGTCCTTTTGTTTTTTTTTTTTTCCTAATGTCATATGATCTTAATTTTTTGTAACATCATAATAATAGTTCAAATTCAGCTACTATGAGTGTAAACTTTCTTTATTGGACTTTTTTTCAACTTTATTTAGGGAATTTTGTTTTCTCTTATTTCTTTTTTTATTCTGTCTTCTTTTCTTTACTTTTTTTCTTTTGATTTAAAATCTAAACTTTATAATAAGTTTGAAATTTTTCTCAGAGAAACTTTCTCTAATTTTGTGTTGAACTGAGTGCTGTACAGGTCAATATAGAAGAATTAAAATCATAACAGTAATTGGATCCAAATTAATATTTAGGAACAGCTAATTTTTCTAGTCATAACAAGATCATCCAAGTCATGGAGTAGAGATTGTTTTAAAGATCTATGGAATAATAAACTAGATTCACCTCTCATGCTGTACTGGAATCTATAGACTTTTGTGTAACTGTATTCATACTACAGTGAAACACTGTGTGAATGTAACCTGCAGTTCTTCATTTGACCTCCAACATGTGCTCTAAATGAGTAAGCCCTAAAAGTGAATTGTTTAAAATTGCTTTTTTTGGTAGGCTAATGTGGAATGACCACATTTATTGTAAGAAAAATTAATGCAATAAATCTAAAGATGTTTTCTAATCTATTTTATCATTTTCATTGGTGGTCTCTATTTCCTCAGAATTTCTCTGTCTCTTTATCTCTCTCTTTCAAAATATGATTATATAATTGTTTGTATAGGTGAATATTATTGATTTACAATTTAAATATCAGCTTGGTTTTACTTGCTAAATGCTTTAGGAATATTATTTTCAACTTCTTTGATATTTCTATGTAGGAAATAATTTCTGTGAAAAAAAATTAGTTTTGTCTGTTTTCAAACGACTCACTTTTCTTCTCTTTTCATATTATATTAGTCATGATTTCTAGCTTTGTGTACTTTGTCACCATAATGGTGGAGATTGCTTTGTTCTCAGCAGCAATGTAAATCACCTTGATTCTCAGAACTAAGTGTCATTTTATTTAGAAAGTTTATGAAAAAATAATTTGTTAAGTGTAGTTAATTTCTGGTATTCCTTATTTCCTGGGAGCTTTGGCAATGATTGAGTGCTATGATTTTGAGTGCAATGATTTTGTCGGTTTGTTCTATTATATTTTGCCATTTTCCTTTATGATCTTTCTATAGTTTTTGCCTTGAATGATATTAATTAAGCACTTATAAATATAAGGCACTTGCCAACATAATAATATGTGGAATGATTAATTTTAATTATTTAAGTGCACTGGGATAAAAATATTAAATGTTATTGCTCTATCCTATATTAGGAGTATAATACTTACATTCATATTAGGTTTCTTAGGGTTATCATTTTGAAACTTTAAAACCCTGAACATTTATGTCTGCAACATTAAGATGTGCACTGGAGTGCTTATATGGTGATAACCCAAATACACGATATTTTCATGGTGTTCATGCTTACCTAGTCAGAAAATAATATACTTGCTCTTTCTGAGCTTTCAGGTTCTTTTTTTTTTTTTTCTTCCTGGATTTTTTTTTTTTTTGTTCTTATTAAATGCAGTTCTACATTGATGAATACATTCATAGTATGAAAGGTATTGCTCAAAAGTATTTCCTGTTGTAATTGGAGTTAATTGCTTTTATAACAGCTTGCTCGAGGTGTAAATGGAAGAGAACTAGCTGCTGGAGGCTTTCAAATAAGGCAGTCTTGTATAGCTGTGCCTATTGAAGGGAAGGAAGAAAAAGAAGGATGGCCATATTCTACCACTAAGAACCAAACAAAAGGCATAAAACAGGCATGAAAATGCCCAGAAAAAATACACCAATTCAAGTAGCAGAGTACAATGCAAGAGGCTGTTTGAGAAATGGTAAGTTGTATAAGAAAAGCAATGAATTATCTCAATAAAAATAACACAAACAGAAATGTGATAGATTTGTAGGAAGAGGAATGTTTAGAGAAAATAGAAAATTGCTATAGTTTTAAGAAAGAAAACCAGGTTTAATACTCTGAATCTTGCTCCTACTTCAAATATTGAAATATTGATTTATTGTCACCAATATTATTAATTTAAGCATGACTTATATTCAATAACAAGTGCTAGATTGTGATAAAAAAGTATAGATAACTTGGACATTGAAAAGCATCCTTTCCTGATATGCAAAGAAGGTTTAGTAAAGCAATTTGCCAAAACTCAAACTCACAGACCAAGAGAGGCAATTAAAAACAAATAGATCTTCAAAATCTAAATGAAATGGACAATTTTCTTGGTAGACTTCATCTACCAAAATTAAGTCAAGATCAGATAAAAACACTGAATAGTCCTATATCCCACAAGGAAATGGAAGCAGTCATCAACAGTCTGACCTCCAAAAAAAACCCTGGGCCAGATGGTTTCAGAACAGAATTCTACCAGACCTTCAGAGAATTGCTAACTCCAATCCCCCTCAAACTATTCTACAAAATAGGAACAGAAGGAACATTACCAAACTCATTCTATGAAGCCACAGTCGCTTTGATAACTAAACCACACAAAGACCCAATAAAAAGAGAACTTCAGACCTATCTCTCTTATGAACATTGATGCAAAAATACTCAATAAAATACTGGCAAACAGAATCCCAGAACAAATAAAAGATATCATCCACCATGACCAAGTAGGCTTCATCCCAGGCCTGAAAGGGTGGTTCACTATATAGAAATCCATCAATGTAATTCACCATATAAAGAAACTGAAGGAGAAAAACCACATGATCATCTCCTTAGATGCTGAAAAAGCATTTGGTAAAATCCAACACCCATTCATGTTTAAAGTCTTGGAGAGATCAGGGATACAAGGCATATATCTAAACATAGTAAAGGCAATATACAGCAAGCATATAGCCAACATCAAGCTCAATGGAGAGAAACTCAAATCAATCCCACTGAAATCAGGGACAAGTCAAGGCTGCCCACTCTCTCCACATCACTTCAATTTAGTACTTGAAGTCTTAGCTAAAGAAATAAGAAAACTAAAGGAGATCAAGAGGATACAAATTAGAATGGAAGAGGTCAAAGTTTCACTATTTGCAGATGATATGATAGAATACATGACCCCAAAAATTCAACCAGTGAACTCCTTCACCTGATAAATACCTTCAGCAAAATCAACACAAAAAAAATTAGAACCCCTCCTGTATACCAAAGATGAAAGGGCCCAGAAAGAAATCAGGGCAACAAAACCCTTCACAAAACCCACTAATAACATAAAGTACTTTGGGATGACTCTAACTGAGCAAGTGAAAGACCTTTTTGAAAAAACTTCAAGTCTCTGAAGAAAGAAATTGAAGAAGATATCAGAAAACAGAAAGATCTCCCATGCTCATGCATCGGTAGGATTAAGATAGTGAAAATGGATATTCTGTGGAAAATAATCTACAGATGCAATACAATTCCCATCAAAATTCCAACACAATTTTCAAAAGACATTGACAGAAAATTTCTCAACTTCATTTGGAGAAAAAAAAAACCCCAGAATTTCCAGAATTATCCTGTGCAACAAGAGATCGTCTAGAGGCATCTCTATCCTTGATCTCAAGTGGTAATACAGAACAATAGTAATAAAAACTTCATGATACTGTCATAGCAACAGAATGGTGGATCAATGGAGCTGAATAGAAGACCCAGAAATAAACCAAAACATCTACAAATACTTAAGTTTTGACAAAGAAGCCAAAACCTTTCAATGGAAAAAAAGACAGTATTTTTAACAAATGGTGCTGGTCCAACTGGATGTCTACATGCAGAAAAATAAAAATAGATCCATATTTATCACCATGCACAATGCTTAAGTCCAAGTGGATCAAAGACCTCAGCATAAAACCAGACACACTAAATTGGTTTGAAGAAAAAGTGGGGAAGAGTCTAGAACTCATTCACACAGGAAACAACTTTGTGAACACAACACCAATAGCACAGGCTCTAAGAGCAACAATCAATAAATGGGACCTCATGAAACTGAAAAGCTTCTGTAAAGCAAAAGATACTGTCAGCAGAACAAAACAACAGCCTACAGACTGGGAAAGGATCTTCACCAACCATATATCTGATAGAGCGCTGATATCCAGAATATATAAAGAACGAAAGAAACTAAAAAGCAATAAATCAAGCAATCCAATTAAAACAAGGGATACAGAGCTAAACAGAGAATTCTCTCTGCAGAGGACTATAGAATGGCAGAGAAGTACTTAAAGAAATCCTCAATGTCCAATGTACTACAATTTCTTTATCCATTCCTCCTTTGAGGGACATTTGGATTGTTTCCAGATTCTGGCTATTACGAATAAAGCTGCTACGAACATGGTTGAACAATTGTCCTTGTTGTGTACTTGAGCATATTTTGGATATATGCTTAGGAGTGGAATAGCTGGATCTTGAGGGAAGACTATTTCTAATTGTCTGAGAAAGTGCCAGATTGATTTCCAAAATGGTTATACAAGTTTACATTCTCACAGGCCAAAGGAGGAGGGTTCCCCTTTGTCCACTACCTCTCCAGCATGTGTTGTCACTTGAGTTTTCTTTTCTTTTTTTTAATTTTAACTTTAAAATTTATTAATTACAGTTTATTCACTTTATATCTTCCTATCCCTTTCCTCCTCTTCCCCTCCCAATCCCATCCTCCCTCTCTCTTCCCCACCCATGCCCCTTGCACAGTCCTCTGATGAGGGAGGTCCTCCTCCCCTTCCATCTGATCCTAGTCTATCATGTCTCGTCAAGAGTGGCTGCACTGTCTTCCTCTGTGGCCTGGAAAGGCTGCTCCCCACTCAGGGTGAGGTGATCAAAGAGCAAGCCAAAAAGTTCATGTCAGAGACAGTCCCTGTCCCCATTACTATGGAACCCACTTGGACACTGAACTGCCATGGGCTACCTCTGTTCAGAGATTCCAGGCCATCTCCATGAGTGGTCCTTGGCTTGAGTATCAGTCTCAGAAACGACCACTGTGCCCAAACTTTTTAGATCTGTTGCTCTCCTTGTGGAGCTCCTGTCCTTTCCATGTCTTACAATCTCCCATTTTTTTCATACGATTCCCTTCACTCTGCCCAAAGTTTGGCTATGAGTCTCAGCATCTGCCTTGATACCCGGCAGGTGTAAAGCCTTTCAAAGACCCTCTTTGTTAGGCTCCTGCCCTGGTCCCTGTTTTCTTCCCCCTCTGATGTCCATCCTCTTTGCCTTTGTGAATGGGAATTGAGTATCTTAGTCAGAGTCCTCCTTGATTAGTTTCTTTAGGTATACAGATTTTAGTATGTTTATCCTATATTATATGTCTAATATCCACTTATGAATGAGTATATACTCTGTGAGTCTTTCTGCTTCTGGGATACCTTACTCAAGATGATCTTTTCCAGTTCCCACTATTTTCCTACAAATTTCATGGTTTCCTTATTTTTTATTGCTGAGTAATATTCTATTGTGTAGATATACCACAATTTCTGCATCCATCCCTCAACTAAGGGGCATCTGGGCTATTTCCAGTTTCTGCTTATTACAAATAAAGCTGCTGTGAACATATTTGAGCAAATTTCCTTGTTGTATACTCAAGCAACTTTTGGATATATGCTTAAGAGTGGTATAGCTGGATCTTGAGGAAGCGCTATTCCTAGTTGTCTAAAAAAGTGCCAGATTGATTTCCAAAGTGGTTGTACAAGTTTCCATTCCTACCAGCAGGGGAGGAGGGTTCCCCTTTCTCCACAACCTCTCCAGCATGTGTTGTCATTTGAGTTTTTGATCTTCGCTGCCCCCGACCCGCAGGGCTTCAACGTGGATTCCTAAGGGAGGAGAGTGGAAGGAATGGGGGTAAGGGACAAGAAGCGCAAGGAAGGAAGCCAAGTCTGTTTGTCTGATCAAAGCTTCATTTATTAGAAATTTTTACCCAACTTATATAGGGAGAAGGCAGGTAAAGGGGGAAGGTAATTAGCTGCTGCAGGAGACAGGAAGAGTGCTTTCATGTGTTAAATAGGTACCTGCAAGATACCATAAGGATGTTTTCGCATGGATGCTCTAACAAATGGATGTCCTCACAGTCTATCACCCATGAGTTAGGGTCCTAGATAACTTTCACTAAATAGCTTTAGGTCTCCACTAAATGACCTTTGCTCACTATTTGGCTTTGGCCTAGTAAACACCTTTTGTCTCCACTAGGTAGCTTTGACTCACTAATTGACTTAGGCTTCAGTAGATAGCTTTGGCTCCACTAGATAGCTTTGGCTTTGGCTTCAGTAGATAGCTTTGGTTCCCAGCACTTCACCATTCTGAAGTGTGTAAAGTAAAATCTCAGGGTTCTTTTGATTTGCATTTCCCTGATGACTAAGGATGTTGAACATTTCCTTTAAGTGTTTCTCTGCCATTGGATAATCCTCTATTTAGAATTCTCTGTTTAGCTCCATACCCCATTTTTTAAATTGAATTACTTGATTTGATGCTTTTTAACTTCTTGAGGTCTTTATATATTCTGGATATCAGTTTCTGTCAGGTATAGGGTTGGTGAAGATCCTTTCCCAGTCTGTAGGCTGTTGTTTTGTTCTGCAACAGTATCTTTTGCTTTACAGAAGCTTTTCAGTTTCATGAGGTCCCATTTATTGATTGTTGCTCTTAGAGCCTGTGCTGTTGCTGTTCTGTTCAGAAAGTTGTCTCCTGTGTAGTTCTAGGTTCTTCCCCACTTTTCTTCTAATCGATTTAGAGTTTCTGGATTTATGTTGAGGTCTTTGATCCACTTAGACTTTAGCATTGTGCATGGTGATAAATATGGACCTATTTTCATTTTTCTACATGTAGACATCCAGTTGGACCAGCAGCATTTGTTGAAGATGCTGTCTTTTTTGCATTGAATGGTTTTTGTTTCAAAAGAAGCTAATCAAGAGGAGGACCTAGGGTAAGATGATCAATCCTCATTTAGACAGACAAATGAAATGGGCATTGGAAGTGGGAGAAAACACGAAATAGGACAGGAGGTTACCATATAGGGCCTCTGAAAGAGTCTACCTAGCAGTGTATCAAAGCTGATGCTGAAACTCTTCACCAAACTTTGGGCAGAGTGCAGAAAATCATATGAAAGAAGGGGGAGTTGTAAGATATGGAGAGGACAGGAGCTCCACAAGGACTACATATATCTGTCCATAGGAGTCTTTTCTGAGACTGTTTCACCAACTAAGGACTATTCATGGATATAACATAGAACTCCTGCTCAGATGTAGTTCATGTTAGCTCCTATTGAAGTGGCTTCCCTAGTAAAGGGAACATGGACTGTCCCTGACATGAACTCAGTGCCTGGCTCTTTGACCTATATCTCCACCGCCCAATGGAAGAGCTCCCTTGCTTGGCCACAGAGGAGGACATTGAAGCCAGTCCTGATGAGACCAGATAAGCTATCATCAGATATAAGGAGAGTAGGACCTCCCTTATCAGTGGACTTAGAGAGGGGTATAAGAAAAGATGTGGGAAGGAGGGTGGGATTGGGAGGGAATGAAGAAGGGTGCTACAGCTGGGATACAAAGTAAATAAACTCTGATTATTATGAAAAATTGAAATTTAATAAAAAAAACACTGTGAATAACTGGGTTGAAAGACTATAAAATAATAGGACAAAGATGAATGCTGGTGGGTAATATTTGGTAGACTTGAGAGAGAAATTGCACCCCTGAATATCAATAATATAGCTGTATAATAAGACATGCATAATTGCCAGACCTGTTGACATGCCCATGTGGATAAGTGAAATATCAAATAGCTCACTTACCTGGAGCAAAAGCTGCAGGTAGACATGGGGTGGTGAGAAAAAGACAATCAGTCTTCTCTATGGATGCATCCTAATTTAGGTTATCAAATCCTAAATGTTCAGCATTATATATACATATGGGCACACACATGCACATACAAACACTTTTTTCACAATTAAAACAAGTATATATAATATATAGATATATGAAATATAATGTATATATGTATAAACAACATACTCATATGTGTAAATATGTGTATATTTATAAACACACATACTTTAAAATAATAATAGTTAAAGGAGAATCCATGGACTTGAAATGGAGTAGAGGTACATGAGAGGAATTCAATGGGGGAGATGGAGGAATGTAAATGGTGTGAATACACTATGTATTTATGACCCTAAGTTTTAAATGGTAATTTTAAATTCAAGTCAGACTAATTAACATAGTGTAAAATACCCCACATTATACCAGACTAAACGCACTATACAACGGTGAAGTTGGGCAGAAAAGTCTATTCCTAAATGAGTATCTGTTGCCTAGCAGGGCTGCAGAGGAGGACTTTGCAGCCAGTCCTGAAGATACCTGATAAACGAGGGTCAGATGAAAGGGGAGGAGGTCCTCCCTTACCAGTGGACTTGGAAAGGGGCAGGGAGAAGATGAGGGAGGAAGGGAAGGGGGGATGGGGAGGGAATGAGGGAGCGGGATACAGCAGGGATACAAAGTCAATAAACTGTAGCTAATAATAAAAAAATAAAAATTTGATGTCCATCTTCTTTGCCTTTCTGGATAGGAGTTGAACATTTTAGCAAGAATCCTCCCTCTTGATTAGTTTCTTTAAGTGTACATATTTTAGAAGGTTTATCCTATATTATATGTCCATATGAGTGAGTATATACCATGTGCCTCTTTCTGCTTCTGGGATAGCTCACTCAGGATGATCCTTTCCAGATCCCACCATTTACCTGCAATTCCATGATTTCCTTGTTTTTTATTGCGGAGTAATATTCCATTAGGTAGATATACCACAATTTCTGTATCCATTCCTCTACTGAGGAATATCTGGGCTGTTTCCAGCTTCTGGCTATTACAAATAAAGCTGCTACAAACATGGTTGAGCAAATGTCCTTATTGTATACTTGAGCCTCTTTTGGATATATGCCTAGGAGTGTTATAGCTGGATCTTGAGGAAGCACCATTCCTAGTTGTCTGAGTAAGCGCCAGATTGCTATCCAGAGTCGTTGTACAAGTTTTCATTCCCACCAGCTATGGAGGAGGGTTTCCCTTTCTCCACAACCTCTCCAGCACATGTTGTCACTTGAGGTGTTGATCTTAGAAATGCAAAGAGGATGGACATCGGAAGCAGAAAAGAGGGAACAAGTCAGGAGCCTGACACAGAGGACCTCTAAAAAGCTCTGCCCTGCAGACTATCAGTGCAGATGCTTAGACTTATGGGCAACCTTTGGGCAGAGTGCAGGGAATCTTATGAAATAAATGGGAAACAGTAAGATCTGGAGAGGACAGGAACTCCACAAGGAGAGCAACAGAACCAAAAACTCTGAGCACAGGGGTCTTTCCTGAGACTAATACTCCAACCAAGGACTATGCATGGAAATAACCTAAGACCCCTGTGCAGATGTAGCCCATGGCAGTTCAGTATCCAAGTGGGTTCCATTGTAATAGGAACAGGGACTGTCCCTGACATGAACTGATTGGCTTGCTCTTTAATTACCTCCCCCTGAGGGGGAAGCAGCCTTACCAGGCCACAGAAGAAGACAATGCAGCCACTCCTGCTGAGACCTAATTGACTAGGATCAGAAGGAAGGAAAAGAAGACCTACCCTATCAGTGGACTTGGGGAGGGGCATGCATGCAGAGGGTAGAGGAAGGGAAGGATTGTTATGGGAGTAGGGAGGGAACCACAGGGGGGATACTAAGTGAATAAAGTGTAATTAGTAAAGAGTTTTTAAAAAAATGAAATAAAAATTTAATTAAAAATGAGTATCTGTTAACTCTTGAAAATTACTAGGGTGAGGGATAGTCAGTTTTCTTCAGTGATTTGACTCCTTGGAGGTCAAGCACACTCCAGTGCAGGACCCATCCATAAGTGTATTTGTGAAACTCATACTGGATTCAGTGGAAAGGAAGAGGAAGAGGAGGAAGCGAAAGAAGGCAGAAGAAGGGGAGGAGTAGAAGGAGAAGGAGGAGTAGGAGAAGAGCAGAGAAAGGAAAGAAGAAAAGGAAGTTGAGTGCATAGGGAGAGAAAGGTAGAGAGGTAGATCCGTGATGAGGTGGGAGAGTAGAGTTTAATATTATCAAATACTTTGAATGAAATTCTCAAGAGTTAATAAAGTAATGCTTAGAACATGCAAAGATTAAGTTGTTCTTCTGCTCTTATATCCAATTTTCTAAAGGGTCCTCGCATGTTAACAGTCATTTTAAAATTCAGAGTAAAATCTGTGATTTGCCTCTACACTTAGATATGTGATGTTAGATATCAATAGCTTTGTAAACAAGGGCTCAAAATTATGACCACTTTAAAATGTAATGATATATATACACATATTTATTAATATATAAAATATGCGTATGCAGTCAGGCATAGTCATATGCAATAGAATATTCATCTAATAACAGTTAAATATAATTAAAAGGTAAAAATTTATTTTACACCAAACTTATAGAAAATAAATAACCAGTATTTTTACTAAAGAGAAATACAGTACTAAAATTAAATTATGCAGTGTAACCTAAACAGCACTGTTTTATGTTTTACCGTGAGAATCTGGAAACATTATAAAGCCAAATATGTGAAACAAAATTCTAAGAACAAAATGTAAGGCCTTGAAAATATTTCTGTAGGTGTAAAGCTTTATGCTTTGAGCTGATCTTTTCCATGATTAAATAGAAATGCCAAGTTCTGCATTAAAATTATGAGATTGTACTTTACTATATGTCAAAATATATTGTCAAGTGCCAGAAAGAGTAGACATATTTATGAAAACCAATGATAGTATATTTTAATGTGTATGGATATGTCAACAACTGTAATTGTTTTTGTTTTGTTTTGTTTTTTTACAATTTATTCATTATATATCTCTATTGAAGCTCTCTCCCCCTACTCTTCCAGGTCTCCACTTTCCCACCCTCCCCCTCCATCCCTTTCCCCTAGTCCACTGAAAGAGGGAGTTCTCTACTATTGCCATCTGGCCCATAGCTTGTTAAGTCTCCACAGGACTGCCTGGATCCTCTGCTTCCTCTGTGAACTGGCAAGGCCACATGGCCAGGGGCAAGTGATCAGAGAGCAATCAACTGAGTTCATAATAGATGCAGCCCCTGATCTCCTTACTCTGGAACCATAGGGAGACTGAGTTGTCAATCAGTTACATCTTTGCAGTAGTCTAGGTCCTGTCCACATGGTCCTTGGTTAGTACATCAGTCTCTGTAGGACATCCTGGGCTCGTTAAGCTCCTGTTCCCCTCCATGTCCTTCTATCCTTCCCATTTCCATGAGACTCCTTTACCTCTGCCCAAAGTTTGGCTGTGAGTCTAAGCATCTGCTTAGATCCCCTGCTGGGTGGAGCCTTTCAGAAGACCCTCTATAGTAGGCTCCCCTTCTTTTCCCTCTCTTCTACCACTTCTGGTGTCTATCCTGTTTGCCAGGAACTAAAAAAAAAAAAAAAAAAAAAAACAAAACCAAAAAAACCAAACATCATCCTGAGGGTAACCCAGAAATAAAAACACACACATAGTAAACATTTACTTATATGCGGATATTAGCTGTGTAATATGACATAGCCATCCTAAAACCTACAGACCTAAAGAAGATAAACAAGGAGTACCCTAGAGAGTTGCTTAAATCTCAACAGCTGTAACTGAAGCTGCATAATAATCTGTACATATTGGAAAAAAAATCAAATATATATATATATATATTTAAATAGATATATTCAAATATATATATATACATTTAAAAACAGTTTAATACAGAAAAATAAATGTATATATAAACTGTAATATATATACTAAGCAAATCTTCCACTTGATTTTATTTCATGAGGCGTTTGCAAAGACTTTAACTATATGTATTAGAAACAAATGTGTTGTCACTTGTGTTTTTCATCTTGGCCATTCTGATGGGTGTAATGTAAAATCTCGGGTTGTTTTGATTTTCATTTCCCTAATGGCTAATGAGTTTGAGCATTTCTTCAAGTGTTGCCCTACCATTCGATATTCCTCTACAGAGAATTCTCTGTTTAGCTCTGTTCCCCATTTTTTAATTGGATTACTTGGTTTGCTGGTTTTCAGCTTCTTTAGTTCGTTATATATGCTGGATATTAGCCCTCTATCAGATAAAGGGTTAGTGAAGATTCTTTCCCAATCTGTAGGCAGTTGTTTTGTTTTGATGACGGTGTCCTTTGCTTTACAGAAGCTTTTCAGTTTCATGAGGTCGCCATTTATTGATTGTTGAACTTAGAGCCTGTGCTGTTGGTCTTCTGTTCAGGACATTGTCCTCTATGCCAATGAGTTCTAGGGTATTCCCCACGTTTTTTTTTCTAGCCGCTTTAATGTGTCTGGTTTTATGTTGAGGTCTTTGATCCACTTGGACTTCAGTTTTGTGCAAGGTGATAAGTATGGATCTATTTTCATTTTTCTACATGTAGACATCCAGTTGGACCAGCACCATTTGTTGAGGATGCTATCTTTTTTCCATTGTATGGTTTTGGCATCTTTGTAAAAAATCAGGTGTCCATAAGTGTGTGGGTTTATTTCTGGTTTTTCTGTTCGGTTCCATTGATCCACCATTCTGTTTTTATGCCAGTACCATGCAGTTTTTATAACTGTTGCTCTATAGTACAGCTTAAGATCAGGGATGGAGATACCTCCAGAAGATCTTTTATTGTAGAGGATTGTTTTAGCAATTCTGGGTTTCTTGCTATTCCGTACGAAGTTAAGAATTTTTCTTTCCAGGTCTGTAAAGAATTGTGTTGGCAATTTGATGGGAATTGCATTAAATCTGTAGATTGCTTTTGGTAAGATGGCCATTTTTACTATGTTAATCCTGCCAAGCCATGAGCATGGGAGATCTTTCCATCTTCTCATATCTTCTTCCAATTCTTTCTTCAGAGACTTGAATTTTTTTTTCATACAAGTCTTTGACATGCTTGGTTAGGGTACACCAAGATACTTTATATCATTTGTGGTTATTGTGAAGGGTGTTGTTTCCCTAATTTCTTTCTCAGCCCTTTTGTCTTTTGTATACAGGAGGGTACTGATTTTTTTTAGTTAATTTTGAAAAGTGACAATACATTTTGGAGAGGTTGTGGAGAAAGGGGAACCCTCCTCCACTGCTGGTGGGAATGTAAACTTGTACAACCACTCTGGAAATCAAGTTGGCACTTTCTCAGACAAATAGGAATAGTGCTTCCTCAAGATCCAGCCATACCACTCCTAGGCATATATCCAAAAGAGGCTCAAGTACACAATAAGGACATTTGCTCAACCATGTTTGTAACAGCCTTATTTGTAATAGCCAGAAGCTAGAAACAGCCTATATGCCCCTCAACTGAAAAATGGAAGCAGAAATTGTGGTACATCTACACAATGGAGTATTACTCGGCAATGAAAAATAAGGGAATCATGTAATTTGCAGGTAAATAGTGGGACCTGGAAAGGATCATCCTAATTGAGCTGTCCCAGAAGCAGAAAGACACACACGGTATATAATCACTCATATAGACTTATAGGATAAACCTAAAATCTGTCCATCGAAAGAAACTAATCAAGAGAGAGGACTCTGACTAAAACGCTCAATCCCCATACCGAAAGGCAAAGAGGATGGACATTAGAAGAAGAAGAAAGCAGGAACCTGCTACAGAGGGCCTCTGAAAGGCTCTGCCCTGCAGACTATCAAAACAGATGCTGAGACTTTATGGCCAACTGTTGGGCAGAGTTCATGGAATCTTATGTTAAGAAGTGGGAAATAGTAGGTTATGGAGAGGACAGGAACCCCACAAGGAAAGCAACAGAAATAGAAGATTTGAACATAGGGGTCTTCCCAGAGACCCATACTCCAACCAAGTACCAGGCATGGAGATAACTTAGAACTCCTGCTCAGATGTAATCCATGGCACTTTAGTGTCTAAGTGGGTTACATAGTAATGGGGAGGGAGACTGCCTCAGACACAATCTGATAGGCCTGCTCTTTGATCGCCTCTCCCTGAGGGGAGAGCAGTCTTATCAGGCAACAGAAGATGACAATGCAGCAACTCCGGATGTGATCTGATAGACTAAGATCAGAAGGAAGGAGAGGAGGACCTCCCCTATCAGTGGACTTGGGGAGGGGCCTGTATGAAGAAGGGGAAGGGAGTGTGGGATCAGGAAGGGAGGAGGGAGGGGCTTATGGTGGGGATACAAAGTGAATAAAGTGTATAATAATAATAATAATAATAATAATGAAAGTAATATATATATGTACAGAAAAATTTGGACGTTTACTTTTAAATGTTATTTTTGTTAATGTATGTATTTTCTGCAACCATCCTATATTAGTCTTTGAAATAAAATTAAATTCAAAGTTCTAAAAAAAAAGAAAGAAAAAAGAAACAAATGGCAGTATAAATTTGAGAGTGAAAAGAAGTCACTTTTAGAGAAAAATAAGTAAAAAAAGTTAAAAGAATCTAATGATCCAAAATCTTAAATAAATTTTAAATAAAACACAGTTGAAAAAAATGAACTATGAATGAGAGGCTAGCATTGGAGAACTAATAAAGAATTCTGGAGAAAAACAGGTATGATGTAAATACAAATATGTAGCTTGTTCAAATATTACAGGTCTCTGTAAAGAATAGTTGATCCAGCAGAAGAGTATATTAAAAAAAAAAAAGCTATGACTTTTTTATGTTATTTTGAAACTGCTCCTGGTACAATTAAGTAACATATAAAGAAGTACTATAATAGCATTTTATCATAACATAAAAAATATCAAGTAAAAATAAACAATATATAGTAATATACAACAATATTTCAGGAACGATAGTTTTACATCTTATTTAATGTTCCCACAACAGTCAACTCTCATAAAACAGTAAACACTATTGTGATATTTCTGACAAGATAACTACTTGAATGGCAGTTAGAACAAATTCAAGATGGATTCAGAAATTAAAATTAAGAAAATAAGTAGAAATTATAGATTGTTATGAGAGTAATAAATATAATTACTAAAATAATTCTAAATAATTGTCTTCAACAAAGAGCAACATGAGCTATATGAGAAAAGGAAAACGAGATGAAAGAGAACTAAGATATCAATAAAATAGCTAAAATGTAAATGAAGTATATCGATATCATTTGATACTAGATCTATTATACTTATAGACATATTATACCATCAAGAACAAGAGAAAAACCTGAGATTTCAAGCAAACGTTTGACAGTGGGCTTACTTGCTGCATGCTTCTCCTGACATACCATAATGATGGCGTGTTACTGGAAAGTACAAAATGAAGTAAATCCTTTCTTTCCCAAGTTGCTTTTCGTCCGCCTGTGTTTTCATAGCAATAAAAACCTAACTAGGACTTCATTTCGTACCTAGTCCATGAGATAATACTGTACAAGACCTGTCTATGTTGTTATTGGCTTCATTGTGGAATTATTTCCGAACTTTGACATGGGGAAGCCAGTTGCTGCTCAGAACTTAATGGGCCGTGGAAATTTAGAATGTAAGAATGTTGGGAGAAGTACTGGTGATGGAGTCCTCGTTTATGGAGTTTAAGAAGAAAGCAAAGATTGTTTTGTGTCTATTCAACTTTTTAATTTAGAATCTGTGATCCTGGTCATTTGGGGCTGAAAAGATGGCTATGAATAATAAGATACCAGAACCAACCAAGAGTGAGAGTCTAGCTAGAAAAATTGACACATGATTAAGAATAAAACATCATTATTGAGGTAAAAATCTTTGGGAAAATGTTTCTTCAAGGTCAGCACACAGAAGGTTTGGTCCAGAGGTGAACCATGTTGTATCTCATGATGGCATCCAAAGTTTGTAATGTGTAAGAGTTTCCCAAGTGGTACTGATTTTGAAGGAGTGGAGGGGAAAGCAGCTAAGCCTTGAAAGGTCAGGAAAAGCTACTCATAAAGGCAGAGCCTCATTTGCAGAACAAGTCCCAGGATTGAAGGCATCATGGAGAAAAGGTGAGACTTTGTATGCTATGGAAGGGTCAGAGTTCCAGAAGAAAGCCCAAGAAAAGCTTTTGGTAGAGGCATAGCCCTCTTGCAACAGAGATCCCAGGATTTTAGAGATTCTATCCTCATGTGATCATCACCAACAGCATCAGCAACTCCTAAACATAGGAGATGCATTATTTGCACTGCAAGTCTGTGAATTACAGAGACAGAGAAGTAGAACTGCTCAAGCCATTTTTAGCCCAGAAGCTCATCAGTCACATAGTTTTACATTTGAAATTTGTGTTGTTGACTTTGGTTTTGCTTTGATTTGCATCCCCTGGTTCTTCACTCTTGGAAGAAGAAAGTATTTAACTTATTTTTTTTTATTTTACATGAAGCAACAGTTATGAGAATATGGGTAATTTGGAGAGACTTTAAACTTGTTATGAAACTCTAGGTATTGTTTTTTATAAGTTTTTGAGCATTTAAAGATTGTGTGATTTTTAAAGATATTTGTGTTTCATATAGTGATACTAATATTAATATGAGATCCTGAGGATGAACAAAAGGGAAAGTTACAGTTGAATAGTGTTGTTTGTACCAAGTTAAACGGGTCAATTGTTTGGGGGTTTCTGTTTGTTTGGGTTTTTTTGTTTTGATTTAATTAATTTGACACAAACTGGAGCTATATGGAACTATAAAGCACAAACTGTTAACAAAGGCCTCTCTGAGATTCCTGTATGTACATGAATCAGTTCATTTTCTTGTTTAATGATTGATGTGGCTGAGTCCAGCCTTCTGTGGATGGTACCACTCCTTGACAGGTTGTCATGAAATGATTAGGAAGTAAAATGAGCAATCCGGAGAAGGGAAAAGCAAGTAAGAAACATTTTCCCCAGGTCTCTGTTTCAGTTCCTGCCTCTACATTCCTGCCTTGACTTTCTGCTTAGGCTTCTCTGAGCAATGATTGTTTCCTGGAAGTGTAAGAAGAAACAAAACTTTTTCTACAGTAAGCAGCTTTTAGCCATGGCATTTAATAATTTCACAGAAACCTAGCTAGGACAACTCCACCTTCAACTATTTACCTAATTCTGTATCCTCATAAAAACCAAAACAAACAAATGAACAAACAAAAAACACTAGGACCAATATGTGTGCTGCCCAAATAATTTTGAATGTGAAATCTTTCTCTGGTTCACTTATCAGGAGTACACCTTTAGAAAAAAAGAGAACCTCCCTTTCTCAGCAACTAATAATTACTATTTACTCCATGGCTGAAGGTAGTGTTATGCCCAACTCCCTCTTCCATCCTGAGACTTGGTCTGGCTTGGGCTTGCACTGGTTTTGTATGCGATCTCATAATTGCTGTACATTTATAGATACAGGTTCTCAGATGCATTTATACATTTCTTTGTAGTCATATATTGCTCTTCTTCTGTCTCATTATCTGCAGTGATCCCTAAGTTTTAGTGTGATATATAGTTAAATAGATAGATAGATAGATAGATAGATAGATAGATAGATAGATAGATTGATACACAGATAGATAGATTGATATGGTCTTTATTGATTACCATCCATTGAAAATAATGTTTCAAATAAATGTTGAAAATGGCCATCCTGCCAAAAGCAATCTACAGATTCAATGCAATTCCCATCAAAATACCAACTCAATTCTTTACAGACCTTGAAAAAAAGATTCTCAGCTTCATATGGAGAAACAAAAAACCCAGAATCTCCAAAACAATCTTGTACAACAACAGATCATCTGGAGGTATCTCCATCCCCGATCTCAAGTTGTACTACAAAGCAATAGTAATAAAAACTGCATGGTATTGGCATAAAAACAGAAAGGAGGATCAATGGAACCGCATAGAAGACCCAGAAATAAACCCACACACCTATGAATACTCGATATTTGACAAAGAAGCCAAAACCATTCAATGGAAAAAAGACAGCATCTTCAACAAATGGTGCTGGTCCAACTGGATGTCCACATGCAGAAAAATGAAAATAGATCTATATTTATCACCCTGCACAAAACTAAAGTCCAAGTGGATCAAAGACCTCAACATAAAACCAGATACTCTAAATCTGTTAGAAGAAAAAGTGGGGAACAGCCTAGAACTCATTGGCACAGGAGACAACTTCCTGAACAGAACACCAACAGCACAGGCTCTAAGAGCAACAATCAATAAATGGGACCTCATGAAACTGAACAGCTTCTGTAAAGCAAAGGACACTGTCATCAAAACAAAACGCCTGCCTACAGATTGGGAAAGAATCTTCACTAACCCTTTATCTGACAGAGGACTAATATTGAGTATATACAAAGAACTAAAGAAGCTGAAAAGCAGCAAACCAAGTAATTCAATTAAAAAATGGGGAACAGAGCTAAACAGAGAATTCTCGACAGAGGAATATCGAATGGCAGAGAAACACTTAAAGAAATGCTCATCCTCATTAGCCATCAGGGAAATGCAAATCAAAACGACCCTGAGATTTCACCTTACACCCATCAGAATGGCCAAAATGAAAAACTCAAGGGACAACACATGCTGGAGAGGTTGTGGAGAAAGGGGAACCCTCCTCCACTGCTGGTGGGAATGTAAACTGGTACAACCACTCTGGAAATCTATCTGGCGCTTTCTCAGACAATTAGGAATAGTGCTTCCTCAAGACCCAGCTATACCACTGCTAGGTATATACCCAAAGTTTGCTCAAGTACACAAAAGGGATATTTGCTCAACCATGTTTATAGCAGCTTTATTTGTAATAGCCAGAACCTGGAAACAACCCAGATTTCCATCAACAGAGGAATGGGTACAGAAATTGTGGTATTTTTAGCATCGTTTTGATTTGCATTTCCCTGATGACTAAGGACATTGAGAATTTCTTTAAGTATTTCTCTATTTGCTATTCCTCTATTGAGAATTGTTTAGCTCTTTACCCCATATTTTAATCAGATTAATTGGTGTTTAACTTCTTGATTTTTTTATGTATTCTGGATATTAGCCCTCTGTCATATGTAGGGTTGGCAAACATCTTTCACCAGTCAGTAAACTGCCTTTTCATTCTGTTGATAGCGTCTTTTGCTTTACAGAAGCTGTTCAGTTTCAAGATGTCCCATTTATTAATTGCAGATACTAGCACATAGTTTGTATTCATTTATAAATGGATTTAAGCCATATAGTATGGGATAGACATACTACAATGTGCAGACCACATGATGATAAGTAAACAAGGAAGACCCTAAGGAGGACGTGCAAATCTCAGACAGAAGGTGAAAAAGAAGAGACAGAGGTAATGGTGGAAGATTGGGAGCAAGGTCCATCAAAGTCAATCAACTAGGACCCAGTGGGGCCTATGGAGTCCAAAGCACCAATGAAAGACTGCATTGTCTGTACCTAGGTCCTCAACTTATAAGCCTAAGATGCAATGGCATCTTAGGCTTCATGTTGCCTAAATCAGGGGAATAGGGGATGTCTCTGACAAGGACTGTGTTGTGTGCTTTTTATCACTCCCCCCTGATGTGACTGCCCTACAGGCAACATGGGAGGAAGAGGAGCTCAATCCTCATGTGAATAGATGAGCTGGGGTGTCTCGGTAGGGCGTGCTCCCCTATTGTGGGGAAACAGGGAGATGGAGGATGTGGGAGGGTCTGTGGGCCTGAGAGGAAAAGCAGGAAAGACCTATGACTGAGATGCAAATTAAATTAATCTATAAAAATAAATCTTTATTATATAGAAAAATATATCTTGTCAAATAACAATCATAGTATGTACCATCACCATAATAGCTAGACGTTAGCAGTAAAATGTTCAGGTCCAGACAGTACTTTTTTAACTCATGTATGTATTCTCTTCAAGTACAGGGTCTTCTTGTCAGGTTCTGGAGAGTAACCAGGAGTCATGGCAATGGTCTGTTTTATCTTAAGTTCTATTGTCCCACAGTGAATAATAATGTATATTCATTGTCCTAGAACTCCATAAAAAGTAACCCATTTCTAGCAGTGGGCTTCTAATATGTAAGAATCTGGGTTAGTGGAAGCATTGTTTTCCTACTGTAGGATAACTCATACCTACATATGCCTATGTATGCACGTATACTGGAGATATGGCTCAGTCCTTAACAGTACTTGCCATTCTTGCAGAAGATTAACATTCAATTCCCAGCATCAACATCGAGTGCTTTACACAGGTTTAAAACTCCAGTTCCAGAAGGTGCTACAGCATTTTCTCTCCTCTGTGGATACCTGCACACAAGGGGTACACAAGCATACAGTCAGACATATATACATATCTAATAAGATAAATTAATTAAAAAACAATGTTAAATTTCCAGTATGAAGATTTAGATAAGCACATATACACTGAATTAAACATAATTATATAAAGTATAATTGTATAATAACATAAAATACTTTATAGTTTAATTATAAGAAATAAGTTTTACTTACAAAAAAGCAATATGAAGTACTTACATAAATTTGAGTAATAATTTAAATTATTTTACTCATAGTATAATAATATAAACAGAAATAATCCATTGTGTGATAATCTACAAAACATAGGCTGCACATATACTATCAGATATTTAGTGCTGGAATTAAAATTAAGAAAAAGCTATTTTAAAGTAGTATAAAAAAAGTTCTTTAATGCCATACTATGAGATATAAGGTTTACTAAAAATGTTACTGGAATATTCTAATATCAGTAGACAGAAAGATATATCAGCAAGAAAGACAAAATTCTATTCAATGTCAAATAGTGTTTCTTTTGTTTTAGGTAGTTGCTTTCTGTCATCTTCCTCTTTGTCAGAGCCAAATTTTTTCATTGCAATTTCATATTTTGACTATTCTATTTATATAAATCTGTGATGAATTTTGACTATTACTTGAATATTGGGAAAATTAATAAATAAAACTTATGTAAAATTCTAAGCATTCACATGAGCTATAAATTCTATTTACAGTTAATTGTGTAAAATAACAAAATTGAAAAACATGTTAAATGATGAACAACTACTTAGAATCAAAACTACAATATAATAAAATATGGAACTTTTATTGGGTCTCAATGGCAGCTTGGTCTTGAGACAGAGACTTTTTTTTTTTTTATCCAGGTTCGCTAATGCTCTGCTTATAGGTTAGAAATGGGAATAATGTGAATATACACCACTGATGAATGAATAAAGAAAATGTAGCACAATGGAATTTTATCTAGCTGTAAAAAATGAAATTAGGAAATTAACAGGTAAATCAATTGAAGTGGAAAAATTATACAGTATGAAGGGACCCAGGCAAAAAAAGACACAAATGGCACGTATTATCTCTCAAATACGGACTCTAGTTTTGAAAGCTTGACTATGTGAGTTTAATTTGGAATATGTGGAGAAGCCAAGAAACTTAAAAAGAAGCAGTTACAGTAGGAAAAAGTCTTAAGGCAGGGAAGAGTAGAACATGGGAGATATGAATACAGAGAAGGAAATTGCTGGTTATTGAGATATTCCAGAATATATCGAGTTAGGGGAATGAAAATGTGCAGTCACAAAAGGGTTAATCATCTTGGAGGGGGTCTGACAGGGCCTTTTGGAAATCTATTATATTTTAAAATAATTAGAAAGATATTAAAATTGTTTAGAAGGGAGATAGCACGCAAGTTGGGTAATGTTTTCCTGAAAGCCATATATTATTATAGTATAAAAACACCACTATTGCTATAGGAGTCCTTTTTATAAATTGTTTCAAGGAAGTCCCACAGGCCTCCCAGACAATATATGTTTTTGCCATTCTTCTTGGTTACCACCAGAGTTGGTTTATATGATCTTATTCCTAAAGTCATCACAAATGTTGATGTAAGATAGGCAACGTGGAAACATTCCTTCTTGGATAGATCTCATAACATCAAAAGGTACAATGCAGGCTGCCAAATCTGATGTCACACAACTATGAACCGTCTGAAGCATCATCTCAACCCATAAGGCAGCACATGCCTATAGATACTATAGTTGTGTGACTATACACGACTTATTGACAATTGTGTAATTGTCAATAATTCACAACTGACAATAATTCACTCACTGAATATATTTAAGGCCCACTCCACAGAGGGGAATTAATGTTTTGCAATGATTTCCAATCAAAACGTACAGGTGAAGAGGTTTTATTTCCCAAGGCAAGGATTCTCAAACTGTGGGTCACAACCCTTTGAGCATTGCATATCAGATACTCTGCATATCAGATATTTACATTATTTTTCATAACAGTAGCAAAATTACAGTTGTTATGTAGCAGCAAAAAAATTATGGTTGTGATTCACCACAACATGAGGAACTGTATTAAATGGCTGCAGCGTTAGAAAGGATGCAAACAACTTCCCTAAGGTAAACATATGCCAGATGTTTAGCTAAAAAGATATAATGACAAACTACCTTTTAAATAGTTACGTGTGTATTCACAGACAAATTCTACCCCAGCCTTATGTAGAAAAGCTTCCCTTTGCCTTGAATTGTGGTGAATGCACACACGAATTGATGCTAACCGTTTTATGAAATGTGATGGTGGAGGGCTCGTCCCTAAACTGGACACTTATATCACTGCCTTTGTGGTTCAGAGAACATTATATATTTGGGGTTAAAAAAACATAAGGACTGTAAAATAAGAAGAAGGGCTACAAAATTTCAGATTCTGAACGTGGCGCAGCCACTGTAGTAATAGCTCTTATGGTTACCTATACCATGTGTACATAAGCCTGGGACTGCTGTTAGTTAAGCATTGGGCAGAGATGGACTTATTCCACCCCGATGAACTATTGCATAATGGCAGGTTCTGCCAGAGGGGTAGTCATTGTTTTCACTCCTGTACCAACAGATGAGCCCACCAAACTGCAATGGATAATTCAAAAACCATGGTCACACAGAAAACCTTAGTAAAACTCAGTGGGTCACAAGACAAAACAGAAAGCAATGAATGTGAGAAAGAGATCTGCAAAGACAGAGAGAGGAGTTTACAGGTGGGAAGCACGTAGGAGTGAATGCGGTGAGGGGATTCAGAATTCATTACGTTTATGTATAACGTTATCAAAGAAAAAATCAATAGAAGTTCCATGAAAACACGTGAACACGGAAAAGTTTCTTGTAGTGAAGTGCAGGGCAGATATAGCTCGAGGAAGACAAGTTAAGGTATAGGAAAAATAAATAGAATGTATTTTGTTCTTGAAAGAAGATGTCAAAGAATGGTTTTAATAAACAAAAGCATAAAATAGAAATATGAAATTTATTACTTAACAGTGTGTATGTTATACTCATAGAGTTTATTAACCCTCAAACATAGTTTATTTCCTACTTATCTGAAAAAGAAATCAACACTATAAATTACATACCTGTGTGTTAGTATACATTTTTTCAAATTTATTCACATTCAATAGAGCATATTTGTACATACAAATATGTACATGAAGAACTAAATATAAGTATGTGTTTGTTCATGAATAAAATGTAATCACTGAGAAAATTTATATTGCTATCTTTACATACCTTTCATATCTATTAAAATACATACACACATTCTGTGCACATAAGTACATAGGAAAATTGAATACATAAATTATGTCTGAAGAAAATATCCTGTGAACCCTTCTTCATTAGTCCTTTTAAGTCATTTCATGGAAGGTAATATCTAGCCAAATTATATCTGTTTTCAAGAACATGAAGCAGAGGTTTAATTACAACAAATACATTCCTATTAGGGAAAACAAGAACTAACTGAGATATGATGATAATTCAATATGATGGGAATCATGTAATGAGGAAAGACTTTCAAATCATATTAGTGTACAAATTGTGTGCTCCATGATATTTTCAACAGCATTTCAGTCTGTGACTAATGGTATGCATGTCATGGAGAGAAGCATATTTTATTTGCTCATGTAGGTTAAGAACTGATAAATAGTGCAGTTGGGAAACCGCTGGCTGCTGAGTTCATTGTTACCACTTGTTGACATTTAAGGAAAGTTTACTGGTTTTATTTTTAAAGCCACTAATTGGAAAAAAAAACAAAAAAACAAAACAGCTCTCCGACTTTAACAATTTAAGAGGAAGCATAAATCATTCTAGTCTATGTATTCTCCACAATGCCAATGGGTGGTTGTGGAGAGGTGGAATTTGAGTGAGCGTTTTAGAATAAAGCAAATACCACACAATGTGATGGTGTCAGTCATTTTAAAGCAAGATCTCATTATTTAGACTAGAAACTACATTATTACAGCAAGTTGTAGAGCACATTTAAATTATGTTTATCAACTTAAATAAATGGTAACTTTTATTAATACAAAATAAAATTATGTATCCCTTGTTTTTTTTAATTTAATTTAATTTTTAGGTATAGTTTATTCACTTTGTATCCCAGCTGTAGCCCCTTCCCCCATCCCCTCCCAATCCCACACTCTCTCCCTCTTTTTCTCTCCTGCCCCTACCCCAGTCCAATGATATGGGAGGTCCTCCTCCCCTTCCATCTGACTCTAGTCTATCAGGTCTCATCAGGACTCGCTTCTTCGTCTTCCTCTGTGGACTGGTAAGGCTGCTCCCACCTCAGGTGGAGGTGATCAAAGAACCAGCCCATAAATTCATGTCAAAGATGGTCCCTGGTCCTATTAATGGGGAACCCTCTTGGATACTAAGCCTACTTGGGATACTTCTGTGTAGGGGTTCTAAGTTATCTCCATGCATGGTCCTTGTTTGGAGTATCAGTTTCAGAAAAGACCCCTGTGCCCAGATTTTTTGGTTTTGTTGCTCCCTTGTGGAACTCCTATTCCCTCCAGGTCTTTCTATTTCCCCTTTCTTTCATAAGATTCCCTGCACTCTGCCAAAAGTTTGGCTATGCATCTCAGCATATGCCTTGAGTATTTCAGAAGCCCTCTGTGATAGGCTCCTGTCAAGTTCCCTTTTTTCTCCCTCTTCTGATGTCTGTCTCATTTGCCTTTCTGAATGGGGATTGAGACTCTTACCCAGAGTCCTCCTTCTTGATTAGTGTCCTTAGGTGTACAGATTTTGGTAAGGTTATCCTATATTATAAGTATAATATCCACTTATAATTGAGTATGAGAGACCAGTATTTTCATATTCTTTTACCCAAGCTTCCCAAGAAGCTTCAGGTAGCTAACAACCATAAAGATGTTTGAAGCAGACAGACATTTGCACTGGTTTAAAGAACCTTATTTAGAAGCATAAATATCACATTCATGGCAAATGTATATTAAGTAAATAATAATTTTATGTGTGAATAATCCACATTTCTATAATAGCTTAAACCTTGTCATAATTTAGTGTGCGAATATTTATGTTTCTTTGAGAAAATTTGCAATGTTGGAACTATATTTTAAATTTCGTAATGAATAATAAAATATATTTTAACCTTGTTATTCCTTTTGTTTTTACTTTTGTTATAATAGATTAATTGCATAAATATTACAGTATGTGTATTTTCCAGACACCCCATTAGTCTTTAAGCATTTTTTGCCCAGTAAAATATGATCTACATCTTAAAAACTTACACAGTAGAGCTGAAAACTGATTATTTAAAACTTGTAACTAAACTGGAAATTGCTTTCTTCTCTCCCCCCATGACCCTCCCAAAGTCCACTGATAAGGAAGGAGAACCTTCTATCAGATCCTAGCCCATCAGGTCTCATAAGGACTGGCTGCATTGTCTTCCTCTATGGCCTGGCAAGACTGAGCTCCCCAGCGGAGGTGACCAGAGAGTTCATACCAGAGAAAGCCCCTGCTACCCTTACTAGGAAACCCAATTGGAGACTGAGTCTATGGACTACTCCTGAGCCTGGGTTTTAGGTGCTCTCTATGAATGGTCCTTGGTTGGGGTATCAGTCTCTGCAGGGACCACAGGACCCAGTTTTTTTCACCTCTGTTAGTTTCCTTTTGGAGCTCCTATTCCCTACAGGTCTTTCTATCTCCCCCTTCTTTCAAAAATTCCATACCCTCTGCTCAAAGCTTGGCTAAGAGTCTCAGCCTCTGCTTTGATACCTCCATCAGTAGAGTCTTTCAGAGGCCCTCTGTGGTAGACTCCTGTCCTGTTCCCTGTATTCTCCTGTTTCTGATGTCTATCCCATTTGCCCTTCTGAATGAGGATTGAACATCTTCCCTATGGCCTTCCTTGCTGTTTAGCCTCTTTAGGAGTATAGATTTTAGCATGTTCATTCTATATTATATGTCTAATATCCACTTATGAGTGAGTTTGTACCACATTGTCTTTCTGCTTCTGGGTTGCCTCACTCAAGATGATCTTTTCCAGTACTCACCATTTGCCTGCAAATGTCATGATTTCCTTGTTGTTGTTTTTTTGTTTTGTTTTGTATGTTTTTATTTTTAAATAATTTCATACATGCACTTGTATCCCAGCTGTAGCCCTCTCCCTCTTTCCCTTCTAATCCTCCCCTCCCTCCCTCATCTCTTCCATGCCCCCTCTGAGTCCACTGAGAGGGGGTATCCTCCTCTCCTTCAGTCTAGCCCTAACTTACCAGGTATCTTCAGGATGGTTGCAATGTCCTTATCTGTGGCCTAGCAAGGCTCCTCCTCCCTCAGAGGGGAGGGGAAGCTCATAAGTTCATGTCAGAATCAATTCCTGTCCCTCTTACTAGGGAACCCACTTGGATACTGAGCTACCATGGACTAGATTTTCTTGTTTTTAATAGCTGAATAGTATTCCATTGTGTAAATTTACCACAATTGCTGGATCAAAAACTCAAGTTCCAACACATGCTGGAGAAGATATGGAGAAAGGCAAGGCCTCCTCTATAACTAGTGGGAATATAAGCTTGCACAGCCAACTTGGAAATCAGTCTGGTGTTTTCTTAGAAAATTGGGAATAGTGCTACCTCAAAATCCAGCTATACCACTCCTAAGCATATATCCAAAACATGTTCAACTCTACAACAAGGATATTTGCTCAACCATGTTCACAGCAGCTCTATTTGTAATAGCCAGAATGTGGAAACAACCTAGATGTCCCTCAACAAAGGGAATGGACTGACTCATATTTTAAAAACAATTTTGGCATAATATCTTAGCATTTAATAGAGGCAAACAATAAAAACTACTTGCTTTAATTTTAGTATCTGAACAGAGAACTACACAGTAATCAATCATCAAATAAATAGGAGATGAATGATGTGATTATCAATAAACAGAATGTACTCCTGTTACATACTCATTTGTGAATTGATAGCAATAAGTTTATACTGTATGATATTTTTGTTCATATGCCAGAATAATGGAAATTTGAACCATTGTAAAAAGCTGGTATTTAACCAACTATGCTAGCAAAATCTTGCATTCAAATTTATGTGCAAACTACTTTTATTCAGTGTCCTCTGAAAGTATTATTTTAAAACACAGGGAAAATATTTTTTAGTATTAACTTGTAAAGTTAGTAAAAAACTAGGAAAGTTAGCAGAGTCTCAATCTGACTTTTAGGGGAGTATGGAGAAACATTTTTTCCTGAAGTAACTCAGTTTATACATAAGGCATGATGCATTTAGAAAAAGAGACAGTGAAACAAAAAAGAATACCAGAAGAAATAATTAATAGTTTTAGAATAACATATAAATATACTCTTTTAATTTATCTGAAATATAGTTGATAATAACAGTGCAAAAGTGTCACTTGGTTTCCTTATTTGAAATCAAGACAGCAGTTAATATTTTATTGTAAACTGAATCAAGAAGTGTACTTTGCATAATTTATCTGACTATGACCAGAATGCAGATTTGTATAAGAGAGAAGGAAATGATTTCTGGCTTTAGCAATTGAAGCATAATAACATCACTAACAATGAAAACATAAAAGTTATAATCCAACACTGCACTTTTTTCAATAAGAAATGTCCCCAGAGTCTTAAACATTTGAATACTTGGTCCCCAGTTGACAGTGCTGTTTGGGAGGTCTAGGCTTTGATGGAGAAAGATGTCATTACGGCAGAATTTGAAAGTTTGTAGCCTTGCTATACTTCCTGTTTATTCATTCTGCTCTATGCTTGTGATAAAATTTAGGGTGTGAGTTCTTGGCTTTCTGCTTCTGGCATCACAACAGCCAGCCGGGATGGACTCTTGTCCCTCCAGAATCGCAAACCAAGATAAACTTTCTTCTATAAGTTATTTTTGGTCATGTTATTCTATCACAGCAGCAGAAATAAAAGTCTAATATATACTTGATGTTTTAATTAATTATAAAATAAGTGATAATAGGAACTTAGAAATAGTAATCAGAGGAGAAAAATTGAGCATAAAATACCGCAAACCAATATCAACGGTGATCCCAGTAATATAAATCAATAAGGACTGCCTTTTAAAGAACATCAGATAGCATAAACCAGGAAGTCCAAATACATGCAGGGAAGCAACAAACTTGAATATGAGGTTGCTTTCCTCTGAAATTTATTTGACTTCAATAGCACTGACTCTATAACTAAAAAAGCAATCCCAATAATATGAGGAAAAAGTCATTAGCAAGCCAACTGTTTTAACATATTCATATTTATGACCCTAATTAAGCTAATTCACCTCTCAGAACTCATAACCTCTATTCTTTTCCCTCTGTCCCTCTTGTCTCATTAGATCTCTTTTCAAAAGGGAGTCATGAATGACATGTGCCAAATACTAAAGTATTGAAGAATGCTTAACAAAACATGTAGATATTAATATTTCCTTAAATTAACAATGTCCCAAAATATATAAAGAGAAAAAAACTCATCCTCAATCAAGATTATTTTTAAATATGAAACAGTTTTCTTAAATAATTGCTCTATTTGCTTGTTTCTTTTGATTGTTAACCTTTTCCAACTTTGTCAATAACTTCTCTACCTCAATACTTCGCACTTAGGAGAATCTCATTCTTCACTTCTACCGAAATTGATCTTTCAAAGGTCAAACATCTCCTTCTAGACAAAAGGATTACACTTCTTAGACCTCATGCTCTCTGATGGGCTGTTCACAACTGGAGAAATTAAGCTGGCTGTTCCTTAGGTGAAACGCAATACTCATTGAGGCTCTAAGGCTTGAATTCTTTGGAATGCTGGCATGTCTTTGATTCATTCTTGTATTTAATATTTTTTTACCATCCTTCCATCAAACACCTTAGGATGATACATCTGGAAGGGCTCACCATTTTTAAGTGACCTCTCAAAATGTAGTCTTGCAGAAGTTATTTTTTTATTATGTGAAAGATGGTGTTTACAACTGATATAATCAATATTCAAATTCTCCAGTATGAATATGTTCATCTATTTCTCAAAGCAAAATGAAGGTTTAGGAACATGAGGATTCACTATGCAAAACTTTTTCTTTATATTCAACTAACTCACATATCAGTTTAACATCTTTATCTGCAATTTCTTTGCTTTTATCAACAATTCCACCACAATGAACTATGAAACATTGTTCTGTATCACATTCTAATTTTTTTCTCTTTTCTTTTCTCCATTCTGAGATCCAAATCTATATCATTTTTCTTTAAGTAACATCTAGTTCATGTACTAGCTTCCCTCAATAGGTACATGTGCGAGTTGATCCAAATAAGTCAGTTCGTCTCTAAATCTAATAACCTGGAAAAGTTAATTATTTTATGGCCTGTATTACAGTATTATCCAGATAAAATTCAGATATGGCCTTAGTACACACTTTTTAAATTTTATTTTTATTAATTACAGTTTATTCACTTTGTATCTCCCTGTACCTCCCAATCTCACCCTCCTTCCCTTTCTCCACCCATGCTCCTCCCCCAGTCCACTGATAGGGGTGGTCTTCCTCCCTTTCCTTATGATCCTACTCTATTAGGTCTTATCAGGACTATCTGCATTGTCCTCCTCTGTGGCCAGCAGGCCAATCATTTCATGTCAGAGACAGTCCCTGTTCCCATTACTATGGAATCCACTTGGACACTGAATCGCCATAGCTACATATGAGCAGGGGTTCTCGGTTATCTCCACAAATGGTGCTTGGTTGGAGTAACAGTCTCAGAAAAGACCCCTGTGCCCAGATTTTTTTGGTTCTGTTGCTCTCCTTGTGGAGCTCCTGTCTCTCCAGCTCTCACTAACTCCCCTGTCTTTCATAAGATTCCCTGCACTCTGCCCAAAGTTTGGCTATAAGTCTCAGCATCTACTCTGATACCCTGCAGGGTAGAGCCTTTCAGAGGCCCTCTGTGGCAGGCTCCTGTCCTGTTCCCTGTTTTCTCCTTCTTCTGATGTCCATACTCTTTGCCTTTCTGAAAGAGGACTGAGTATCTTAGCCAGAGTCCTCCTTTTTTGTTTGTTTCTTTAGGTGTACAGATTTTAGTATGTTTATTGTATATGTTTAATATCCACTTATGAGTGAGTGTATACCCTGTGTATCTTTCTGCTTCTGGGATACCTCACTCAGGATGATCTTTTCCAGTTCCTACCATTTGCCTGCAAATTGCATAATTTCCTTGTTTTTATTGCTAAGTAATATTCCATCAGAAAACTTAATTATTCTTCTTCCCAGTATTACTTGTGTCCTGTAAATGAAAATCTTCACTATTATTCTTGGTAGGGCATACATATTGGGATGTTCTCCTTGTATCTTTATCCTAGCTCCTGTCATGCATCCTTTGTCCCGTTAGCAAATTCTCTCTTACTTTGAACTCCATCTATGTGTACATTTGTGATCTAAGCATTTCATTTCCCTTCATTTAGTTAAACTTTTCCACTGTGTAACTTTATACAGTTGAATCCCAAACTTTCTGAATAAAAAATCTCAGCCAGGTATTCTGCACACCATGCACTGGATTTGAGAGATGTCTTTTAGTTTTTGCTATTGGAGGCAGTAGAGGATGGTGAAGGCTTTGGCCCTCTATCCATAAACATTTTAGGATTGATTTTATTTTTGTAAAGGTCATCAAAACAGCATTCTTTGACAAAATCCATTTCAGTAATGGCTGAAATTTCCAATATATTTTCCAGTACTCGATACCAAATCACTGGCCTTGGGGACGCTGGGGAAGTGGTGCATGCTTTCTACCTACACCATGTAACTTAGCACTTGCTATTATCTACCCCTTTTCTCTTCCTTTCAAATAACACCTGTAATTTGAAGTAATGCTTTTGTTTGTGTTTCTTTCAATGTAGATTACTCCAGGGCAAGCCACTTTTCTTTTCTTTTAGATCTCTGATAATCCAGTGCATAGACTGACACATCACGTATATTTATTGAGTAAGCAGGAAAAAAAATGAGTGGCAAAACTGTATTATTACAGTGTTCTTTTCCTTTTATATGGAGAGGAATCATTTTGGAAGTCTGGCTGTGTAAATGCATGTCAGAGCAGAGCACCAAGCAGTCTGAAGTGCTGTGGTGAGCAACAGCAGATACTTATTCAACCACTTACCCTGGTTTACATCTCTGTCTAGGAAAGCACAAGCGGTCACTCTTTACCCTCTCCATTTAAGAAAGTATTCTACGTGACACCTGAGGAGTGGTATTCACAAAGAGGACAAAGCAGAACCATGTTGTAAACTCCTCTTACCCATTAAAATTAAAGTATTAAATTTGATTTTAGTACTTTAATTTTGCATGTTACAGTACAAAATTTCTATTTCAGTTAGAGAAAGTTAACATTTAATTGTTTTCTTCAGTAAGTATTAAGCATGTTGTGAAAAATTAATGTTACCGTAAATTAATAATATGGCCATTGTCTAAGATGCCTTTATGTTGTTATTAATCACTAAGACTCATAACCAAACCTTCGGCAGAGTGCAAGGAATCATATGAAAGAAAGGGAAATAGTATGACCTGGAAAGGATAGAAGCTCCACAAGGACCAAATATATCTGGGCACAGGGGTCTTTTCTGAGACTGAATTTCCACCAAGGACCATGTATGGATATAACCTAGAACCTCTGCTCAGATGTAGCCCGTGGTAGCTCAGTAACGAATTATTTTCCCATAGTAAGGGGAACAAGGACTATTTTCTGACAGGAACTCAGTGGCAGGATCTTTGACCTCCTCACTCCCCAAGGGAGGAGCAGCCTTGCTAGGCCACAGAGGAGGACTTTTTAGCCAGTCCTGAAGTTACCTGATTAAACAAGGTCAGATAAAAGGGGAAGAGGTCCTCCCCAATCAGTGGACTTGGA
Organism: Psammomys obesus; assembly: GCF_907164565.1. Lineage (NCBI taxonomy): Eukaryota > Metazoa > Chordata > Mammalia > Rodentia > Muridae > Psammomys > Psammomys obesus. The sequence continues at coordinate 12,037,999 of NW_026585797.1, forward strand.
AAGGGGCATGGAGGCGATGACGGAGGGAGGGTGGGATTGGGAGGGAATAAGGGAGTGGGATACAGCTGGGATACAGAGCTAATAAAATGTAACTAATAATTAAAAAATTAAATTAAATTAAAAAAATCATTAAGAAGAACAGCCCATCAACTTAGTAGCTTTCAGAAAAGTACTGATTCTGGATATATTTTAACTTTTAGCTGAGTTTCCATTTAAATTCTATTGTCTGAGAAAAAAATCATAAAATGAAAAATCATAAAATGAACAAGATTTTTACATGTATAAAATATACATGAAATTGACACTATGTTACAGCATAGTTAAAAATGTGATGTTTGCTCTTTGTACCATACAACCTGCATCAACAGAATACAAACACTCCATTTACCTGAATGAACACCTTTGTGCAGGGAGAATGCTTACACTTTTGTGTGAGGCTTAGCCAGCAACTATCCCATGGAATATAAACAACACTTCAGATAATGTAAAAACATAAGTTTTATGATATTTCTTCCAAACTGAACTAACTGATATACTTCCCAACCGCAGATGATCATAGTCCATGCATTTAATCCTGTATTTTTTATTAATTCATCATGCTTTTAGAAAGGCAGCAACAATTAGTGTATTGGTGCCAATAGTTCAAAGATTTTCTGAACACAAATGATTGTATATCTCCCTCAATATCTAGCATCTATCTACGTATATATGTACCCATAACACATCTACCAACCTATTATTTATCAATTATCTATCATCTATCTATCTATCTATCTATCTATCTATCTATCTATCTATCTATTTATCTATCTCTAGCTATCTATCAATCTATCTACCTATCATCTATTGCTGTCTAGCTATCATGTATGTCTATAATCTATTTGTATTTTGTACCCTTTTCTAATTACTATAAATTAATTATTCTCAAATACAGTCTTTCCACAGTAAACAAAATAAAAAGTGGACATTTTTGCTAATTCAATAATCCTAGAATAGTAACTTGTCTAAATGATTTGTCATAAAAGGAAAAAAAAAGAGTCTTTAGAGCTGAGGTGTAGAAATGAAAGATACAAATCAATCAAAAAATCTCTAAATATCAATAGTTCTAATTAATAAATCAGTGTTCAGCAGCATGGCATCAAGGAAGTGATGTTCTAAACGGCATATAGATAGAGTACAATAATAGATACAAACTGTACAACTGTAATTAGGGCGACTTGAAAGGCAATTGGCAGAAATTATAATTATCAACAATATGCATCCCAATCAATAAATATATATGCATTAATAAGCACCCTGTATAATTACTGTCTTATTGTCTTCATTTATTTATGGGCAGTCTGGCTTGAATTGTATAAAGTAAGAACATATTTTCTGTTCCTAAAGTAAAAGAGGAAAGTCATTATCTGTGGACGTCTTCTGATTCTCTACCAACCACTTAATGTTTTCTCTCCAGTCATGCAACTATTCAATTGATGAGATTAATATTAATATTGTGAAATTTTAAATGTAAAATATACACAGTAAAGACAAGCAACAGAACCAAAATATCTGGGCTCAGGGGTCTTTTCTGAGACTGATACTCCAACCAAGGCCCATTCATGAATGTAACCTAGAACCCCTGCTCAGATGTAGACCATGGCATCTCAGTCTCCAAGTGGGTTCCCTAGTAAGAGGAAGATGGACTGTCTCTGACATGAACTCAGTGGCTGGATCCTTGATCACCTCCCCTTGAGGGATGGCAGCCTTACCAGGTCACAGAGGAACACAATACAGCTAGTCCTGATGAGACCTGATAGACTAGGTTTAAAGGAAAGCAGAGGAGGACCTCTGCTATTTCTGGACTTGGAGAGGGACATGGGAGGAGATGAGAGAGGGAGGGTAGGATTGGGAGGAAATGAGGGAAGGGGCTACAGCTGGGATACTGAGTGAATAAACCATAATTAATATAAAAATAAAAATTAATTAAAAATATATACACAGTACACAATCTGAAGGAAGTGTTCATGACATCATGTAACGTTCATCTCTAAACCAAATATTTCTCTATTGTAAGTGTATCAAACATAATTAGAGAAGATATCTGATATGTCCTTTCTCTTACATGCACTTCCTTTTTAGTTTTTTGTAAGTTACAGAGGTCAGTGTTGTTATGCTCTTCAAACAAAGCTGTGTTTAGAAAGGAACAGAATGATAATACCCACCATACTGCACTGCTGATAGAAATGGATCAGAGTGCTATGACCTTAAAATTTTCTCTGCTTTTATTTAAGGAAGGCTTTAACATTGCTAAAATTTTCATACTATTCCTAAGTCACTGAAAGAAAGTTCTAGCTTTATGTCCATGAAAAGTTATGCTTACAGGTTTGAATTGTCATGTGATCACTACTTTTGGTCCTAGTCTGGAAAGCTTTGTGACTCTAAACTTAATCACTTAGGTACACTCTCTTTAAAAATTAGCACTGACTAATTTCAGCCTTAAAGTTTTTTTAAATAAAAATTAATAGTCCACTTGTTTTTGTTCTTTTAAATGAATGTTAATGTTTTCATACAATATATTTCTGAATATATTATTTCCTATCACCAACACCTTCCAGATTCTCCTCACCACCCCCAACTTTATGTTCTTGCTTCCTCAAAGAAGAAAAGAAACAACAACAAAAAAGTCAAAACCGAAAAACATATCTAAAAAGAGAAAGACACATGGAGAAAGGAAGAAATAAATAACAAAAAAAGTTAAGCAAAATTACACACAACACTTAGTACATAATTGTGCTGCTCAAATACTCTTAGGAGGGGACCTTCACTAGAATGTTGGTATGTCCAGAGGTATGCCATTGGAAAAAATAAACCTGATTTTTTTCCTTTCCCAACAGGTACAAATTGCAAATAGTAGGTTAACATACAACCTTGTCAATAGATGGTATTTAATAAAATTTACTGAATAATCCACTGAAATGCATGTTAGTAATTAAAAGTAAATCATCTAAAATTACCCCATCAAATATATATTAAAACAAGACAAAAAAGGAAAACTCTTAGGCAAAACGATCTACTACAAGATGCATTTGGCTAAAATGGAAATGGTTCCATTATCCTTAAAAATCTAAACTGCCATTAGACTCAACTGAGATATTTCTTCCTGAGATTCTTCACCACTTGCAGCATGGCATTAATACAAAGCCATTGTACTGGCTATTACAGTCAAGTCATTCTGAGCCACACATCTCCAGGACTATGTTCTGTGCTCTTCTGTGCTCTGTTGTTGATGAAGCTTGACTCATCCTGGATTTTTACAGTGTGCACAATTCACATGTACAATTCTACTTCTGTCAATACTATTTTTTCCTATGTCAGTAACTGAGCAAAGGCAGTCACAACAACCATTATTTACTCTCTTTCACAGAGCTGTTGGTGAAACTGTGAAAACTAATTAGACCTTGAATGTTTTGGACAATCTTCTTTTATGATATTTGCTACTTTTAAAAAATATTATATTAATTAAATTTATTCACTTTTTATTCCAACTGGAGCCCCCTTGCAATCTCATACACCCTCCCTCATCCCCTCCCATTCCCCTCCACAAGTCCACTGAGAGGGGAGGTCCTCCTCCCCTTCCCTCTGACCCTAATCTATCAGGTCTCATCAAGACTGGCTACACTATCTTCTCTGTGGTTTGGTAAGGTTGCTCCCCACTCAGGGGGAGGTGATCAGAGAGCCTGCCTCTGAGTTCATGTCAGAGACAGTTCCCATTCCTAGGTAACCAACTTGGAGACTGTTCTACCATGGGCTACATCTGTGCAGGGGTCTAGATTATCTCCGTGCATGGTCCTTAGTTGGAGAATCAGTCTCGCAAAAGACCACTGTGCCCAGATTTTTTGGTTTTGTCCTCTTCTTGTGGAGTTCCTGTCCCCTCCAGGTCTTTCCACACCCGCTTCTTTCCTAAGATTCCCTTCACTCTGCCCAAAATTTGGCTATGAGTCTCACTCAGCATTTGCTTTGATATCCTATTGGGTAGAGTCTTTCAGAGGCCCTCTGTGGTAAGCTCCTGTCCTGTTTCCTGTCTTCCCTCTCTTCCGATGTCCATCCTATTTGCCTTTCAGGGTGAGGATTGATCATCTTACCCAGGAATAGTAGATATTAAACATATAATATAGAATAAATATACTAAAATCTGTACTCCTAAAGAAGCTAAACAAGTATGATATGGACTTCCTACCTGTGGAGATGGCCTGCTTTTCCTGGAAATTGTGGTATTTATCTTTTTAGTGTATACAGCTGGTATTTTTGGTATTTCATTGATAGTTCAATAAACAAATTAAATAAATATTATAATAATTCATTACATAATACAGCGTAAGATATGAATATGCTTCTATTCTTTCTTTTCCATTCCTTTTCATTTTTTGTTACTCAGACAATGTTCTTGGATGTCTCAAGAATTTACAGAATAATTTGCATACTGAGCCAAAAATATCAGTCCCATGAACAAGGAGGACAGGGAATATATTTTTCTTCATGACCACAAGCAAATAAATTGAACATTTTCCCAAACTTCCTTATGAATATAGATGGCTGAACATAGAGTCTTCAAAATACTAGTGAATTAGGATGTATTACAAACATATCTAGTTATGTTTTTCGGCTATTTTTTTATAACTAACTTGAGATTGTATTGTCTGTCAGACCAAATACCGTATAATAAATGAATCTGTATATGTCAACACCCCCTCCTATTAGTCGTATAACAACTAAATCTTGAAACTCTTTTACAATGATAGTGATATAAATAGCTATGTTACAGTGTTGCTTCAAATGAGATGTGTTCATAAATCTCAGGAATTTGAGTATTTGGTCCCAGTTGGTGGTTGACTAGCAAGAAGGAGATATGACCTTGCAGAGGAAATATGTCACTGTGTGGATGGGCCCCTAGGTTTCAAAAGATTTGCTGGCATTTCACCTTAGCTCTCTCTGCTTCCTGTTTGCTATTGAGGTGTGTGCTCTCAGCTTCTGCTCCAGATTCCAACATGTAATATTACACATTTGGAATCTTAAGCCAAACAAACCCTTTCCTATATAAGTTCCTTTGGTCATGGGGTTTTATTACCAAATTAGAAAGTAATTAAAAGTAATTAAGAGAGTTGCGTATAAATACTAAATATTATTTCCTGTTCAGAATGCAGCAATTCATGTGGGGATTGTTTTTAGCTTTCCTAAAAAGATTTTTGCCTGTTATTAGGTATATGGACACATTAACTACAAATAACAGACAATTTCATGTAGATATCCCACGAAAACATAAAATATAAGGCTGTGGCTGTACCTCTGTCATGGAACATATATGTATGGAGCCATATTAATACATGATTAAATTATAATTATATTTTTACAATGTAATAACTTATTTTGTAACATAATTTGTTGCTTAACAATACTTATGTATTTAAATGTGTTTTTCTAGTCAATAACAAGGGTTGACTATTCTCCACCTTTTCTAAGAGTCTGTGAAACATTTAAGAACACTTGCTAGAACATTTTTATTTGAAGTGTAAATCTAACCAAGGAAGGGAAAGTCTTGTACAATGAAAACATTAAGCACTGAAGAAGAAAATTGAGAAAGATTTAAGATTAAAAAAATATACTGTGCTCATGAATGGTAGGATTAATAGGGTGAAAATGGGCAACCTAACAAATTAATCTACAGATTCAATATAAGCTCCATTAAAGCTCATATTTAATGATTTCTTCCCAGATGTTATGAGATGTCTTTTCACTCAAAGGTTAAAAGAAAAAAATGCTAACTTTACAAAAGAAAGTAAAAATGATTAACTATTACATATTACTTTCATGAATATGTGCCTTTCAAAAATTGTTTCTGAAAAACAATTTTCAGATCATAGGTTTGACTGTAGAATGACTGCTTAGATGGACTCATAGTAATCAGTAAATAACCATAATGGGGTTGTTTTATAATCTGCTGACATCAGTGGGTACAGTTCTCACAGCTTTCAAGAGGACAATGAAGTCTTCCTTTTCCAATATATGAAAATGTTCAAATGGATTTCACATAATATAAAATGTATATTTAATCAATGTGTAGTCAGTCTTTTTTTTTTAATTGAAAATTGATTTTCAGGAAGGGACTGGAAGGAGAAAAGAGATGGGGAAACTGCAATCACGATTAAAAATAAATAATTACTTTTTAAAAAGGGAAAAATAGATACTCCACCCATACAATACATTCTGACCACAGTTTCCTGTCCCTCTACTTCCAGACACCCCATCTCTGAGATGTGTCTCTGAGATCCATTCCTCCTCCATTTACACTTCAGAAAAGCACATATATCTGAGAGACAACAACCAAACATGAAAAAAGAGAATTCAATAAGACAAGGTAAAGGTCCTCTTATCAAGGCTGGATAATGCAACTCAATAGAAGAAAAAGAGTCCCAAGAGCAGGCAAAAGAATCAATCTCCTCAGCATATTGTCACACAATGGTTGAGTCAACTGACTTTCATAATTTACTAAATTCACCTGAGGGTTCACTGTTTAGAGAGGATTTTTTTTTTATCTTTGGCTTCAAAATTGAGATTTATGTAATTATGTATCTGCTAATAAACTAATAATATGTTACTATGACTCCTATAAATTTGCAGAAGATATTAAAGATAGGAAGAATACATCATCCAGCTTTGTACTTTATGTTCAAAATTGCTATGTTAACTTGTAGCCATCCATTTTTCTATGTGAATGTTATCCTTCTTGTATGTTTACACCAAATATTTCTGTGGAACTTCATTCAGTACTGTACTGAGCCTGTTGATTGAGTTGATTTCACATTTTGTCAGTATTAAACTTTCAGTCCATAAACACACAACACCTTTCCATTTACATGAGTGTTTTGCAGTGTCTTTGAACAGTGATCTATAGTTTTATATATCTATATGTTCAGACGTTTTTGTTCTTACTTAAGTTTCTTGGGTATTTCATATGTCCTATGTTTTACCTATTTAGAAGAGGGATTATTTTCTTCATTTTTCTGAAAATGAGATTATCAAAAATTTAGAAAAATAGGTTAGAGTGGAAATCATTATACTAAGTGAGATAATCCAGGTCCAGAAAGACAAATGTCATATATCCTAACTAATATGTGAGTCTAGCATGGAATCTTAGTTTTCTATGTTTAAACTGAAGTTCCCATAGAATCCAAAAGCAAGAAAGGGACCGTTAGTGAGAAGTGGTAAGAAAGATATGAAGGTGAATGCTAAGTCTTAATGTGTAGATGCATTGATATTTATTTTGTTGTCATTTGGGGTTTTCCACCTTTCATGAGTTTATTTATTAAATGTTCTTTTTAGACTATTAGAAAATAAAGTGAGCAAAACAAGGTATAAATTTTGAGGAATACTAAAGCTTGAATTTGTTTGATAGAAGTAAGAAGTCGTTTAGTTTCCATGCATGTGTAGGCTTTTTGCTATTTCTCTTATTGTTGAGGTCTAGGTTTAGACCATGGTGGTTTAATATGTGCATCAATTTAAGGCCGACCACTCCACAGTCTCTTAATTTTCTCTGTCAGCAATAACACAGATACAGTTGACGGTCTCTGTGTTAATGGTCATCTATTGCCAAAAGGAATTTGTTTAATGAGGGTTGAGAGATGCACTGATCTGTGGCTATAGAACTACCTAATTAGGAGTTAGTTGAATACTAAGTTCTGTAGGTAGAATGAATTTTAGGTTCTCCTCTAGGGCCTATGCAGCAACATGTTCTTGTCCCCTAATAACTGTGTCAATATCAGGTGTCATCTCTTGGAGTTGGCCTTATGTCCACTCAAAATTACATGTTTTCCTTTCATAATATTCATGTTAGTATTAGGTAAACTGACCAAACCACAAGGATCTATGGTTCTTTAAAAGGACTGTGCCCAGCAAACACAATATAAGAGCAGTAGAAGCACTTCACTAAATTCAGAGGAAGAAACCTAGTGGCAGGACATCTGTCTCCAGGACTTCACATGATGAGAGGACAGACCCCTGACTACCAACAACCAGAGTTAGCAAACAGGTCCATATGACTGAGGTGAGCTGTGGCAATTCCTGAGAAGCACTGCAATTCAGTTGACCATACTCAAAAAGCTGAGGAGGGCTCCTTCAGGAACAACCATCTTCCGGCCAAATGGATTTGCCCCACCTTAGGATTCCAGCAGGCACCAGAAACTAACAGCCACCACCTGAGATGCCCATATGGGGAAAGGTCAGAGTAAAAGCACAACCAAAAAAAGGCAAAACAATATAACATCTCAAGAACCCACTTATCCAGGGGCAAGTAGCCCTGGACATCGTAACATAAGTGAAATTCAAGAAAATGACCTTACGTCTACGCTTATGAAGAATATAATGGAGGAAAAAAAATGTGTAAAAATATAGTGGAAGATAAAGTCAAAGAGAGTATGACCATCCATAAATAAATATAGGAAGATGCAGCCAAACAGTTTGTAGCCTTCAAAGAGGAAAAGATGAAATCACTGAAAAAAATAAAAGAAACAGAAGAATGTTCAAACAAATAGGTGAAGAAATTGAAGGAAAAACAGGAAAGTACAGTCAGACAGGTGAATGAAATCAACAAAATGCTTCAAGAACTGAAGAAAGAATTGGAAAAAATAAAGAAAACACAAAAAGAGGAAATCACCAAGAGGAAGAACTTAGGGAAGAAAACAGGAACTACAGAGGTAAGCATAACCAACAGACTACAAGAGACAGAAGAAAGAATCTCAAGTGTGGAAAATACAATGGAAGAACTCAATCTACCTTTCACAGAAAATAATAAATCTAAAAAATTCCTGACACAAAACATCGAAGAAATCCAAGACAACATGAAAAGACAAAACCTAAGAATAATAGGAACAAAGAAAATGAAGATTTCTGACTCCACAGGCCTGAAAATATTTTCAACAAAATCATTAGAAGAAAATTTCCCTAACTTAAAGGAGAGGCCTATAAGCATACACGAGTTCTACAGAACACCTAATATGTTAGACAAGAAAAGAAAATTCTGACACCACATAACAATCAAAAGAGTAAATATACAGAATAATAATAAAAAAATTCTAAAAGGTACAAGGGAAAAAGGCCAAGTAACATATAATGGCAAAACCATTAGAATCACACCTGAATTCTCAACAGGGATTATGAAAGCCAGAAAGGCCTGGAGAGATATCATGCAGACCCTAAGAGAACATAGATGTCAGCCCAGACTACTACACCCAGCAAAACTCTCAGTCATCATAGATAGAGAAAACAAGGTATTCAATGACAAAAACAAATTTAAACAATACCTATCCACAAATCTAGCCTTACAGAAGAGACTAGAAGAAAAAAATGCAACCCAAGAAAACTAACCACTTTCAGAAAAACACAGAATAAATAACCTCACTACAGCAAAACTACAAAGAGCCAAGCACACAAACACACTACCACAACCAACATCAAAATCAAAGGATCTAACAGCAACTGGTCATTAATCTCTCTCAACATCAATGGACTCAACTCTCCTATAAGAAGACACAGACTAACAGAATGGATGCATAAAGAAGACTCACCTGTCTGCTGTATACAAGAAACACACCTAAGTCACAAAGATGGACGTTTCCTGAGAGTAAAGGGCTGGAAGACAGTTTCTCAAGCAAATGGACCCAAGAAGCAAGTAGGAGTAGCCATTCTAATATCTAATAAAATAAACTTTCAGCCATAATTGATCATAAGATATGGGGAAATGACATTTCATGCTCATCAAAGGAAAAGTCCACCACATCACAATTCTGCACATCTATATCCCAAATAGAAAGGCACACATGTTTGTAAAAGAAACATGAATGAAACTTAAAACACACATAGATCCCCACACATTAATAGTGGGAGACTTCAACTCCCCACTCTCAAAAAAGGGCAGGTCAACAAAACAGAAATTAAACAAAAAAATAATGACTCTAAGAGAAGTCATGAATAAAATGGTCCTAACAGACATCTACAAAACCTTTCACCTAAAGACAAAAGAATTTACCTTCTTCTTAGCACCTCATAGAACCTTCTCCAAAGCAGACCATATAGTTGGTTACATAGCAAGCCTCAGCAGATACAGGAATATTGAAATAATCCCTTGTATCCTGTCTGATTACCATGGAATAAAGCTGGACCTCAACAACAATAGAAATAGCAAAAAGCCTACACAAACATGGAAAATATAGAACTCACTACTCAATGACAACTAGGTAAAGGAAGAAATAAAGATAGTAAAGACTCCCTAGAATTCAATGAAATTGAAGGCACAACATACCCAAATTTATGGGGCTCAATGAAGGCAGTGCTAAGAGGAAAGTTCATAGCACTAAGTGAAGTGCCTTTAAGAAGAAATTTGAAACATAAATTAATGGTGCACATGAAAGCCCTAGAAAAAAGACGCAGACACAGTCAAGAGAAATAGATAGATAGAAAGAATCAAACTCAGGGCTGAAATCAATAAATTAGAAATAAATCAGTGAAACCAAGGGCTGGTTCTTTGAGAAAATCAACAAAATAGTTTGCCTTAGCCAAACTAACTAAAAGGCAGAAAGACACCAACCAAATCAACAAAATCAGAAATGAAAAGGGGGATATAACAACAGACACTAAGGAAATAAAAACAATCATAAGTTTTTACTTCAAAAACCTATATGCAATAAAATTTGAAAATCTAAATGAAATGGGCCATTTTTTTGTTTGATTACACTTCCCAAAGCTGAACCAAGACCAAGTAAATGCAGTAAATAATCCTATATCCACTAAGGAAATAGAACCTGTCATAAAAAGTCTCCAATCCCAAAAAAGCCCTGGGCCAGATGATTTCAGCACAGAATTCTACCAGACCTTCAAAGAAGAGCGAACACCAACACTCTTCAAACTATTCCACAAAATAGAAACAGAAGGAACACTATCAAATTCATTCTATGGAGCCACAGTCACTTTGGTAAATAAACCTCACAAAGACCCAACAAAGAAAAAATTTTAGGCCAATCTCCTTTATGAACATTGATGCAAAAATAATCAAAAAAATACTTGCAAACAGAATCCAAGATCAAATCAAAGATATCATCCACAATGACCAAGTAAGTTTCATTCCAGGTATACAGGTGTGGTTAAATATATGGAAATCCATCAATGTAATCCACCATATAAACAAACAAAAAGAAAAAAATTATAATCTCCATAGATGTTGAAAAAGCATTTGACAAAATCCAACACCCACTCAAGTTTACAGTCTTGATAGGATAGTGTAAGTCAATGACCCCAAAAATTCTACCAGGGATATCCCACAGCTGATAAACACCTTAAGCAAAGTGGCTTAATACAAAATTAAGCCCCCAAAATCATTAGCCCTCCTGTATGCAAAAAAAGAAATTGGCTGAGAAAGAAATTAAGGAAACAACACCTTTAACAACAGTCACAAAGTACATAAAGTACCTTGGTGTATTCTAGCCAAGCAAGACAAAGACTTGCATAAAAAATTTCAAATAAAAATTTCAAGTCTCTGAAGAAAGAAATAGAAGATATCAGAATATGTATAATCTCCCATGCTCATGGCTTGCCAATGTTAACATAGTAAAAACGGCCATCTTAACAAAAGCAATCTACAGATTCAATGCAATTCATATCAAATTATCAACACAATTCTTTACAGAACATGAAAGAAAAATTCCCAACTTCATATGGAATAATAAGAAATCCAGAATCATTAAAACAATCCTCTACAATAAAATATATTCTGGAGGTATCTCCATCCTGAACTCAAGCTGTACTATAGAGTAATAGTAATAAAAATATCTATAATACTGCCACAGAAACAGACTTTTCAATCAAAGGCAATGAATCGAAGACCTAGAAATATACCCACACACCTATAGAAACTTAATTTTTGACAAAGAAGCCAAAACCATACAATGAAAAAAAGATAGCATCTTCAACAAATGGTGCTGGTCTAACTGGATAACTATACGTAGAAAAATGCAAATAGATCCATATTTATCACCCTGCAAAAAACTAAGGTCAAGGGGGTTAAAGACTTCAACATAAAACTAAACAAACTAAACCTGTTAGAAGAAAAAATGGGTAGAGCCTTGAACTCATTGGCACAGGAGACAACTTCTTGAACAAAACGCCATCAGCACAGGCTCTAAGGTCAACAATCAATAAATGGGACCTCATGAAAATGAAAATCTTCTGTACAGCAAAGGAAATTGTCATCAGAACAAAACTACAGCCTAAAGATTGGAAAAGTATTTCACCAAACCTGTGTCTGAAAGAGAGCTAATATCCAGTATATATAAAGAACTCAACAATTCAAAAGAGAACAAATCAAGTAATCCAATTAAAAAATGGGGTACAGAACTAAACAGAATTCTCAACAGAGGAAAATCAAAAGGCAGAGAAACAAAGAAATGTTTAACATCTTAGCTTTCAGGAAAATGAATATTAAAAAGACACTGAGATTTCACATTAAACCCATCACAATGTCCATCAACAACTCAAGTGACAATGTATGATGTAGAGGATGTGGAGAAAGGGGAACTCTCTTCCATTACTGGTGGGAATGTAAACTTGTACAACATCTTTGGAAATCAGTCTGAGGCTTTCTCAGACAATTAGGAATAGTGCTTCCTCAAGATCCAGCTATACTACTCATAGGCATATATCCAAAATAAACTCAAGTACACAAGGACATTTGTTCAACAACGTTTGTAGCAGCTTTATTCATAATAGCCCTGGAAACAACCCAGATGTCGCTCAGTGGAGGAATGGGTACAGAAATTGTGGTACATTTACATAATGGAATACTACTCAGCAATTAAAGACAAAGAAATTATGAAATTTGCAGGCAAATGGTGAGATCTAGAAAAGATCATCCTGAGTGAAGTATACCAGAAGCAGAAAGACACACAGGGTATATACTCACTCATAAATGGATATTAGACATATAATATAAGATAAACCCACAAAAATTTGTACACCTAAAGAAGCCTAGCAAGAAAGAGGACCCTGAGTGATCAATTCTCACTCCGGAAGACAAATGGGATGGACATTGGAAGAAGGAGAAAACAGGAAACAGGACAGGAGCCTATAACAGTGTTCCTCTGAAAGACTACCCAGCAGTGCATCAAAGTAGATGCTGAGACTCAATCAAACTTTGGGCCAAGTGCAGGGAATCTTATGAAAGAATGGGGAGATAGTAAAACCTGGAGAGGATATGAGCTCCACAAGGAGAGCAACAGTAAGAAAATATATCTTGGCACAGGGGTCTTTTTGAGACTGTTACTCCAACCAAGGACCATTCATGGATATAACCTTGAACCCCTACTCAGCTATAGCTCATAACATCTTGGAATCCAAATGAGTACCTTAGTAATGGGAACAATGACTGCCTCTCACATGAACTCAGTGGCTGGCTCTTTGATCACCTCTTCCTGAGGGGGAGCTGCCTTGTCAGGTCACAGAGGAAGACAATGCAGCAAGTCCTGATGAGACTTGATAATCTAGGGTCAGATGGAAGTGGAGGAGGACCTCCCCTATCAGTGTACTTGGAGAAGGGCTTGGGAGAGAGGAAAGGTGGGAATGGGATGGAATAAGGGATTGGGCTACTACAGCTGTGATACAAATTGAATAAACAGTAATTTATATAAAAATAAAATATTTTAAGAAAACTAGGAAGATTTATAGGTACCTAGTAACAATATTCATTTTTACTTGCAAATGTTTTCTCTATTTTAATAAAAATAATCCCCCATAAGGGTAAAACAAACAAACAAACAATAACAAAAACAAAATAAAACATCAAGTGATAACATGCTGGAGAGGATGTGGAGAAAGGGGAGCCTGGTGGGAATGTAAACTTGTACAACCTCTTTGGAAACCAATCGGGTGCTTTTCCAGGCTATTAAGAATTGTGCTACGTCAAGATCCAGCTACACCATTCTTAGGCATTTATCCAAGAGATGATCAAGTATACAACAAGGACCTTTGTTCAACCACGTTTGTAGCAGCTTCATTTGTAATATCCAGCATCTGCAAACAACCCAGATGTCCCAAACGGAAGAATGGATGCAGAAATTGTGGTGCATTTACACAGTGGAATACTACTCAGCAATTAAAAATAAGGAAATCATGATATTTGCAGGCAAATTGTGTGATCTAGAAAAGATCATCTTGAGTGAGGTGTCCCAGAAGCAGGAAAACACACATGGTATATACTCACTTATAAGTTTACATTAGACTTATAATATAGGATAAACATAATCAAATCTATACACCTAAAGAAACTAATAAAAAAGGAGGATTCTGGGTAAGAAGATCAATCTTCATTCAGAAAGACAAATGGGATGGACATAGGAAGAGGGAGAAAACAGGCAACAGGACAGGAGCCTACCACAGAGGGACTCTGAAAGACTCTAACCTGCAGGGTATCTAAGCAGAGGCTGAGACTCATAGCCAAATTTGGGCAGAGTGCAGGGAACCTTATGAAAGAAGGGATATATAGAAAGACCTGGAGGTAACAGGAACTCCACAAGGAAAAAAATATATATTCCAACCAAGGACATTACATGGAAATAACCTAGAACTCCTACATGGATCTAGTCCGTGGCAACTTAGTGACTAAGTGAGTTCCCTAATAATGGGAACAGGGACTGTCTTTGACATGAACTCAGTGCATGCTCTCTAATATTCTCTCTCTCTGGGTCGGGGAGGGAGGGGGTAGCCTTACTAGGCTACAGAGGAAGACAATGCAGTGAGGCCTGTTGAGACATGATAGACTAGGATCAGATGGAAAGGGAAGTGGACCTCCCTAATCAGTGGATGGATGGAGGGGCCTGGGAGGACAAGAGGGAGAGAGGATGTGATTGTAAACAGATGAGGGAGGATGCTACAGCTTGGATACAAAGCTAAAAAGAGGAGAGAGATTTTAAATGAGAGAATGTGAGGAGAGCTCATCCTTCAGTTCTTCAGGCTATTGTTAGGGTAAAAGGAAGAACCAGGTATAGATAAGGGGAAGGAATAGTTACAAATAATCTATTGCACCAGGCACTAGGATCAAAATGGAGGCCAATGGAATCCTATTCGAATATATAATATATAAGGCATTCATAAGGATTAAGTCAGGATTATCCTTTGGCTAAAATCACTTTAGAACTGAGAACACTGCCAAAATTCCAGACATTTCATTGAATTTGAAAAATGCCAGAAATCTCGATTAAAATAGGTCAAACCTAGAACTAACTTTCTTTTAATTACTAAAATGTTACTTTGAACATTGAGTATTCTGTGATAACATAGATAAAAACATATTCATTTGAAATATATTCACATAGTGATACTCTATGAACCTACCAAACATCTACAAGAGGTTTAGACTTTGTTGTAAATTTGTAGATATCTCTTATAAGGCTGAAGGATGGAATGCTTTTCATAAAAAATGTAAGGTCATTCAACAAATGAATAAAAATACTAGCATGCTTGATTTTTATTATTATTTTACTATGTTAAATACAGGTTTTCCTATATCCCAGGGTGGACTCAAACAATTTATGTAGCTGAGGCTGATACTGAACTCCTTCTTCGACCTCAGTGTTTAGAAAACAGGCTTGAGCCATCCCACACAGTTTATGTGGAGGCTGAGGTTCTGCAAGCTAGACCTGCACTCAGCCAACTGACACACCTCACAATCCACCAAAGAAATGTGCTATTTTTTTTATTTTTTTAATTTAATTTAATTAATTACACTTTATTCACTTTGTATCCCCCCATAAGCCTCTCCCTCCTCCCCTGTCTGTCCCACCCTCCCTTCCCCTTCTTCACACATGCCCCTCTTCAAGTCCATTGATAGGGGAGATCCTCCTCTCCTTCCTTCTGATCATAGTCTATCAGATCTCATCAGGAGTGGCTGCATATGAATCTTCTGTGGCCTGGTAAGTGATCAAAGAGCAGGCCAATCAGATTATGTCAGAGGCAGTCCCTCTTCCCATTACTTTGTAACCAACTTGGACACTAAACTACCATGGGCTACATCTGTGCAGGTGTTCTAGGTTATCTCCATGCATGGTACTTGGTTGGAGTATGAGTCTCTGGGAAGGCCCCTGTGTTCAAATTTTCTGGTTCTGTTGCTCTCCTTGTGGGGTTCCTGTCCTTTTCAGATCTTACTATTTCCCACTTCTTACATAAGATTCCATGCACTCTGCCCAACAGTTGGCCATAAGTCTCAGCATATGCTTTGAGAGTCTGCAGGACAGAGCCTTTCAGAGGCCCTCTGTGGCAGGTTAGTAGGTTGTTTCCTATTTTCTTCTACTGATGTCCATCCCCTTTGCCTTTCAGAATGGGGATTGAGCGTTTTAGTCAGGGTCCTTTCTCTTGGTTAGTTTCCATAGATGTACAGATTTTAGTAGGTTTATCCTATGTTATATGTCTATATGAGTGAGTATATACCGTGTGTGTCTTTCTGCTTCTGGGATAGCTCACTCAGGATGATCCTTTCCAGGTCCAATTAAAAAAAGGGGAACAGAGCTAACCAGAGAACTCTCTGAAGAGGAATATCGAATGGCACAGATACACTTAAAGAAATGCTCAACATCATTAGCCATCAGGGAAATGCAAATCAAAACAACCCTGAGATTTCACCTTACACCCATCAGAATGGCCAAGATCAAAAACTCAAGTGACAACACTTGCTGGAAAGGTTGTGGAGAAAGGGGAACCTTCCTCCACTGCTGATGGGAATGTAAACTTGTACAACCACTCTGGAAATCAATCTGGTGCTTTCTCAGACAACTAGGAATAATGCTTCCTCAAGATTCAGCCATACCACTCCTAGGCATATATCCAAAGGGGCTCAAGTACACAATAAGGACATTTGCTCAATCATGTTTTTAGTAGCTTTATTTGTAATAGCCAGAAGCTGGGAACAGCTCAGATGCCCTTCAACTGAAGAATGGATGCAGAAATTGTGGTACATCTACACAATGGAGTATTACTCTGTAATGAAAAATACATAAATCAGGAAGAGATCATGGGTCACACAGGCACTAGATTGCCAGACCAGAGCCATATGCCTGCATGTCCCAATCACCTTCCCAGGCTGAATGGTGGGCACAAAAACACTAGAGACTGTGAGTCCCAGTCACGAAAAAAAAACCCACAGGGAAGGAAAGTAGCAGGACTGGCCACGGGTCACCCAGTCTTTCCCTGGAAAGTCTCACAGACCAGCGGGTAGGAGCCGCCATCACTGAAGTGGTCTCAAGCCGCCAGAATGGAGGGCTCCATGCCCAGCTCTCAGGCACAGATGGTGCTGTGCACCCCATTGCAACAGAATCTGGGAGTCCCTGTCAGGAGAGGGCCCCAGAGGGAAGAAAGGAAACAGTGCTGACTTGGGCCACATAGGCTTTGCCTGAGGAAAGTCTCTTGCAGATCCTCTGGTATGAGCCACCATCACTGAACTGGGCTCATGCCTCCAGCTCGGAGAGTAGCTGCAAGGCCAGCTCTCTGGCACAGATGAAGCTGTACACCCCAGTGCAACAGAATCTGGGAGTCCCTGTTAGGAGAGGGCCCCAGAGGGAAGGAAGGAAACAGTGCTGACTTGGGCTACCCAGGCTTTGCCTGGGGAAGTTCTTGCAGACTGGCGGGTACAAGCTGCCATCACTGATCTGGCCCCACGCCAGAAGCACAGAGAGTTCTTGGGCACCCAGCTCACGCAGACTAGCGGGCAGTTGGGCGCACTGCTGTCCCAGAGACATGATTTGTACCAACTATTCCACACAGACAGAACTGTGCGACCCAGGACACCAGAGACTTGGAGTCACTGTCTGGAGAAATCCTCACAGGGAACGAAGAAAAGGGGATGGAAATAGACCAACCAGTATATCCCCAGAAAAGGTCCCGCAGACTAGACCAATGCAGGGACCTGCTGTGCACCATATAGCCTGCTTTTACCAGGAGAGCAGTACCCACCCGCCACAGATTACTGCTGCATACTGGGGCACAGAACCCTAACATCAGACCTACAAAAGACTGGGAACCCTGAGATCAACCCCCAGATACTGCTCCAAGGGGCAACCAGTTATCCCTAACAAAACTGACCAAAGGGACACACAGGTTACAGAAGTAGCTCACTAAATTTACAGCAAGAAACCCAGAAGCAGGGCAGCTTGTCTCCAGGACTTCTCCAGGTGAGAGAAGAGCCCTCTCAACTAACATGGACCACAGTTACCACACAGGTCTCTATGCCTGAGGTGAACAGCGGCAACCCCTAAAAAACACCAGCCATCCAGTGACTATACCCAAAAGCTGAGAAGGCTTCCTTCAGGAAAAACCATCTTCCTGCCAAAGAGATTCTCTCCACCACAGGATTCCAGGAAACAACTCCAAACACCTAAGATAGCCCAACGAGTAGAGGCCAGCGTAAAAGTTCAACCAACAAAAGGCAGAGTAATATGGCATTTCCAGAACCCAGTTATCCAGGGGCAAGTAGCCCTAGACACCCCAGCATAATTGAAATTCAAGAAGATGACCTAACATCTATGATCACGAAGAGGATAACAGAGGAAACAAATAAAATGCATAAAGAAATTGAGGAAGATAAAAACAAACAGATTATGGCCATCCATAAAGAAATAGAGGAAGTTGCAGCCAAACAGTTTGTGGCCTATGGAGAGGAAATGCTTAAATCACTGAATGAAATAAAAGAAACAGAGGATTGTTCAAACAAACAGCTGAAGGATTTGATGGAAAAACAGGAAAATACAGTCAGACAGGTGAAGGAAATCAACAAAATAACTCAAGATCAGAAAATAGAATTGGAAAAATTAAAGAAAACACAAATGGAGGAAATTGTGGAAAGAAAGAACTTACAGAAGAAAACTGGAACTGCAGAGGTAAGCATAACCAATAGACTACATGAGATGGAAGAAACAATCTCAGGTGTGGAAGATACAATGGAAGAAATCTATGTACCTGTCACAGAAAATGTTAAATCTAAAAAATCCCTGACACAGACCTTCCAAGAAATTCAAGACAATATAAAAAAACCAAAACCTAATAATAGGAGTTGAGGAAAAAGAATATTCCCTGCTCCAAGGCCCAGAAAATATTTTCAACAAAATCATTAGAAGAAAATTTCCCCAACTTAAAGGAGAGGCCAAAATCAATACAAAAGACCTATAAAACACCCAATAAATTAGACCAGAAAAGAAAATCCTCCTGCCACATAATAATCAACACACTAAGTATATAGAACAAAGAAAAAATACTAAAAGCTGTAAGGGGAAAAGGCCAAGTAAAAAATAATGACAAAGCCATCAGAAACACACCTGACTTTTCAACAGAAACTATGAAGGCCAGAAGGGCCTGGACGGATATCATGCAGAACCTAAGAGAACACAAATGTCAGCCCAGGCTACTATACCCAGCAAAACTCTCAGACCTCATATACGGAGAAAGCAAGATATTCAATAACAAAAACAAATTTCGACAATATCTACACACAAATCCAGCATTACAGAAGACACTAGAAGGGAAAATACAACCCAAGAAAACTAGCTACTTTCAAGAAAACACAGGAAATAATTAACCTTACTACAGTAAAACAAAAAGCAACCAAGCACAGAAACTTATGACCACAGCCAACATCAAAATCGAAGGATCTAACAGCCACTGGTCATTAATCTCTCTCAACATCAATGGACTCAATTCTCTAATAAACAGACGCAGACTCACAGAATGGATGTGTAAACAAAATCCAGCAATCTGTTGCATACAAGAAACACACCTAAAGTCATAAAGATAGACATTACCTGAGGGTAAAGGTTTGGAAGACAGCTTTCCAACCAAATGGACCCAAGAAGCAAGCAGGAGTAACCATTATATTATCTGATAAAATAGACTTTCAACTTAAAAAGGGATGGGGAAGAACACTTCATACTCATCAAGGGAAAATTCCACCAGGAAGATGTCACAATCTTGAATATCTATGCCCAAATACAAGGGTACCCACATTTGTAAAAGAAACATTGATAAACCTTAAACCACACATAGATACCCACACATTAATAGTGGGAGACTTCAACACCACACTCTCAGCAAAGGACAGGTCAATGAAACAGAAATTAAACAAAGAGACAATGTCTCTAATAGAGGTCATGAATCAAATGGACCGAACAGACAATTACATAACCTTACACACAAACACAAAAAAATTTACCTTCTTCTCAGCACCTCATGGAACCTTCTCCAAAATAGACCATATTGTTGGTCACAAAGCGAGCCTCAACAAATAAAAGAAGATTGAAATAATGCCTTGTATCCTGTCTGATCACGATGGAATAAAGCTGGACCTTAAAAACAAGAGAAATAGCAAAAAGCCTACCCACACATGGAAATTGAACTACTAAATGACAGCTGGGTTAGGGAAGAAATATAGAAAGAAATTAAAGTCTTCCTAGAACTCAATGAAAATGAAGTTACAACATACTCAAACTTGTTGGACATAATGAAAGCAATTCTAAGAGGAAAGTTCATAGCACTAAGTGCCTTCAAGAAGAAATTCGAGAAAACTCATTCAAGCAACTTAATGGCTCAATTAAAAACCCTAGAAAAAGAAGAAGCAGACACACCAAAAAGGAGTAGACTGCTGGAAATAATCAAACTCAGGGCTGAAATCAATCAATTAGAAACAAATAAATAAATTCAAAGAATCAATGAAAGCAAAAGCTGGTTCTTTGAGAAAATCAATAAGATCGACAAACCCTAAGCCAACCTAACTAAAAGACAGAGAGACACCATCCAAATCAACAAAATCAGAAATGAAAAGTGGGACAAAACTACTGACACTGAGGAAATCCAAACAATCATTAGGACTTACTTCAAAAGTCTATATGCCACAAAATTTGAAAATCTAAATGAAATGGACAATTTTCATGATCGATTTGACTTCCCAAAGCTGAATCAGGACCAGGTAAATCAATTAAATAGTCTTATATCCCCCAAGGAAATAGAAACGGTCATTGAAAGTCTCCCATCCAAAAAAAGCACAGGACTAGATGGTTTCAGGGCAGAATTCTACCAGAACTTCGAAGAAGAGCTGACTCCAGATCCTTCAAACTATTCCACAAAATAGAAACAGAAGGAACATTACCAAACTCATTCTATGAAGCCACAGTCACCTTGGTACCTAAACCTCACAAAGACCCAACAAAGAAAGAATTCAGGTTGATCTCCCTTATGAACATTGATGCAAAAATACTTAACAAAATACTTGCAAACCGAATCCAAGAACACATCAAAGATATCATCCACTATGACCAAGTAGGCTTCATCCCAGGTATGCAGGGGTAGTTCAATATATGGAAATCCATCAATGTTCTCCACCATATTAATAATCTGAAAAAAAATCACATGATAATTTCTCTAGATGCTGAAAACCATTTGACAAAATCCAACATGCATTCATGTTTAAAGTATTGGAGTGATCAGGGATCCAGGGAAAATATCTAAACATAGTAAAGGCGATATACAGCAAGCTTATAGCCAACATCAAACTGAATGGAGAGAAACTTAAAGCAATCCCACTGAAATCAGGGACAAGACAAGGCTGCCCATGTCTTTTCAACATAATTCTGGAAGTCCTTGCCAGAGCAATTAGACAGTTGAAGGACATCAAGGGGATACAAATTGGAAAGGAAGAAGTCAAATTATCACTTTTTGCACATGGTATGATAGTATACCTGACTGACCCCAAAAACTCTACCAAGGAACTCCTACAGCTGATAAATACAGTCAGCAAAGTGGCCGGATAAAAAATTATCTCAAAAAATCAGTAACCCTCCTGCATACAAAAGACAAAAGCACTGAGAAAGAAATTAAGGAAACAACACCCTTCACAATAGCCACAAATGTCATAAAGTACCTTGGAGTAACCCTACCTAAGCAAGTCAAAGACTTGTATGGAAAAAATTTTCAAGTCTCTGAAGAAAGAATTAGAAGAAGATATCAGAATATGGAAAGAGCTTCCATGCTCATGGCTTGGCAGGATTAACATAGTAAAAATGGCCATCTTACCAAAGCAATCTACATATTCAATGCAATTCCCATCAAATTACGAACACAATTCTTTGCAGGTCTAGAAAGAAAAATTCTCCACTTCATATGGGATAACAAGAAACCCAGAAATGCTAAAACAATCCTCTACAATAAAAGATCTTCTGGAGGTATCTCCATCCCTGATCTTAAGCTGTACTATAGAGCAACAGTAATAAAAATTGCATTGTACTGGCATAGAAACAGAATGGTGGATCAATGGAACCGAACAGAGGCCCCAGAAATAAACCCGCACACCTATGGACACCTGATCTTTGACAAAGATGCCAAAAACATATAATGGAGAAAAGATAGGATCTTCAACAAATGGTGCTGCTCTAACTGGATGTCTACATGTAGAGAAATGAAAATAGATCCATATTTATCACCCTGTTCAAAGCTGAAGTCCAAGTGGATCAAAAACCTCAACATAAAACCAGACACATTAAATCGGTTAGAAAAAAAAAAGTGGGGAATACCCTTGAACTCATTGGCAGAGGAGACAACTTCCTGAAGAGAACACAAACAGCAAAGGCTCTAAGAGAAACAATCAATAAATGGGACCTCATGAAACTGAAAAGCTTCTGTAAAGCAAAGGTCTCTGTCATCAAAACAAAGAGACTGCCTACAGATTAGGAAAGAATCTTCACCAACCGTTATTCTGATAGAGGGTTAATATACAGTATACATAAAGAACTAAAGAAGCTGAAAAGCAGCAAACCAAGTAATCCAATTAAAAAATGAGAACAGAGCTAAACAGAGAATTCTCTGTAGAGGAATATCGAATGGCAGAGAAACACTTAAAGAAATGCTCATCGTCATTAGCCATCAAGGAAATGCAAATCAAAACAACCCTGAGATTTCACCTTACACCCATCAGAATGGCCAAGATCAAAAACTCAAGTGACAACATGTGCTGGAGAGGATGTGGAGAAAGGGGAACCCTCCTCCACTGCTGGTGGGAATGTAAACTGGTACAACCACTCTTGGAATCAATCTGGTGCTTTCTCAGACAACTAGGAATAGCGCTTCCTCAAGATCCAGCCATACCACTCCTAGAAATATATCCAAAAAAGGCTCAAGTACACAATAAGGACAACTGCTCCACCATGTTTGTAGCAGCTTTATTTGTAATAGCCAGAAGCTGGATACAGCCCAGATGCCCCTCAACTGAAGAATGGAAGCAGAAATTGTGGTACATCTACACAATGGAGTATTACTCAACAATGAAAAATAAGGAAATAATGAAATTTGCAGGTGAATGGTGAGACCTGAAAAGGATCATCCTGAGTGAGCTGTCCCAGAAGCAGAAAGACACACATGGTATATACTCACTCATATAGACATATAACATAGGATAAACCTAGTAAAATCTGTACCTCTAAAGAAACTAATCAAGAGAGAGGACCCTGACTAAAATGCTGTATCCCCATCCTGAAAGGCAAAGAGAATGAACATCATAAAAAGAAGAAAACAGGAAACAACCTAGGAACCTGCCACAGAGGGTCTCTGAAAGCCTCTGCCCTGCAGACTCTCAAAGCAGACACTGAAACCTAGGGCCAACTGTTGGGCAGAGTGCATGGAATCTTATGTAGGAAGTAGAAAATAGTAAGAGCTGGAGAGGATAGGATCCCCACAAGGAGAGCAACAGAACCAGAAAACTTGTACCCAGGGAACTTCCCAGAGACTCTTACTTCAACCAAGGACTATTCCTATGAGATAACCTAGAACCCCTGCACAGAAGTAGCCCCTGGAAGTTCAGTGCCCAAGTAGGATACATAGTAATGGGAAGAGGGACTGCCTCTGACATAATCTGATTGGCCTGCTCTTTGATCATCACCCCCCAAGGGGGGAGCAGCCTTACTAGGCCACAGAAGATGACAATGCTGCCACTCCTGATGTGATCTGATAGACTAAGATCAGAAGGAAGCAGAGGAGGACCTCCCCTATCAGTGGACTTGGGGAGGGGCATGCGTGAAGAAGGGGGAGGGAAGGTGGGATGGGGAGGGGAGGAAGGAGGGGCTTATGGGGAGATGCAAAGTGAATAAAGTGTAATTAATAAAAAATTAAATTAAATTAAGAAAGGAAAATACAGAAATCATGAAATTTGCAGGTAATTTTATAGTAAACCTCTGATAGATTGTAGGCATTGCTTTTATGTGAAGGTTGTTACTTGTTTCATTTGTAGCCTAAGTTTAAAAAATAGCAAGGATTGTGAATTATAAGAATCTAAGCTTTTTTTTTCCTTTTGTTGTAAATAAATCACAGGTGAGCACTATGGAAAAATTACAGTTGGATAGTATTATACTCTGATGATTAAAGTTGAAACAAGAGCAACTAAAAACTGTTATTAGAAAATTTGTTTTTAAGAAATCCAAGATGGCAGCGACCAGCATGCACAGTTTCTGAGAGTCAGAGGAGCTGAAGTGCTGGAGTTGGTGATAGAAGGGACAACTAAAGCCAGGGAAACAGCCATGAGGCTTTCTGGCTAAGAAGGAACATCACATGAAACCTTTAGTGTCAGGTCACCTTCTGACTTCTTTGGGGAAGGAGAGAAACGATAATGTGATCCCCCTGCACTCCCCTGTTTCAGGTTCCCTCCTCCTCAACATAGCCAGCTCACAGAAATTCTCGGCACAGAACTCACTGCCTGGAGACTACAACAGCAAAGGCAAGGCTCCTAGCTCCTCAGTAGTAGCAGACAGCTGTACCATTCTTCCTAGTCCCAGTTCTGAGGTACCAACTTCTTTGGGTCCTACATCTACCAGAATCCATACAGACTCAGCAGGTTCTCTCAGCCAGTGTCTGTAAGGCCTGCCCAACCCCCTCAGTGGCAGATAGTCAGCTATACAGCCACCAAAATCCAGCGTCCTGACAAACAAACTAGGCACACCAGGTTCCAGGCCATTCAGGTTTCTGGACCCTTGTTGTGGGCCCCCAGGACTTCCCAGAAGGCATCTGGACAGGTATTCCAGTCTGCAGCTACAGATGGACTCCCTAATGGGGTGGCTCTAGTGCCACCAAGCTGGCAGAGCTCATCAGTCCTCCTGAACAAGGCTCAACAGGTCCAAACCAGAGAAGACAGAGCCCAGATACCCGATCCTTGCCTATGCTACCTGCTGGAGAGTGAGTGCGTCCTCAAGAGCTTGCAGAGCCCCAGTTCCAGGGTCCGCCTAAACTAGCAGCCAGATATCAGGCCCCTCACACCCACACACCCACTATGGGGAAAAGAGGGCCTCTTGAAACATTGAAGCCCCTGCTCTGTGGGTCCAACAGTGGAGTTCAGGCAAATAACACTGGGAGCTCACACAGAACCGAATACCATTACCCTGTAGGCCACTAAGGTATTCAGGGAATTTGCATAATGAAATTGTGCTACAATTATCACTGCCACCTGCTACATTTACAGTGAATGTGTATGTAACCCCTTAGATGACTGCAAGGCAGAGCCCTTCCCACACACCAAGGATTCTACATTCTTTAACATCCTATCCCTCAAGGCACACTTCCACACACATGCACATGCACACACACATGCACATACTCACCTGCATTTGTCTTTCTCCCACAGGTACAGCTGAAACAACAAAGGACATACTGAAGAAGAATTTTCCAGATCCCAGAGAAAGATGGTGCCAGTCTGAACTGTAGAATCCAGAAACCAACAGTGAAGGTTACAGATAAGCAAATGGCCAGGGGTAGGACATAGTGGCTTCAACAGCAACCCCTAAAATTCATGGATACTCCAATTCATCAGAAACACAGGAAAATGTCTTTAAAGCTATGCATAGCCAGTTATTTGAGGCATATAAGGAGGAAACAAACAAATCTCTCATAGAAAATAGCCATACAAATCCAGACATTTAAAGAGGAAACGAACAAATCTTTCAAAGAATTGGCCACCCAAGTGGAGACAAAGAAAGAGGAAATAAACAAAGTTCTCAAAGATACATGGGCAAACAAAGCCAAACAAATAGAGGAACAAGTAGAGATACAATCAGTGGCATATAGGGAGGAAAAAACAAACAAACAAACAAACAAAAATAGAGACCCTCATAGACAGGACTCCACATTCAAACACAAACTGAGAAAACCCTGGAGCTCGAGAACCTAGAGAAAAGATAAGGAGCCACAAAGGTAATCATCACCAATAGAATACAAGAGATGGTAGACAGACTCTCTGGTGCTGAAGACACACTCATAGAAATTGATAGCTATCTCAAAGAAAAAATAAAATCTGAAAAGTCCTAAACAAAATAACCAAGAAATCAAGGACACCATGAAAAGACAAAATCTAAGAATAATAGAAATTGATAAAAAATACGAATTGATGAAAAAGAAGATTCCAGTGTTCAAGGTCCAGAAAATATCTTCAAGAAAATCATAGAAAAAAAATTTTCCCAACGTTAAGAAAGTGATGTCCATAAACATTCAAGAGGTCTACAGAACACTAAATAGACTAGACCAGAAAAGAAAACCTTCACGTCATACCATTGTTGAAACACTAAATATACAGAAGAAAAGATATTAAAAGCAGCAAGGGAAAAGGGCTAAGTAAAATGAAAAGGTAGACCTATCAGAATCACACTTATGCAATAAATGTAAACACTCCCTCAGTGTAAAGAGCTGGAAAAATGTTTTCAAGCAAATGGACCCAGAAAACAAGCTGGGGTAGCTTTCCTAATATCTAAAATAAAATTTCAACCAAAATTAATCAAAAAAAATGAGGAGGGGCACGACATTCTCACCAAGGAAATCCACCAAGAGGACATCATAATTCTGAACATATATGCCCCCAATAGAAGAGTGCCTACATTCATAAATAAAACATTAAAGCTTAAATCACATGTAGATCCCAACACCTTAATACTGGGCGACT
This sequence comes from Psammomys obesus, assembly GCF_907164565.1. Taxonomy (NCBI): domain Eukaryota; kingdom Metazoa; phylum Chordata; class Mammalia; order Rodentia; family Muridae; genus Psammomys; species Psammomys obesus. The sequence goes on from NW_026585797.1 coordinate 12,065,021, forward strand.
TCAACACCCCATTCTCACAAAGGGACTGATAATCTAGACAGAAACCAAAGAGGGAAATAAAGGCACTTACAGAGACTCTAACTCAAATAGACCAAAGAGATGTCTACAGAACTTTTCACCCAAACTCAAAAGAGTATACCTTCTTTTCAGCACCTCCTGGAACCTTCTCCAAAATAGACCATACAGTTGGTCACAAAGTAAACCTCAACAGATACAAGAAGATCGAAATAATCCCTTGTATTCTATCTGATCACCATGGACTAAAACTAGACCTCAACAACAATAGAAATAGCAAAAAGCCTTCACACAGATGGAAAATGAACAACTTGCTGCTCAATGACAGCTTGGTTAAGGAAGAAAGAAAGAAAGAAAGAAAGAAAGAAAGAAAGAAAGAAAGAAAGAAAGAAAGAAAGAAAGAAAGAAATTGAAGAATTACTAGAATTCAATGAAAATTAAGGAACAACATACCCTAATTTATGGGACACAATGAAAGCAGTGCTCAGAGGAAAATTCATAGCACTAAGTGCCTTCAAGAAAAAATTTGTAACATCTCATACAAGCACCTTAATGGCCCAACTGAAAGCTCTAGAAAAAAAAAAAAAAAGAGAGAAGAAGTAAATACACTCAAGAAGAGCAGACCACTGGAAATAACCAAAATTAGGGCTGAAATCAATCAATTAGAAGAAACAAAACTATTCAAAGAATCAATGAAACCTAGAGCTGGTTCTTTGAGAAATCAACAAGATAGACAAACCTTTAGCCAAACTAACTAAAAGGCAGAAAGAAACTATGCAAATCAGCAAATCAGAAATGAATAGAGGGATATAAATACAGACACTCTGGAAATCCAAACAATCATTAAGCCATACTACAAAAACTTATATGCCACAAAATTTGAAAATCTAAAAGAAATGGACAATTTTCTTGATAGATTCCATGTAGCAAATTTAAGTCAAAATCAGGTAGAAAGATTGAATACTGCTATGGTATATCACCCAAGGAAATAGAAGCAGTCATCAATAGTCTCCCTTCGACAAAAGGCCCTGGGCCAGATGGATTCAGCACAGAATTTTACCAAACCTTCAAAGAAGTGCTAACTCCATTTCTCTCCAAACTGTCCACAAAATAGAAACAGAAAGAACATTACCAAACTCACTCTATGAAGCCACAGTCACCTTGATACCTAAACCACACAAAGACCCAACAAAAAAAAGAGAACCTCATTATCTCTCTTATGAATGTTGATGTAAAAATACTCAATAAAATACTTGCAAACTCAATCCAAGAACACATAAAAGATATCATCCACTATGACCAAGTGGGCTTCATCCCAGGCATACAGGGGTAGTTCAACATATGGAAATCCATCAATGTGATCCACCACATAAACAAACTGAAGAAGAAAAACCACATGATCATCTCCTTAGATGCTGAAAAAGCATTTGACAAAGTCCAACACCCATTCATGTTTAAGGTCTTGGAGAGATCAGGGATACAAGGCACATACCTAAACATAGTAAAGGCAATATACAGAAGCCTATAGCCAACATCAAACTCAATGGAGAGATAATTAATCAATCCCATTAAAATCAGGGAAAAGTCAAGGCTTCCCACTCTCTCCATATCTCTTCAACATAGTACTTGAATTCCTAGCTAAAGCAATAAGACAACTGAAGGAGATCAAAGGGATACAAATAGGAAACGAAAAGGTCAAAGTTTCAATATTTGTAGATGATATGATATTATACATGAGTGACGACCAAAATTCAACCAGAGAACTCCTTCAGCTGATAAACACCTTCAGCAAAGTGGCTGGATACAAAATCACGTCAAAAAAAAAAATCACCCTGTCTTTTCTGAGACTGACACTCAACCAAGGACCATCTATGGATATAACCTAGAACTTCTGCTCGGATGTGGCCTGTGGTAGCTCAGTAACCAAGTAGTTTTCCAAAGTAAGGGGAACACGGACTATTTCTAACAGGATCTCAAGGGCAGGCTGTTTGACACACACCCCCCCCCAGGGGAGGAGCAGTCTGTTAGGCCACAGAGGAGGACTTTGCAGCCAGCCCTGAAGATACCTGATAAAACAGGGTCAGATGAAAGGGGAGGAGGTCCTCCCCTATCAGTGGACTTGGAAAGGGGCAGGGAGGAGACCAGGGAGGGAGTGTGGGGTTGGGGAGGGAATGAGGGAGCGGGATACAGCTGGGACACAGAGTTAACAAAATGTAACTAAAAAGAAAAAATAATAATAAAAAATAATAATAAAAAAATCAGTAGCCCTCCTGTACACTAAAAACAAAAAGGGCCGAGAAAGAAATCAGGGCAACAATACCCTTCACAATAGCCACTAATAACATAAAGCACCTTGATATGACTCTAACCAAGGAAGTGAAAGACCCATTTGAAAAATACTTCAGCTCTTTGAAGAAAGAAATTGAAGAAGATATCAGAAGCCGGAAAGATCTTCCATGCTCATGGATTGGTAGGATTAACATGGCGAAAATGGCCATCCTGCCAAAAGCCATCTGCAGATTTAATGCATTTCCCATCAAAGTACCAACACAATTCTTTACAGACCTTGAAAGAAAAATTCTCAGCTTCATATGGAGAAACAAATAACCCAGAATTTCCAAATGATCCTGTACAACAACAGATCACCTGGAGGTATCTCCATCCCTGATCTGTAGCTGTACTACAGAGCAATAGTAATAAAAACGGAATGGTATTGGCATAGAAACAGAAAGGAGGATCAATGGAACCGAATAGAAGACCCAGAAATAAACCCACACACCTGTGAATATTGATTTTTGACAATGAAGCCAAAACCATTCAATGGAAAAAAGACAGCATCTTAAACAAATTATGCTGGTCCAACTGGATGTGTACATGCAGAGAAATGAAAATAGATCCATTTTTATCACCCTGCACAAAACTAAAGTCCAATTGGATCAAAGACCTCAACATAAAACCAGACACACTAAATTGGTTAGAAGAAAAGGTGGGGAAGAGCCTAGAACTCATTGGCACAGGAGACAACTTCCTGAACAGAACACCAACAGCACAGGCTCTAAGATCAACAGTCAATAAATGGGACCTCATGAAAAACTGAAAAGCTTCTGTAAAGCAAAAGACACTTTTGTCAGAACAAAATGACAGCCTACAGACTTGGAAAGAATCTTCACCAACCCTATATCTGACAGAGGGCTGATATCCAGCATATATAAAAAACTAAAGAAGTTTAAAAGCAATAAATCAAGCAATCCAATCAAAAAATGGGGTATGGGGCTAAACAGTGAATTCTCTGTAGAGGAATATAGAATGGCAGAAAAACACTCAAAGAAATGGGATTGTGCTGTGCTATAGGTATAAACATACATCCATCAAATTTTAATTCTTAATTTTGGTATGGGATTTCCTCTGTGCTTTCACTAAAAAGGAAATAATATAACCTTTATACTGCATAGTATAAATCAGGGAGTTTCTGAAGAAGTAAGCCAGACAGAGATTCTAATAACTCAGTGTTACACTGAAGTCCATGATCACTCACCTGCTTTCCATGTCATTTATATCATCTATGTCATTATAAGACAGTAATCACCTCCCCCTGAGCGGGGAGCAGCCTTACCAGTCCACAGAGGAAGACAATGCAGCCAGTCCTGATGAGACCTGATAGGCTAGGGTCAGATGGAGGGGGAGGAGGACCTCTCCTACATTGGACTGAGGGAGAGGCATAGGAGAAGAAGAAGAAGAAGAAGGGAGGGTGATATAGGGAAGGGGTGGGAGAGGGAACTACACCTGGGATACAAAGTGAATAAACTGTAATTAATAAAAATCAAATAAAACTTAAAAAAAGATATATAATCTCAAACCATGTGAAGATGATTATAGTAAGCTTAGACTTTACCTTTTGTTGATGTAAGTGAAGATGTGATGAACATACACAAGAAATGAAAATCAAGTAGATCTGGGTGATTAACCACTCTAAAAGTGTTTCAATATATCACCCATATTAGGGTCACTGTGACAGAAAATTATCATGAATATTACCTTTGTACTTAACAACACTATTCTAGTCTTAAATTTTTGTCAGGATGTATATCTAATGTGTTCTCATACAAATATTCTTAATCTGACTTAATTACAAAAACACTTAGTTTGTTTGTAACAGTAATAATAAGACCGTGATTGAGTAACATAAAAATGACATGTTTTATGCCAGTACCATGCAGTTTTTATAACTGTTGCTCTATAGTACAGCTTGAGATCAGGGATGGAGATACCTCCAGAAGATCTTTTATTGTAGAGGATTGTTTTAGCAATTCTCGGTTTCTTGTTATTCCATACGAAGTTGAGAATTTTTCTTTCCAGGTCTGTAAAGAATTGTGTTGGCAATTTGATGGGAATTGCATTAAATCTGTAGATTGCTTTTGGTAAGATGGCCATTTTTACTATGTTAATCCTGCCAAGCCATGAGCATGGGAGATCTTTCCATCTTCTCATATCTTCCTCTAATTCTTTCTTCAGAGACTTGAAATTTTTTTCATACAAGTCTTTGACTTCCTTGGTTAGGGTTACTGGCATAGAAACAGAATGGTGGATAATGGAATCGAACAGAAGACCCAGAAATAAACCCACACACTTACGGACACCTGATTTTTGACAAAGATGCCAAAACCATACAATGGAAAAAAGATAGCATCTTTAACAAATGGTGCTGGTCCAACTGGATGTCTACATGTAGAAAAATGAAAATAGAACCATACTTATAACCCTGCACAAAACTGAAGTCCAAGTGGATCAAAGACCTCAACATAAAACCAGACACATTAAATCGGCTAGAAAATAAAGTGGGGAATACCCTAGAACTCATTGGTACAGGAGAAAACTTCCTGAACAGAACACCAACAGCACAGGCTCTAAGAGCAACAATCAATAAATGGGACCTCATGAAATTGAAAAGCTTCTGTAAAGCAAAGGACACAGTCATCAAAACAAAGCGACTGCCTACAGATTGGGAAAGAATCATCACCAACCCTCTATCTGACAGAGGACTCATATCCAATATATATAAAGAACTAAACAAGCTGAAAAGCAACAAACCAAGTAATCCACTTAAAAAATGGGGAACAGAGCTAAAGAGAGAATTCTCTGCAGAGGAATATCGAATGGCAGAGAAGCACTTAAAGAAATGCTCAACCTCATTAGCCATTAGGGAAATGCAAATCAAAACAACCCTGAGATTTCACCTTACACCCATCAGAATGGCCAAGATGAAAATCTCAAAGGACAACACATGCTGGAGAGGTTGTGGAGAAAGGGGAACCCTTCTCCACTGCTGGTCGGAATGTAAACTGGTACAACCACTCTGGAAATCAATCTGGTGCTTTCTCAGACAACTAGGAATAGCGCTTCCTCAAGATCCAGCCATACCACTCCTAGGCATATACCCAAAAGAGGCGCAAGTACACAACAAGGACATTTGTTCAACCATGTTTGTAGCAGCTTTATTTGTAATAGCCAGAAGCTGGAAACAACCCAGATGCCCCTCAACTGAAGAATGGATGCAGAAACTGTGGTACTTCTATACAATGGAGTATTACTCAGCAATGAAAAATAAGGAAATCATGAAATTTGCAGGTAAATGGTGGGACCTGGAAAGGATCATCCTGAGTGAGTTGACCCAGAAGCAAAAAGACATTCACGGTATATACTCACTCATATAAACATACAATATAGAATAAACCCACTAAAAGCTGTACATCTAAACAAACTAAGCAAAAGAGAGGACCCTAACTAAAATGTTCAATCCCCATCCTGAAAGGCAAAGAGGATGGACATCAGAAGAAAACGAAAATAGGAAACAACCTCGGAAACCGCTACAGAGGGCCTCTGAAAGCCAGAAGAAAACAGGAAACAACCTTGAAACCTGCCACAGAGGGCCTCTGAAAGCTTCTGCAGTATAGACTGTCAAAGCAGATGCTGAGCCTGATGGCCAACTGATGGGCAGAGTGAATGGAATTTTATGTAAGAAGTGGGAAATAGTAAGAGCTGGAGGGAACGGGAACTCCACAAGCAGAGCAACAGAACAAGATAATTTGAACACAGGGAACTTCCCAGAGACTCATACTCCAACCAAGGACTATTTGTGGAGATGACCTGGAACCCCTGCACAGGTGTAGCCCATGGCAGTTCAGTGTCCAAGTGGGTTACATTGTAATGGGAAGAGGGACTGCCTCTGACATAATCTGATTGGCCTGCTCGTTGATCACTTCCCCCTGAGGGGGGAGCAGCCTTACCAGGCCACAGTAGAGGACAATGCAGCCACTTTTGATGAGAACTGATAGACTAAGATCAGAAAGAAGGAGAGGAGGACCTCCCCTATCAGTGGACTTGGGGAGTGGCATGCATGCAGAAAGGGGAGGGAGGGTGGGATCGGCAGGGGAGGAGGGAGGGGCTTATGGGGGGATACAAAATGAATAAAGTGTAATTAATAAAAAAATAAAAGATTTAAAAAAAATGACATGTTTTTCAAACTTTGAAAGGAAGAACAGTAGGAGAAAATAGGTATGTTAAAATTTTTGTATAGTCATATGTACATCAAAACATTAACTTTTGTGTATAAAAAGAAGCTATTGTCCCAAATGAAAAGCTTATAATGAATCAAGGTTAAAGAAATTGTATGTTTATTTTAGAGCTGCTTTAATAATAGTTGGATTCCCTTTTCTCCATCCAATCCCACCCTCCCTTCCTATTTTCCTCCTATGTCCTTCCTGTAAGTCTACTGATAGGAGAGGTTCTCCTCTCCTTCTATTCTAGTTTATCAGATCCCATCAGGACTGGTTGCATCGTTTTACTCTGTGGCCTGGCAAGGATGCTCCTCCCATGGGGAGGTGATCAGAAAGCCTGTAACTCAGTTAATTCCAGAGACAGATCCTACTCCCCTTATTGGGGACTAAAGGTGGAAACTGAGTCTATGGGCTACATCTGAGCTGGGGTTTTAGGTCTGCTCCATGCATTGTTCTTGGTTGAAGTATCAGTCTCTTCAGGGTCCCCAGGGCTCAGTTCGTTCAGCTCTGTTGGTCTGCTTTTGAAGCTCATGTCCCTTCCAGGTCTTTCTATCTCCTCCTTCTTTCATAAGACTTCCTGCATTCTGCCCAAAGATTGGCTATGAGTCTCAGCCTCTGACTTGATACCTGGATCAGTAGAGACTTCCAGAAGCTCTCTGTGTTAAGCTCCTGTCCTATTTCCTGTCTTTTCCTGCTTCTGATGTCTATTGCATTTGTCCTTCTGAATGAGAATTAAGCATCTTACCTAGGGTCTTCCTTGTTGTTTAGCTTCTTTAGGAGTATAGATTTTAGTATGTTTATCCTGTATTATATAGCTAATATCCACTTAAGAATGAGCATATCCTATGTGTGTCTTTCTGCTTCTGTGATACCTCACTCAGAATGATCTTTTTTATTCCCCAACATATGCCTGCAAATTTCATGATTTCCTTGCTTTAATAGCTGAGTAGTATTCCAATGTGTGAATGTACCACAATTTCAGTATACATTCTTATGTTGATGACATCTAGGTTGTTTCCAGATTCTGGCTATTACGAATAGAGCTGCTACGAACATAGTTGAACAAATGTCCTTGTTTTATACGTTTGGACATGTGTCCAAAATACGGAGTGGTATAGCTGGATCTTGAGGTAGCACTTGTAGCCCATTTTTTAATTGGATTATTTGGCTTGTTGATGTTTAATTTCATTAGTTCTTTATACATTATGGTTATTAGCCCTCTATCAGATATAGGGTTGGTGAAGATCTTTTCCACTCTGTAGGCTGTCATTTTGTTCTGTTGACCATGTCCTTTGTTTTACAGAAGCTTTACAGATCATGCAATTTCCAGGCAAATGGATGTAACTAGAAAAGGTCATCCTGTGGGACATAACCTAAAAGCAGAAATACAGGCAAAGTTTATGCACACTTGTAAGTGGATATTAGCCATATAATAGAGGATAAACGTGACAAAATCTATAGACCTAAATAAGTTAAACAACAAGAAGGACTCTAGAGAAAATGCTTAATTCTTGTTCAAAAGAGAAAACAGAATGGACACCTGAAACAGTAGAAGACAGGGAACAGAATTGGAGCCCTACCACAAAAGTCCTCTACAAGACTCCATACAGCAGGGATCGAGGCAGATGCAGAGACTCACAGCCAAACTTTGGACAGAGGAAAGGGAATCTTATGGAAGAAGGACAAGGATGGGGCAGGAGCCCCACAAGGAGTCTAAAAAAGCAAAGAAAGTCTGCAGAAGAGACTGCAGAGCATGATACATCAATCAAAAACCTTGCATAGAGTAGACGTAAACCCTCTGCTCAGATGTAGCTCATAGACAGCTAAGTCTCCATGGGGGTTCCCTAGTGAAGGGAGAAGAGACAGTCCCTAACATGAACTCGGTTGTCTGCTCCTTGATCATGTCTCCCTGGTGGGAGGACCTAGTCATCCCACAAAGGGAGAGGATCCAGACAGTCCCAATGGGATCTGATAGGCTAGGGTGGGAGAGTAGGAGAGGAGAACTTTTCCTATCAGTGGACTAGGGGAAAGGGATAGGGAAGGAATGGTGGAAGATAGGGTGATACAGGGAGGAGATGAAAGACGGTGCTACAACAGGGGTACAAAGTGAATGTGCACACACACACACACACACACACACACACACACACAACAATTAAATTGCAAAAATTCATCTTTCCCTTTTTTCCATCCAAACGATTCCATACACCTATTTCCACTCTCTTTCAAAGTCATGGTCTCATGACTTTTTAAAAATTATTATTGTAGGCATATACTTATGCATATTTTTCCTATATATACAGTGTTCTTCGGTCAGTATATGCTGTGAAGGTAACTTTTATTTTCCAGATGTTATTGTTGTCTTACTGTCCCTGTTTGTTACCCTAGCCCTAATCCCAGAAGATTCTAGCCTATGTACAATCTGATCTAGTTCTAGAATGTTTTCAGCCTCAGACTTACTGCTGAATAAGCTCCCCCTTCTAGATCACTCTGAACTCTGGTGGACTGGTCCAATTCAGTTCTTCTGGCTCAAACTTTTCTCCAAATTGACTGATTCCAAATGTCTTTTCAACTTGTGAATGAATTGCTCTGCTAGACCTCAAACTAACACTAGCAGTCTGTCCTGTTCTTCTGGCTCCTCATTCTTTTGGCTTGTTTTGTCTTCACCCTGTGTTTATCTTGTTCTTACTTCAACACATCTCTGAAAAACTCTCCCAGTAAAATTGCTGTCTCTCTCTCGCTTTGTGCTGCTCTCTTTTAAATTTATTCTATCCTCTCTGTTTTCAGGAGAATAGGGCATAATCTATTCTGTAAAATCTTTCTCCCACTCATCTTTTTGTCTGCCTCTCAAATAGACATCACTTTCAAGCATGACTCACTCCTTCTACTGATTAACCTTACCTGCATACATTGTTTGTGATTAAAGATGTGTATTAAGGGTATGCTTCTATGTGCATATGTGTGGCTTGTCTGCCTTATGGCTGGATCACACAGACCTGGAATATCTTTGGATGTGATCAGAGCAGTCATGTTATTAGTTGAAAATTCCTTTAAATAGGCTACCTGAATATAAGTTTTCAGGGATGATCATTTTCATTGAACAGTCAGTTAATGGTCTTTGAGTTTCATCTTTTTGTTGGGAGAGAATTGTAAGACAAGGACATTTTTAAAAAAATCACATTCCTTATCTAATTGTTTATAAAAACAAACAAACAAGCAAACAAAAATAATCTACTTCTTCTGGTCCTTCACCTTACTAGAGCTTTCCCGATTGCTAAAGTTCTTGGGTTTGGCTAGTTCCCAGAGGGGAGCAAATAAATAAATAGAAAAGTTTTGTATTACAGTACATATTTGGTACACTACAAATAGCAGGTTTTATAGTGATTCTTCCATTGAAACCTGAACGTTGAAATGTTGTGTATCGTTTGGGTTCCATTTGTGAAAGCAGGGTTAAAAAATTAATAAATATTAATTACATTCCTACCAGCAATGGAAGAGGGCTCCTCTTTCTCCACATCCTCTCCAGCATGTGTTGTCATTTGAGTTTTTGATCTTAGTCATTCTGATGGGTGTAAGGTGAATTCTCAGGGTTGTCCCTGCAAAGACTGATACCCCAACCAAGGACAATGCATGGGGAAGACCTAAAACCCCAGCTCAGATACAGCCCACAGACTCAGCCTCCAATTGGGTTCCCTAATAAGGGGAACAGGGGCTTTTTCTGGCATGAACTCAGTTACAGGCTCTCTGATGACTCCCCCTCTCCCCAGGTGGTGCAACATTGCCAGGCCACAGAGGAAGATTATGAGACCTGATAGGTTAGTGTCAAATAGAAGGGATGGAAGACCTCACCGATCAGTGGACTAGGGGAGGGGCATAGGGGTATAAGAAGGAGGGAGGGTGTGATTGGGAGGAGACAAGAGAGGGAGACACAGCTGGGATACAAATTAAATAAACCAACAAATGATAATAATACAAACGTTCTAAAAATTAACAAAATGATTCTTCTTTTAAATTGAGATTATTTTTAAAGATTTATTTATTATGTATACAGTGTTCTGTCTGCCTGTATGCCTGTACACCAGAAGAGGGCTTCAGACATCATTATAGACAGTTGTGAGCCACCATGTGGTTGCTGGTTGTTGAACTCAGGATCTTTGGAAGAGCAGCCAGTGCTCTTAACTTCTGAGCCATCTCTCCAGCCAATGAAATGATTCTTAATGATATGCCACTATACTCATAGATTGATAACTTGTCCAGTCATCATGAGAGGGTCTTCTTCTGGCAGCTGATGGGAGTGCATGCAGAGACACACATAACCATACATTTTGCAGTCTGTAATGAAGGTTTCTACCAGGTCCCTCCCCTCTGGGACATGGTAATGCCAAAGAAAAGGGCATGGGCAGATTCTAGGACCAGAGAGGCAAGAGAACATGGCCCACTGAAGCAACTAGGCAGAGCTTCAATGGGCTCACAGTGACTGAAGCAGCACTTGGGAACCTGTATGGCTCTGCACCAGGTTCTCTGCCCATGTCATGCCTTTTAAGCACAGTGTTTTTGTGTGACTTGTAAGAGTGGGAGCAAGTGTATCTCTGATTCTTTGGTCTGCTTTGGGACTCTTCCTCCTATTTTCTCACTTGTCCAGTCTCAATATGAGGACTTTTGCCTTGTTTTGTTATATATTCTTTTGTCCTGTTTGGAGATGGTCTCATAGAAATCTGCTCCTTAAAAAAAAATCTGAAGAGGAAATGGAGGGGAAGTGGATCTTGGAGAGACAGGAAGTGGGAATGGCTGGGATTAGTGGAGGGAGGGGAAACTGTGGTCAGGATGCATTGTATGAGTAAGAATCACTAGGGTCAGATGGGAGGGGAGGAGGACTGACCCTATCAGTGGACTGGGAAACAGGCATGGGAAGAGAAGAGGGAAGAAAAGGGCATTGGGGGCTATAGCTGGGATACAAAGTGAATAAACTGTAATTAATAAAATGTAAATAAATTACAAAACTCTCTAAATCCTTAGACATACACTGAAATACCCCAACACATTAGTAACTTCCTTGTGTGTATCAGGGATCTCTCATATTAATTCATGTGTGAATGTTAGCACCACATGGCAGCTTCTAGCTTCATTGTTTACTCTTCTACATGTAAGAAAACACTTCTTGGTTCAAGGATAGTTTGATAATTTACTTTGCATCCCCTCTGTTTTGTTGGTGGTGGTTGTTCATTGTCATTCTTTTATATTAAGAGCTCCATAGCTGGAAAAATGTTAAGATATAAACTTGCTTGATAAAATTTTAGGGTTTAAAATCACACAAAATGACCTAAATCCTGATTTACAGTATGTGGAGGCTGACACAGGAGGAGCGCCAGTTTTAGATCAGCCTTCGGTACGTCATAAGACACTATCTGATGAGACAAAACAACCAAAGCGCAAAAAGAATTGAAAGTCGTTTATTGCTGTTACTATTTTCAGTTAGAGTCAACATTCATAAAATATAGTGAGATGACTCTTTGGAGGAGAAAGTCTAATGAATCTATGCCTAGATTATTCCTTTAGAGACATATGACTCAGGGGCCTTTAAGTCACTTTTATTTTCCTTGAATTAATGATATTGAGAATTTTATGGTCTTGAGTTATGTCACTAGTTTTATGCAACAAATATCTAAGCAAAATATATTTCACATTTCTAGAAATTGTAAAACAGTATGTTGTTTTGTTCTATGAGGATGATGAGCATATTTTGGAGTTTATTTGCATGGTTCCATCATTAATGCCAATCCTGAATCCACACTCATTGAAATCTGCTAATGTAGTAAATTTTCAAGTTGGCCTTTCTCCTTGTTTATATATTATTTTTCTGAATTTCTATAAACTAGTCCATTAAAGCAATCAAAATCACATTACATATAATAATCTTAGGAAGGAAAATTACGGGAATAAAAAAGAAAAGTAAAGCAAATGGTGCTTTCCTTACAGAAGCTGTGTGGAGAATATTTTGGGTTATCTAACAGAATCATCAAAGTTTTTTTTTTTTTTTTCATTCATTGAAAGCAGTTTTTTGGGAAATTTTACAACTGCTTTTAAGACTTCCTTTGAACAAATACGTCATTTTCAAAGTACCTTTAAGAACATATAATCCCTACATAATTTGAAAAATTGCACCTTTCTAAAATAATGGAAAATTTCTAGATAGCTAGTTTATTTAATAAGAAACTGCTGCAGACATTTTCTGAAGGGGAGTACATTACAGAGGGATATCTTGTACCACATGTTGGGTGGAAACTATGCTCACTCCCCCAAAAATACACTAATAAAGCAACAGAAAATGGCAATCTATAATTTTATTTTTTGTTTCTTAGAGAAAATATGCAGCTCAGACAACACCTAGGCATTTTTGTAAAAAAAAGAGGATTGGGTTAGAAAAATAGTCTTAAAGACATGTAAGAAGCAAACGAAACTATTTGGGAGTTATTCACTACAATGGTATTTTAAAGTTTACTTTATACTGTGTATGGTGGCCTACCAAAGTTAGTAAGAAAATCCTGGTTGACTTACCTTGACAAATTATATCTATCCCATTTACAGTGTGTTTTCTACATTATTACCGTGCTACTAAGACACAGAAAAAATATCCGTATTCATGCAAGAGAACAGATGAATCACTATTTGTTAAGATTATAACCCTCCTCTTTAAAAAAGTTAGAGATAATGATATTTTCATTTTTTTTCTCAATGATGTAAAATGAGTGACACGTAGACTGATTTCAGGCACCTTAATTTAAATTGTTTTCATTTACTGGTCACATGATGCCTGCCTCACTTAGTCAGCTTTATATTGGCAAGCTTTTGCAAACCTCTTCTAGAGCACACATTATATTTTTTTTTGAAAATGGTGTTTTTATTTGATTATTTTCTATATTTCACTCATAAAATTTAAGAATGTTATTAATTCACTGGGGAAAAAAAAGATCCTTTATGAGCAAATAGGCAATTAACAGGTGTCTTTACCAAACAAAGTCAATGTTGTTAGCCAAATTGTGGCATTGATACTGATAGTCATTACTATTTACATGCAATAGTAGAACAAGGATTAATGCTTTCTCTAGGGTTATATATTGAAAAATACTTTAGAAAGTGAATTATTCATTATATATTGAAAATGATCTGGAATCATTTGCACAATTTTAATGTCCTCAGGAAAGTATTGTGTGTAAAACCTCAATAAGAACAACTAATTTGTAATGAAGTTTAGTCAAAAGAATGCATATATATGTATATAGAAGATGGGTGTCATAAACATCTAAAAAGTCAATTTAAATGATGAATGATACTCCCTGCTATGATAAATTTAAACCTCAATTATTTCTAGACATCATAGCTATATTACCTAATAAAATTATGTTGCAAAGCTCTGTATTAGAAGCTTAAAAAGAAGCAAAGAAAATATGAAGTCTTGGTAAATGATGTTTAATAAAACAGCTATCTTTTGTTTTTATTCTTTTCTTATACAATATATCCTAACACAGTTCCTCTCCCGTTCCTCTATCCAGTCCCACCCACACTTTCTTTCCTCCTCATATCCACTGTTCCCCCTTTACTTTTAGAAATGTAAGCTTAATTTAAACAAAGCAAATATAGAAACTGAAATGCAAAATAACCTCTAAAACATGTGTCAAGAACTGAAACATTATGATATTTATATGTGCATGTAATACATTCATGATTATAATTTAAAACAATTTTTTATGATGAAGTACAATGGAGGTTTTAAACTTCAGGGTTTTTTTTATATCTAGCAAGAAGCACTTAGTGTAGAAGTAGCTTATATTTTGTTTTCAGAATAGTTTGATAACTGGGCACTTCATAATGTGGAGTTAACAAACCAAGCAGAAATATTAAACATTTTTATATTTTACTCATTCTCTAATAGCTTTGTGTAGGGGACATGGCTAAATCATTTCTTTTAAGGATTCATTTAAAACTAAGGTGAAATTTTTACAAGTCACAATCTCTGTTCCAAGTTTAATAAAGAAGGCACCACAGGAGGTTAAGGCTAATGTCCCAGCAGGACCTTGTGCCTGAGTTGCACAAGGTTATTAATCATGTACTCATATCACTGTAGAGTTACAGAAATGCTAATGGATTTAGATGAAAATAAATAAATATGTGTAAACAGCATCACAATCAAGAGGTGAAATCTTATTTCAGTGAAATCTCTCATCCCTGCAAATGAAAGGCCATTTACAAGTTTAAATATTTTCCTCTAAGTTCATACTTCTCAGCTACCAATTGCTGGGCTTTAGATAAAACAAAAAGCCTGAACTGTTTTAAAATCTAGACTTTTTGCACAGGGTTAGTGTGACATGTGCAGGAATAGGAGACTGAACGATATTTGTAATAGTTCTCTCAGAATTTTTAATTTATTTTTATTTTTATATTAATTACAGTTTATTTAATTTGTATCCCAGCTGCAGCCCTCTCTCTCATTCCCTCCCAATCCTACAATCCCTCCCTAATCTCCTCCCTGTCCCTCTGAAAGTCCACCCAAAATGGAGGTCCTCCTCCCCTTCCATCTAACCCTAGCTTATAAGGTCTAATCAGGACTGGCTGCAATGTCCTCCTCTCGCTATTCCCATCTCTGAGTTACTGTGGGGCCCACAAAGAACAGCATCATTGTGTTTGTCAATATAACTGGGACAACTTGCCCACTTGTCCACACAATCCAATTTAGTAAGCTGGAAGTTGAGCAAAATGACATGAGAGTCAGCTAGTAAATTTTTAAAATGTATTTATTTATTTATTACAATTTAGTCACTTTGTATTCCAACTTCAGCACCCTCCTTGGTCCCTTCCCAATCCCACCCTCCCTTCCTCTTTGCCTTTCATGTCCATCCCTAAGTCCACTGACAGGGAAAGTCCTCCTCTCCTTCCCCGTGACCCTACCTGACCCTAGCCTATTAGGTATCATCAGGACTGGTTGCATTGTCTTCCTCTGTGGCCATGTAAGCTGTTCCCCCCTCAGGAGGAGTTGATCAAAGAGCCACCCACTGAGTTCATGTCAGGGACAGCCCTAAAGAAGCTAATCAAGAAAGAAAACTCTGGATAAGGTGACCAGTCTTCATTCAGAAAGGCAAAGGAGAACAGGACAGGAGTCTACCACAGAGGGCCTCTGAAAAGACTCTACCCAGCTGGGTATGGAAGCAGATTCTGAGAATCATAGCCACACTTTCTGCAGAGTGCAGTGAATGAAAGAAGGGGGAAATGAAAGACTTGGAGGGGACAGGAACTCTACAAGGAGAGCAATAGAACCAAAAATCTGACCCCTGGGTTTTTTTTTTTTTTTTTTTTTTTTTTCTGAGACTGATACTCCAACCAAGGACCATGCATGGAGATAACCTAGAACCCCTGCTCAGATGTAGCCCATGACAGCTCAGTCTCCAAGTGAGTTCCCTAATAAAGGACTAGTGAATTTTGATATATACAGTTTTATTACAGAATAATTTTAGAAATATAGAAGGATGAAAGAGATGGCAGGGGATTCCCACATATCTTAGACCAAGTTTCTTTTGCATAAATAACTTACATAGGGAGGGTACATTCAGCATGATGAATGGACTAAGAATAATTTCTACCCCATGTTTTGTTCTTGATGCCTTTTACTGTTGCATGAACATTACCTAAAATGCCATATCTCATCTACTGCTCCTACCTCCTTGGGATCTTCACAGAAATGACAGACACTTCTATTTAAGAAAAAAAAATATCAATTTGAGAATTTATCAGCTGTTAGAGCTTTATAAACTATGCAATATCTAATGTTGTTCTGTATATGCATTAAGCATATGCATGTGCTTTTGGGAGAAGATTACAAAGGGAAAATCCATTTATTTTAAGATTTTAAAAATGTTTTTATTTGTGTGTATGTGTGTGTCTCTGAGTGGGCACTAATAGAGTTAAAATAAGAGAGTAAAAACCTTGGTTCTAAGGCGACAGGCTCCTGTGATATCCCAGTGTGAGTTCTAGAACCAATTTGTCTTCTTCTGGAAAAACAGCAAACATTCATTGACTGAGCTGTCTCCCTAGTTCCCAAAAGTCATTTGTGTAGCATCATGTTAGGAGAACACTATGGCCAAGAACAGTCTGGCTACTTGTCTCCACACTGGTCAATCTAACTTGAATTGCTTGAGAGGTAGTGTCTCCCATGTTTCTCCACTGGAAGAGTCCCTCATGCACTTTCTGTGAAATACTCTGGACGTAAATGGATTCATGCAAAGCACTCTTAAATAACAAGGAAGGATAAATGCAAATTTAAAAAAAAGAAAAAGAAAAAAAATCTATGTACCGTTTAGACATACCTGTGTAGATGACTTAGACTTCTTCTGTTTGTGAGATACTCTTCCATTTTCTTCATTCATTTGTTTATGTAATTACTTATATAACCTAAATTGATGAATATATATTTTATTATTTACTTTTAATAAAATACTAATATATTTAATATTTTATTATAATGTAATACTAATTTTGTTCACTTCAGTTTTCAACTTTGACCTTGTTTACCATAAACTCCTTTTTTGAGTGAATATTATATATATATGTAATTTAATTATATATAACATACTATAATAGATATAACCGAATATAATATAAGAATGTAAAGCTATACAAGTAATTTACTGAAACCACTGAAACAATGTATGTCTTAGTGAGTGCAGGGCTCTTTCTATAAAAACCCATTTTTATTTATTGGTGTGTTTGAACTTGGGAGCATCTTAATTTTTTCAGATAATATGTTACTAGCTATGTGTATGGAAACTGGCAATAGAATATTTTTATATAAATAAGAATACACACATGTAAAAATGTAATGTAAATATTTAAAAAGAAGTTACAATATTTTGAACAAAATAAGCATAAAGAAAACTAGTATATTTTTTAGCAAAAATTGAAAATACCAGATTTGCAACAGCCAGTAATTTAACACCATATTGGACACAAAGGGAATTTATAAACATAAAGTTGATGGTGTCATCTGAAGCATTGTAGTTTATTATTTTTGCCTATAAAACTTTAAATTTTTCTCTTCCTTTCTTCCTTTTATTCTGAAGAACATTTGGATAAAGTAGAAAACCCACACACTCACACACACACAAATGGAATGGTAAAATAAATTTGCTGAAAGAAATTAATTAACATGCATTTTCTCCCTAAAGAGAATTAATGAACATCAGCAAAGATGACAATAGGTTTACACTTTCTTTGGACAGAATGACATTACACATTTTAGCTACACTGGCTATGAAAACATGTGTCAGCTTGAATGTAATTTCTTAGGAGTGTAAAAGTATTAAATATTGTCTTGCAGATGCTCACAAAATATGTACCCATTTTTGCCATATGGAAAATACAATTGAAAGTCTTCAAGGATCAACTGGAGAAAAACAAACCACCATATGCAGAATTTATTCAATGCCAAGTGGCCTAGTGACCTCCTGTGAAGTGTGTAAATGATGAGAACTCAAAGAAGTGAAATCTAATTTAACAAAGGCAAGAATATCAGAGCATAAATCTGCTTATTTTAAGACAAGTGGTGTGTTATTCAGCATTGTCTGGAGGAGCAGAACTGATAGAATGAGTGAACATATATTATGTATCATAAATATAACATTGCATATACACCATATATATGGTATATAAAAAGCATATACTTCTGTGTTTGTGTGTGTGTGTGTGTTTGGTCTGTAAATGACAGGCTATGGTCCAGCTAGTTCAACAATAGCTGTTTCATAAGAGTAGGTTGAACAATCCTGTAGTGGTTCATTTCACAAGTCTGTGTGACACAGCTGTTTTTCTGAATGAAATGGAATGCCATTGAAGGAATGAACTTGCAAGGGAGAGTGAGGGCAAAAAGGCAAAGAGCAAATCTTCCTCCTTCTATGTCTCTTCTTCCACCAGAAAGCATAGCCCAAGTTTATAGTGAATCATCCAATCTCAAAGCATCAAGATTTCGGGTTGGTCTTCACACCTCAAATGATTTCATTAAGAAAAATCTCCCACAGGTATACTCAGCCCTATGAGTTTTAGTTAATTCCAGATGTAGTCAACTTGACATTCAAGCACATGCA
The DNA here is from genome assembly GCF_907164565.1 of Psammomys obesus. Lineage (NCBI taxonomy): Eukaryota > Metazoa > Chordata > Mammalia > Rodentia > Muridae > Psammomys > Psammomys obesus. The sequence goes on from NW_026585797.1 coordinate 12,083,715, forward strand.
TCACAAATAAATAAAGAACACATTTTTATGTTTCTAAGCATCATTAAGCCATGTATTCAGAGGTACCATGGTGATTGTCTCCCTTCATGTTTACATAGATTTTATGAGAAAAAATGTGAATATGCCTGTGTGTTATGTTTTCCAACATAAGAACCTATTAACACCTCAGGAAACACTAAATACCTGCTCTTCCGCACATAACTCAGGCTAGAAAGAAAGCTAATTCTGGCCTTGATGCTGTCTTATTGAAAAATAAATTAATAGCTCACTCTTTACAGCTTTTAGACTGACTTTGTTTCCTGTAGGTAAAAATCAACTGCCACAGAGGGCCTCTGAAAGACTCTACCCTGCAGTGTATCAAAGCAGATGCTGAGACTTATAGCCAAACTTTGGGCAGAGCACAGGAAATCTTAAGAAAGAAGTGGGTAAGACCTGGAGAGGACAGGAGCTTTACAAGGGGAACAACAGAATAAAAAAATCTGGGCACAGGGGTCTTTTCTGAGACTGATACTCCAACCAAGGACCATGCATGGAGATAACCTAGAACCCCTGCACAGATGTAGCCCATGGCAGTTTAGTGTCCAAGTGGGTTCTATAGTAATGGGAACAAGGACTGTCTCTGACATGAATTGATTGGCCTGCTCTTTGATCACCTCCCCCTGAGGGGGGAGCAGCCTTACCAGGCCACAGAGGAAGACAATGCAGCCACTCCTGGTGAGACTTGGTAGACTAGGATCAGAAAGAAGGGTAGGAGGACTTCCCCTATCATTGGACTGGGGGAGTGCAGTGGGTGGAGAAGAGGGATGGAGGGTGGGTCTCGAAAGGGAGGAGGGAGGACCTTATAGGTGGGAAACAAAGTGAATAAACTGTAATTAATAAAAATATAAAGAAAAAAAGAAAAAATCAATTGTCAGCCTTCAGTGTCACCAAATTTATCTTATCAAAGAATCTGTTAACAATCCTTAGGTATTATACTTGCTAGACATAACAGGTATTTAATTCTTGCCCTTCCATATATTTCCATCTTTAGTGTTGTATAAATAATAATTATCAGTACTTTCCATGTGCTTTATTTGTTTTGGCTACTAGTTCCTGAATAAATAGAATTCTTTTTTTTTTCATAGCAATTTAGTTTTAGAAAAATCAAATAATAATTGTAATAGTAATAATCTTTATGATACATTATCACAATTTTCACATGAACAGTGATGCTATATGGGTCCCTCCATTTGTGTGCCACTAGCTAATATATAAGGTAATTTTAGTGAGAGCATACATCTAAAGTTTGAGTTTGAATTTAGCTATATTTTGTGAGTATGCTAAATGAAAAAAAAATGACATTTTTCTTTTTTTTATTTTTCTTTTTAGTTACACTTTGTTAACTCTGTGTCCCAGCTGTATCCCGCTCCCTCATTCCCTCCCCAACCCCACACTCCCTCCCTGGTCTCCTCCCTGCCCCTTTCCAAGACCCCTGATAGAGGAGGACCTCCTCCCCTTTCATCTGACCCTGTTTTATCAGGTATCTTCAAGGCTGGCTGCAAAGTCCTCCTCTGTGGCCTAACAGACTGCTCCTCCCCTGGGGGGGGGTGTGTGTCAAACAGCCTGCCCTTGAGATCCTGTTAGAAATAGTCCGTGTTCCCCTTACTTTGGAAAACTACTTGGTTACTGAGCTACCACAGGCCACATCCGAGCAGAAGTTCTAGGTTATATCCATAGATGGTCCTTGGTTGAGTGTCAGTCTCAGAAAAGACCCTGTGCCCAGATATATTTGATCCTTGTAGAGCTCCTATCCTTTCCATATCATACTAACTTCCCTTCTTTCATATGATTTCCTGCACTCTGCCGAGGGTTTGGTTATGAGTCTTAGTGTCTGCTTTGAAACACTGCTAGGTAGAGTCTTTCAGATGCCTTTTGTGGTAGACTCCTGTCATAAGTTCAATGCACATCCCATTTGTCTTTCTAAATGAGGATTAATCACCTTCGCCTGTGTCCACTTTCTTGATTATCTTCTATAGGTGTGTAGATTTCATTATGTTTATCATGTCTTGTAGGTCTATATAAGCGAGTATATACCAAGTTTGTCTTTCTCCTTCTGGGATACTTCACTCAGAATGATCTTTTCTAGATCCCACCACTTGCCTGCAAATTTCATGATTTCCTCCTTTTTGATTACTGAGTAGTATTCCATTGTGTAAAAATACCACAATTTCTGTATCCATTCCTCCGTTGATGGTCATCTGGGTTGTTTCCAAGTTCTGGCTATTACAAATAAAGCTGCTACAAACATGGTTGAACAAATGTCCTTGTTGTGTACTTGAGCAAATTTTGGGTATATACCTAGGAGTGGTATAGCTGGGTCTTGAGGTAGCACTACTCCTAGTTGTCTGAGAAAGCACCAGATTGACTTCCAGAGTGGTTGAACCAGTTTACATTCCCACCAGCAATGGAGGAGGGTTCCCTTTTCTCCACAACCTCTCCAGCATGTGCTATCACTTGAGTTTTTCATCTTGGCCATTCTGATGGGTGTAAGGTGAAATCTCAGGGACATTTTTCAATGGTTGTAGAAATAGCTGATAATCTGATAATCCCTTAATCATGATTTTCTGTAACCCTTCATATAGTTGATTGTTTTTAACCTTTCTAAATAAACTCATGGAAACTACTTCATATTATCTTTTAATATTTTATTATCTCCTCACTATTTATATAAAGTTTCTCTTTTTACCTATAGCTTTGCCTCATTCTCACATTGAAGATACATATAGGAAAATGTACACAGACACAAGTCTACTACGTGACACACATAGGTTCATATGCCCTATAATTTCAGAATTGTTACTCATTTTGTCATACATTTTAATACAAAATTATCTATATAAAATTTTATTAACGTGATAGGAAAATAGTGTGTGAAAGTGAAGAATTCTAAACCACTTCTTTTTTTTAATTTTATTTTTCTTATTAGTTTCATTTTGTTAATTCTGTATCCCAGCTGTATCCCTCATTCCCTCCCCAATCCCACCCTCCCTCCCTCATCTCCTCCCTGCCCCTTTCCAAGTCCACTGATAGGGGAGGACCTCCTCCCCTTTCATATGACTCTGTCTAAACCACTTCTTGATATACCAAAGGGATGTCTTACAGAATTACCAAACCATTCTATGCATAAACTAATACCATATCATAAATTCATTATTCTTATCTAGATCTGAATATCTGGACCTCTGGATCTCTGCATCATTTATTTAATAATTCACAAATAATACTGAGTCTTGTTTCCAGAAGTGGAGAAGTTTAATATTTTGTGATAGAGAGAGATGGAGAAACAAACAGAAAAAGGAAATAAAGCCATCTAACTTTCATGTTCTATTTGGCATCTAAGACACTGGATAAATCTGACCGGTTACCCTGGATACACTCAGCCCAGCCACATAAACAGTTAGACATTATGTCAGTCTTAATATCTTGGGATATAAATCAAATTTCAACCCATAACAACAAATAATTTGGAATGTTATAAAAGAGCCACATCCAATCTCAACTACCAAGTCAGGACCACCAGGACTGTCAACCCCACAGGCTTTGTTTTCTTCTTCTCTCATACAATACATCTTTACTGCAGTTTCCCTCTCTACACTCCTTCCTGGTCCCCTCCATCAGTTCCCATCTTCCCCAGATCCACTCCTCCTCCTGGGGATACAAAGTAAAACCTGCGTAACAAGTTACAATAAGACCAAGCAGAAACCCTTGTATTAAGGCTGAAAAAGGCAACTCATTATTAGCAAATCCCAAGACTAAGCAAAAGAGTCCCACAAGAACACCAAACTACACAACCATAACATATACACAGAAGACCTAGTTAAGACTCACACAGAGTCCACGATTGTTGCTTCAGTCTATCTGAGTCCCCATGAGCCCTCTTTAATTGATGCTGTGGGCTGTGTTCTCCTGATTTCCCTGTCACCTATATCTTCCACAACTTTTCCTATCCCTCTTCTGTGGATATCCACAGAAGGGGATATCCACCCAAGGGGAGGGACCTGGTGGAGATCTCCAATTTTGCCTCTCTCTCCACTTGATCATTGGCTGTGGGTCTCTGCATCTGATCCCGTCTGCTGCAGGAGGAAGTCTCTCTGATGATGACTGCACTAAGCACCCATCTCTGAGTATAGCTAGCCTCTGCTTCCTGGTCACCTAGACAGAATAGGGCATTGCCTCCCTTTTGTGGCTTAAAGCAGGCATTGGTTAGGCACTCTCACAAGTTCTGTGCCCTCATTACCCCAGTACATCTTTCAGAAAGAATAGATTGAAGTTTGCAGGTTTTGCACTTAGGTTGGTGTGCCTATGCCACCCCTGTAAGTTGTTTTTCTATAAAGGATTGTCTTTCCAGGCTCCAAATCCTCCATTAATAGGAGACTTCACCAGGGTCACCCTCATAGAATCCTGAGTTTCTACCGCACTAGCTTTCCATATTGCCTCCCAAATATCCAACAGTTCCACTCATCTCTTTCCATACTTTCTCCCTTCATCCCCTCAGTATGATCTCTCCTATTTCCGTTTGCACCTGCTCTCAATCCACCTACAAAATCCATTCTCTTTCCCATTCCCATGGAGATCCATGCATCTTAGGTACTTGCTAAATAGGCTCTCTGTGTCTGTGGATTATAGCATGATCATCATTTACTTAATAGCAAATGTCTACTTTTATGTAAGCATATATCATGTTTGTCTCTCTAGGTCTGGGTTGTATCAGAAAGGATGATTTTTCTAGTTCCATTCATTTAATTGTAAATTTCATGATATCTTTTTTTTTTAAACAGCTAAGTCATATTCTAGTGTATAAATGTACCACAGGTTCTTTATTCTTTTTTTTTTTTTTTTTTTTTTTTTTTTTTTTTTTTTTTTTTTTTTTTGGTTGAGAGACAGAGGTTGCTACTATAAACATTTGTAGTGTTTTTGTGGTAGGATTGAGGATCCATTGGGAACTATTGGGTTAGATCAATTTCAAATTTTCAGGGGAACTGCCATATTGATTTCCATAGTAGTTGTACAAGTTTTACTCAGACCACCAAAGGAGGAGTGCTCTCCTTGTTCCACTTACTTTCCGTCATGAGCTGTCACTTGTGTTATAGAACTAACATCCAGTTAGACAAGCACCATAATTGAAGATGCTTTCTTCTCTCTTTTGTGTCTTTCTGGCATCTTTATCAGAAATCTCATGTCTTTGTCTGTGTGTATTTATATCTGGGTCTTCGATTCCATTGATCAACTTGTCTGATTTTTGCCCAAACTGTGGTTTTTATTACTTTAGCTCTGTAGTAGAGCTTGAAATCAGGAATGGTGATACCTCCAGAAATTCTTTTATTGTATAGGATTGTTTTAGTTATCCTTGGATTTTTTTTTTAATAATATAAAGTTGAGTATTGCTCTTTCAAGACCTCTAAAAAATCGTGTTGAAATTTTGTTGGGAATTGCATTGAATCTGTAGACTGCTTTTAGTAGAATGACCATTTTTGCTATGTTGATCTTACCGATCCATGAGCATAGATCTTTCCATCATCTGATACCTTTGTCAATTTCTTTTTTTAAAACCTTAACGTTCTTGTCATACAGTTCTTTCATTTACTTGGTTAAAATTATCCCAAGATATTTTATATTATTTGTGGTGATTTTGAAAGATGTTTTCTTGATTTCATTTTAAGTCCTTCTGTCATGTGTACATAGGGAGCTACTTTTTTTTTTTTTTTTTTTTTTAGTTAATATTGTATCCAGCCACTTTGCTGAAGTTGTATATTAGTAAGAGTTCACTGATAGAATATTTGGTATCACTTATGAATATTTTCATATCATCTGCAAGTAGTGATACTTTGCTCAGCCTCTTTCCCATTTATATCCTCATAATACTAATGTACCTGAACTCATCTGAGCTAAGCAGGGTAGGGCTTGGTTCATACTTGTATGGAAAGGCACAAATTTCATAAAAATGTTAGACAATGTGTTTTAAATCATTTTTAAACAAACATACCAGAAAGACAATAATGATTCTATTTCAATAATATGTTCTTTTTATAGCAACAGAGTAAATTCTGACCTTGAAACAAGATACAAAAGAGTACCAATTCTGAAATTAAGCAGGAAGTTATTACATACTACTTATGTGAGGATGCTATGGGACAGGGGAAAGAATTAATTGTAGAGCTCCTCTCCCCTCCAGGTCACAACGGTCTTTTCTGAGTCTCCATCCAAGGACCATGCATGGATATAACCTAGAAGCCCCGTTCAGATGTAGCCTATTGCAGCTCAGTATCTAAGTGGGTACGCTAGTAAGGGAACAGGTACTATTCCTGATAGAAACTCAATGGCTTGCTCTTTGATCCTCCCCCCCGAGGGAGGAGCAGCCTTGCTAGGCCCCAGCAGAAGACACTGAAGCCAGTCCTGAAGAGACCTGATAAGGTAGGGTCAGATGGAATGGGAGGAGGACCTCCCCTATCGGTGGACTTAGAGAGGGGAAGGGAAGAGATCAGGGAGGGTGGGATTTGGAGGGAATGAGGGAGAGAATGTGATACAAAGTTAAGAAACTGTAACTAATATAAAAAATAAAAATTTTATTAATTGTATTTTCAGCACGTTTGTCTCCCATGCAAATAAAGCCCAGGGCCAGATGGTTTCAGCACAGAATTCTACCAGACCTTCAAAGAAGAGCTAATGCCAATATTCCTCAAATTATTCCACAGAATAGGAACAGAAAGAACATTACCAAACTCATTCTATGAAATCACAGTCATCTTGATACCTAAACCTCACAAAGACCCAACAAAGAGAGAGAATTCCAGGCCAATCTCCCTTATGAACACTGATGCAAAAATACTCAAAAAATACTTGCAAACAGAATCCAAGATCAAATCAAAGATATCATCCACTATGACAAATTGGGCTTCATCCCAGGTATTCAGGGGTGGTTCAATATATGGAAATCCGTCAATGTAATCTACTATATAAACAAATAGAAAGAAAAAAAACCCCACATGATCATCTTCTTAGATGCTGAAAAAACATTTGATTAAATCCAACATTTGCTTATGTTTAAAGTCCTGGAAAGGTCAGAGATATAAGGTACTTACCTAAACATAGTAAAGACAACACACAACAAGCCTATAGCCAACATCAAACTAAATGGAGAGAAACTTACATAAATCCCACTGAAATCAGGGACAAGACAAGGCTGCCTAGTCTTTCCATGTCTCTTCAACATAGTTCTTGAAGTTCTTGCTAGAGCAATAAGACAATTGAAGCAGATCTAGGGGCTTCAGTTGGGAAAGGAAAAACTCAAAGTAAAATTATTTGCAAATGATATGATAGTATACATGAGTGAACACAAAAATTCTACCAGGGAACTCTTAAAGCTGATAAACACCTTCAACAAAGTGGCTGGACAAAAAATTAACTCAAAAAAAAAATCAGTAGCCTTTCTGCATACAAAAGACAAAAAGGCTGAGAAAGAAATTAGAGAAACAACACCCTTCACAATAGCCACTAATAATATAAAGTACTTTGGTGTGACTCTAACCAAGCAAGTAAAAAACTTTTATGTAAAAACTTCCAGTCTCTGAGGAAAGAAATAGAAGATATCAGAAGATGGAAAGATCTCCCATGCTCATGGCTTGGTAGGATTAACAGAATAAAAATGGCCATCTTACCAAAAGCAATCTTCAGATTCAACACAATTCACATCAAATTACCAACACAATTTTATACAGACCTTGAAAGAAAAATTTGCAACTTCATATGAAATAAAAAGAAACCCAGAATCGTTAAAACAAATGTCTATAATAAATGATGTTCTGGAATAATCTTCATCCCTGATCACAAGCTGTACTATAGAACAACAGTAATAAAAACTGGATGGCACTGGTGTAGAAAAAGGCTGGCAAATAAATGGAATCTAATAGAAGACCCAGAAATAAACTCATCTACCTAGGGAGAAGCCAAAACCATACAATGGAAAAAAGACACCATCTTTAACAAATGGTGCTGGTACGTCTGGATGTCAACATGTAGAAAAATGAAAATAAATCCATATTTATCACCATGTGCAAAGTTAAAGTCCAAGTAGATCAAATATCTCAACATAAAACCAGACATGGTAAATTTGCTAAAATAAAAATTGGGGAAGAGCCTTGACCTCAATGGCACAGGAGACAACTTCCTGAACAGAGCATCAACAGCATAAGGTCTAAGATCAACAATTAATAAACAGGACCTCATGAAACTTTAAAGTTTCTGTTAAGCAAAAGACACTGTCATCAGAAAAAAAAACAAACAAACAAACAAAGAAAACCAGCAGCCTACAGACTGGGAAAAACTATCCAGACTGAACAAAGAAGTGAAGAAGTTAAACAGCAACAAACCACATAATCCAATGAAAAAAATAGGGTACAGAGCTAAACAAAGATTTCTCATCAGAGTAATATCAAATGGCAGAGAAATACTTAAAGAAATGCTCAACATCTTTAGCCATTTGGGAAATGAAAATGAAAATGACCCTCACATTTCACCTCACAATTATCAGAATGGCTAAGATCAAAAACTCATCGGATAATGCATGGTGGAGACATAGTGGAAAAAGGGGAACCCTCCTCCATTGCTGGTGGGAATATAAACTGTACAACCACTTTGTAAAACAATCTGGTGCTTTCTCAGACAATTAGGAATAGTGCTTCCTCGAGATCCAGCTACACCACTCCTAGGCATCTGTCTAAAAGATGATGCACCATTCAATAAGGACATTTTACAACTTTGTTCATAGCATCTTTATTTGTAATAGCCAGAATCCAGAAAGAACCTAGATGTCCCTTATTGAAGTAATGGATACGAAATAAAATTGTGGTACATTGACACAATGGATTACTACTCAGCAATTAAAAAAAAAGAAATAATGACATTTGCAGGCAAATGGTAGGAACTACAAAAGATCATTTTGAGTGAGGTAACCCAGAAGCAGAAAATCACATATGGTGTATACTCACCTATAAGTGGATATTAGCCATGTAATATACGATAAACATACTAACATCTATAGTCCTAAAGAAGCTAAACAAGAAGGAGGACCCTAGGGAAGATGCTTAATCCTCATTCAGAAGGGCAAATAGTGTAGTCATTTGAAGTAGGAGAAGATAAGGAACAGGACAGGAACTTTCCACAGAAGACCTCTGAAAGACTCTTCCCACCAGGGTATCAAAGGAGATACTGAGACTTATAGCCTAACTTTAGGCAGAGTGCAGAAACCTTATAGAAGGATTATCCTAAACAGAAATAGAGAGACCTGGAGGGGACAGGAACTCCACAAGGAGAGCAACAGAGCCAAACAAACAAACAAACAAAAAAATACAAAAACAAAGAAACAAACAAAAATCCTGGGCCCACAGGGGCCTTCAGAGGCAAATACACCAATCAAGGACCATGTGTGGAGAAGACCTAGACCCTCTATTCAGAGGAAAGAAATAGACTGCTCTGTTTCCAAGTGAGTTCCCTAGTAAGGGGTACATGGGCTATCTCTGACATGAACTAAGTGGCAGGCTCTTTGATCACCTCCCTCTGGGAGTTGCATTGTTTCTAGGTCACAGAGGAAGATGATGCAGCCAGCTTTGAAGAGACCTGATAAGCTAGGGTCAGATAGAAGGGGAGGAGGTCCTCCCCTATCAGTGTACTAGGGAAAGATCATAGGGGGAGAAGAGGGAGGGTGAGTGGGACTGGGAGCAGAAATAAATAAATAAATAATTTTAAAAAATTGTGTCTTATCTTTTGTGCATTTGTTTGCTTGTTTTTTATTTTTGAGACAGTGTTTCTCTGTGAAGTCTTGCGTGTCCTGGACTTGCTTTGTAGACCAGGCTGGCCTTTAACTCTCAAAAATCTACTTGCCTTTGCCTCTCAGAGTGCTGGGATTAAAGGCATGCACCATCTCATCCAGCTCAATTTTATCTTAAATAAAGGTTCTTGGAATCAAATTGAACTTATCTACCCCATATTTTCTCTTGACTTTTTATTATTATTTCTCATTAAATTTTATTTTTTTGTTTTCAGTTTACTACACCTTCTTTTATATTATGACATTATCTGTATATTAGAAGTCATATTTCAAATTTAAATATTTAGAGTAATTACATATTTGATATTGTGACATTAATGTTACTTTATATTCTAGTACAGAAAATTTATCATTTGAAATATCTCTTTCATTTTTTAGGTTATAACATATTTATAATTCTTTCAAATTCATGGCCTCTTCTTCTTTTAATTATTTTTACATGCATATGTATATGATGTACATGTTTATACATATGTATCTGAAATATCAAATTATAACGTGTCATGTCTGTATTAAGTTCCTTGTATTAGTATTTTCAGGGCTAATAAATTATATTGGAGAGCCAATTGATATGTGGTTCTCTGGGTAAAACTATTTCTCCTGATATCATTATTACTTAATTTTCTGTAGTGTTTTTGATGTTTTGTGTGAGGGTAACGTCTTAGAAAATGTGTTGAGGAGGTATTGTAATATAATTAATTATCAATTGACTAAAGCTTACATTATTCGTATATCTCTCTTTACATTTTTGTTCTTAGATTTTATTTTTTGTAACTAAAACTTAGATGAGTTTAATTTATCAAATTCAAATTTAAATACATTTAACCTCTTAGGTACAGATTGCAGGATTTACAAATGTGCTCAGCAACAACAATGATGCTTATATATGTATTCAGGTTTTAACACTTCTCTACATTGAACTCTTTAACTTTCCAAGGATATATCAGAGATATTTGGCTAGAACTATGTCAGTTTAAATGCATAACACACACACACACACACACACACACACACACACACACACACACACGCACAAGAATCTTAGTTTACACACAGGTAATGTAATGCTAAGCAAACTCTTTCTAGAATTTTCTAAGTAAGGAAGCAGCAAAGGCTGAGACTTGTAATTCAACTTTGGGCAGAGTGCATGGGATTTTATGAAAGAAGAGAGAGACAGAAAAACCTGAAGGAGACAGGAGCTCCAAAGAGAGACCAACAGAGCCAAACACTGGGCCCTGGGAAACCTTGCAGAGACTGATACTCCAACCAAGGACCATAAATGGAGAGGACCTAAAAACCCTCCTTAGATGTAGCCCATAAACTCAGTCTTCTTTGTGTTCCTTAGTAAAGGGAACAGGGGTTGTTTCTGGCATGAACTCAGTGGCAGGCTCTCTGATCACCTCCCCCTGGTGGTGCAGTCTTGCCAGTCCACAGAGAAAGACAATGCACCCAGTCCTAATGAGACCTGATAAGCTAGGGTCAGATAAAAAGGGAGGAGGATCTCCAGTATCAGTGGGCTAGGGGAGGACCATAAGGGGAGAGGAGAAAAGGAATGAGCTTTTGGGAGGACACAAGGGAGGTGGCCATAGCCAAGATACAAATTGAATAAATTGTAGTAAATAATAAATGAATAATAAAGACAATTAGGCTCTTTGATTGCTGTGTTTGTTGTAGTCACTTAGTTCCATGATAGTGTAAGGAAATAGACATTTTGCAATAGCTACAGTGCTGCCAATAAGGAATTTCTCCTAAACCTTCAGTTAGCAGTGTCTTCAGTATGTGTCTCCCACCACTTTCTTGTTTAGAAAATGACTTATGCTTTGGTAATTTATATGTTCAACAACAGAAAAGATAGAAAGGAAGCTTGACTCTTGTACATGACACACTGAGTCCTGTCCTTTCCTGATGGAAAAGTTACTTCCATCCCAAGGAAAATCCTTATGATAAACCTCAAAAGTGGATGGTATTCCCCAAGAATTTTTAGGGTTGAGCTAGCGGCTGAGCAGCTGAGCACCTTGAAATATAGGGTGGGAATAGAATAAACAGGATTAGAGATTGAGGTCAGAGAGTCCGAGGAGCCATGTCAGCCAGGATAACCACCTACTTCATGCTCTCAAGCAAATAAGGACCTTTATGTCATTTGCAATAGAAAGTAATCACTGTGATTGCCAGGGAGAGATGGCTGGCAGCGCAGTAAGCAAAAAGCAGGAAGTATAATAACAGACTTACTGTAGCCATTTAGTTGAGAGCAGGGAATGCTCTGGACTGTAAGTAAGAAGGCAAAGAGATACACATTACCACTACTCAGGGCTAGGCTGAAGGTAGAAAGGGGAGACTTTGCTTTTTGAAGTAGATGATAGCAATGTTAGTGCTTGTCTCAGTGTGAATTTGATTAGTGTATTGAACCGCTGATGATTCCAAGGTCAGTTTTCCATGATATTCAGGTTGAAGATGCCAATGGAAAGAGGAGGAGTTGCTAAGTATGAAGACACCATTGTTAATCAAGCCAGCACTCATGAATGAGAAATGTCTGGGATTAAGATAAAAACTGAGAATTCATCAAGATTAATCAAGTTTTAAAACTAAAGTAAAAAATGCTTTGCTTAATAAGACTGTGTAGGCAGCTAGGAAGTGAATACCTCAGCTGAATCTCTGGAGGTTTCCAGTCGGACAGAAGGCACAAAAACTGGCATGGGAAGAAAGCAATGGCCAAGTTTAGACAATCATGGGCTTATGTATTTCTCAGATACAAAAATATTACTCAGACCTACTCTAAGTTTGGTAATAACCAATTTGGTGGTCACTTAATTTTTCTAAACTCATAAAGTCAATCATTAGAATACTTTTATAATTTAATAACTCCTGAGCCTCAAGACACATGTCCAAATTATATGTAAACAACTGAGCCCCAAAGGTATGGCCTCTTGCTTCCTTGTTAGAATATTAGGACAACCTTCTGAAGTTTCATTTGTCATACACAGTTCTATTTATGTTAGAAAGTCTCTTGCTGCTCCTTATTTTGCCAGCCACAAAATGGTTCACAGCTGGGATATGATCTGCTATTAGTTATTCACTACTTTGTAAGATATTTTATCCAGAGTATAAAAAGAAGTGGATGCGATGCTGGAAAAGAAGACTGTTTATTACTGCATCATTCCTCCCCTGTTAGTTGTATGCCTTCAAATGTTGAGCACCCTCTCACATTTTAAGCATGCTTTATATGTGGAAGGACTAGAGAGCATTTCATTAAAGTTATAAAGCTGGCAACCAATGTCAGCTCTAAATGACTTCCCTTTATAAGCCAATGTGTTATAAGCATTTCTTAGTGTAATATAAAAGTTGAGTGGAATGCATGTGGGAGTCTTACTGAATCTGTAAACTCAGTTTTACACTTTTTGTCTCGTTTCAGCAGTTATTAGAGTTACAGTAAAAGAGTGGAAAATAGAAACAGATTAGAGGAGTAGCAGTCAGAAAGAAGCTCAGTTATTTCTGGGGTATTCATTTAACTCTTTTGACTTACGTTAATGTATGCTTCATAGAAATCAAGATTTATGATTACTACTACAAATAATCAATGACATTTATCATTTGTTGGTGTGTAAATATAACTTAGAATCTTAGCACTAAAAGTTAATATCTAGACCCTTTGTCAGGTATGTACTGCCTCTCTGATAGCAAGTGGATCATTGCAGTGATTACTTTTTGTTCTTCCTAACTCTAGCACCTCTAGTGCTATATAAATACTGTACACTTCTGCATTTTCTGCACTTGAAATCTTTTTCCTGTCAATATTTCTTCTTTCTCTTATTTATTATTTATTACAATTCATTCACTTTGTATCTTGGCAATGACCCCCTCCCTTGTGTCCTTCCAAAAGCTCCTTCCCTTCCTCCTCTCTCTTAATGCCCTTCCCCTAGTCCATTGATACTGGAGGTCCTCCTCCCTTTCTATCTGACCCTAGCTTATCAGGCTTCATAAGGACTGGGTGCACTGTCTTTCTCTGTGGACTGGCAAGGCTTAACCCACCAGAAGGAGGTGATCAGAGCCTGCCACTGTATTTATGCCAGAGACAGCCCTTGTTCCCCTTACTAGGAAACCCACTTGTAGACTGAGTTTATGGGCTATATCTGAGCAGGGTTTTTAAGTCCTCTCCATTCATGGTTCTTTGTTGAGGCATCAGTCTCTTCAGGGCTCCCTGGTCCCAGTATTTCAGCTCTGTTGGTCTCCTTGTGGAGCTCTTGTCCTCTCCATGTCTTTCTCTCTCACCCTTCTTTCATAGGATTCCCTGAACTCTGCCCAAAGTTTGACTATGAGTTTCAGACTCTGTTTCAATACCACATTCATTATAGGCTTTCAGAGGCCCTCTGTTGTAGGCTCCTGTCCTATTCCCTGTTCCAAGGTCTATCACATTTGCCCTTCTGAATGAGGATTGAGCATCTTCTCAAGGGTCCTCCATCTTGTTTAGCTTCTTTAAGACTATAGATATTAATATGTTTACTTGTATTTTACGTCTGATAACTTATGAGTAAGTAGATACCATGTGTGTCTTTCTGCTTCTGGGATACCTCACTCAGGATGATCTTTTCTAGATCTCATTATTTGCCTGCAAATTTCATGATTTCTTTATTTTTAATAACTGAGTAGTGTTTCATTGTGTAAATGTAGCAAACTTTCTGTATCCATTCCTTGGTTGAGGGACATCTAGGTTGTTTCCACATTCTGGCTATTATGTACAGAGCTGTTACAAATGGTTGAGCAAATGTCCTTGTTGTATACTTGAGCATACTTCAGATATGTGCCTAGGAGTGCTATAGCTGGATCTTGAGGAAGCAGTATTTCTAATTGTCTGAGAAAGCATCATATTGATTTCCAAGGTGGTTGTATAACGTTATGTTCCCACCAGCAAAGGAGAGGGGTTCTTCCTTTTTTCACAAACTATGTGTTGTCACTTGAGTTTTTGCTCTTAGCCAGTCTGATAATTGTAAGGTGATATCTCAGGGTTGTTTCATTTGCATTTCCCTGATGACTAAGATTTTGAGCATTGATTTATGTGTTTCTCTGCCATTCGATATTGCTCTATTGAGAATTCTCCATTTAGTTCAGTTCCTCATTTTTTTAATTTAATTTTAATTTTTTATATTAATTACAATGTATTCATTTTGTATTCCAGCTGTAGCTCTCTCCCTCATTCCCTGTCAATCCCACCCTCACTCCTTTACTCGCGCATCTCTTCCTGTTCCCCTCTCCAAGTCCACTGATAAGGGAGGTCCTCCTCCTTTTCCATCTTAGCCTAGCTTGTGAGGTCTCATCAGGACTGGCTGCTCCTCTGTCGCCTGGCAGGGCTGCTCCCCAATCAGGGGCAACGGGATGTCAAAGAGCCTGCCACTAAGTTCATGTCAAAGACAATCCCTGTTCTCCTTACAAGGGAACCCACTTGGATACTGAGCTGCCATGGACTACATCTGGGCAGAGGTTCGAGGTTATAACCATGAATGAACCTTGGTTGGAGTATCAGTCCCAGAAAAGACCCCTGTGCTCAGATATTTTCATTCTGTTGCTCTCCTTATGGAGCTCCTGTCCTCTCCACTTCCCACTATCTCCCCCTTCTTTCATAGAACTCCCTGCACTCTGCCAAAAGTTTGGTTAAGAGTCTCAGCATCTGCTTTGATACACTGCTGGGTAGAGTCTTTCAGAGGCCCTCTGTGATAGGCTCCTATCCTCTCCTGATTTCTCCATCTTCCAAAGTCCATCCCATTTATCTTTCTGGGTGAGAATTGATCATATTACCCAGGGACCTCCTTCTTGCTTAGATTCTTTGGGTATACAGATTTTAGTATGTTTATCCTATATTATATGTCTAATATCCACTTATAAGTGAGTATATACTGCGTGTGTCTTTCTGCTTCTTGGATACTTCACTCAGGATGATCTTTTCTAGGTCCCACAATGTGACTGCAAATGTCATGATTTCCTTGTTTTAATTGCTTAGTAATATTCCATTGTGTAAATGTACCACAATTTCTTTATCCATTCCTCCTTTGAGGGACATCTGGGTTGTTTCCAGGTTCTGACTATTACAAATAAAGCTGCTACAAACATGGTTGAATAAATGTATTTGTTTTGTACTTGAGCATATTTTGGATATAGCTTAGGGGTGGTATAGCTGGATCTTGAGGAAGCACTATTCCTAATTGACTGAGAAATCACCAGATTGACAGAGGTCTAATATCCAGAATATATAAAGAGCTCAAGAAGTTAAATAGCAACAAATCATGTAATCCAATAAAAAAAATGGGGTACAGAGGAAAACAGAGAATTCTCTGTAGAGGAATATAGAATGGCAGAGAAACAGTTAAAGAAATTCTCAATGTCCTTAATCATTAGGGAGATGCAAATCAAAACACCTTACACCCATTAGAATGGCTAAGATCAAAAACTCAAGTGACAACACATGCTGGAGAGGATGTGAAGTAATGGTAACCCTCCTCCATTGGTGATGGTAATGTAAACTTGTACAACCACTTTGGAAATCAAACTGGTTCCCCATATTTAATTGGATTGCTTGGTTTGTTGTGGTTTAACTTCTTCAGATCTTTATTTATTCTAAATATAATCCTTCTGTCAGTTTTAGGTTTGATGAAGATCCTTTCCCAATTTGTAGTTCTGATGAAAGTGTCCTTTGCTTTATATAAACTTTTCATTCTCATGAGGTCCCACTTATTAATTGTTGACCTTAGAGCCTGAGTTGTTGATGTTCTATTCAGGAATTGTGTCCAATCCCAATGAGTTCTAGGCTCTTCTCTCCACTTTTTCTTCTAACAGGTTTTTGTGTCTGGTTTTATGTTGAGGTCTTTGATCCACTTGGACATAAGTTTCATGCAGGGTCATAAATAATGATTTATCCAGTTAGACCAGCACCATTTGTTGAAGAAGCTAATTTTTTCCCTTTAGCTTCTTTGTCAAAAATCAAGTATCCATAGGTATATGGGTTATTTCCTGGTTCTATCAGATGATATGATAATATACATGATTGACCACAAAAATTACCAGAGAACTCTGTCAGCTGATAAACACCTTCAGCAAAGTGGCTGCACACAAAATTAACTAAAAAAAAGCAACAAACCAAGTAATCCAATTAAAAAATGGGGAACAGAGCTAAACAGAGAATTCTCGAAAGAGGAACATTGAATGGCAGAGAAACACTTAAAGAAATGCTCAGCCTCATTAGCCATTAGGGAAATGCAAATCAAAACGACCCTGAGATTTCACCTTACACCCATCAGAATGGCCAAGATGAAAAACTCAAGTGATAGCACATGCTGGAGAGGTTGTGGAGAAAAGGGAACCCTCCTCCATTGCTGGTGGGAATGTAAACTGGTACAACCACTTTGGAAGTCAATCTGGCGCTTTCTCAGACAACTAGGAGTAGTGCTACCTCAAGACCCAGCTATACCACTCCTAGGTATATACCCAAAATTTGCTCAAGTACACAACAAGGACATTTGTTCAACCATGTTCGTAGCAGCTTTATTTGTAATAGCCAGAACTTGGAAACAACCCAGATGTCCATCAACAGAGGAATGGATACAGAAATTGTGGTATTTTTACACAATGGAATACTACTCAGCAATCAAAAAGGAGGAAATCATGAAATTTGCAGGCAAGTGGTGGGATCTAGAAAAGATCATTCTGAGTGAAGTATCCCAGAAGGAGAAAGACAAACTTGGTATATACTCGCTTATATAGACCTACAAGATATGATAAACATAATGAAATCTACACACCTAAAGAAGATAATCAAGAAAGTGGACACAGGCGAAGGTGATTAATCCTCATTTAGAAAGACAAATGGGATGTGCATTGAACTTATGACAGGAGTCTACCACAAAAGGCATCTGAAAGACTCTACCTAGCAGTGTTTCAAAGCAGACACTGAGACTCATAACCAAACCCTCGGCAGAGTGCAGGCAATTATATGAAAGAAGGGAAGTTAGTATGATATGGAAAGGATAGGAGCTCTACAAGGACCAAATATATCCGGGCACAGGGTCTTTTCTGAGACTGACACTCAACCAAGGACCATCTATGGATATAATCTAGAACTTCTGCTCGGATGTGGCCCGTGGTAGCTCAGTAACCAAGTAGTTTTCCAAAGTAAGGGGAACACGGACTATTTCTAACAGGATCTCAAGGGCAGACTGTTTGACACCCCCCCCCTCCAGGGGAGGAGCAGTCTGTTAGGCCACAGAGGAGGACTTTGCAGCCAGCCCTGAAGATACCTGATAAAACAGGGTCAGATGAAAGGGGAGGAGGTCCTCCCCTATCAGTGGACTTGGAAAGGGGCAGGGAGGAGACCAGGGAGGGAGTGTGGGGTTGGGGAGGGAATGAGGGAGCGGGATACAGCTGGGACACAGAGTTAACAAAATGTAACTAAAAAGAAAAAAAAAAAGAAAAGAGAGATCTCTTCTTTATTAGCTACAAAATATATATATATATAAAAATAAAAATTCAAAAATTCAAAAAAAAATTGAGGAAGTCCTAGCGAATGTAGTAGTGGCCAAAAAATGAGAAAAAGCACATTTAAGTTCCACACTAAATGTTGTCTGGAATATATTATTCGTCTATGATGTCCACTCTATTGTTTCCATTATTCATATCAGTAATAAGAAAACTGTTATGAACAATACGTAACTCAGAAACCACACATAAATTTACGTGTGTGAGTTCAAATTAAACTGCAAGAATCTGAACAATTTTTGGCTAGTATAAATACCAAAAATTAGTTGTGATACTATGCTATGCATTGACAATGCCCTAGGGACACTGGTTAAAAATACCTGTGACTGGGGAGTTGGATTGCTCTCTGTGACAGAATGCTAGAATATTTACCTAGTATGTATGATGCCCTAAATTCAGTTTCAGTACTGAATAAAATGAGTTTGCTGCTATTCACCTGTGAGTCTAGAACTACAAATTTAAGAACAGGAACATCAAAGATCAAGGTCATCCTCTTTTGCTTAGGGTTTGATGTCAGCCTATACCATGGCCCTCTGTCTCCACCAGTACCACTACTACAAGCCAGTCTTTTCTTTCTCTTTTTTTTTAAATTTTATGATCGCTTATGAATCTATAGTCATGTTTTAATTAAAATACTGTTTTAATTAATTGTTTTCTAAATCAAAAAGACTGTTCCAATATAAAGAACCAATTGTTTAGCAAAGAAATTTAGGGTTTTATGGTTGGTATAATTAGAATTAAATGTTAATATATACATGTTTGGTATGATTAGAATCAAAATAAGTAGTTTTTAAAACAAGAAAAGCTATCTAAAATTTTATTATTAGGATTTTGATCTTGTTATGACATGCACAATGAAGGAGTTGTTAATGTGTCTGTGTTTCTGAAAAACAGCATACCTTATAATCATGAAGAATTTATTTTCAGAAATATGGTTTATAACTTCATCTCTTTATTTTGGGAGACTGAAAAAATGATTGATTTGTTATCAATCTTTATCCATTAAAGCCCCTATTTCTGACTTAATAATGAATGTGTTTTTTGCTAATAGTTTCTTAGTCATAATTCTAAACAGAAAAAAAAATCAATGGAATAGGATGCCATATAGACTACATAGAAAGCCGAGAATTAGTCCATATTATTGTTGAATGCAAGAAACCAGAGGAGAGCATCAGAACCAAAAAATCTGGGCACAGGGATCTTTTCTGAGACTGATACTCCAACCAAGCACCATTCATGAATGTAACCTAGAACACCTGCTTACATGTAGCCAATGGCAGCTCAGTATCCAAGTGTGTACCGAGTAAGGGAAACAGGACTGTCTCTGGCATGAACTCAACAGCTGGTTCTTTGATCATCTCCTCCCCCTGAGGGGGGAGCAGCCTTGCCAAGCCATGGAGGAAGACAATGCCAGTCCTGATGAGACCTAATAGGCTATAGTCAGATGGAAGTGGAGGAGGACCTCACCTCTCAGTAGACATGGAGAGGGGCAGGGAGGAGATGGGGAGTAAGGTTGGGAGAGACTGAGGGGGGGTTATAGCTGGGAAACAAAGTGAATATACTGTAATTAACATAAGAAATAAAAATTTAAAAAAGAAGCCACACTGTCTGCTAACTGAAAACAGGAAAACTTAGAAAAACATGGGCCTTATTTAGTTTGAGAAAGAAATGGCTATGATTCTGTGATTCAGGGAAACCAGTCAATGTTAATTCCAGGCTGAGATGTGAAGATAAGATGATCTGTGAAAGTTCAGAAAAGCAATCAGGAAACAAACAGCAAACTTCTTTATTTTCTTTGCTAATTAGGGACTCTGTACTGTGGGGGTTTGTCTGTTGCTATATATTCTGGTTCTAATTATTAACCCCTAAAATCTGGTTGCTGCCCAACCAAGCAGACACTCACATACCCCAAAATTATGTTTGTAACCTTGCCTAAAAATGTATTCCTGTTTGACCAATAAAAGGCCAACACATCTCTGCCCTTTATTGATTATAATACTGGGTTATATA
The DNA here is from genome assembly GCF_907164565.1 of Psammomys obesus. NCBI lineage: Eukaryota > Metazoa > Chordata > Mammalia > Rodentia > Muridae > Psammomys > Psammomys obesus. The sequence continues at coordinate 12,104,104 of NW_026585797.1, forward strand.
ATATCACCATAATACTTATAGAGATAATAATAAATGTCATTAGTGTCTACCTTACATTTACCACAACGCTGTAGAGTGAATGCCTCTCATTAACACCAGGGAACAAAATCTTCATGATCAAATCCACCAATCCTAGTGCTGTTCTCATCTAGAAAAATCGTCAGAGGCATAATCAGAAATACCTATCCTGAGCATCCATGACAAGTCAACCTAAAGCACAAAAGGAAAAACTACGTTTCTTTAGTTGTTTTCATATATTTTTAATAATGCTTTTCACTCCCACAACTCTTCCCAGATCCTCTATGCCCCTTTACCCACCAAACTTTATTCCAAATTCATGCCTCTTTCTGTCTCTTTCAAAAAGAACCCCAAAATGCAGAAATCTACAAACTTACAAACATGTAAGACAAAAATGTCAAAAATTAAAATATAAACATTCATAGTATTCAAATTTATGCATTGTAAACATTCAAAAAGTATAATAAAGTATAAGTCAATACTCCATCATAATTACATATCTTCTTGGTGAGTATAAATATAGTTCCTATGACCAGATGATAGAAGTATGGAGAAAGATGCAATACCTATGACAGTGTAAACAGGTCACTGGCCTTCGATGACATTTAAAAAGATATGCCCTCAATGGACAAATTTATGTGGGGAGCCTCTGTATTCATAGATGAAGACATTTAGTCATGATCACTGCCATGAAAATCATCCATTATTTATACATTTTGAGCATACTCATTTTCATGTCATAGATCAAGATAAACCCAGGAAGCCACATGGCTGACATGCTTAGTTCTGTTAATATACATATATATTTTTTTTTCAAAATTCACATGATAGAAGGAACAATTCTGAGCATTGTTAGATTAAAGTTACAGGTAAGGCAGACTGGAAGACTATTCAGCAAGACTGGCTTCCTATCTAAGTCACCTGTAGCTAAAACACAAAGGAAGGATGCTTTGATGCCATGAAATACAGGAGGTTACCAGTGAGGAGCCTTTTTCTCTCAGCTGCAGGAAGCAAAAGGTCCCATTCCTGAAATAGGTCACTTTCATTTTTCAGGAGGTCTAGACACAGAGGTTTTTCTCCATAAATTGTTTCATATTGGAGATTGCCTGCTATGTCTCGCTATATAAAAGCATAAAGTAGTTTCCTACTTATACGAAATGAGTGTTTGGACCACTAAGGACAGTACAGGAGAGCAACAGTTAGTTCTGAATTTGTTAACAGCATATTTTGTAATTCTTGGTGGATTAAGCAATCATTTCACTGGCAAAGTACACTCACAGCTGTTTTACTAAGTTTTAAAGTGCATTTCATTAAGATGTAATTGATAAATAGTATCTGTAAAATAGACACTATTTAGTAGACAAAAAGCAAAATACAACAACAACAACAAAAATACATAGACTTTCAGCTGTAATAAAACCAGGAGAATAATTATGAAAATAATTTCTTCATGAGATTGTGAGGGATACCTATTGATGCCAGACCCTTATCTGTTAGTCTTTTCATGATCCAGGCTTTAGAGAAACATTAATATCTGCACAATAGAAGATATGTATAACACATCTTCTCCACTTAGCTGGAATATGATCTAAACTTGTTCTGTAATCAAGCATTACTTTATCCAAGAATTCCATCAACATTTCTTGAAAACGTGGCTCTGGACATGTCATGAAGTTATTTCTTTTCCCTCGGACAAGTTTCCAATAATATGTAGTTGGGCCAATGTCATCTGCCAAGAATCCACCTTGCTGATAGCGAGAGAATAGACATTACTCTCTTCATTTTCACGCAAATTTTGCTTAGTTCATACAATTTATCTTTCTTCAATCTGGTAAACAGAGTAGAAAAGACACTTTCTGTGCCCATCACTGTTGGGGGCTAGCGTACTTATAGGAGGACTGCAAATTTTATCTGAATATTATTCTGTTGGCAATGCACGTCCTACTTTATTAACTGATGGCAAAGTTCTTTTAAGTTAGAGTTATACCACTCCAAAAAGTCACTTTAACACTTCACTTTTTCAACAGTGAATTGGATGATGTGCAAATTAAATAATCACCAAAGTTACCTTTTTGACAAATGGATTGATCTGTGTTTTTCTTTTCTGTGAAAGAATCTTGGAAATAAAAGATGGACGGAATCTGTTTTCCTTTCTTCCTCTCTCTCTTCACTTCTGTGTTTTCCTCTCAGTAGGATGGAATAATTTTTAGAGAGTCAGGGAGAATATCTGACAGCTGGGGATTCTCTTTATAATGTTTCCATGGTGTCAGCTGCATAGTTTCCTTTTATTATTTCTGAATGGTGCCTATGATGGCCATTGAAATGTAAAACCGGAATCTGTATATGTAATTAATTCCCCTTCTTTTCTTTTTCCATTAACTCTGGGTTTTTCACCTAAAGTTCTGAGGGAAAGGACATACTCCAGTAGTTTTATGGGGAAATACCACTGCAGAACCAGCTTATTGTTGGCCAGTGATTATAGTTCCTCTAAGCACAAATGCTGCTTTCTCAGCAACTGGCATACCTCACTCTAGATGCCCTTTCTTCATGGGCAAGCCCTGTTTACTAGTTCTAAGCAGTCATTTGTTTATGCAGGCACCAGAACCGCACTGAGTGGCAGGAAGGACATTAGATTCAGATGGTATCTTAGTTTCTCTTCAGCTTGCTGTGATAAAATGCTCTAGCAAACCATCTTCTCGAGAAACAGTTTATTTTAGCCCATATTTCAAGGCACAATGGTTTGTGGTGGGCAATTCAAGGCAGCAAGAGCTTGAAATAACTAGTCACATCACAGCCCCAACTCAGGAAGCAGAAAGGAGTCAGTGTGTGCTAATCTTCATCTTAGTTGTTTTTTGTTTGTTTGTTTGTTTGTTTGTTTACTTTGTGCTGTCAGGCATTCTCAACCCAGAGAATCTTCCTAAATAAAATGGATCTTTTCTCAACTAACATGACCAAGTCAGCACTCATGCCTGGATATCCTTCTCCTAAGTAATTCTAAACTGTACGATGTTAACAATTAACAGGAACCATAACAGACTTTTTTTTTCTAATAAGTGAGCTATTAATTGTAATTGGCTGCCTGTCAGTCAATTATGCCTTTTTTTCTACAGTACTGAAGTCCTGATGTAGAGACTGATGCCATTGGCTTCCCAGAAGATTTTTCTGCCTTTTGATTAACAGACAATTTGCTGCAACTTTCCTTCAGCACAATAGCCAACTCCAAGACACAGTGCTTGATTGTTTAGAGAAATAAGCTACAACCTTGCCATCTGTGTTAATGCACCAGTTATAATCCCTTGTCTTTTATGCACATATAAATCAAGTGGCTTATTTATATTTGGCAGTCCTAGTGTAGAGGGGTGCTCATTAGCAGTCTCTTGAGCTAATTAAAGGCTTCAATAAATTATCGTTCCAATGCAAACCGTTCCCATATTCATGCAGCTTGTCATATAGACTCTTTGCAAAGAACCCAAAATTTGGAAAGTAAAATAAGCAGAATTCTGGCATGCTTCAGAACCTTTGATGTTACTTTGACGTTTGTGCTCTTTTCAAGTGATTATAAAAATTCAAATATTTTTCAATTTATTTATATGCTGTCACTTTTCTTAAAATATTATAAGTAAGCTAATTTAAAAACATCTTATAGTAGTTTATATGAAGTCTTTATAGATGGTCTTGCAATCTATATGTTGTAACAATGTCCCATTTATTTATTTATTTACCTTCATCTTTCTTCTCTCTCCAGCACCAGCTTTCTCATTAAGGAAGATTAGTCTGTGAATCTATAATCAATCTTTAGAATATGCTCTAGATATTACCTGGAGCCTGATATGTCACTAATTATCTGTCTGTCACTCAAATCAACAGTCCTGTATGTTTTAGGAGGCATCCCTTTAACCTTCTACGAAGACTGGATTTCCCTATTTGCTCCAGTTTGCTGAGCTTTTGGTACACATATATTTATCCTGTGAAGGATCATATCCCTATATGTCTACTGAGTTCAAGAACCAGGTGCTACTCACTGGGTCACCGAACTATGCTGTGAGTTTGACTGCCAAGTTGCCCATCTATTCTTTCCTAACATCTGCCTTTGTAGCTGACTTTATATTCTCATTAGAAGTATATTATTCTGGTGAGGGTATGGAGAAAGGAGAACACTCTTCTATTGCTGGTGTGAATGCAAACTTGTACAACCACTCTGGAAATCAATCTGGTGCGTTCTCAGAAAACTGGGAAGGACCCTACCTGAAGACCCAGCTATGTCACTCCTGGGCATATACCCAAAATATGTTCCACCACACAACAAGGACATTTTTTTTCCAATTACACTTAATTATGTAACTTTATTTTTAATAGATAAAATCTGGAAACAACTTAGATGTCCCTCAACCAAAGAATGAATAAACTGTGGTACATTTACACAATGGAATACTACTCAGTTATTAAAAAGAAGGAAATCTTGAAATTTCAAGGCAAATGGATAGAACTAGAAAATATCATCCTGAGTGAGGTAACCCAGACCCAGAAAGACATATATGGTATGTACTCACTTATAAGCCATGTGGTACAGGATACACATAGTACAGTTGACAGATCCAAAGAAGATAAGCAATAATGAGGACACAAGGGAGGATGCTTAAATCTCACTCAGAAGAGGATATAAAATAGCCAGCAGAAGCAGTTGAAAATGGGGAAGAAGGTAGGAAAGGGAATGCAGAGAGAAACAATAGTAGAGAACAGACCTGAGAAAAAGGGGAAGGGCAGGAAGACAGAGGGCTTGCAGAGAGAAGAGAAACTGTAAGCAGGGGCACCTCTGCAACAAGCTGGAGACCCAAGACAGGGTAGAATTTTGGGAGGATATGGTTGTTTCTATAGCTGAGACTCCTAGTAACAGCTGTCACGGAGACTAAAAAGGACACCCTCTAACTAGACAAGACTCCTAGTGGAAAGAGGAGATCACTAACCCACCCACGAAAATACTTTTTTGACTCAAAAGTTACCATGCCTACGAGGTGGGAAGGGATAAAGATAGAGCAGAGTTTGAGGGAATGTCCAACCAATTCCTGGCTCAATGTGAGACCCACACCATGGGCAAGAGCCAACCTCAGACACTATTAACAATACTCTCCTCTGCTTGAAGACAGGAGTCTAGCATAGGCTTTCTTTGACAAGCTTCATCCCACTACAGATCAAAACACATGTTGAAAATCACAGCTGAACATTGGGAGAAAGATAGGGAGTGTTGTGGAAAAGTGGAGGGAAAGATGAAAGGACGTGGAGGTGACAAGAACTCCACAGAAAACCAACAAGGCCAACTAACCAGAGTCTAAAGGGGCTTGGGAAGACTTAAGCACCAACCAAAGATCATGCATGGACTGGACTTAGGCCTCTTACACAGACTTAGCGCATGGGCAGGTCAGGCTTCATGTGGGTTCTCTAGTCAGGGGAGTGGGAGCTGTTTCTGACATGGACTCTGGTGTTTGCTTTCTGATCAATTCCCCCTGGCAGGGTTGCCCAGAGAGGCCACAGGGAAAGCAGATGGGCTCAGTACTAATGTGACTTGATGAGCTGGGGTGGGTTAGCAGGGGGAGGATCCCCTCTTCTGAGAGGTAGGAGAGGTAGGATGGAGGAAGACAGAGAGTGAGTTATGATCAAGATGAAAAATAAATAGATTAAATAAATAAATAAATAGATAGATAGAATTAGAACAACAATGACAACAAAAAAGTGTGCAAGTGTTAAAAAAGTTTGCCTTCAAGAGAGACACCACCCAAATCAACAAAATCAGAAATGAAAAGGGGGACATAATTACAGACACTGAGGAAATCCAAACAATCATTAGGACTTACTTCAAAAGTCTATATGCCACAAAATTTGAAAATCTAAATGAAATGGACAATTTTCTTGATCGATTTGACTTACAAAAGCTGAATCAGGACCAGGTAAATCAATTAAATAGTCCTATATCCTCAAGGAAATAGAAGCAGTCATTGAACATCTCCCATCCAAAAAAAAGCCCAGGACCAGATGGCTTCAGCACAGAATTCTACCAGACCTTCAAAGAAGAGCTAACTCCAATTCTCTTCAAACTATTCCACAAAATAAAAACAGAAGGAACATTACCAAACTCATTCTATGAAGCCACAATCACCTTGGTACCTAAACCTCACAAAGACAAAACAAAGAAAGAGAATTTCAGGCCAATCTCCCTTATGAACATTGATGCAAAAATACTTAACAAAATACTTGCAAACCGAATCCAAGAACACATCAAAGATATTATCCACTATGACCAAGTGGGCTTCATCCCAGGTATGCAGGGGTGGTTCAATATATGGAAATCCATCAATGTGATCCACCATATTAACAAACTGAAAGAAAAAAAAAAAACACATGATAATCTCCCTAGATGCTGAAAAAGCATTTGACAAAATCCAACATCCATTCATGTTTAAAGTACTGGAGAGATCAGGGATACAAGGCACATATCTACACATGGTAAAGGCGAAATGCAGCAAGCCTATAGCCAACATCAAACTGAATGGAGAGAAACTTAAAGCAATCCCACTGAAATCATGGACAAGACAAGGCTGCCCACTCTCTCCATATCTCTTCAACATGTGCTGGAAGTCCTTGCTAGAGCAATAAGAGAGTTGAAGGAGATCAAGGGGATACAGATGGGAAAGGAAGAAGTCAAATTATCACTATTTGGAGATGATATGATAGTATACATGAGTGACCCCAAAAACTCTACCAGGGAACTCCTACAGCTGATAAACACCTTCAGCAAAGTGGCCGGATACAAAATTAACTCAAAAAAATCAGTAGCCCTCCTGTATACAAAAGACAAAAGGGCTGAGAAAGAAATTAGAGAAACAATACCATTCACAATAGCCACAAATGACATAAAGTACCTTGGTGTAACCCTAACCAAGCAAGTCAAAGACTTGTATGAAAAAAATTTCAAGTCTCTGAAGAAAGAATTAGAGGAATATATGAGAAGATTGAAAGATCTCCCATGCTCATGGCTTGGCAGGATTAACATAGTAAAAATGGCCACCTTACCAAAAGGAATCTACAGATTTAATGCAATTCCCATCAAATTGCCAACACAATTCTTTACAGACCTGGAAAGAAAAATTCTCAACTTCATATGGAATAACAAGAAACCGAGAATTGCTAAAACAATCCTCTACAATAAAAGATCTTCTGGAGGTATCTCCATCCCTGATCTCAAGCTGTACTATAGAGCAACAGTTATAAAAACTGCATGGTACTGGCATAGAAACAGAATGGTGGATCAATGGAAACGAACAGAAGACCCAGAAATAAACCCACGCACTTACAGACACCTGATTTTTGACAAAGATGCCAAAACCATACAATGGAAAAAAGATAGCATCTTCAACAAATGGTGCTGGTCCAACTGGATGTCTACATGTAGAAAAATGAAAATAGAACCATACTTATCACCCTGCACAAAACTGAAGTCCAAGTGGATCAAAGACCTCAACATAATACCAGACACATTAAATCGGCTAGAAAAAAAGGTGGGGAATACCCTAGAACTCATTGGTACAGGATAAAACTTCCTGAACAGAACACCAATAGCACAGGCTCTAAGAGCAACAATCAATAAATGGGACCTCATGAAACTGAAAATCTTCTGTAAAGCAAAGGACACCGTCATCAAAACAAAGCGACTGCCTACAGATTGGGAAAGAATCATCACCAACCCTTTATCTGACAGAGGACTCATATCCAATATATATAAAGAACTAAACAAGCTGAAAAGCAATAAACCAAGTAATCCACTTAAAAAATGGGGAACAGAGCTAAAGAGATAATTCTCTGTAGAGGAATATCGAATGGCAGAGAAGCACTTAAAGAAATGCTCAACCTCATTAGCCATTAGGGAAATGCAAATCAAAACAACCCTGAGATTTCACCTTACACCCATCAGAATGGCCAAGATGAAAAACTCAAGGAACAACACATGCTGGAGAGGTTGTGGAGAAAGGGGAACCCTTCTCCACTGCTGGTCGGAATGTAAAGTTGTACAACCACTCTGGAAATCAATCTGTCGCTTTCTCAGACAACTAGGAATAGTGCTTCCTCAAGATCCAGCCATACCACTCCTAGGCATATACCCAAAAGAGGCGCAAGTACACAAAAAGAACATTTGCTCAACCATGTTTGTAGAAGCTTTATTTGTAATACCCAGAAGCTGGAAACAACCCAGATGCCCCTCAACTGAAGAATGGATGCAGAAACTGTGGTACATCTATACAATGGAGTATTACTCAGCAATGAAAAATAAGGAAATCATGAAATTTGCAGGTAAATGGTGGGACCTGGAAAGGATCATCCTGAGTGAGTTGTCCCAGAATCAAAAAGACACGCATGGAATATACTCACTCATATAAACATACAACATAGAATAAACCCACTAAAATATGTACATCTAAACAAACTAAGCAAAAGAGAGGACCCTAACTAAAATGTCAATCCCCATCCTGAAAGGCAAAGAGGATGTACATCAGAAGAAAAATAAAATAAGGATCAAAGCAGGGAATCATATGAAAGAAGGGAAGTTAGTATGATATGGAAAGGATAGGAGCTCTACAAGGACCAAACATATCTGGGCACAGGGTCTTTTCTGAGACTGACACTCAACCAATGACCATCTATGGATATAATCTAGAACTTCTGCTCGGATGTGGCCCATGGTAGCTCAGTAACCAAGTAGTTTTCCAAAGTAAGGGGAACACAGACTATTTCTAACAGGATCTCAAGGGCAGGCTGTTTGACCCCCCCCCCCCCGGGGAGGAGCAGTCTGTTAGGCCACAGAGGAGGTCTTTGCAGCCAGCCCTGAAGATACCTGATAAAACAGGGTCAGATGAAAGGGGAGGAGGTCCTCCCCTATCAGTGGACTTGGAAAGGGGCAGGGAGGAGACCAGGGAGGGAGTGTGGGGTTGGGGAGGGAATGAGGGAGCGGGATACAGCTGGGACACAGAGTTAACAAAATGTAACTAAAAAGAAAAAAGTAATAAAAAAATAAAAAAAAAAAAAGAAAGAAAGAAAATAGGAAACAACCTCGGAACCAGCTACAGAGGGCCTCTGAAAGCCAGAAAAAAACAGGAAACAACCTTGGAACTTGCCACAGAGGGCCTCTGAAAGCTTCTGCAGTATAGACTCTCAAAGCAGATGCTGAGCCTGATGGCCAACTGATGGGCAGAGTGAATGGAATTTTATGTAAGAAGTGGGAAATAGTAAGAGCTGGAGGGGATGGGAACTCCACAAGCAGAGCAACAGAACAAGATAATTTGAACACTGGGAACTTCCCAGAAAATCATACTCCAACCAAGGACTATTCGTGGAGATGACCTGGAACCCCTGCACAGGTGTAGCCCATGGCAGTTCAGTGTCCAAGTGGGTTACATAGTAATGGGAAGAGGGACTGCCTCTTACATAATCTGATTGGCCTGCTCCTTGATCACTTCCCCCTGAGGGGGGAGCAGCCTTACCAGGCCACAGTAGAGGACAATGCAGCCACTCTTGATGAGAACTGATAGACTAAGATCAGAAAGAAGAGGAGAACCTCCCCTATCAGTGGACTTGGGGAGTGGCATGCAAGCAAAAAAAGGAGGGATGGTGGGATCGGGAGGGGAGGAGGGAGGGGCTTATGGGGGGATACAAAATGAATAAAGTGTAATTAATAAAAAAAAAGAAAAAAAAAACGTTTGCCTTCAGACCTTGTGTGCACATTTGTTTAAACCAAGGATACTGAAAAACAAATACACAGAGAATATACTCTTTTTAATTTAGAAACAATGGCAAAGGAAAACATTCTGTCTCAGAACTGCTATTTGTATCACACAATGAGGTGATAAAAGTTAAATGTGAAACTAATTTGTGATCAAAATTTCATTCCCAGGACCGGGAATTGAGCAGAGCAGAAACTTTATGAGGAGGCCAACTGTACAGATCACCCAGTGCCTCGGCTCCATAGAGCCTTCATAATTCTACACAACAAATCTCACAGGGAACTCTTGGCTTGCCAACTGCTTTGATGCTTAGTAACTCTACTTGCTTCCTTTTGTATTTTTAATTTATTTTTTTATTAATTACAGTTTATTCACTTTGTATCCCAGCTCTAGCCCCCTCACTCATCCTCTCCCAATCCCACCATCCTTCCCTCTTCTCCTCCCATGCTCCCCATGTCCACTGATAAGGAAGGTCCTTCTTCCCTTCCCTCTGACCCTAGCCTATCAGTTCTTATCAGGACTGACTGCATTGTCTTCCTCTGTGACCTGGTAAGACTGCTTCTCCCTCAGGGGGAGGGAATCAAAAAGCCAGCCACTGAGTTCATGTCAGAGACAGTCCCTGTTCCATTTATTAGAGCAGCCACTAAGAGACTGAGCTCCCATGGGCCACATCTGTGCAGGCTACATCTGTGTATGTACATCTACTTTCTTCCCATCATATAAGTTATTGTCTTTTAACCTATAAGAGTAAGTACTTTCTAAACTGTCTCTTCTGTTGCCTGTATAATTTATTCTTTTACGTTTTCTAGAAAAAGGACCTGGACACCTGAAGGAGGAAAGACATTAACTACCTTAAGAACTCTCCTCTCACTTCTGTCCCACATTAGTCATTCTTTCAAGAAGAAGTGAACATTTATGTAATGGGATAATCTGTGTATAAGGCAATGGAGTAAAACCAAGGAGATGGAGGGAATGGATCCTGCAGCTCTTCAGAAACAGAAGGAGATTTGGGACTCCCCCTTCTCTGCCTCTCTCTCTCTCTCTCTTGTACTCTCTCTCTCTCTCTGTCTCCATACATGGATGATAAGGCAATATTTTTTTCTAGAGATATTTCAAATGTCTGAAAGAACTGTCTTTTTTGATTAAAAAGGTAACTATTTTGCTTAATTCACATTACTTCCTCTGACTCTCACTGTGACATAAAACATTTCATGTAAGTAATTCTATCCCATTATTCTTCTATTTGGCAGAAGAGATAAAGTTGTATATAATGTCATTTAAAACTCATGGTACATCCTTCTTTTCTACTTTTCTGGGTCATAATATACTTATAATGTGTTGTTAGTTATGACTACCTATTTCAAAACTATTGTTGATTGAGCAATCAATTTGACATTTAGCCATGGAATGTATCTTAGAAATGAAGGGATATGGCTGCGAAAATTTTCTCTATTGTTTTTACAAATATAAAAATTTACATATATAAATATTGATTTTGCTATTTTAAAAGATTGAATTGAAGTAAAACACCTGTTATTAAGAATATGAAACTGACATAAGTAATGGGTAAACAAATATAGCGCTGTTCTTATGTTTCTTTTTTGTCTTTACATCAGTGTAGAGCTGCAGAATGGGCATACAGTTTAACTCAGTAAACATTAACTTAGAAGTAGCTATTATATCCAAAATCAATTATTTTCCTGGTCCTTTTTAAAACTCTTTATATTTGTTTATAAGTAATCAGACTCCCTGTGGGATGAGGAATCCTTTCAATCACCCTTATCTTCTGTACCTTCTAAGTAAGTTGAAACAGAAAATATCTGCTTAATTCAGAGCCAAGATAGAATTCCAGAGCAAATGCTAGTCTCTCCACACTTCTTAAAAAGCTTCAAGCCATCATTATCTCATTAGATTTAGAAATGGCCTTTGACGAACTACAATGCCTTTCATGATAAAAGTCTTGGAGAGATTGAGGATACAAGGAACACACCTCAACATAAAAAAAAAACAATTTATTATAAGCCCACAGTCAACATGAACTTAAATATACAAAAACTCAGAGCATGCCTACTAAAATTAGGAACAAAAACGGTTGTTTACTCCCTCTATAACTATTTAATATAGTAAATTCTTAGGACAGTGAGACAACTGAAGGGAATCAGACGAATACAAATTGGAAAGGAATAGTGAGGTTTTGTTTATTAGAAGTTGATATGATAGTATACATGAGTGAGAATAAAAATTCCTCTTCTAGAGTTGCTAAATACTTTCAGAAAAATATCTAGATAAAAAAAATTAACTCACAAAATTCAGTAGCCCTCCTATATACAAATGGCAAATGGACTGAGAAGGATATCAGGGAAACAATGCTTTCACAAGTAGCCTCACATAATAAAAAGTATATTGGGGTAACTCTAAAGAAGAAAGTATAAAATTTATATGTTAAAAACTTCGGGATTTAAAAAAATAAATTGAAGAAGACAGAAGATGAAATATTTCCCATGCTCATGGATCATTTGGATTAAATTAGTAAAAATGGTGATCCTACCAAAAAAAAAAAAAAAAAAAAACCAAAAACAAAACAAAACAAAAAAACAACAACAACAACAACAACAAAAACTTACAGATTCAGAGCATCCCTATGAAAATTCCAATACAAATCCTCACAGATCTGGAAAAGAAAATTTTTAGCTTCCTATGGAAATAACACACACACAAACACATACACATATAAAAAAAAAAAACAATAAATACAACCATACTAAAACAACCACCAAAAATATATATAGGACAGCTAAAAAATTTCTTTATAATAACATAATTGCTGGAAGAATCACTACACGTGATTTCAAATTTTACAATAAATCTATAGTACTACTAACATGATAATCATGTTGGTGATCATGATAGTGATCAGAGTAATCAAACTGAAGACCCAGCAAAATTTACACACTTTTGGGCACATGATTTTTGATGATGAAGCCAGAAATATACACTGGAAAGTGACAGAATTTTCATCAGACTGTGCTGGTCAAACATGATGGTTGCATATAGAAGAATGTAGAGAGCCATACTCACCAACCGGTGCAAAGTTCAACTCCAAATGGATAAGTGACCTCAACATAAAGCCCTGTACAATGAATCTGATAGATGAGAAAGTAAGGAATACCCTTGAAGTCACGGACACAAGAGAAGACTTTCTGAACACAATATCATTAGCAAAGGCTCTAAGATTAAAAATTACACAATAGGACCTAATGGAATGAAGAAGCTTCTGTAAGGCAAAGGATATCATCATGCTGACATAGTAGCAACCTATAGAAAAAAAAATTTAAACAACTTGACATTTGATATAATATCAGTATCTAAAATATGTAAATAATTCAGAGACTAAATATCGAAAAACAACCTAAATATAGTATGTTCTAAACGGAATTCTCATTAGAAAACTCAACTACTTCAGAAGTACTTTAAAATATTCAATATCCTTAGCTGTCAAAAAAATACAAATCAAAACTACTTTAATATTTTATCTTCTACTTGTCAGAATGGTTAGGATAAACAAAACAAGAGACAGCTCATGCTGGTGAGGAAGTTGAGTAAGAGGAACACAGATATGGAGCTGATAGGAACTCAATATTATACACCCGCTATAGAAATCATTGTGGCAGATTTTAAGAAAGATGAAAATCAATCTACTTCAAGATCCAGCTATACCACTCTTTGGCATATACCCAAAGGATGTTTTACATACCATAGAGACACTAGCACAAATATATTCACAGCAGCTTTATTCATCAATGCCCAAAACTGGAAACAACCTAGGCATCTCCAACAGAAACATGGGTAAAGATGTGGTATGTTTTCACAGCAGATATTACTTAGACTTATAAAAAACAAACAACAAACAAACAAAACCAAAAACCAAAAAATGACATCATGAAATTTGTAGGCAAATGAATGGAGGCACTGGGTATATCAACTACTCCAAGACTGATCTCAATTTTAGAAATAGTTGAGTAACATATACTAGAGTCTACTTTTTTGTTTTGTTTTTTGTTTTTTATTTATTTATTTTCCTCTTTGAGACAGGGTTTCTCTGGTAGCCTTGGTTGTCCTGAACACACTTTGTAGACCATCATGTTCTCCAACACACATAGATTCACCTGCCTCTCCCTCTCAGAGTGCTGGGATTACAGGTATATTCTACAGAGCCCAGCCCTGAGCCTTTATTTAATTACAGTTGTTTGTTTTTCTGTTTGGATGTTGTTTTCTTTTTTTTTTCAGGATTTTATTTATTTATTTTTAAATTAAATTTTTATTTTTTATATTGATTACAGTTTATTCACTTTGTATCCCAGCTGTAGCCCCCTCCCACATTCCCTCCCAATTCCATACTTTCTCCCTCATCTCCTCCCATTCCCCTCTCCAAGTCCACTGATATGGGAGGTCCTTCCCCCTTTTACATCTGACCCTAGTATATCAGGTCTCATAAGGACTGGCTGCATTGTTTTCCTCTTTGGCCTGATAAGGCTGATTACCCCTCAGGGGGAGGTGATAAAAGAGCAAGCCACTGAGTTCATGTCAGAGACAGTCCCTGTTCCCATTACTAAGTATCCACTTGGATACTGAGCTGACATGGGCTACATCTGAGTAGGGGTCCTAGGTTACATCCATGAATGGTCCTTGGTTGGAGTATCAGTCTCCAACCTTGTAGAAATACCCCCGTGCACAGATATTTTGGTTCTGTTGCTCTTCTTGTGGAGCTCCTCACCTCTCCGGGTCCAACTATCTCCCCCTCCTTCCATAGGATTCCCTTTTGTTTGTTAGTTTATGTTTTTTGAGAAAGAGCTTAAAGTGAGATAGGTAGTTAGGGGAAAAGTATCTGAAAGGACTTGGGGGTAGGGAAAGAATATGATGAAATATATTCAGATTAAAAAAAAAATGTTTTAGATTTAACATTGACAGGAGCTCTACCAGAAGGCCAACAGGGCCAACTAACCAGGGACAAGAAGGACTGAAGCATCAACCAAGAAACATGCGAACTAGCCTTAGATGCCTTACAAAGATGGAGCAGATGAGCAGCTTAGGCTTCATGCGGTTTCTCTAGTAAGGGAAGTGGGGACTGCAATGGAGACAGACTCACTTACAAGCTTTTTGATCACTTCCCCATGTCAGGACTGGATTACCATGAAAGAATGAAGTTGTCATTGCTACAACACTTATGTGAAATGTTTTTAAGCTTCTGCCTTTAACAGAAGATAGACATACAAGAAAAATGAGGAGGAAGAGGAGTAGGAGAAGGAAAAAGAAGAGAAATTTAGAAGTGAGCATGGAAAATTATGTAACAGCACCGTATATTAGAAAGGAAAGCTTCTGTGCATGCTCATCTGGCACGATAAATGCCAGAAACCACGAGAACCCACAGAGGTTGGGACAGGGGGACTGTAAACCCAGAGACTGCGTACTGGTCTACATTCACATCAATATACTATCTGAATTGTCTTTCACACAAAAGAAAGCAACAAGATTGCTAAACGAAATTCTGTTACTCTACTTACTTATTTATTTTAATTTTACCTGAAACAGAGAATGTATAAATGAATATATGCTAATGTAATATAGGAGTTTGTCCTGAAGAGCACCTACTTCTTTTAATGGCTGCATTTGCGGTATACTCATAAAATACATATATTATTCTATTGTATTAATCAAATATTTACCTTGATAAATATTTACCTATTAACTTAAAATGAAAATGACTCAGATTATCACTGAGTATTTCTGCTAGACTCTTAGAGAAAGAAAATCATGAGTGTCAAGTTAAAAAATATGAATTTGAATTGATTACTAGAAGTACAATTAAAAGTACAGCAATATGATAAATGCTTTCTAAAGAAAAATATAAAAATTGGCTTTCAAGTGGCTCTGCAAAGAGCTTAATTGTTTGCAAATGTAAGTGCTTCATTCTTCCTTTCACACCTTGCTAATTACAATTTACATAGCTCAATCAGTGACTAAGCTTGAACTAACTATTTAATTTGATCAGAAAATCACAGTGCTAAAAGTTTGTCTCTCAAGTTATAAGGGTCTTGAATTCATGAAGAATAAACAGGAAATCATTAAATGTCCTGCCCATAGCACTGATACTGGATAGATTTAAATTTCCAATCCTTTCCAGTCAGCTTATTAGGACCATGGCTGCTATTATAAGTAGTAAATGCAATATTAGGAAAAATAAATGAATATGTAGAATCAGTATTATTTTGTACTTCTCTTACATTTGTATTTATATAAACTTAATCTATTCATACATAAAATTTGTACTTAATTTTTTATCATTGCATAAGTGTTTTAAGAAGCCATCCTAATTTTCTATTGAATTATATATATATATATATATATATATATATATAGTTTGATTAAAAGTATACACAATTTGGAAAATAAAATACTATTTGAGCTTGAAATGAAAATCTCTTGTGTATATTAGTAAGCTTTTCATACTTTCATTTAACTAAGCCTTGTGGTCATTTCCTATGAGGGGACTTGAAGTACTATACCCTAGACAGAGGAGCAAAGCTCAAAGACCCAAGATTCACAAGGCCCCATCCAAAAGTTATATACAAAATGAAGACGGAAGGGTAAAGGACATTATACCCTTCTAGAAAGTTCTGAAGGGAGCTCTAGAAACACAATTTGCTGACTGCTCACATGTGTGTGGGATGGGGTTGATTTTACCGGGATACAACTGCCACTGAGACAATTTTAATTATATATAATGAGGCCTACTCCTTTTGGGAAGCATTAACTGTAGCCATTTCTGTTTCAGGCCTACCAGACACATCATACTGCTTGTTCCTGATGTAGACAAAAGAATCTCTGTTACAAGGACTGGTTGACCAAAAACTATGTTCATATTCCACATACTCTGTGGCCTTGATTTTTGCAGAAATTCCCAAATCATCAGCACAGCTGTCCATAACATTATTTGGGACCAATCAAAAAAGGGCTCAGCTAGAAATGCTTGTCTAGCTAGCATTAAAAAGAAAAAAAAAAAAAAAAAAAACTTAAGTCAGAGATGAGATGACTACCCTGTTCCACTGTGCCCCCCCATCCACCTGCCCCATTGGGAGGTAATTGCTGTTTTCACCCTTTAAATAAGAAGTATGGCTTTCCCTCAAGGACACGGTTCAGATTCCAAACCTAGCACCTCCCTGAGCTCAGATAAAAAGCTTTCATTTTATGTAACCCACTTGGACACTAAACTGCCATGGGCTATGTTTGTGCAGGGGTTCTAGGTTATGTCCATGCCTGGTACTTGGTTGGAAGATGAGTCTCTGGGAAGACCCCTGTGTTCAAATTTTCTGGTTCTGTTGCTCTCCTTGTGGGGTTCCTGTCCTCTCCAGCTCTTACTATTTCCCACTTCTTACATAAGATTCCATGCACTCTGCCCAACAGTTGGCCATAAGTCTCAGCGTCTGCTTTGATAGCCTGCAGGGCAGAGTCTTTCAGAGGTTCTCTGTGGCCGGTTCCTAGGTTGTTTCTGGTTTTCTTCTTCTTCTGATGTCCATCCTCTTTGTCTTTCGGGATGGGGATTGAGTGTTTTATAGTAATGGGAAGAGGGACTGCCTCTGACATAATCTGATTTGCCTGCTCTTTGATCACCTCCCCCTGAGGGAGGAGCAGCCTTACCAGGCCACAGAAGATGACAATGCAGCCACTCCTGATGTAACCTGAAGACTAAGATCAGAAGGAAGGAGAGGAGGACCTCCCCTATCAGTGGACTTGGGGAGGAGCATGCGTGAAGAAGGGGAAGGGAGAGTGGGATCGGGAGGGGAGGAGGGAGGGGCTTATGGGGGGGATACAAAGTGAATAAAGTATAATTAGTAAAATAAAATAAAAATAAATATATTTTAAAAGTTTAAAATAAAATTTAAAAAAAAGCTTTCATTTTAAGCTTCTGTATCTAAAATAAGTTTTCTTGGCCTCCACTCCGCACCCATCAATAAGGACAGACTTTTCTTGCACTAAAAAATGGGAAACTCCGTTTAAGATACCTTAAGACCAAGGGTAGGAATTGAGGGACTAGAAATGTTACTTGAAAGAGCAATTTTTGTACTTATTGCAACTGTGACCACCGTACTAAATCCCTTGCTACTTTCACTTGTGATCTTTATTTCTGTCTCAAAAAAGATAAAAAAAAAAAGAAAAAATAGCTGTACAAGAACATTTAGCTATGATAATACAAAGGCTTGAGCTACAAGAGAGAAAGGAAGTAAGAAGTCAATAAGTTCTTAATTGTGAATCTATGGCACATAGTTAAAATCAGGATCAAGCTAGGATCAGTGCATTGAACTTAGAGCACCACATCTTAATGAAATTGAGAAAAGATGACCACCCCAACTAATTTTCCCAGTTAGCCAGGAATAAATGCCAGAAAAATGCTAAAAATTCACAAAATAAACAACTAGCCTGGAATCGTGTTAAAAACGCTAGATCTCAATTACAATGACTGGCTTGGTGGTGAGAAACTGTGATTATGGAAAATTGTAATAGGTCATTATGCTGATTTATGAAAGCAGATGCAATTTGATGACTGTATTATTATACAAAGTAATTTAGTAGCTTTAGGAGTCTAGGAAAAGTTAAGCGAACAAGGAGAAGAGTCTATGCCATTCAGAAAGATTATGAAAAGCCCCACAGAGACTTTTTTTTTCTTACATAGATTAACATCCTTTATAAAGAGGGAAATATCAAAGCCAGATGCAAGACAAGTATTAACTAAAACTTTGACTTTCAAAAAGGCAAGTACAGGGTGTAAAAACATTCTCAGATCTTTAAGGTCTCAATCAGCATGCACAGATGAATGAACTAGAACTATTGCTGATCTTGACCCTAATGACTAAATGGACAGGCAATATCTGATAATCCTAGATATCAAAAATGCAGTTTTTTAAATTTGATTTTATTTATGTATTTTTATTACAGTTTATTCACTTTATATCCCCACTGAAGCTCCCTCCTTCATCTCCTCCCAGTGCCACCCACCCTCCCACTTCTCTCTCATACCCTTCCTGTAGTCACCTGATAGGGAAGGACCTCTTTCCCTTTTATCTGACCCTACTTTATCATGTCTCATCAAGGCTGGCTGCATCATGTTCTGTGGCCAGGGGGAGGTGATCAAAGAGTTCGCAGGGCACTGAGTTCATGTCAGAGACAGCTCCTCTACCCCTTATTTAGAAACTGAGCAGCCAATGGGCTTCCTTTGAACAAGAGGCTAGGTCCTCTGCATGAATGGTCCTTGGTTGGAGTATTTTTCTCTTCACACACCCCTGGGCCCAGGTACTTTAGGCTCTTTTGTTTTCCTTGTGGAGTTCCTGTCCCCTCCAGTTCAGTGAGAAAAGAAGCCATTTGAAAAGCAGTTGTAGCAGATATTCTTAAAATCTTCTCAAGGCATCCTCAGCCTTCTGGGATTTATAGCTCTAGCAAGAGTATGCATTAGACTAATGAATGAAGATCAGCAAGAGATATGTAAGGTAATCTCTTACCAATAGAAAACTCTTCAGTAGATAATCCTGTAAATATGGGAAACTTTCTAAAAGGGTTTTGTCTCATACCCTGGTAACAAACAATAGAAGCCAGGCATTACCTGTAAGCAATGGAATAGCTCATCCAAACTTGGTATTGGAGATCTAATGAATGCTACAGAAGGAGGTGCTGCCCTAGACTCAACCAGAAGTAAAATTCTTACACTATCGCTAAAAATTCAATGCTGTGAAATAGCCACTGGAGTTCATGGACCACTCCCCACATAGAGGGAATGGTTTTAAGGAGAAGAATCCTAACACAAGGATTCATTGTGTATACAGGAGTTATAGATGAAGGCTTCACGAGAGATTGAAATCATGGCTTCTGTAAAGAGAAATGTACAGCTGAGCTTCTGCAGTTCAGCTTTGGAGTTCAGAGGCAATTTTCCTGAGCAGAGCAATCCAGTGAGAAGCAGAAAGAAGCCAGTTTGAATCAATCTGCTTGGAAAGAATTTTTGAGCCAGAACAGCTGAACTGAACAAGCCAGGCAGAGTTCAAAAAGAAGTAGGAAGGGTGAGCACATTCAGCAGTAAGTCTCAGAAGCTGAAAACATTCTAGGCCTATGTTAGTAAATCGAGGCTGGAAGCTGAAACCTTAAGGTCCAGGATTGAGAAAAATTAGATTGTATGGAGGCTAGAAACTTACAGGCTCAAGTCTAGGGATAGTTAGACACAAATATTCTGGGCTCTGCCCAAGTCATGCATTCATAAAGCATAGGTATGACTCTCATCTCATCCCCTGATGAAATAAAAGCTATTATAGATATTATAATTTAATATGTAACGTGCAATATAGTGTTTAACATAGAACAAGACTGTCTGGAGCAAAGCAAAGGCAATAAATAAAATATCATGATTTACAGACTAGGGATTTTCTCCACTTCATTGAATTATTAAATATTTGCATTAAGGCTTATACAAAGAATGGAAGAGAGTACAACAATTGATATTTTAATAAAATTTGAATCATGAGGAAGAGCCTAGGGAATGTTAAAGCCACAGATTTTCAACAGGCATGGTTTCAAAGTATATTCCTTCCATTGTAAGTAGTGAAAATAAATAATTAAATATACATGTATATTTGCATACATGTATGTATATATGTATGTATGTACACACATACATAATTTGTATATATTAACATAATAAAATTTTTCCATTAGTTAACTCTATATTTAAAATAATTATAAATCATTCATATGGAACTAGAAAAGATTATATTGATTAAGGGATCCTTGACTCAGAAAGAGAAACACTGACTGTTCTTTCTCATCTTAAGTTCCTAATTCCAGATTTTCATATATAAGGATAAACCAGAAAAGTAAGAAGGCACCACTGTTAGGGTAGAAGAAAGAGAACCATCAAGATACAATTTTATTTTCACTATGTTAGTCTTTACAAACAAGTACTCCCATCCTGTAATGCTGTTTATTTTTTTAAGATTTATTCATTATTTACACAACATTTTGCCTGTAGTCCAGATCTTACTATAGATGATTATGAGCCACTATGTGGTTGCTGGAAATTGAACTCAGGATCTTTGGAAGAACAGCAAGTGTTCTTAAACTCTGAGCCATCTCTCCAGCCCCAATCCTGTTTGTTGATGAGGGTAGTTATAGTCTTATATATTGGGCAGATAAAATAAGAGAGAAAATATCCTTCTGATATATTTAAACCTTAAATATATCAATATTTAAACCTTACTTACTGGACTCAAGTTGACCTAGTGTAATCTTCTAAATGCTTAACCTTATGAGTAAGTAATAACTAAGCAATAACTGAAATATTTTGCCTTTAGATTATACTAATTTTAAGCAAACTTTATGTCATTAATGATGTTAAGTTAATATTTTCTTCATAAATATTTACTTCCATCTGAATAGTTATTGTGATTACTTTTGTTTTGATTACAAACTTCACTCTGCAAACTGCTAGGAATAACACAAACTTATGAAGTACTTCATGTAAAGGTGGGCAGGGGTGTTTAGGTGTGAGCTCAACACTTACTGTTATATGGTCTTAATTTCAGATTTTGTACTTTCAACTGATAAAATGGCACAATCAAACATATCAGTTTTAAAGAGCCAACACTAAAATAGCCTTATTTCTACTCATTTTGTGTTTTTATTTGTTCACAGGAACATAAGGCCTCTAAAGTTTTAATTATATTTTGTTCATATATTTCCAACACTATTTTAATATTTTTTTATTTTTTATTTTTAATTATGTGTTTGTGTTGTTTAGTTCCTGCAGATGTCCACAGAGTTAGCTCAGAGTGGTCCTGGATTCATAGGTAGTGTGATCCGGTTAATGTGAGTGCTGGGAATTGAACCTGGGTCCTCCTAAAGTCCAGGAACCTCTCTTAACCACTGAGCCATCCCTCCAGATCTTCTTTCCAGAAGTTATGTTTATTTGTTTGTTTTTGAATCACACAAGAAACTAAAGAAGTGATTCGAATAAAGCCAATAGTAATAACCACAGAATTTTATATAACTGCACATTTTAATCATCCCAATATATCTTCTTTAATAAACATATCGGGCTATGTATCTGGAACACAGTCAGATTTAAGTGCTGTTGATTAAAAGTTATTTATGTTTTTGGTAGCAGTGAAAATATTCAGAAAATGAATTTCCAGCAGTTAAAAGCAACGTTTTGCAGCCAATCAACCCATCACAGAAAAATCTCAGAGGTGGGAAAACATTCCATGACATTACTATGCAGCAAGTGTAGCCACAGCTGTAGAATGATAACGATAATCAAATATGCAATGAGAACTGAGGTTCACAGCTCCTCAAACCTCAGTGTTAGGTACACTACACTCTTTATACAAAGAAATTAGAAAAATTCACTAATATAAACTGTGTGTGTGTGTGTGTGTGTGTGTGTGTGTGTGTGTGTGTGTGTGTGT
>NW_026585797.1:12126398-12138674 GCF_907164565.1 Psammomys obesus
TTTTGGAAATAAAATCACACACACACACACACACACACACACACACACAAAATAAAACAGAGAGATAGAGAGAGAGGAAGGGAGGAAGAGTAGCAGACACAGAGACAGAGACACAGAGAGAAAGTAGCAGCATGTACTTTTTGTTAGTCACATTCCTGGGATATGGTTAAGTAATAAAAATGCCATGCTAAAATAAGTATACATTTATGCATTGCTAATTTCAAGCTGCCTTGACAGAAGCCGTTTGTCAAGGTACAATTCAACTGATGTTTTCAACACTAAAGTTCTTCCATGATTTATGTGTCAACAGGAAAGTGGTCTAAATTCAAGTAGCTATGAATGTGTGAAAACTGATGAGTGTCTTTTGATCAGATCAGTAGTCCATCTCCTGACCTAAGAGTACACATGTAATGTACTGTACTAATAACCATGTCCCTAGAGAAGTTATGTGTGAATTAGTGTTTGAATGATAACAATTTGCTTAAATGATATATAAATAAATATATATGCAATAGTAAGCTGTTAGGTGCTTCCTAATATGTTTACATTCTTTGCAATATTCACTAAAGATATACTATATATAATAAATAATGTTCTGTCAAAGATTTCTTTATATGCCTTGGAAATATACTATTGTACATTTCTTTACTTGATATTACTTTCTTAATTTTGCAAGCTAACTCTCATCGGGAGTCTCCCTTAAAGCAGAAGGAAATGTCCTAATCTTCTATGAAAACTACTAGATGTTCTTTTACAGTAATATTTTATCTTTCTAGTTGCTCTGAATACAGACACAGCCATTGCAGTTTAAGCATGATTTTTTTAATATTATTATTATGCACATTATGCAACATTATTATTATGCAAATTCCCATTAAGAATAAACATTTCTGCTGGGTAGTGGTGGCACATGTCTTTAATCCCAGCACTTAGGAAAGCAGAGACAGGTAGATCTCTGTGAGTTTGAGGCCAGCCTGGTCTACAGACTGAGTTAAAATTCAGCCAAGGATACAAAGAGAATCCCTGTCTCAACCCATCCTCCAATAAACCCAAAGACCAACAACAACAACAACAACAACAAAAAGAACAACAACAACAAAAAAAACAATAAATATTTTTATTTTGATAACATTTCTGGTTTATATTTGAAGTTCTGCATTTGAAAGTATTAATAAAATTATTACTTAAGATAAGTGAGAAATCTGGCTAAAATGCTCAATCCTCATCCAGAAAGGCAAAGAGGATGGACATCAGAAGAAGGAGAAAACAGGGAACAAGTTAGGAGCCTGCCACAGAGGGCCTCTGAAAGGCTCTGCCCTGCAGACTATCAAAGCAGATGCTGAGACTCATAGCCAAACTTTGAGGAGATTTCAGGGAATCTTATGAAAGAAGTGGGAGTTAGTAAGACCTGGAGAGGACAGGAGATCCACAAGGAGATCAACAGATCCAAAAAATCTGGGCACATGGGTCTTCTCTGAGACTGATAGTCCAACGAAGTAGCATGCATGGAGATAACCCAGAACCCCTGCACAGATGTAGCCCATGATAGTTCAGTCTCCTAGTGGGTTCTGTAATAATGGAAACAGGGACAGTCTCTGACATGAACTGATTGGTCTGCTCTTTGATCACTTCTCCCTGAGAGGGGAGCAGCCTTACCAGGCCACAGAGGAAGACAATGCAGCTACTTCTGATGAGACCTAACAGACTAGGATCAGAAGGAAAGAAAAGAAGACCTCCCCTATCAGTGGACTTGGGAAGGTACATGAGTGGAGGAATTGGAAGGGAAGGAGGGAGGGAACTACAGGGGGGATACAAAGTAAATAAAGTGTAATTAATAAAAAAATTAAAATAAAAAATAAAAAAAGAAATTAAAAAAAAAGATAAGTGATATTCCACTGAAATATTTTCAAGTATCTAATCAATTACAAATGACTGTTTTTGTCACAAAACCACTTACATGGTGATTTCAGATGTGCATCAGTCTCTACCTTTATTTGAATGGGCTGCACCATCATTTCTACATCCACTGTCCCGAACTACCTGTGGTCACTACAACTCACAGGAATTATAGGCAGCAAAGGCTAAAACCAATTCTTTATATTTGTGTTCTCTAGAAGCAAGTGGGCTAGCCCCAACCTGGCCATAATGCCACTTCATCAGTAGATTTCTACCAACATGAATCTGCCCATTATTTATATAAGAACTGTTTCCTAAGCCAATATTTTAAAAGGTCATTAAAATTACAATTGCTTTATATGATAATGTCAAGCATTATGTTACTTCCTTTTCTCACCGGCAGAATTTTTATTAATCATCCATTGCACACTTCTTTGCAATATTTTGGCTTGTTTGGTTTTGCTTCTTTGTTTTTGTACTATGTCGTACAGGTCAACATTTATGCATATTTTGACAAACATAACTGCTTTGCCTTCTTATTTTGAATATTCCAGTTTAACTTTCAGAATTAGAAATTAAGCTCATTAGTCTCATCATCCCCACAACCTTCAATACAGAAGAGATTAAGCTGTCTTCTTGAACCCTGATGCACGATGAAGGAAAATGTAACATAGTCCTTACTAATGTCCTTACTAATAATATTCTTTGAATGATCAGTGGTTCCTGTGTTTGAATAAATAATTCATTACTTCAAGCATATTTCAGGTTATTTGACCAATTTATTTTGAAGATATGCTATAGAT
This sequence comes from Psammomys obesus, assembly GCF_907164565.1. Lineage (NCBI taxonomy): Eukaryota > Metazoa > Chordata > Mammalia > Rodentia > Muridae > Psammomys > Psammomys obesus. The sequence goes on from NW_026585797.1 coordinate 12,129,098, forward strand.
TTAAAAAGTTAAATAATAAATAATTTTGAAACATAAAGATTAAGTTAGAGTACATAATATGCAAAATTCCCTGGGACTATTCAAGAAAATTACTAAATCTGGAATTATTTTAAGACAACAAATAATGAGCTCACAATGTATTACACAAAATACAACAGAAATTTTATAATTGTGGGGCTACTTATAAAAAATTAAACATTAACTATGCTACTGTATGGTAGAAGAAACTGAAACTAAGTTTGATTATGATTAAACATTATTTTAATATGCAAGTGTTATTCCCCGAGAATTTATGAAATGAGACCATTGAACATTCCCTTGTCCTTTGCAGGCCTGACTCTGGAGAGAAGAGGATATATGAGATTTGTTCCTGGACACTGAGTAAATTTAAAAGCTGAGAATCATGTTTTTCCCTTTATGGAACAGGAAAAAAAAAAAAGAAGATATTTGGAACAAAAAGATGAATGAACTGTATGTGAGGACACAAAAATAAAATAAAAAGTCAGGTTATCTGATTCTAGATAAAATGATTGATTATAAATAGAACACTATATAGATATATTTTAATAAAAAAGTACAGCTATTTAATTTCAATCTTGGGATAATAAATAGAAGCAAGATTTGTGTAATGTGCTTATAATTACTACATCGCAATGAGTCAACCTACACCTCCTCCAATTAAAAGAACTTGTCAGTCCTCTCCAGCTCTTATTATTTCCCACTTCTATAAGATTCCATGCACTCTGCCCAACAGTTGGCCATAAGTCTCAGTGTCTGCTTTGGTAGTCTGCAGGACAGAGGGGAACCACACAAGGAGAGCAACAGAACCAGAAAATTTGAATACAGGGAACTTCCCAGAGACTCATACTCTAACCAAGGACTATTCATGGAGATAACCTAGAACCCTTGCACAGATGTAGCACAGATGACAGTTCAGTGTCCAAATGGGTTACATAATAATGGGAAGAGGGACTGCCTCTGATGTAATCTGATTGGCCTGCTTTTTGATCACCTCTCCCTGAGGGGGGAGCAGCTTTACGAGGCCACAGAAGATGACAATGCAGCCACTCCTGATGTAACCTGAAGACTAAGATCAGAAGGAAGGAGAGGAGGACCTCCCCTATCAGTGAACTTGGGGAGGGGCATGCGTGAAGAAGGGGAGGGGAGGGTGGGATCTGGTGGGATCTGAAAGGGAGGAGGGAGGGGCTTATGGGGTGATACAAAGTGAGTAAAATATAATTAATAAAAATAAAAAATAAATAAAAAATAAAGAACTTGTCAGGATACTAAGGCCTGCAAAGATCTACCAGATAATGCAAAATGGTTAAGTCAGCCTGGGACAGATGATGGCCAATGTGCATCACCAACAGCTAGAAGGAAATGTCAGGTTTCTCTTGCATTTTTTTTTAATCTCAATACCATTGGACAATTGCTGCCTTCCTAACTAGAGTGGCCATGCTAGGTCTGTCCAGTCTTAGTGCCTTACATTTTGTTATGACTTGTTCAGTTAATAAAACTGGAAAGTCTGCTCTCTTTTAAGGGAAACAGAGGAGCAATAGACCTGAGGGAAATGGGAGACTGGAAGGAGGGGAGGGAGGAGAGACTGTGATCCTGATGTATTGCATGAAAGAAAAATAAAGAAAAATACAAAATATATTTATGCCATGATACATGGGTATACATGTATACCCATGTTATTTAAATGTTATTTAAATAAAAATGAAGGTGATGAAATGTTATTTAAAAAGCTCAGAGTGTTACTAGGTAAGCAAATATATGTATTAGAGTCAAATAAGGTATATAGAACCAGCCTAAACTATATTATAAACTTCAGATCAAGAAAACCAAGAACAAAGTGGAGTACTAACACACAAAATTTAGAATTTAAAATCTTTACCTCATTTTGTTTGTAGAAGAAAATTAGACTACCAGTGATAAAAATAAAGCATTCTGATATGCTGTACAGCATCTACATAATAAAAATTATGAACACTGAGAAATTAAATAATTTGCAAATGAGAAAGATTATTTCATATATTTAACCTCAAATAGAAAACATTGAAACATAATAAACATCACCATACACCTTGTGATGTATAAATGTAGGGGGCCAGATGTAATTTTTTTTTTTACTTCCTCAGATTAAGAGATGAGATGAGATCTGTATCCAAGCTGTGTGAAAACAGGGATTGGGCTAAGCCCAGATTGTTTCTTTTTCTATTATAGCCATCCCTAGGCTAGGTCTGGGAGCTTCTAGCCTCCATATATTCTAATCTTCTGTAACTTGAAGCTTGAAAGTTTCAGTTTCCAACCTCCTTCTGCTAAACTAGGCCTAGAATATTGCAGCCTCCAAGATTTACTGCTGAATAAAATCACCCTTTCTAGCAATTTCTGAGCTCTTCCTGGCTGTTTCAACTCAGCTCTTCTGGCCCAAACTCCTCTCCAAGATGTCTGATTCAGTCTGGCTTGTCTCTTGACTTCTTCTTCTAGGCCTAAAATTAACTCTGGCCATACATTCTAATTTTCTGGCTCTTTGTCATTCTCTGACTTGTTCTCTCTGCAATCTGTCTTTGTAAAACTGTCCCTGTAAAACTGGGATGGACATTGGATGTAGGAGAAAACATGTAACAGGACAGGAGCCTACCACAGAGGGCCTCTGAAAGACTCTACCTAGCAGTGTATCAAAGCATATATTAAGACTCATAACCAAACCTTCAGTAGAGTGCAGGGAATCATAAGAAAGAAGGGGAAGTTAATATGACTTAGAGAGGACAGGAGCTCCAAAAGGACCAAATATATCTGAGCACAGGGGTCGGGTCTTTTATGAGACTGTTTCTCCACCCAAGGTCCATGTATGGATATAACCTAGAACCTCTGCTTGGATGTAGCCCATGGTATCTCAGTATCCAAGTGGGTACCCTAGTAAGGGGAACAGGGACTATTTCTGACATGAACAATGGCAGGCACTTTGACCTCCCCACCCCCTGAGGAGGAACAACCTCCACAGAGGAGGACTTTATCCTGAAGACACCCGATAAACCAGGGTCAGATGAAAGGGGGAGCAACCTTACCATGCCACAGAAGAAGTCAATGCAGCCACTCCTAATGAGACCTGATAGACTAGGATTAGAGGGAAGGGGAGGAGGACCTCCCTTTTCAGTGGACAGGGAGAGGGACACAGATGGGGAAGAGGAAAGGTGGCATTGGAAGGGGAGGAGGGAGGGAAGTACAGGGGAGTTACAAACTGAAAAAACAGTAATTAATAAAAAATGAAAAAAAAAGAAAGAGGAGGAGGTCCTCCCCTATCAGTGGATTTGGAAAGGGCAGGGAGAAGATGGGGGAGGGAGGGTGCGATTGGGAGGGAATGAGGGGGTGGGATACAGCTGGGATACAAAGTTAATAAACTGTAACTCATATTAAAAAAATAAACAGTGATGTGCATGTCTCTGAAATAAAAATGAAGGTAATGGTTTATCTTAAAAAAATTGCCACACGCATACACACATACATACACATACATACACACACACACACACACACACACACACACACACACACTACTGTACTCCTTCTCTCCCTGTGCTTAAGCAACCTCTCTTTTCTGTGCTGTTCTTATGAGAGTTGGGAATATCCTATTTGTGACTCATTCTCTCAAATCTTTTTGTGATTCATCTCTTAGTCTGCCCCTCCATTAGAGTTCACTTTCAAAGATCACTGTTTCCTTCTATAAACTTTACCTTCATTGTTTTTATTAAAGGTGTATACTAAGGGTTTATCTGCATTCCAGATGGATGACATAAACCCAGGAAGTCTTTAGATGTGATCCCTTGCCAGAGAAGACATGTTGTTCAATTAAAATTCCTCTACAGTAATGGTTATTTTCAAGGACTCTACTTTGTAAAGAACTTGTGTGTCAAGGAGTTGAAGCCAAGAACAATTCATTGTAAAATCAATTAAAATGAATAGATGGACAATCATGATTCAAATTTAGAGTTGATGTAGATTTATCAAGATTTACATTTTAGAATTATTTAGGAGAAAGGATAAAATACAGTTCTCATACAACCTCTATATGCCCTTTCTCTCTTTTTATTCTTCTTTCCCCTCTATGATAGCAAAAGTAATGAATGAATTAACTTCATTTATTTCCAGCTTGATTACTCTGTGTCCTGAAATGCAAATATGCACTGATTTTACCAGAGAGGAATTTTACGTACCAGTTCTGTTGGGTAATCAAAAACAAAGGCAACATCTTGTACTGTTCTGAGATGCCCCTGACGCCTCTCAGACCAGCAACTCTTATAAGCGTATTCTACACTTGATATTGGAATCCTCACCTAATAATCTCTGCTTTCTGGGAGGAGCATTTTCCGCTCATGCACATTGACTTTAAAGCATTCTAATGTGTTTTTAATGGACGTAGAACAGAGTAGATTTCCATAGGAATGTTTATAAATATTTAATTTTGGTTAATCTTTCCTTGTATCCACATCTCTCTCCTATCCCCCTACCTCCATTTTCATTTGAAGTTCTTCTACTCTCACAATTCCTCTAGTGCTACTTTCACATCACATGATGAAGATGGAACTCTTTGGGGGTAGGAAGATCCATATCTGGAACAGGGGAGGCTCCTGGGAGTCTATGGAGGTGGCCATAGCTGAGACTGCAAGAAACTGGTGTCAAGGAGCATAAATTCAGCACCTGTTGTAGCCAGATGGGAATCCCAGCAGCGGGAGGAGGACATCAACCCACACAGAAAACCTTCAACCCAGTATACGTCTTGTCTACAAAAAGCATGGGAGCAAAGGTGGAACAGAGATTGAGAGAATGGCAAGTGAGTGACTGGCCCAGTTTGAGACTCACCCCAAGGAAGAGGGCTGACCACGGTCACTATTAATGATACTCTGCTATGCTTCCAGACAGGAGTCTAGCATAACTATCTTCTGAGAGGTTTCATCTGGCAAATGATGGACACAGATTCAGAGGCCCAAGACCAAGCAATGGGCTGAGCTCAGGAGCGATGTGGAAGAGTGGAAGAAAGGCTAGAGGGTGCTGGAGGAATCAAAGATCCCAAAAGAAGACTTACAGAGTAATCCAAACTAGGCCCAGGGAAGCTCACTGTTGAACCAAGCAAATAGCTTGCATGGACAGAATCTATATAGATGCCCTTTACATATGTATCAAATGTGCATCTTGGTCATCATGTGAGTCCCCTAACAATAAGAGTAGGGAGTCTCTGAATCTGTTACCTACCACTGGATCACTTTCCCTAGCTGGACTGTCTTGTCACTCCATAGTGATACAGAATGTGCTTAGTCCTGAAATGACCTAAGATTCAAGTGTGAATTTGTACCAGTTTAGAGCCTATCCTTCTCTGGGAGGAAGGAAAGGGGGAATGTGAAGAAGGGGTTGTGTGTATGAAACTGAAATGAGAGGAGGGAGGAACCTGGGATCAGGATTAAGGTGATTTAATAAATAAATAAATGGAGGAGGCAAAACAAAAGAAAGTATTTAATTGGGTCTTTCTTGCAGTTTCAGAGGCTTAGTTCATTACCATCATGATGGCAAACAGAAAGGCATGGCAACCGATCTGGAGCAGTACTGAGAAATTTCCATCCTGATCCACATGCACCACACACACACACACACACACACAGAGAGAGAGAGAGAGAGAGAGAGAGAGAGAGAGAGAGAGAGAGAACTAAGCTTAGTGTGAAATCTCAAAACTCACCCACAGTGCCACATTTTCTCAACAAGAACAAACCTACTCCAACAAGAACATATCTCTCTCCCAAGTCCTTCACAGTTCATGAACTATGAACTAAGCATGCAAACATATGAGCCTATGGGAAGAATCTCATTCAAAAAACTGCAAAGAGGGAGTCAATAAAGCAGAGTAGGGACGAAAAAATTAGCCATTTGCATGTTTGAAAAAGTCATAAAGAATCATATCATTATCTACTTACTTGAAATTATATGTCATAGATACTATTATTTGTTCATGTATTTACAGAGAGAGAGAATTGAAATTTACTTTCTTGTACTAACAATGCTCCTTGCAAAAACCATAGACTATTTAACTAATAAGCAATACCAGACATTTGAAGAACCCTTTTAACTTTTTGGTCAGGGTTGTCTGAGAGAGAACAAAAATCTTCTAGATTATTGTTGGTTGCTGCCATTGATTTCCTCCTTGATGTAAAAGACAATTCCATATTCTTGATGACACCATGTACTTTGAATACAGTTCCCGGAGGATTCAGCATGAAAGTGACCAGAAAGCATCCTTCTTGATTACCAACTTTCATGGTGAAATAATTGAAGTAGCATACTATTGCTGGAGGCAACACACACTTCATAGTTAGAAATTAAGTAGCAACAGATCCAGAAGTTTTCTCATAAAAAAAGAAAAGATCATGAGGAAGCATTATTCCTAGTTGTCTGAGAATGTGTCAGATTGATTTCCAGAGTGCTTTCAAAAGTTGACATTCCCACCAGCAGTGGTGGAGGGTTCCCCTTTCTCCACAGCCTCTCCAGCATGTGTTGTCACTTGAGTTTTTGATCTTGGCCATTCTGATTATTGTAAGATGAAATCTCAGGGTCGTTTTGATTTGCATTTCCCTGATGGCTAATGAGGTTGAGCATTTCTTTAAGTGTTTCTCTGCCATTCAATATTCCTCTATCGAGAATTCTCTGTTTAGCCCTGTTCCCCAATTTTAATTGGATTACTTGGTTTCTTGCTTTTCAGCTTGTTTAGTTCTTTATATATACTGGGTATTAGCCCTCTGTCAGATAAAGGGTTGGGGAAAATTCTTTTCCAATCTGTAGTCCTTCGTTTTGTTTTGATGACAGTGTCCTTTGCCTTACAGAAGCTTTTCAGTTTCATGAGGTCCCATTTATTGATTGTTGCTCTTAGAGCCTGTGCTGTTGGTGTTCTGTTCAGGAAGTTTTCTCCTGTACCAATGAGTTCTAGGGTCTTCCCTACTTTTTAACAGAACCAGAAAATTTGAACACAGGGGTCTTTCCAGAGACTCATACTCCAACCAAGAACCATGCATGGAGATAACCTAGAACCCCTGCATAGATTTGGCCCATGGCAGCTCAGTGTCCAAGTGGGTTCCATAGTAATGGAAAGAGAGACTGCCTCTGACATAAACTGATTGGCCTGCTTTTTTATCACCTCCCCCTGAGGGGGGGGGGGGACAGCCTTACCAGGCCACAGAAGATGACAATGCAGCCACTCCTGATGAGATTTGATAGACGAAGATCAGAAGGAAGGAGAGGAGGACCTCCCCTAACAGTGGACTTGGGGAGGGGCATTCGTGAAGAAGGGGGAGGGAAGGTGAGATTAGGAGGGGAAGAGGGAGGGGTTTATGGGGGTTACAAAGTGAATAAAGTGTAACTAATAAAAAAAAGAAAAAAAAAAAAAAGCTCTAATGGTATCCAAAGATGTTATGCAAGCTTCCATGGGAAAAACATTTTCAGTAGTCCTACCAAGCTGCAAAGTCTATGAAGTACAATGACGAGCCTCAATGATGCAAAATATCCCCAATGATGCCATAAAAGAATGTGTATAAGTTGTTATCTCTATCTGCACTATAATTTGTACTTAAGGCTCATTTAATATGAGACACCTCAGGCCTTGTTTCATAAACCTAGCCAACGACAACTGGCTGGTAGAGTCCTGGACCCTACAGGTTAATCTACTACTCACACTTTCCCCAAACAGATTTTGAACTGGATTCTAAATATTTACCTTCATCACCCTCTTTCAAAGTAGATTATTTTGCAATACATTGAAATTATTGCAGAAACTTATGACTTGTCAAAATGTAGGAATAATAGTTATGGGAACCTCTAATGGTACATTATTGTATATTGAGTTTATAATGTCACCCCCATCACCAATGATCAGGGAATGTTGTAAAAGAAAGGGAAAAAAAGATTTCAAGAGCCATGGGACTAAGTCCTTTACTTCTAGATAGCATCTCCCATGACATGAAGGGAACACTCATGCAATTTCAACCTTTGGTCATGTAAAGAATAGTAGTAACACGTAATTACAAGACAAAACTAGAAGGAAAATATTTTTAAAAATTATATCCAAGGCTACCTCGTAGAGTTTACTATTGCTAGGAGCGCATACTAATGCAGACACCACAAAAAACATAAAACACTTTCAAACTCTAAATAGAGATCTACTGCATGCCCCACACACCAGTCTACTTTCTAGCAAGGTGACATTGAATCCAATTATAATAGTTCCTGAGATAAATGCCATGTTTTGTGGTATGTTCTGATTCACTTATAATCTAATCACTTGCCTTGGCTGCTTTCTAGTCCTCTGGGCCATTCCTTTTTCTGCATGAGTGTTTTGGAGTCTCTGAAGTAAAGTACTTTCTATCTGTGGATGCCACACTTGCAAAAAACAAGCAGATGGAATTTCTGTGGCTCGTGCACCACCATACTGTAGAGATCATATGAATGACTGAGCCTTCTGAAATCTAGCCCTTGATTTCCTCGCCCCCCAGTGCCAAAGCACAGTTTTCTAGGAAACATGACACATTTGGTACCTTAATATTGTTCTGAAGTAACATCCATTAATAGTATATCAGACATGTATCCTTGAATAGCATTAATCATTGTGTTAACATGAAAATACATGCTCAAGTTTATGCCTGACTTTAATATTAAGGTAACTAAAACTTCACTTTAGTTTTTTAATGTTATCTATGCATGCATGCATGTATATATGTATGTATGTATGTATGTATGTATGTATGCATTACAATTTATTCACTTTGTATCCCTGCTGCAGCCCCATTCCTCATCTCCTCCCAGCCCCACCAACCCTCCCTCTTCTCCCCCTATTCCAATTCCCAATCACCTGATAGGGGAGGACTCCCTCAACTTATATCAGACCCTAGTTGGAGTATCAGTCTCTGCAGGACCCCCTGGGCTCTATTATTCTCCTTGTGGAGTTCCTGTCCTCTCCAGGTCTTTCTATCTCCCTCTTCTTCCAGAAAGATTCCTACACTCTGCCCAAAGTTTGCCTATAATTAACTTTATTTTTAACTGATTTTCTAAGTATAAAGGGCTTTTTTCTAACCTACCTATTTGTAATTTTAACATAGGGCAAAACTAGTGCATTAATGTAAGTGTCTTAGTCATTGATCTGTTGCTGTGAAGACACACTATTACCAAAAAACTTTTATGAATGAAAGCACTTAAGAAGGCTTGCTTACAGTTTCAGAGGTTTAGTTCATTATCATCAAGACAGAGAGTATGGCCACATGCAGCCAGGCATGAGGGCAGTAGCTAAGAGCTATATCCAAGCTAGGAGATAGATAGATAGATAGATAGATAGATAGATAGATAGATAGATAGATAGATAGTTACCGTTATATAGAGAAATAGATATAGATACATATCGTATAGATAGTATATATATATATATATATATTATCTCTCTCTCTCTATATATATATATATACATATATATACATATATGTATATATATATGTATATACATATATATATGTATATATATATATATACATATATATATACATATATA
>NW_026585797.1:12138774-12232084 GCF_907164565.1 Psammomys obesus
ATATATGTATATATATATATATAGAGAGAGAGAGAGAGAAACGAGGTCTGGCATAGGCTTTGATACCCCAAAACTTATCCTATGAATGCACTTTCTCCAAGGCCACACTTACTCCAAAATTCTATACTTCTTAATCCTTCTAATCCTCTGAAATAATGCCATTTCCTGATGACTAAACATTGAAATCTATGAGCATATGATGACTTTCTTGTTCAAACTACCACAATAAGAAAGTAAGAAAATAAAATTATCAAACATGACTTTGAAAATATTAGCAACATTTCAATAGCTTTTACATATTTACTAATAAAGTTAGGGCTAATGGACATTATTTATTTAGGCTGTAATACTGAAGCTGCTATTTTACTGGCCAACGTATAAAATTGAATGACAGTCAGGTTGCAAAAGTTGTTCTTTTATTATTATATTGTGAAGCAAAATACTGGAATAGAAAAATGTACTTTGGTCTATTTGCAACTATGAGTGGAAGGATCCTGAATTAGATTACTCTGAACAAATTTTACTTTGGTTATTCAAAGACATACTGCAGAAATATAACAAACATGAACTCAAGTACAATCAATTTGTCTGGTCCATTACTTCTCTTCTTAACTTTAAAAGACCACTTAAAGTCAGGATGACACTAGCATGGTCAATTGTCAACATAATGGATTAAATCTGTTAAAAGAAATCGTCTTTTTAGACCTTCAGTGGAGTAAATCTTTCTTTAAATAAGGTTAGGATTGGGGAAAATTATGTAATGGCTGTTGTCTGGTATCATCACATAATCTCTTCTTTAGAGCATTAAATGCCTGGATGGGAACACCACAAAATGTGGCAAGGCATTAACTCATACCCCATAGAGTTAACTGGATGAAAGTGCAAGAAAAAACTACTTAGGAAAAGAAACATTTTTATACAACTAATAAATTTCTTATATTTTACATTTTTTTGAAATTGGGTAAAATTTATAATTCTTGGAAGTTATAATTTTAGATGTGATAAAATATATCTAAAAAACTCATTTGAGATAGATTTGTCTGAGAATGATTTACTTACATGGTTTCCAAGAGAAAATGATCATCAAAGCCAATTCCTTCCCATAATGTAGTAATTGTTCCTTAGATATTCAAGAATAGTCTTCTTCACAGGACCTTTTACTGATTGACTCATTATTGACTGAACTGATACTTGTCCAAACCTTGAAATATCATAATATTTTTCAATATTGAAAGTAAAATAAACTGCAGTTTATTCAGAACTCACACAGTGGAATGTTACTCAGGAATAAAAAAAAAAAAAGACACCAATCGATACAGAAAAAAAAATTATACTACATATAAATTATACTTAATGGAAAGAAACTATGGAAGGGTATGTGTGTAACACAATTCCAGTTACATAAATTTTAAGAACATGTAAACATACATGATTTATGGTAGTTCATGAAAGGGGGAAATAGTGCATACATTTGGAACAAATAAGAGATAGTAGAGGGAATTTTCAGTAACTATTGTACATCTTGTTTGGGGGTTATATGTACATATTCCTGTCCAAATAGTGTGAATGAGGAGGGATAAAAAACCTTAAAGTCTGGTGCATGGGTGGGAGTTCAAACTTGTACAACCACTTTGGAAATCAATCTTTTGCTTTCTCAGATAATTGAGAACAGCAATTGCTGAAGATCCAGCTATACCACTCCTGGGCATACACCCAAAAATTGCCCCACCATTCAATAAGGACATTTGATCAACTATGTCCATAGCAGCTTTATTTGTAATAGCCAGAAGCTGGAAACAACCTAAGTGTCCCTCAAAAGTGGAATCAATACAGAAATTGAGGGATATCTATACAATGGAATACTGCTGAGCTATTAAAAACAAAGAAAACATAAAATTTGAAAGCAAATTTTCAAATTTGAAAGCAAATGGATGGAATGAGAAGAGATAATCCTGAGTGAGATAACCCAGAAACAGAAAGACAGGCATAGTATATACTCACTTATGAGTGGATATTAGCTGTATAATGTAGGACAGCCATCTACAGACCTAAAAAAGCTAAACACTAAGGAGCACCGCAGGGAGGATGCTTAAATCTCATTCAGAATGGTAAACAGGATAGGAGGTGGAAGAGAGGAAACAGGATGGGAGCCTACTATAGAGAGTCCTCTGAAAGGAGTCACCCAACAGGGGATCAAAGCAGATGCTGAAAGTCAGGGTCAAACTGCGCAAAGCACGAGGAGTCTTATAGAGAAAGAGAGGGATGGGAATGAAGTGACATGGAAGGGACAGAAGCCCCTTAGAGACTAACTAAACTAAAGAATCTGAGCCCAGGGAGTCCTGCAGAGACTGATGCACCAATGCAGGACCGTGCATGGAGACAATCTAGACACCCTGCTCAGGTGTGGCCCATTGCAGCTCAGTCTCCTTATGGATCTCTGGGTGAGGGGGTCAGGGTCTGCCTTTATCATGAACTCAATTTTACTCCTCATTGATCACTCACCCCTGGTGTGTGGCCTTACCAGGCCGCAGAGGAAGAAAATCCATGCAGTCCATTTGAGACCTTAACAAACTAGGGGCAGATGGCAATAGCGGAGAACTGCCCATTTCAGTGGACTAGGGGAAGGGGATGGGTAGAAGAGGGAAAGAGAGTGGGACTTGAGGGAGTTGAAGGAGGGGGTTTCAATCAGGATCTATAACGAACAAATTGTGAAGAAAAAAATGTGATAGCATGTAGTAGCTATCTATCATAATGCTGCAAAATACACTCAAAAGCTTTAATATTCTAAGACATATTTAGCTATTTTTTGTGTATTGTACAGTTTTTAGTTTCAAAGAATCAAGTTTGTTTAATGCTCAAGTACAAACTCAAAATTAAAACTGAAACTTTATCTGAATCACGTTCGGTACAAAATATTGTCACTTTGCACGACCATACTGCCAGAACAGGAACACGCACTTGATAAATGCTTGTCCACCCAGTTACACTCATAGATGTTGAGAGTTGCATTAGCTCATACATTTTCCCTTTTCTGTAACTTATTAATGTTGTTCATTGAAAATTTATTCCTGCAAAAACTGTGTTTTGTTTAATTTTCACTCCTTCAATCTGCTATCGTCTTCCTTCCCTGTTGGTCATTTCTGATATTCATGTCCTTTTGTTTTGTTTTGTTTCCCACAGAAGATTCTAAGCAGGGCAGTCTGTGCAGCCACACATTTTGAAACATCCACTAGAATCAGGTAGAATTAGCATTTAGTATACAACTGAAATCAGATACTGTCCTTCCTCCAGGATCCATCAGTTAAAAATAACAATGCAGAATGGGTAGCCCTCATGAGTCCTATCCTGATCTATTACAGGAGCCTATGTTTTTTAGACCGAGTGATGTCAAAAGCACTTGCTGTGGAATCTTGTTTGCATGTTTGCAATGATTATGCTATATCCCAAAGGCAGCATTTCACATCTCTTCTGCCCATGTTCAGACAATTTAATTTTTTCTTTTCTCTGTTCACCAATATTTAACGGATCTATCATGGTCTGTATGTCTGTCTTTTTGCAGCTAACCCCTCAACCACCAATAAATATTCTAAACATCTCATGCAGTCACAAATACTTTCTTTCAAGCACTATTCAAAGAGAAAGTTTCCTGATTCTGAATTACATGGGTCTGCACTAGGACCTCTGTGTACATGCTGTGGTTGTTTAGTTTGGGGTTATTTTTAGACTCCTAACGGTTGGAATGGAGATGTCTCGGACTCTTTTGCCTGCTCATGAGAACCTTTGCTTCCTGCTCCTTTGCCTGCTCATAAGAACCTTTGGGTCACCTAGCCATCTTAGTCTATCAGTTCTCATCAAAAGTGGCTGCATTGTCCTCTACTGTGGCCTGGTAAGGCTGCTCCCCCCTAGGGGGAAGTGATCAAAGAGCAGGCCAATCAGATTATGTCAGAGGCAGTCCCTCTTCCCATTACTATGTAACCCACTTGGACACTGAACTGCCATGGGCTACACCTGTGCAGGGGTTCCAGGTCATCTCCACAAATAGTCCTTGGTTGGAGTAGGAGTCTCTGGGAAGTTCCCTGTGTTCAAATTATCTTGTTCTGTTGCTCTGCTTGTGGAGTTCCCGTTCCCTCCAGCTCTTACTATTTCCCACTTCTTACATAAAATTCCATTCACTCTGCCCATCAGTTGGCCATCAGGCTCAGCCTCTGCTTTGACAGTCTATACTGCAGAAGCTTTCAGAGGCCCTCTGTGGCAGGTTTCAAGGTGGTTTCCTGTTTTCTTCTGGCTTTCAGAGGCCCTCTGTAGCGGGTTCCGAGGTTGTTTCCTATTTTCGTTTTCTTCTGATGTACATCCTCTTTGCCTTTCAGGATGGGGATTGAACATTTTAGTTAGGGTCCTATCTTTTGCTTAGTTTGTTTAGATGTACAGCTTTTAGTGGGTTTATTCTATATTGTATGTTTATATGAGTGAGTATATACCGTGAGTGTCTTTTTGCTTCTGGGTCAACTCACTCAGGATGATCCTTTCCAGGTCCCACCATTTACCTGCAAATTTCATGATTTCCTTATTTTTCATTGCTGAGTAATACTCCATTGTATAGATGTACCACAGTTTCTGCATCCATTCTTCAGTTGAGGGGCATCTGGGTTGTTTCCAGCTTCTGGCTATTACAAATAAAGCTGCTACAAACATGGTTGAACAAATGTCCTTGTTGTGTACTTGCGCCTCTTTTGGGTATATGCCTAGGAGTGGTATGGCTGGATCTTGAGGAAGCGCTATTCCTAGTTGTCTGAGAAAGTGCCAGATTGATTTCCAGAGTGGTTGTACCAGTTTACATTCCCACCAGCAGTGGAGAAGCGTTCCCCTTTCTCCACAACCTCTCCAGCATGTGTTGTCCCTTGAGATTTTCATCTTGGCCATTCTGATGGGTGTAAGGTGAAATCTCAGGGTTGTTTTGATTTGCATTTCCCTAATGGCTAATGAGGTTGAGCATTTCTTTAAGTGCTTCTCTGCCATTCGATATTCCTCTGCAGAGAATTCTCTCTTTAGCTCTGTTCCCCATTTTTTAAGTGGATTACTTGGTTTGTTGCTTTTCAGCTTGTTTAGTTCTTTATATATATTGGATATGAGTCCTCTGTCAGATAGAGGGTTGGTGATGATTCTTTCCCAATCTGTAGGCAGTCGCTTTGTTTTGATGACGGTGTCCTTTGCTTTCTTAAATGAGAACAGTATTCTCTCTGAAGGTCTTGCCATCATGACATCATCTAACCTTAGGTATTTGTACAGAACTTAATATCAAAATGCTGTTTCACTGAGGATATTATGGGCTTCAACATTTTAATTTGGGGTGATACAATATAATCAATCCCAATGGTCCCTACAAAAATATAGTGTCTGTATTCTGAGACTTTTTCTCTCTTCTTTCTTTGCCTTAGGTAACCAGTTTCCTTGAAGGAAATTTTTTGATGTATAAACAAATTTTATTTTTTCATTATTATTGTTATTATTATTTACAATTTATTTAATTTGTATACCAATAGTAGTCCCCTCCCTCATCTCCTCCAAGCCCCACCCTCCCTTCCTCTTCCTCCCCAAATCCTCTCCCTTTGTCCACTTATAGGGGAAGTCCCCCACTCCTACTCTCTGACCCTAGCATATCAGGTCTCATCAGGACTATCTGGATCCTCTCTTCTGTGGGCTGCCTAGGTTGCCCCATCAGGGAGAAGTGATGAAGGAACAGCCAACCAAGTTTATGTCAGAGACTGTCTCTTCTCTCCTCACTGGAGGACCCACATGAATGTGCCCGGGTCTTTTGGCTTTGTTGGTCTCCTTGTGTGATTCCTGTCCCCTCCAGAACCTTCTATCTCCCCATTTTTCCAAAAGACTCCCTGTTCTCTGTTCAAAGTTTGTCTATAAGTCTCTGCATCTCCTTTGATCCCCTGCTGGGTGGAGTCTTTTAGAGGAGATCTGTGGGAAGCCCCTGCCCAGTCTCTTGTCTTCTACTACTTTCTGTTTCTATCCTGCTTTTCTGTCTGCATAAGAATTAAACATATTCCCCAAGATCCACCTTGATGTTTAGCTTCTTTAGGTCTGCAGATTTTAGTATGGTTATCCTATATTTTATGGTTAATATCCACTATAAGTGAGTATATGCCAAGCGTGTATTTCTGTTTCTGGATTAACTCACTTGACTTCTTCTAGTTCCTGCAACTTTCATGATTTCCTTGTTTAATTTTATTTTGTTTTTTTACATTTTATTATATTTATTATTATTATTATCATTTATTACATTTTATTAAATTTGTATTGCAACTGTGGCTTCCTCTCTCTTCTCCCAATCTGACCCTCCTTCCCTCTTATCACCCATTCCCCAAAATTTGGTTATAAGTCTCAACCTCTGTTTCAATACTTTGATCAGCAACAAACCAAATAATCCAGTTAAAAAATGGGGACAGAGCTAAACAGAATTCTCAATAGAGGAATATAGAATGGCAGAGAAACACTTAAAGAAATGCTCAATGTCCTTAGCCATCAAGGAGATACAAATCAAAGCAACCCTGAGATTTCACCTTATATCAATCTGAATGGCTAACATCAAAAACTCAAGTGACAGCACATGCTGGAGAAGATGCAGAGAAAGAACCATCCTCCACTGCTGGTGGGAATGTAAACTTGTACAACCACTTTAAAAATCAATCTGGTACTTTCTCAAACATTTAGGAATAGTGCTACCTTAAGATTCAACTATAGCACTTCTAGGCATATATCTGAAACATGCTCAACTATACAACATGGTCATTTGTTCAACCATGTTCTTAACAGCTTTGTTCACAATAAACAGAATCTGGAAACAACCTAGATGTCCCTCATTGGAGGAATGGATACAGAGATTGTGGTACATTTACACAACAGAATACTACTCAGCTTTTAAAACAAGAAAAACATGAAGTGTGGAGGCAAATGGTGGGATCTAGAAAAGATCATCTTGAATGTGATAACTGAGAAATACAAGGAAACATATGGTATATACTCACTTATAAGTGGATATTAGACATATTATATAGGATAAACATACTACAATCTATACTCCTAAAGAAGTTATGCAACAAGGAGAACCCTATGGAAGATGCTCAATCCTCATTCAGATTGACAATGAGACAGACAATGGAAGCAGGAGAAGAGCAGGAATAGGACAGAAGCCTACCAAAGAGGGCCTCTGAAAGAGTTCCTTGTTTTTAATAGCTGAGCAGTGTTCCACTGTGTAAATGTTGCACAACTTTTGTATCCATTCTTCTGTTGAGGGAAATCTATATTGTTTCCTGATTCAGGTAATATTTTAAGTGGTATTTCACTAGCAGATTTTAATCTTTTTTGTTATTTTCCTAAAATAATGTGTTCTACAAGAGACATGGAACTCTTTCAGTAAATTTTAACTTTAATTTTGTACATAATATAAAACACATTGGCAAATTGTTACAGACTAATTAGTGAAAAAAAAGAAATTAAAAAATGCTCTGAAAGTGTTTCCCACTTTGGTCCTAATTAAGTATAATATGCTAAGAAATATTTATATGTAAAATCATTCTAATATTAATTTAGATTGAGTTCCCTAGAGCTTTCAAGATATGGGTTAATTTAAAAATAAATGTACACCTAAGCATACTGAAATACAATTTAAAAATGAAATATATTTTATCTTTTTAAATTTATTTATTATTAATTATAGTTTATTCACTTTGAATCTCAGCTTTGGCCCCTCCCAGTGTTGCCCACCTCCCTCATCTCCTCCCATGCCCCTTCCCAAGTCCACTGATAGGGGAGGTCCTCCTCCCCTTCCAACTGATTCTAGCCTATCAGGTCTCATCAGGACTGGCTGCACTGTCCTCCTCTGTGGCCTGTTAAGCATGCTTCCCCACCACTCAGGGGGAGGTGAACAAAGAGCCAGTGACTGAGTTCATTTCAGAGACAGTTATGTCTCCCTTACTGGAAATCCACTTGGAGACTAGACTGCACTTTACCTCAGTAGAATTTTCTTCCTGAAATTAAATAATGTAACAAAATTTACTTAGTAATTGCCACATGAGATATCACTTTTTATGTAGTTTGATTAGTCTTTTCCTTATATTAGCATCTGGGTTTTATTTCTTGTCTTCTCTTTCTTTGGAATTCCCATCAATGCACACTGCCGTGTATACATATAAATGCACTTACTCCCTAGTACTGCTTACTTAAAATACTCTGTCGGCATGTAATATAGGTGCTTGGCATTTCATCAGCATCCTTGAATTAAGTGATTAGAATTCCTTTTAATCATTTCATCTCTTCAAAAAAACAAATCACAGAATTATATTTTAAATCATAATTGACAGAGTTATTTGCACTAATTTCTTTCATGAAATGATTTTAAAATGCTGAGAATAATAGCTTACTTTAAATATCAAATTTATCATATTGAAGAGTTGAAATGATTGATTATTCCTTTTAATGTAAATGTCTAGACACAAAGTCTTTCCTCAGTGTTTGAAAGTTTTTCATTGTAGAGATCTTTTAAATTTTTTTCTTTATTATTATTATTATTTATTACAATTTATTCACTTTGTATCCTGGCTGTACCCACTTCCAAATCACCTCCCTGTCCCACACTTCCTCCTTTTCCCCCTCCATGTCCCTCCTCTAGTCCACTGAGTGGAGGTTCTCCTCCCCTACTACCTAACCCTACCTTTTCAGATCTAATCAGGACTGTCTGGATCCTCTTTCTCTATGGCCTAGTAAGGCAACCTCTCCAGGGGGTGGTGATCTAAAAGCAAGCAACCAACCATGCTTATGCCAGTGACTGCACCTGCTCCCATTGCCAGGGAATCCACATGGATACTGAGCTGCCCATAGGCTATATCTGAGCAGGGAATCTATGTCCTCTCCATGCATGGTCTTTGGTTGATTCATCAGTCTCCGTTTGTCTCCTTGTGGCCTGTGAAAGCAATCCTGCCAGGGGAAAGTGATCAAAAAGCTGACAAGTGAGTCCCTGACTGATGCAGTCTTCACTTCCATTACTAGCATACCCAGGTGAGGCCTAACCTGCTCATCTGCTTCATCTTTACAGGGGTCCTAGGTCCAGTTCATGCATGGTCATGGTTGATGCGTTATTTCAGCAAGCTCCTCTGGGTCTGGGTTAGATGGCTCTGTTGTTGTTTTGTTTTTGTTTTTGTTTTGTTTTTCTTATTGAGCTCCTGTCTCCTATGAGATCTTTTCTCTTGATGATCTAAATAAAGATGTATAAATCTCACTTAAAGGGGAGATAGAATAGACACAGGTAATGGCTAAAAAGAGGGAAAAATTTAAGAGAGGGGTCACAGAGAGTTAAGAGGGTGGAGATCAGACCTCAGGAGAACAAGGGCCAAAGGACGGAAAGCCTGTAGAGAAAAGAGAAACTGAGGGTAGGGACATCTCTATGACAAACCTAAGTCAGGATAGGCTCCTGGGAGCATATGAGGGGGATTCAAACAAAGACTCCTAGTAGCAGAGACCATAAAGACTGAAGAGGACATTCTCTAACTAGACTAATCTTTAGAAAACATAGGGGAACACCAGACCACCAACAAAAACTTCAACCCAAAATTTACCCTGTATACAAGATATGCAGGGAAAAGATAGTCAAAAGATTTTTGTACTCCATCAAAATGATTGTGTTATTTCTTCCCTTGATTCTATTCAGGGCTAAAACACATATGTTGATTTACATATACATAAAACTGTCTCTGCATCTATGGGAATACAGTTTTTCATCATTTTGAATGATATATTGTTATGCATTTAAAATTTGATTTGAATATATTTTATTGTCAATGTTTACTCCATAAATATTAGAAAGATAGCACTGTACACTAAAATAAAATAATGTTATTTTACTTTCTGGACAATACTGGCTTCAGACTATCAGTTTTGTAGTGTCCTTTCAAGTTTATCTTCAAGAACTGTTTAGAGAAATTCAGTATACGTTCTTTCAAACAACTGGCAAGTTTCATCTTTACTTAGGCTATCTTATATTTTATACAGATGATTATTATTACATGCTATGTCTTAGTAGACATTATAAATATATAGCTACTTATAATTTACATATTTAATTAAACAAGTTGATTGGTTGCATGTGATTAGAATTTTCCAATAAATTAAATTGGAAGTTCTGAAGAATACGTTAGAAATACTGTGAATTTTATTGGTGTTTATTGGAAAGTCTCTTTTTTAAATCAGTAAAACATTATGAGGTTGGATGTTGTATATTCTCCATTTTCATTAGTTTTACTAAGTGAACAGCAACTTTTTCTTTTAAGAATTAACTACTTATTTTATTATATATTGATTCTCTGTCCTTTTCATTATTTCATTAATTTCTGTTCCAATACCTATTATTTCTTTTTATTTAGATATTTTGTGTTTTGCTTGTTATAATTTCGCTAGGTCCCAGAAGTTATTTACTTGAGATTTCTTTAAGAATTTTTAAAAAAATAGGCTTGTTTACCTATGAACAACAGTCAACTTAGAATCAGTTTTATTATATACCACAGGTTATGGTATATTTTATTTCCATTTTCATTCTATTGTAGGTAATTTAAAATTCACCCTCCATTTATTTCCTTGATAAAACTCATTCAGCTCTCAAATTCCACTGCTAAATCTCATCACTTTGTACATTTCCTGCAGTTTATCTTGCTCTTGATCACTACTTTTCTCTATTGTATTCAATTAGAATAGAAATTGTTTCAATTATATTATATTTGATAAGAATTAACTGAGAGCCTGTATGGACATTCTAGCAGGTCAAGGCAGATAATTGCATAGCCTTCACTAAGACCTCTTCTCCTCTGGAAAGATCATACTATATGCATGCTACAGGAGAGACCCCAGGATATTGGTCACACAAATGCCATGGGGTATCCATCTAGAAAGACTACTGGCATGAGTTACAACTGCCTTCTGTGAAATGCAAGTTTCAGAGCATGTTGAATGTAGCTATAAAAGTGCATTTTGAGTCTAGAGGATGTTATCACAAGCATTGGATGCTAGTCATAGGGGTATAGAATTTAGAGTTTACCATGCTGAGTTTTGTTGCCTGGTTCCAGATTATGCCCTGATTTTTCCATTTGGAAAGAAAAACTTTTACTCTATGCCAATTTATGGTGGGCATCAGTAACTTGTGTCTTATATTTAATAGGCAGCCAAAACGCATTTGACAAAGTCTAATACAAATTCATTTTTAAAGTCTTGGAGAGATCAGGGATACAAGGCCCATATCTAAACATAATAAAGGCAATATTCAGGAAGCCTGTAGCTAACATCAAATTAAATGGAGAAAAACTTAAATTAATCCCACTAAAATCAGGAACAAGGCAAAGCTGCCCACTCTCTCCACATCTCTTAACATAGTTTAAAAATGGCCATGCTACCAAAAACAATCTACAGATTCAATTCAATTCCCATCAAAACACCAGCACAATTCTTTACAGACCTCGAAAGAAAAATTCTCAACTTCATATGGAGAAAGAAAAAAAAAAACAAAACAAAACAAAACAGAACTGTTAAAAAAAAATCCTAAACAACAATCGATCTTCTGGAGGTATATCTATTCTTGATCTCAAGCTGTACCATAGAGCAACAGTAAAAAAACAAAACAAACAAAACAAAACAAAAAAAAACTGCATGGTCATGGCATAGAAATAGAAACGTGGATCAATGGAATCAAATAGAAGACCCAGAAATAAATCCACACACCTACGGATACTTGATTTTTGGCAAAAATCAAAACCATAAAGTAGAAAAAAAGCATCTTCAATAAATGGCTCTGGCCTAACTGGATATCTACATGTAGAAAAATGCAAATGGATCCATATTCATCACACTGCACAAAACTAATGTCCAAGTGAATCAAAGACTTCAACATAAAGCCAGACACACTAAATCTCTTAGAAGAAAAAGTGAGGAAAAGCCATGACCTCATTGGCACAGGAGACAACCTACAGAACAGAACACCAACAGTACAAGCTCTAAGATCAACAATCAACAAATGGGACCTCATAAAACTGGAAAGCTTCTGTAAAGCAAAGGAGACTGACATTAGAAAAAACGACAGTCTACAGACTGGGAAAAGATCTTCAGCAACCCTATATCTGACAGAGGACTAATACCCAGAATATATAAAGAATTCAGAAACTTACCAACAAATCAGGTAGCCCAATTAAAAACTGGGTTACAAAGCTAAACAGAGAATTCTCAATAAAAGAATATTACATGGCAGAGAAACACTCAAAGAAAGGTTCAACATCCTTAGCAATCAGGGAAATGCAAATCAAAACTTCCCTGAGATTTCACCTTATACCCATCAGAATGGCTAAGATCAAAAACTCAAGTGACAACATATGCTGGAAAGGATGTGGAAAAAGGAATGTTCCTCCATTGCTGATGGAAATGTAAAGTTGTACAACCACTTTGGAAACCAATCTGGAGCTTTCTCAGAAAATTAGGAATAGTGCTACCTCAAGATCCAACT
Organism: Psammomys obesus; assembly: GCF_907164565.1. Classification (NCBI taxonomy): domain Eukaryota; kingdom Metazoa; phylum Chordata; class Mammalia; order Rodentia; family Muridae; genus Psammomys; species Psammomys obesus. The sequence continues at coordinate 12,151,319 of NW_026585797.1, forward strand.
ATACTATCCTAGGACTTTATCCAAAAGATGATCAAGTATACAACAAATACATTTCCTCATCCATGTTCTTCAAAGTCTAATTCATAATAGCCAGATTTTGGAAACAAACCAGATGTCCCTCAACAGAGGAATTGATACAAAAATTGTGGTACTTTTTCAAAATGGAATACTACTCAGCCATTGAAAACAAGGAAATCATGAAAATTCCAGGCAAATGGTGATCACTAGAAAAGATCATCCTGAGTGAGGTATCCCAGAAACAAAAAGACACACATGGTATATAGTCATTTATAAGTGGATATTAGGCATTCAATATAGGATAAATTTATGAAAATCTGTACACCTAAAAAAGCTAAGCAAGATGAGGACCCCCAGTAAGAAGATCAATCCTCTTCAGAAAGGCAAACAGGATAGACATCAGAAGAGAGAGAAACAGGGAGCAGGGCAGGAACATACCACAGAGGTCCTCTGAAATACTCTACCCAGCAGGGCATCTAAGCAGATTCTGAGACTCATAGCCAAACTTGAGGCAATGTACATGGAATCTTATGAAAGAATGGGGAGATGAAAGACCTAGAGGGGACAGAAGTCCCACAAGGAAAGCAACTGAACAAAAAACAAACAAACAAACAAACAAAAAAAAAAAAAACCTGGGCACAAAGGTCTTCTCTGAGACTGATAGATTTGTACTCCAACCTAGGACCATGGAAGGAAATAAGCTAGAACCCCAGCACAGATGTAGCCCATGGCAGCTCAGTCTGTAAATGGGATCCCTAATAAGGTGAACAGGGACTGTCTATGACATGAACTCAGTGGCTGGCTCTTTGATCACCTACCCCTGAGAGGGAAGCAGCCTCACCAGGCTGCAGAGGAAGACAATGAAGCCAATCCTGATGAAACTGATAGGCTAGGGTCAGATGGAAGAGGAGGAGGACCTCCCTATCAGTGGACTGGGGGAAGAGCATGAGAGGAGAAGAGGGAGAGAGAGCTGGATTGGGAGGGGATGAGGGAGGTAGTTACAGCTGAGATACAAGGTGAATAAATTGTAATAAATGAAAATAAATAAATCAATATTTTTTAAAAAAAGCAAAAAAAAAACAGTTTTGAATTTCAAAATGTTTGAATTGTTAAAGATGATGACGATTTTTAAAGTTGAACTTTATTTTATATTATGGAATGAAAGAGAAAGAGATATCTTTCCAGACATGGAGGCTAAAAGTCTAAGGCTGGCTCTTAAAAGTTGTGTGTTTGAATGTCAAGTTGACAAGATGTAGCAATATAATGGTAAAATGTGTCACTATAGGAAAATCCATAATTACATGTGAGATTTACTTCCAGCAGCCTCTAGGAAGTCATCTTGATTGACAGTATTTCATTTAACCTGTGTCATCCTTAAGAAAAAAAAAAAAAAACTATGTTCCTAACCACTGAGTCAACAATTCAAACCCTGTTCTTTTCTTCATAACTACAAAAGAAATGTGAACACATTTCTCAAGCCATTGCAGATTTGACAACATGATGGACTATAGTTTAGATCTCTAAGCCAATGAAAATGTTTCTCTCTCAAAAATGAAAGAATTATTTTATTGACAGAGAGATAAGTAAGTTAGTAGCTAAACTTCCTATTAAGCATGGTGACTTGATTTTGATCGTTGAGACACACAGGATGGAAGGAAATACATTCTCACAAACGGACTCTCATTTCAAGACATTCTCTCTGTCACACATGCTGTTGTGTTCTTAATAAAACTGACTTCTAAAATGTGTGCACCCAAAGAAGATAAACAAAAAAGATGACCTGGGGCAAGATGATCAATTCTCACTTAGAAAGAAAAACGGGATGGATATTGGAAGAAGGAGAAAATAGGAAACAGGACAGGAGCCTACTACAGAGGGCCTCTGAAAGATTTTACCTAGCAGTGTATCAAAGCAGATGCTGAGACTCATAACCAAACCTTCAGCAGAATGCAGGAAATCATATGAAAGAAGGAGGAGTTAATATGACCTAGAGAAGACAGGAGCTCCACAAGGACCAAATATATCAGGGCACAGGGGTCTTTTCTGAGACTGTTTCTCTAACCAAGGACATGTATGGATATAACCTAGAACTCCTGCTCGGATGTAGCCCATGGTAGCTCAGTATCCAAGTGGGTACCCTAGTAAGGGGAACAGGGACTATTTCTAACATGAACTCAATGGTTAGCTCTTTGACCCCCACTCCCCCAATTAGGAGCAGCTAAGCTAGGCCACAGAGGAGGACATTGCAGCCAGTCCTGAAGATACCTGATAGGCTAGGATTAGATAGAAGGGGAGGAAGATCTACCCTATCAGTGGACTTGGAAAGGGGCAGGGAGGAAATGAGGGAGGGAGGGTGAGATTGGGAGGGAATGAAGGGGGGGCTATGGCCGTGATACAAAGTAAATAACCTGTGATTAATATAAAAAATAAAAATTAAAAAAAAACCTGAATTCCATAGGCTCATGTATTTGAATGCTTAGTCAAAAGGCAGTGACACTACTTGAAAAGGAATAGGAAGTATGCCCTTTTTAAAGGAAGTGTCTCACTGTTGGTGGGCTTTGCAGTTGTAAAAGGCCAAGCCAGGCCCAGATTTTCTCTCTTCCTTCTGCCTGATACAGATGTAAATACCTCACATACTTCTCAAGTATCTTGTCTGCCAATGAAATAACATCTTCCTCCTAATGATAGTGGATTAAATCAACCTAATGCTTTCTCTTATGAGAGTTGTTTTGGCCATAATGTCTGTTCATAACAAAAATAACAATGACTAAAATACATACTCATGTGTGGGCATGCACACACACACACAAATGAATAACTAAGTATAATTTTAAAAATACCTTTATGCCCTCAAATATTATCTGTATTCCAAAAATACATGGTGTTTTAGAAGAGTGTAAAGTGTTAAAAAGTTTGTATGAATACTGGAGGATGACAACCCATTTTCAAGAGTAAGAGAACTAATATAGGAAAATGGCATGCACAAAAATGAGTATAGATCCAATACTCTACAAAAAGTAAATTTACCAAACGTCATAGACTTTAATATGAAATATGAAACTTTGAACTGGCTACAGGCATAGCCAGGAACATACTTCAGAACAGAGGCATAATAAAAAGCTTTCTGAAAAAAATTTTGATAGCACAGGAAATAACAAGAAGTGAGAAATAGATTGCAGGAAAGTATAAAACAGTCAAAATACATGGAATACTGGAAACAAATTGTCCCCATGGAACTCTTCGCTCTGTATAATACATGTGTGCAAACATGATATTCATATGGAAGGATTCTCAGCAAATTATGTTTGTCAGCTAAAACCATTAATGAACTATTCCATGGCTGAAAAGCTGTTCAGGAGTTGACATAAAGGTGGTTCATTAAGGTTCATGCAGTTCCTGCCATATCAGCGAAAACAGGGAAATGTCTGAGGTTAATAGATTTTAAAACCAGGAGTAAGAACAGAGCAGAATAAGAACATTCTATATGCCAGAGTGCCCCTCAACTAACCTTTAAGTTTAGCTTTCTGCATTTAAAATCATTTTTTTCCTGCTCTTTACCAATTAATATTGTCAGTTAAATATTGTGGAGTATACAAAATTCTTTCCATTTAAAAGATTGCTATAGCTCTTTAAAAAATTAATATTGAAAATAATGACCTTTGAATCATCTCTCCAGCCCTAGAATTCTTATAATATTTCACAAGCCAATCATTATCAAATCAATGAAAAAAAAGCAATTAACAAAAAAATAAAACATTTTTTCATGATGTCACTCTAATAATTTCTTTAATTTTTCAAGTTCATTTACATGCTTTTTGTTTTTGTTATGTTGCTCTTAAGTTTCCTCACTGTCTGGACTTGTGTTTTCACCTCATCCCTCCAGGAACTTCAATTGCTTTACTTGACATTTTTCAAGAGTGACTCTTTTGATCAGGATTACAAGTGCTTTGGTGTAATTGCTCACAGGGATGAAAGACTCCAGTCTCAACACATAATAACTGTGAATCAGTTTATGCTACATTTTTAAAGAGAACTCAATTTTGTCTCATTATTTTCTTTCTTTTTTTTTCTGGTTTTACTCTTTATTCACACATCGATTCATTATTATCGTTGTTGTTTATAATTTATTCACTTGGCATCCCAATTGTAACCCCCTCCCTCATTTCATCCCTGCCCCTCTCCAAGTCCACTGATAGGGGAGGTTCTCCTCCCCTTCCATCTGACCCTAGCTTATCAGGTTTCATCAAGATTGGCTGCAATGTCCTCTTCTGTGGTCTGGCAAGATTGCTCCTCCCTCAGGGGGAGGTGATCAAAGAGCCAGCCACTGAGTTCATGTCAGATACAGTCCATGTTCCCCTTACTAGGGTACCCACTTGGAGACTGAACTGCCATGGACTACATCTGAGCAGCGTTATATACACGAATGGACCTTGGTTGGAGTATCAGTCTCACTTTTTAATTAGATTATTTGATTTGTAGGTGTTTTTGATTTTAGTCCTTGTGTCTTGCTGTGATTCTTTACTAAAAGAAAAGTATTGGAGTCCCTGTCCAGGACTCTTTATTTAATCAGCTTACCACTTGCAGGCACTCACTCTTCATCAACACAGAAGAAAATGCCCATTCTCTATCCTATTTAAGGCAAAATATGCACATGGCAGCAAATTCCCTGGTGCAGATGAAACCTCTTCTCTGTGCTCCTTCCCAGACAAATTCATCCATTTCCTGTTAGTCTGCTTTCCAACTTTTTAAAAATTATTTCTATAAATTTTCTTGTTTTCCATGCCTTTTAATAATAATGCCATGAATGCATTCTATATGTCATAATCAAATCAGTGTTGCCCAGTTATGCAGTTTCTTTATAAATATAAAATATTACACATTATTTTGTTATGTAGCTATAGTATACATGCATGTTTATGCAGTTTCTTTATAAATATAAAATATTACACATTATTTTGTTATGTAGCTATAGTATACATGCATGAAGTTGGGGTGAGTAGGTAAAGACAGTGGTTCCATCAGATATTCGAAATAAATCTATGCATTTTAGTAAATGTTATAAGGCTTTATGTTAGTATCCACCTATTAAATAACAATTTAAATGCCATTCACATTTGTGGTGACAGTTTTTACTTCTTGAGTCTCATATGCTTCTAAAATCATTGCTGTTGCAGTGAAGTTTTCCAACAGAAAAATTTTATTGAATGTAGACTGTCTCTGTGTGAGATTAATTTAAGACTTCTCTTTTAAAATAATAGTGGAGAGTAGAATACCCCTCTAATTTGTAGACTTCTGGTGTACATACACTATCTACTATTCATTAAGAATCACAGAAATCCAGGTAATATCAGTACTATTGAGAACACAATGCAGTATTGTGGAATTTCCTGTTCTAATATCAAGAGCTTTTGGATATACTTGTAAAAGCCAGAGATGAAGAAGTGAAGATTCAAATCTCAGGAGTTTTATGGTCCAGCACCAGCTTTATAAGGCAGAATACAGGGTAAAGAATAGAGACCTGTAGAGCTGTGTGTTGCTGCCTTAATATCACACACACAATATATATATACAGGTATATATGTATATATGCATGCATACATGAATTATAATTTGTCATCTATCAATCCATCTCAGTAGATTCTTTTAGTGGACTCTGAATGGATTCCAGTATACAGTCTTTTCTTCTGAGTTTAACTTAGATTTATAGCATTTATCCACAGTCTTTTCTCTTTAATCACTTATACATTAAATATAGGCAATGCTAGACAATTTCTTTTTAACCATCCAGTTCTTTTCTTTTCAAATTGTGTGTGTGTGGGTGGAGGTTTGGGTTGATTCACTCTGCTTTTTAAGACAGACTCTTTCACTTAAACTGGAGATCATAGGTTAGGTAGACTGGCAGGTAAGCAAGACCTAGAAGTACTTTTATGTCTCCCTCTCCTCAAAGCTTGGATAACAGGCATGTGCTTCCGCATCCAGCTTTCCCTGTGGGCTCTGGAAATATGAGCTTCCGTCTTCACAGTGCTACCCCAAATACTTTATCTCATGAACTACTCCCAATCCTCTTCCTGTGTTACTTTGTATGTTTCACAAATACATTCATAACATTTTAAAATATTTTCTTTGTTGATGCCATTGGTTTGTTTAGGTTTGAGAATTCTAAAAATCAAAATTCTCTAGAAGTCACACATAGGTTTCTGTTTCTTTATTCATTAGTAACCCTCCTGGGTGAATTATCTTTGCACATGTCATAAGGGTTTACTTACTTTTGTTCAGAATGTTAATATTTTGGATCTGTCCCTTTATTGATCTTTTGGAATTGCTGTTGTATTTTTCTCCTCCATACATTATCTTCTATACATGTGGCCATCATACCTCAACTCCACTGATGTTTCATTCAGAATCAAGATATAGATTAGACATTTGACAGTCTAATCCTGGAGAGAGGAAAGGTTTCCTGACACAACGTGTTTTTGCTTGCTACAGTGGGAACAATAAAACTTGCAGCATACAGCAAAAACACAAGGGTTCTGTACTCTGAGATTCACTGTAGGAACCCACCATTTGAAGTGCACTGTTAGCTTAGCCCAAAGGTCTGGATCCTGTGTCATTGTCCACATATTTACTTTCTTTCAAATCCCTAAGCAAAATGGATGCATTCCTAATATTTCCTGATAACATTTTCCACTTACTGTCAGCTGAGATGTATTTACTTTTTGGTACTTTCAATAATGTTGTGATGCACCTGACAATCATCTTCTGTTATTGTTTCATGTTTGAAATGGGTTTCAAATGGACATAATAGCATTACTGCATTGGCTGATAAAAATCTCTAGTATAAAAATCTACAGTATATCTATAATTTAAGTAATCTATCTGAATAATATAAAACTTAAAAACAAATATAAATATAAACAAAAAAGATAAGGAAAAGTCTCCTCACAAAATCCACTCTGAACAGAGGATGTGTCCAGGTGCTGAGAGAGTCATACTCCTTTAACGTTTTGGGGGGGAAAAAAGAAAACTGAATGTTTAACATTTGTAGAAAACCACAAAACAGTTTAGTTTTTGTAAAGACGTGCTGATATTTTTAATATATTTTAAAAATCATAGTAACTATTAACACATATTAAGAAAAAGTAGAAAAAATGCTACTCATAGCCAATTTAGGGGCAGAGTTTCAGAAAATTAGGAATAGCACTTCTTCAAGATCCAGCTATACCCCTCCTAGGCATATATCCAAAAGTTACTCAAGTGCACAATAAGAATATTTGCTCAACCATGTTTGTAGCAGCTTTATTTGTAATAGCCAGAAGCTGGAAACAACCCAGATGCCCCTCATCTGAGAAATGGATATTACTTAGAATAAAAAACAAGGAAATCATGAAATTTGCAGGCAAATGATGGGAACTGGAAAAGATCAACCTGAGTGAGGTATCCCAGAAGCAGAAAGACACACAGGGTATATACTCACTCATAATAGGATATTAAACATATATATATGATAAACTTACTAAAATCTGTACACCTAAAGAATCTTATCAAGAAGGAGGACTCTGGCTAAAATGCTCAATCCCCATTCATAAAGGCAAAGAGGATGGACATCATAAGAAGGAAACAGAAAAGGAGCCTGCCACAGAGGGCCTCTGAAAGGGTCTACCCTGCAGGGTATAAAAGCAGATGCTAAGGCTTATGGCCAACCTTGGGCAGAGTGCAGGGAAGCTTATGAAAGAAGGGGGAAATAGTAAGACATGGAGAATACAGATGCTCCATAAGGAGAGCAACAGAACTAAAAAATCCGGGCACAGGGGTCTTTCCCAGAATGATACTACAACCAAGGACCATTCATGGAGATAACCAAGAACCCCTGCACAAATGTAGCCCATGGCAGTTCAGTGTCCAAGTGGGTTCCATAATAATGGGAACATGGACTGTCTCTGACATGAACTGATTGGCCTGCTCTTTGATCACCTCCCTCTGAGTAGGAGCAGCCTTACCAGGCCACAGAAGAAGACAATGCAGCCACTTCTGATGAGACCTGATAGACTAGGATCAGAAGGAAGGAGAGGAGGACCTTCCCTATCAGTGGACTTGGTGAGGGGTATGCTTGGAGAAGGGGGACTTAGGGTCAGAGTGGGAGGTAAGGAGGGAGGGAGCTACAAGGGGCCTAAAAAGTGAATAAAGTGAAATTAATAAAAGTGAAAATAAATTTACAAAAAAAGAACAGGACTGGCCCCTCACAGGCTGTGAAGCTCTGGAGAGCTGGCTGCATTTTTCTCCAGTGGCAGCACTTTGGAGAGCAGGTCTAGTATCTTCACCAGGCAGCACCTTGGAGCTTGCCTGTGTAATAGGGGTTGAGTGAGCCAGCCAAGGGCATAAGAGTGAGAGAAATGACTCTGGCAGGGAGGAAAGTGGCCCATAGAGTCATGAGCTAGACATGAGCTAGTCATGAGCCCCTCATGAGCTGTAGCACTTGGGAGATCTGGCCCAGCACCTTGCCTTTTCATCACAAGTGTGCGGCCCCTGGTCAAGGGAGAGCAGGGAAATTAGGCCTGAGGATGTGAGTGAGGAAGAGTTGGCCCCACCGTTAGTCTTGAGGGAAATAGTTTTTAATTTGCTAGCCTGACTCCTTGACAGGCTTCAAAAATGACCTCAGACTGAACAGGACTGAGGATCTATTTCTCAGAAAACAAAAATACAGTCTATGGAAACAAGATATAATAACCTCCCTGAATATTAGAAACAATGATTTCATAACTGCCTTAAAAAGTCCTCAAGCACTTGACAAATTAAATTAAAGGTCAGCTAGAAATATTTTGATTAGCTAGTCAAAATATAGTTACCTGGGCTGTTTTTGTAAGCACTCTTTGTTACCTGGACACTCCATGAATTCCACCTATCTCCTAGATCAGCACCAACGTATCTATGAAAATTTTATCTAATCAAACTAGTGAAATCCCCCAACTGTCTTTAAATTAAGCCTGTTTTGTCACTTCAGGGTTGCCATTGTATGAAATGGTGGCCCCAGCATGCTGGCAATTTCTGCAGAATAAACACTCCTAGCTTTGGCATCATGCCTGAGTATGAAGTCTTCTTTCAGCAATTCCCGTACCTAACACTATGATATAATGTGGTGTGGGTGAGAGGTTGATGCACTCCTCCTCTCCCCACTTGCCAAATGCAGTAGTCAGAAGAGCTAACCTTGAGGCCATGAGAGTGGAGAGGTAGCCCTGCTACTTCACTGGCTATAGCACTATGTAGAGCAGCCCCTGCACCTCACTTGGGCAATGCAATGGAGCTGGCTCTGATGGAGAAGCCAGCACCTAGGGTGTGAGAGTGGGAGATTTGTCTCAGCCCTTTGCAGGCTGTAGCACTTATGAAAATAGACCCTGGGCCTTGACTGGACAGCACAGTAAAACAGGCTCTGAAGGCATGAGAGCAGGATGGCCTCATTTGGGTGGCCTAGCTGAAGCAGTGATGGAGAACTCATTCTTGTGGTGAGGATAAGGAAAAGATGACATGCTCTCAAGAGCTTATCTACCACTCAGGCCCAGATCCAGGGCTCTGAGTTATCCCACTCCAAAAGCTACATCATCTCTGATCGGTTGAGGCCAGTGAAAGAGCCAGTTTTACTGACCGAAAGCTGCAGGATGTCATGACAAAGGGCAACAACAGGATAACTTGGAGGAATTCCCTTGAGGATCTAATATCGATGGAGTCACAGAAGCCAGAGACCTTGAACGATACCACTGGCTCATTGAAATGAACATTTGCAAGTTAAGATGTGTGGACAGAGAGATATATTATGGGTCATACTGTGACATCCTACAGCTTCCACTATGAGCTGCTTTTCTATGTGTTGGTGTTTATTCATTTGTGTTTGTGTGCATGTGTGTGTGTGTGTGTGTGTGTGTGTGTGTGTGTGTGTGTGTATTTATGTAGGGAGAGGTTGCAAGAGTAAAGGGTGGCTATGAAGGGACAGGAAGATGAGTAGAACTGGGGTGCATAATGTGAAACTCAGACAATTAATAATTAAAAAAAAAACTTGGTAGGTTTCAAGCAGTCAATTCCTAGAAATATCCTGTTGAATACTTAGTAGTGTGCTGTCCTTTACTGTAGACTGTAGGAGAAGATCTGGTACTCTGCCTTGGTTACAGAACAGGAATTTAATTCCTTTTTAAGAACCACAGTACTGCTTCTGTGTTAAACATTCACAGTGATCCTTCCATTTTTCTACATGCTCAGATAACCAACATGTACTTTTTCAGGTTTGTTTTCTAGTTTTCTAGAAAAAAAACTTAAGTTTGAAAATGACATTCTATGTTCAAGTGAGCTTTGTTTTCAATCCCGAATAGCAGTCCACCAGTTTTCAAGTTCTTATACCTTAAAATACTTTGTGGAACATTATTATGTTAGTGACTTGACAAGTTAAAAAATGTGCCATTAATTGAATGAAGAAACATGAGATCTTACATAGAGCAAGGGGAAATGCTAGAAAGTAATGATTACTGGTTTTATGCTTGGCCATCCACTAAACATTTAGAAATGATGTATTATTGATGCTCCAGTTACCTTTCAATTAAAGAGAGACTAAAGTATTTATCACTAAAGATATCAGGAAGCAGAGACTTACTTTTCGGTAAAGTCTCCTTGTTCCGCAAATCCTCTGAGAAATAATTAGCAATTATTTCTCAAAAAAGTAAAATAATTAGCAATTGAAATAAATATTGAGTGTCTTTATGGTTCCCAAGTCTATGCTTTTATCATCATATTATAAAGTACAGTGGCCATCCTGAGCTAAAAGCTATTAAATTATTCATTTTCAGATTTTATTTATTATCTGTGCATGATTTGTGTATGTAAGTATGGGTGCATGTCTTTGTGGGATCTGAAATCCAGGAATGGGTGAGGGAGACAAAGTCCAGAACCTGGGGCACAAACTCCAGACACCAGCATTGGGGGGATCTAATTTTTGCATTTTTAATTAAATTTTAATTTTTTATATGAGTTACAGTTCATTCACTTTGTATCCCAGCTGTAAAACCCTCCCTCAGCCCCTTCCAATCCCATCCTCCCTCCCTCATCTCCTCCCATGCCCCTCTCCAAGTCTACTGATAGGGGAGGTCCTCCTCCCCTTCCATCTGGCCCTAGCTTATCAGGTCTCATCAGGACTGGCTGCATTGTCCTCCTCTGTGATCTGGCAAGGTTGCTCTCCCCTGAGAGAGGTGATGAAAGAGACAGCCACTGAGTTCATGTCAGAGTCAGTCCCTGTTCCCTTACCAGGGAACCCACTTGGATAGTAAGCTGTAATGGGCTACATCTGTGCAGGGGTTCTAGGTTATCTCCATGAATGGTCATTGATTGGAGTATCAGTCTCAGAAAAGACCCCTGTGCCCAGATTTTTAGTTCTGTTGTTCTCCCTGTGGAGCTCCTGACCCTGATCTTCATTCAGAATGACAAGCTGGTTGGACATTTGAAGAAGGAGAAAACAGGAAACAAGACAGGAGCCAACCTCAGAGGATCTCTGAAAGACTTTACCAAGCAGTGTATCAAAGCAGATGCTGAGACTCATAACCTAACCTTGGGCAGAGTGCAGGGAATCTTATGAAAGAAAGGGGATGTAGTAAGACCTGGAGAGGATAGGGGGGGGATCTAATTTTATTGTGCAGCAGCAATTCTTTTCATAAAGGTTTGGGAAATCAGCATGAGCACTGAGTAGCCAACCATCCCAGTGTCACTACAGAAGGGCGATAGGCCTGCCAGCACCGGAGGGAACTTCCCCACTGCAGGGCAAGCAGCCACCATCCTGTTCCAGGCCTATGCTGAAGCTCTACCAGTTCGCTAGGATCCTCTTTGCCATGCAGTATAGCAGTTGACATGGGCACTAGTATTATTGAGTGGTAAGGATGTCTCCCTTACCATCCAATGGGCCACACCCAGGAGCTGCAGCACCCACATACATGTGAAGATCAGAGTACCATTTTAGGAAGTACGCTGTCTCCATCGACAATGAGATCCAAGGAGTATTGATTTTTGTCCTTGGCTATATTTATATGAGTCACTTATTACAGATATAGGAATTTTCTATTTAGAGTACCACGTATGTTTTTATCAACAGCTGTCATAGTATTGCTCATTATGTTAGCTATATGCAACTTAATTCATCTAGCAGGTGTATAGTACTCTTATTTTTTGAACAAGGTTCTTGAGGGCCTAAAAGATAAAACACTTCTCTTTCTGTTATGGAAAAATTATGTCAATCTCATTTAGAGTTTTAATAATGATATGTAAGGGATCTACAACTCACCTTCATTCAAAATCCTCTCCTCTCCTGTCTTTGATCTGACACTTCCTTTATAACTGTTTAAGACCTAACATTTTTTCGTCATTTTATTTCTATTAATTACAGTTTATTCATTTTATATCTCACCTGTAGCTTCCTCCCTCTTCCCCTCCCAATCCCACCTTCCCTCCTCCTTCTCAACCCATGCCCCTCCCCCCAGCCCCCTGATAAGGGAGGACTTCCTCTCCTTCCTTCTGATCCTAGCTTTTGTTAGTATAAATTACAGTAAAAACTGGAAAAAAAAACTATATTATCTGAGTTCATTTATTTCTATAAAGTGCTATCTAGTAACAAACAGATGTATTTTAACATGTTGATTCTTTCAGTGAGTGTGATATGCTTCTCTTAAATACTATTCACAGAAAAAGCAGACATTTTGTCTCCAGTAATATGTTATGGTACATAGTCAATGCCTGGCAGTTTTCTTAGGCTATTTTTATACCAGTTTCATTTAATCAAGACATACTGTTGGAAGCCTTCACTGAGAATTCTGCATAAGAGCTAATCACATATATTGTCATAAAAAACATAATAGAACTTAAATTCATTAAATTTATATGTTGTATAATTTAACAATCCTTTAAATGTTTCATATGCAGCATAAGATTTTATCCTGTCAAGAGATTTGAGAAAGAAATATTTCTGGTGTTATTTCCAAATTTTGGACAAGGTTGCTGACACTCAAAACAATTCCAATATAAATACTGTAGCTCAGATTCTAGAAAACTGTACATTTTCCAAAATCTTAGAGCTCTCATTATACTCTCACTATAAATGTTTGCCAAATGATTTTTGTTGTATATTATTTTATCATGAGTTTCATAAGTACGTAAATACTACATGGTGTGTGAGAAGCTAGGACATGCCTGGATGCCATACTGTCAGCCTACTGTACTTCATGGCATATAATTGTCTCTGGACAGCAATTTAATTAGAATAAATGTACAATGAAATACTCATTACATATAAATAAGGTGAAACATTCTAATATCTAAAATTATTAAAAATTCACTAAATTATAATAACCTATTCCTTTCTGTGTTACAAACAGAAAATCTAAAGCAATTTACTTGAGAAATAATGTAGCTCCCACTTTCTTCTGAGAAGTTAAATTTAGTGGATTGGAAACTTTCTGCAGCAGAAGCATGCAATGTGTAGGATTAAAGATTGTGTGGATTCTTCCTCTTTAATAGGACAATCAATCTTCGTTTTCTTTCTGTAAGAGTGCTGCCTGTGAGAGCCTTACTGAGGGGCTGGGCTTAAACGAGGTCAGTGTTCATACCAGACTCTTTCACTCCAGTGTCTTAAACTGCTAGGAAGCAATTTTGGTAAACACGCCATCTTAAACACCGCATTCTGATTTGGTTCAATTCAGGGAAGATTCACAGACTGAAAACGATCAATAGAAAAGCAGCAGGTGAGTCAGCAGTGATGGCTAATCCTCCTACAAGTTCCACCAAAGCTCATGTCACTAAGGAAAGACAGTAACAGCAAAATCAAAACTAAAATGGCAATTTTATGGCCTCATAGTATCTGAAACATCCTAAAGGTCAGCTAAATCTCTACAGACTCCACATAATTCAAGATTATTGCTCTCAAGTTTAGGGAGCTATTTTCCATTTTATGTACTGACCAGACATTGGGTTACAATGATGAAGCACCTTCCAAACTTGATTATACGTCACACTTCTCTATTCCACCACTTTTCAGTGAAATGAAAATTTCTCAGCATACACTGCTAAGGTAAGTCATGGCCAAAAGCTCTAACTTTGGAATAAGAAGCATCTCTTTCGGAAGTAAAGAACCTCTTTCCCACATGATGCACACTTAAGATTTTAGCTAAAGTCACACTCAGGTGTGTTTGGGGGGGCATGAAGAGTGAAGTGACTACCTCCTAGCCAGGTAGGACTAGTGGAAGGAACAACAGGCCACCCACAAAACCTGTGATCCAAAAATTACCCTGCCTATTACCACGCACAAGAAGTGCATGGATGATGAGGGAACAAAGATTGAGAGAAAGTCCAACCAATAACTGCTCCAATCTGAAACCTACCCCATGATAGAGAGCCAGTCCCTGACATTATTAATGATCTTCTGCTATGCTTGCAGACAGGAGCCTAACTTGACAGTAGTCTGGGAGGCTCCAGCCAGCAGCAGATCCAGACAGATGATGGGACTTGCAGCTAAGAATGAGGTGGAACTCTGGGGGTCCTGTGGAAGTGTTGGGGGGGAGATGAAAAAACCTGGAGGGGTGAGGAACCTCACAAAAAGACCAACAGAGGCAACTAACCCAGTCCCTTGGCAGCTTTCAGAGACTGAGGTATCAACTAAGGAGATAGCATGATCTGGACTTCGGCCCCCTGCACACATATAGCTGGTAGGCTGCTTGATTTTCATATTGATTGCCTGGAAAGTTTGGGGAGGGGGTCTGTTTCTAACATAGACTCTATTGCCTGCTTTTGGATAACTTCCCCCTTCTAGGGTTGCCTGGCCTGGCCTCAGGGCATGAAGATAAGCAGGGTCCTGATGTGACTTGATGTGCTGGCTGGGAGGAGGAAAGGAGCTCTCCTTGGGGGAAAGGAAGAGGGTAAGGAGAAAGAGAAGGGGAGGATTGGGAGGAGAGGACGGAGGAGGCACCCTTGGGATGTAATATAAATTGTAAAAATAAAATAAAAATAAATTAAAAAGAAAAGAGCAAAGTCATTAAGTGAGTGCTTGAAGAAAGCATCAACAAACTATGACCCTACTGTGGGGGTCATTTATAAATAAAGTTTTGTTGAAATGTGGCAACACCTATCCACTTAAAAAAACAGTTTTAGAATAGATAACAACTGAGTCTCAGGTAATTAAACAATTATGTTTGGGTAAATACTAAAATGATAGCAAAACATATTTTAATTAAATTCTAACTAAATTCTTACTATGCTGTTACTTTCCTTGATATGGGACAGCTATGCAATTGTTCAATAATCAAGTAGTATTGGTAAATAATGGAGGAATTATTTTCCTATTCCCAACATTTTCTTGCTTATATTTTTTGTATATTCAAGTTTTTTCAGCTGGTGACTCAGCTATCCAGTATATATAATGAAGTACTAGCCTTTCCTAATGTTTGTGTGTTTATATAAGTATGCCTTTTCATTTCTTGTCACCTATAGATAAGAATTTCACATTGTCTAACTGAGTGTGTGAGTTGAGCTATCCAATTTTCCAGAATTATTTATTGAATTTTGTCCATTGAAACCCTTTCTGTATTTCTGCAGAATGCATACATAAGTTAATTCTTGTGCTATTATGCATGTCTGTCAATTTTTATCTATCTATGTCTCTCTCTATCAATCTCTCTACTATCTATCTTTCTATGTATTACTCAGTTGTTATAGTAGTTGTCATTTTCAGGTCGACTGTTTGTTTATTCTGCCTCTGACATGAGATTATAAACATTAATTGTGTTTTACTTAGTTTTACACACACACACACACACACACACACACACACGCACACAACATGGGTTGATAAGCAGCGGCTTGGATATAATATCTCGTCTATGAATAGTGGCACATGCATACAGGCATCTTTTATACAGGCTGAGTTGTTACCTTGAGAAGTATCCTAAGGGTTGGTTGAACTACTTTTTATGTGAAAAAGTGATCAAATACTTATACACCCCATACGTTGATAGTGCAGATCAAATTAATTGCTCCATAAAATCCAACTTGATGAGCTTGAGGTGAGTTCACTTCTTTCAGAAATACAATGAGGAGTTATTTCCAGGATCATTGGTGATTCAAATGCAGCCCTAATTTAATACACAGTACCCAGTTGGTGGCAGTATTGGGGGAGTTAGGGTCTGCTAAAGGAATTATATCATTTGAAGCAAGCTTTGAGAATTAAATGCCTTAACTACTTCTAGTTGCTTTGTGTTTTATAGCTCCTTATATGAGCTATCAGTATTCTATTCCATCCCTGCTGCCTTGCCTTCATGCTGTCATACCTCCCTGCCATAAAAGACTCGTATGCCTTCTGAGGTACAATCTAAAATAAACTCCTTTTATAAGTTGCATTGGCCATGGCATTTTATCCCAGCAATATAAAGTTAACTAATACAAAAGTTGCCATGAAGAATGAGGTATCATACAGAACCTCATCATGTTAATTGTTTGGAGGAACTTGGAAGACTTCTGGACATTGGAATATATAAGTGGTTGAATGCTCTAAGCAGGAATTAATGGGATATCCTAGCAAGAGATTAGAAGACAGTAATACTAAAGTAGTGTGGGTTGTAGAGGCACAGAGGCAATAGGTTTCTCTAAGCAGAATGTTTTAAAAAGGCAACAGGCTATTTATGTGATATGTAGATAATAATTGTTTTGTATTTTGACCTTGGTCTAAGAATTTCTCTTAGGCTGAATTGCTAATATTTTTGGTAGAGACAGTTTCAAGGCAACATAATAATGATTTTGCTTAGTCATTATTGGTGGCACCAATGCAGGTCTACAATAAAAAGTATCAAGTGATGCAAAGAAACACAAAATGAACAACTTGATGATTAGAAGGACCTACCAGTGAGGAGAGTACTTCCCATGGACAAAGGAGTAAAAGGAAAGATGCCCTCAGTCCAAGATACTACCAAGCTAAGCTTTCCGCTTCTACAAAGCAGCTGAATTTAACTTTGGCTGCTAATATGATCTAGCTCTGGGGATAAACTAAACCTGGTAGTTAAATCTATCTGCTGCGTGCTTTAGAGGTTTAACAGCTGCAAGAGTAGATTAGTCATGGATTCCGTACTCCAGTGTAGTCACCACAAAATGTAGTATTTGATCAAAAATAACTAGATTATGTTGAGTGGAGAGAGTATAAAAGTATATTTTATTCTTCTGATGTAATTGTTATCTCACAGGCTTACTGTTGAACATGCTCACCCTTGTAGTTCCTTCTAAATTCTGCCTGGCTAATTCAGCTCAGCTGTTCTGGCTCAAAACTCCTCTCCAAGCTGACTGAATCATACTGGCTTCTCTTGACTTCTCTCTGAATTGCTCTGCTTGGCCTCGTACTAACTTTGGCCATAAATTGTACTATTCTGGCTCCTTCTCATTCTCTAGCTCATTCTGTCTTCATCTGTGTCTACCTTGCTCTCCCTTTGCAACCTCCCTCTGTACAACTGTCCCAGTAAAAACGCCTTTGAACTCCACACACTAAACTGCCACAGACTCATTTCCACTGCACTACCTGTCTTTTTTTTTTCTTTTTAAAATTTTTATTTTGTATATTAATTACAGTTTATGTACTTTGTATCCCAGCTGTAGGCCCCTCCCTCATTCCCTCTGAATCCCACCCTCCTTCCCTCATCTCCTCCCTGCCCTCTCTAGGTCCACTACCTTTCAACTGACTCTCCACTGACTCTGAGTTGACTGACACTGAACTCAACTGACTGACTGACTGACTCACAAAAAACTGACTCTCTTCCTGCACTGCTCTTATATAGACTCTCTTTCCTGTCTTTTCTCTGAATAGCTGGGAGTATCCTATCTCTGACTCGTTCTATTAAACATGTCTTTGATTCAGTACTTTGCCCCTCAACTTCATATCACTTTCAAACATGACTGTTTCTTTCCATCAACTAACCTTGTTGACATTATTAAGGATTAAAGGAATATACTGAGGGTGTATCTGTATTCCAGCCAGATCATACTGTTATCCAAGCATGTCTGCATTCCTGCTAAGTCATGTAGACATAGAAAGACTTTGGATGTGATCCCTTGTCAGAACAGCCATGTTGCTGAATTAAAGTTCCTCAACAAGAGAGCATGTGAAATGGAAAACAAAATTGGGTGTTTAGGGAAGTGTGACTGAATATGAGAGCAGTTGAAAGAAATTTAATAGTATCAAAATAAATTATATGAAAATATGAAAGAATTAATTAAACACATTTTACAAGCTCATTTAAACACAATTAAAATAAAACTCAATTTTAAAAATTCCTGAATAACTATAAAGAGATTTTTGTTTTTTCCAAAAAATTTCAGGAAGATGGCTAGAAGTGAAGAGACACGGCAAGGGAATAAAATGCAAAGAAAATTGATGACGTCACCTCCTTCTTGTGCTCTGACTGTTATCAGATAATAAAAACAAAACAAAACAGTTAATAAAATTTTTGATTGTTTACAAAAATGATGAGCAATGTTTCATTTTACTGGTCATCTCAGTGTTGGTATTTCTAATTCTCCTAAACACCCGTCTTCTTCAATTTTTGCTGTTTAGCCAATGTTTAATTGATTTCATGAAAAGCTATATGTTTTCAAAGTCACACTCAATGAACTTTTATTAAGAGTCTGTTTTCTCTCTTTCATTTTAGTTTTAATACATTCTCTCTTTTTCATTTTAACCTTTTGCTGCTGTGGTAATTCTGATTTTTGAGATACAACCCTATTTTGTAAGCTATGCTGATCTAAATCTCACTATGCTTACCCAGCATGGACTAGAACTCACAGTGAGATCATTGCTATGCTTATCTCTTCTTGCATTGTTTCCACTTTTAAATAAGATACAATTGGTAAGTAATTCTTCTGCCACTAACTTTATCTTTCTTTGTAGAGCTAGATTTATTTTGATAATTAAAGATTACCTATCACTGATTTTTTTTTGTTACCTTTGACTTAAAAGGACTTCTGCTAGTTGTTGTAGATCATAAAGAATAATGTGTTAACAAATAGCTAGAACATTTCAATAGAATTGGTACTAAAGAAAACTGAAAATTAAATAAGTATGAAATATCAGACCTATTTCTTTTGTTTATTGAAAGTGTTAGATTACATTTTTGCTTAATTTTTTAACAAAGAAAAATGTTTTCTTTAAAATTGTATTAAAATATTTTAATTAATATCATAAGAACAATTATTTTGGTGCTGTTTACTCAGTTAAATTTTTTTTTCTGCAATAGCACCACATTTAGTTGTAAGTACTCTTTTAGATGGTGAATTTTAGTTGTCCCTTTGACTAGTTTAAGTTAAACATAGAAAGCTCCTGCAAGCAAACATTGTCTCTGTATCTGGGAGTTTCCATAGGCGACTGTGAGTAGTGCTCTGAGCTGGCTCTATATGGAAGAGCTGCCCTACTTGTGGTAAGGCACCATCCAACCTCCTGGAAGCCCAGATAATAAAAGACTATGTGGAAAATATGATTTCCTCCCTCTGCTCTGCACTCAAAATGCTTTTTACCAACATCCGAGATTCCGAGTTATAGATTCATTGCTCTGTGGAATTTGGGTCATGCACCAACACATCCTATGGTTTAAGAAGTTTCACAGTGGGAAGGCTTTGAAATCAAACTGTGTGATCCCCCTGGCCATCTGGATTTCAAGTTTAAAGATGGCCTGCCACTGGGCATAAATTCTTTCAGGAAAATTATCCCGTTCTACTCAAAAGCACCTTATTATCTATCTACATACTATATCTTTGTCTATATAAATCCATGTGTGCCTAGAAATTCATTTAAATTTACACCTATGTGTCATGTCTGTCTGTCATCTATGCCCTGTTGATTTTGTCTTTGTGCATATCTTTGAAAAGAACACTAGATTACCTACTTTATTATTGCTCTTCTTCAGTGGCCACAGATATAGAAAATATATTTCCCTTTGTTTGTTGTCAGCACAATTTATTATACTGCTGGATGATTGATAATTAATTGATGGATAGCTAGATGGAGTTTAGATCGGGCCTGGAGCTTATTCATGCTTTATAAATATCAAGAGAAATACTCCTCAACTCATAAATCTTTTTATCTTTTTTAACATTAAAATGTATTTATTTTATGTATATGACTATTTCAACTACATGCACATATGTATGTGCACTATGTTCGTGCCTTGCAGAGGTCAGAAGCAGGCACCAACTTCTCTGGAGATGGAGTTATAGGTAGCTATAAACCACTGTGAGTACTGAGTCCTCTGCAAGAGCAACAATTGCTCCAAAGCACTCAGCACCTCTACGGCCCCTGGTATACTTTTTATATTTCATCTCAGTTAATTTTTCTCAAATATAATATTTGTATTAATTATTTGGGAATTTCATATAATGCACCTCATCCCATTTCTCCTAGGTCCTCCTTCCTATTTTTGCATCTTCCTCCCCTCCAAAACAATCACCAAGCACAATCTGTGTGGCCATATGCCCATCAGTGCATGATCAAACTACTAGTGGCCAATCCGTTAAAGAAAACTGAGTTCTTTGCCAGCCACCTTCCTCCCACACAAACCATCAACTGTAAAGAGCTACACTCTTCACAATCTTTACTAAAATTATCAGGAATCTCTTTAATAGCTTCCTGTCTGGTCTGTTTCTCGCCCCATCCCTTTGCGGGGGAGATTGTCATAGAGGCCTTAAGTGTCTCTCTTTCTCAGTTGTCAATCTGCAGTCATTGATACCACTGTAGCAGAAGCATGGATCATGGATTTTCACGTGTTTTCCAGCAGCATCATTAATTGTAGACATGAACATGGATTTCAGCAGCAGATCAAATCACGGACGCCAGTACAGTCTCTGTCCGCAGCACATACCCCGGATGCCAGCATGGGTCTGTGTGCAACAAGGACCATAGAAGTTTTTCAAGGAGGTTTAATCCAGAAAACAAAAAAGAACCCTTATTCAATCTCATATGTCTTCTTATTGCTGAGAGTCAGGATGATCATGGTGTTAGGCAGTGGGTTCTGGGGAAGGCCTCAGGCTACAGTCAACTGGACACCACCTGCCCTCAGAGCATGCTGGTATCCCGGGTACAACCATTGTGTTTGCAGGCCACAGGCAGTGAATGCCACTACCTTTTACTCTCTTCCATCCAGCAGGCAACAGCAGTGGCTGCATGTTGCAGACCGAGAGTGCAGTCTGCGTTGTAGAACCGGCTTTTATTGGGCAGCAATAGGGCAAGACAGACTTTGGCATTGATATGCTCCTTTGTTTGCAGAGGTGTGCCCATTTCTTTCACTGCTATTTCACCTCTAGTTCCACTTCTCTCTGTAGCTCACATAAGTCAGTTCTGTCAGTTTTGTTTTGCTTTTTCCTAGTTCCACGAAACCACTTTTAAAAAGTATATTCCCATTAGACCTGCCCTTTTTAGTTGTTCCGGAGATACTGCATGCTCCAGTCCTCTTGTCCTCTGCCTTCACCCTGAGAAGCCTCTCAGCTTTTTAGGCTCTTTATAGGGCTCTGCAGCCCCGCCCGTGCTGGCTGCTGCAATCTTGAAGCTCCTCATCCACCTCAATCTATATTCAACCTGTTTTCTTGTCAGGACTTCAATAATTCTTATTAAAGTTTGTATAGAGCATTCCCCCTTTAGGTATATGCAATTTTAACTACTGAATATTTCTATTTGTTTATTACAACTATCCTTACATAGTATGAAAGGTGTTTGATACTCACTGATTTTCAGACATGTCCCTCAACACTTAGTGAATTCTAGATCTATTGCTGTCTTAGAATTTTCATCTGCTTGACATTGAAGAAGATAGAAAGAAATCCAGAATTCCACAATGTGTGATATATTAAGCATCTCAGGATGCTTAATGATACATACAACCTAAGGTACATATTGAATCAGGAAATCAAAGTGGAAGATTCATGAAAGGTGATAATTCATATACACTCATTGCTTTCAGTATACCAAAGTGCAAATGAGTTTGCACATTCTGATCATTTATTTTTGAATGGAGAAAGATGCAGGTGTCCACAGACTTAGTTTCTATGTTTCATGGCTTACTAAAGCTTTTCATTTGTTTTAATCCATTTCGGTTGGCAAACTGGCAGAGAGTGAGGCTCCTACCTTTTCTTAAGCTTTGATTAAGATATTGTTTGCTCAAGAAAAACTACTTACTTAAGAACTTATCCACCTGTCCATTCTGGCTCTATAATTACATATTTTTAGAACTTTAACTTTATGGGGGATCTCCTGCTCTATGATTCACCTGTCAAATTGATGATTTTGTTGTCTTTTTCTCTTTTTTTTTTTGTGAGATGAATTTTGCTTTTTTTTATTAATTACACTTTATTCATTTTTTTATCCCCCATAAGCCCCTCTCTCCTCCCTTCCCGATCCCATCCTCCCTCCCCCTTCTTCAGGCATGCCCCTCCCCAAGTCCACTGATAAGGGAGGTCCTCTTCTCCTTCCTTCTGATCTTAGTCTATCAGATCTCATCAGAAGTGGCTGCTTTGTCATCTTCTGTGGCCTGGTAAGGCTGCTCCCCCCTCAGGGGGAGGTGATCAAAGAGCAGGCCAATCAGATTATGTCAGAGGCAGTCCCTCTTCCCATTACTATGGAACCCACTTGGACACTGAACTGCTATGGGCTACATCTGTGCAGGGGTTCTAGTTTATCTCCGTGAGTAGTCCTTGGTTGGAGTATGAGTCTCTGGGAAGTTCCCTGTGTTCAAGTTTTCTGGTTCTATAGCTCTCCTTGTGGGGTTCCCAGCCCAGCTCTTACTATTTCCCACATCTTACATAAGATTCCATACACTCTGCCCAACAGTTGGTCGTAAGTCTCAGCGTCTGCTTTGATAGTCTGTGGGGCAGAGGCTTTCAGAGGCCCTCTGTGGCAGGTTCCTAAGTTGTTTCCTGTTTTCTTTTTCTTCTGATGTCCATCCTCTTTGCCTTTCAGGATGGGGATTTTGATGTCCTTTTCAAAATTTTTGGAGTACTCTTATTTATTTAACAAATATTTTTGTTTGGGTTGAGGAGGTATACTAGTTTTGATATCATTGTTTTTATTTATCTTTGATTAAAAATAGGTATTTATCCATTCCTTTGTTGATGGGCATCTGGGTTGTTTCCAGGTTCTGGCTATTATGAATAAAGCTGCTACAAACATGGTTGAACAAATGTCCTTGTTGTGTACTTGAACATCTTTTGGATAAATGCCTAGGAGTGGTATAGCTGGATCTCAAGAAAGCACTATTCCTAACTGTCTGAGAAAGCTCCAGATTGATTTCCAAAGTGGTTGTACATGTTTACATTCCCACAAGCAATGGAGGAAGGTTCTCCTTTCTTCACAACCTCTCCAGCATGTGTTGTCACCTGAGTTTTTTTATCTTAGGCATTCTGATGGGTACAAGGTGAAATCTCAAGATTGTTTTAATTTGCATCTCTGGGATGGCTAAGGACGTTGACGAAAGAATGGATACAGAAATTGTGGTACTTTTAAACAGTGGAAAAATACTCAGCAATTAACAACAAGGAAATCACGAAATTTGCAGCCAAATGGTGGGATCTAGAAAAGATCATCCTGAGTGAGGTATCTCAGAAGCAGAAAGACACACATGGTATATATTCACTTTTAAGTAGGTACTAGACCTATAAGATAGGATAAACATACTAAAATCTGTACACCTAAAGAAGATACCAAGAAAGAGGACACAGGGTAAGATGATCAATCCTCACTTAGAAAGACAAATGGGATGAACATAGGAAGCAGGAGAAACAAATAACAGGACCTTTTGCCTACTGCCGAGAGCCTCTGAAAGACTCTATCTAGCAGTGTTCCAAAGCAGATGCTGAGACTCACAACCAAACCTTCAGCAGAGTGCAGGTAATCATTTGAAAGAAGGGGGACTTAGTATGACCTGGAGAGGACAGGAGCTCCACAAGAACCAACTATATCAGGGCACCGGGGTCTTTTATGAGTCTGTTTTTCCAATCAAGGACCATGTATGGATATAACCTAGAACCCCTGATCAGATGTAGCCCATGGTAGCTCAGTATTCACGTGGGTACCCTACTAAGGGGAACAGGGACTATTTCTGACATGAACTCAATGGCTTGCTCTTTGACTTCTCCCCCTGAGGGAGGAGCAGCCTTGCTAGGCCACAGAGGAGATATTGCAGCCAGTCCTGAAGAGGCCTGATAAGCTAGGGTCAGAAGGAAGGGAAGGAGAACCACCCCTATCAGTGGACTTGGAAAGAGGCAGGGAGGAGATGAGGAGGGAGGGTGGGATTGGGAGAGAATGAGAGAGTGAGCTAAGCCTAGGATACAAGTAAATATCCTGTGATTAATATAAAAAATAAAAAGTAAATAATAGGTATTTAATTACATTAAATAATTTCACGTTAGTTTATGTCTAATTATTATATCTGAATTTTTTATAGAAATACCTCAGACTATCAAGTAACCAGACCAACCAAATCAGCAGGAACCAACTAAGAGAACTATACCCCCTCTCCCACTAACCCTTTCTCTCTACTACCTGGTGTTCAGGTGTTGGAGGGGATTGGGGTGGAGTCGGGAGAAATAATATAAGAAATGTAAATAAAAGGGTTTTTTTAAAGTATGCTAACAGCCTTTATCTTTTCGTGTACCCCCATCTTGTCTTAACTCAAGACCAGGAATTCCAGGAGGATAGCATAGGTGTTGTGAAGCCAACCAAGGCTGGAACAGATTCTGACACTGTCCATGGTTTATTATGGAACCCACTTTTTCTTCTCCCTGGGCACACCGTGAACAGGAAGGAAGTTGTCCACAGTTCTATTCAGTCCAAAGAGACAAAGTGTACCTATTCTGTACACCCTTGCTTTTGGTGAAAAAGTGGCTGGAAATGAACCTGGGAATTGGCAATTCATTCCCTTTGAGGAGAAAATAATTGCCATCGCCATCTCTGAACTGAAAGCCTCCATCAAGACAGGTAAGAGCTTTGTGAAGAACATGACATGATAGTTCCAAGTCTAAAGAGCAGTATCACCCTAATGTATCCAGCATTGTGTCATTGAAGTTGTTTGAAAGATCTTTGTCTTTAAATTGCTTTATTGGTGCAGGTCGTATCAGCATCAGTGTCTCTCCCAAATTGTGGTTGTTCCATTGATAATGACAACAAAATGGACTATGGTTTATTGAAAAAGCAGTCATGTATATCCAGTTTGTATTATAGCCCCTAGTCTTAAACAGCCATACCTTTATACATGCTGAGTGATCTCCACAGCTATATGTTGTATTTTCCTTTTTAAAAATTTACTTATTATTTGGCAATTTCCATATTTATGTAAATAAACTCGAGCCATTCTCATCACCTTCTTCTATGTTTTCTTTTCCGCACAGCCAATCCTGCCCACTTGGAACAAGGTCCCATCCTGCTGTCATGTCCTTTTTGTTTGGTTTTCAATTTTTTTTTCTTGGTGACCCACTGTTTTTAGCTACCTACATGTGAATGGTTATGAATCTGTCCACTGCACTTGAATAAATCAGAAATTGTGAGATCACTGAAAACAAAGATTTTTCTCTCATTTAACAACCTTCTAATATCACTACCACTAGAACTACCCTATAGGGTCCAAAAATACCTCCTTCATCCACAACTGAATATTTAACTACTCAGAATTCTTCAGAGACTATGCAAATGATCTCTAAGGTTATACATTCATGTTCCGATGATAAAGTAATGTCAAGAAAGTATCATTTTATAGCCTTGTTCCTTATCATACTGGCTTTACAGTTCTTAGGTTTCTTGTTCTGTGATTTTTGCCTGAGCCTTGGAAGGGATGTTATTGGTGTTCCACGAAAGGCTGAGCATTTTAAAATTACTTGTGCTCAGTATGTTTACCAGCAAAGGGTCTCTGCATTGTCACTCACCTCAAAGTGAAGGTTTTCTGGTCAGAACTGAGGACAACACCAATCTACAATTACAGATATGCACAGTAAAAAAATAGTTTGAAGATACTTCAAAATTTCCAAACAAAATCAGTAAGTTTATCCCTGAGGCCTATGATACACTTAACCATTGTGTTTTTTTATAAGGTCTATGGTGTCAATCATGAATTTCTTCATGTGGAGCCGGTCTGAGATCAAAGCAGTAGACAGTTGGTTACCTTTACAAGATGGCCCCCTATTGCTCCAGTAAGCACACCTGGTTTGGGAGATAGGTGTTATATCATGCAAGATCCAATTTTGAGAAAGATCATTGCTTTCTTTTCTATAAGCTCGCTGCAAAGATTCTAAGGCACTTTGTGTATAGCTGTATTTTTCTGTTTATGCTGTTATGGGGGGTGTCTCTTCATTTTCATTTCTTTCTTGTAATGAAATTACTTCAAAACAAAATAGCTACCATTTTTCAAAACTATTTAAGAACACAAAAATTATGTTAACAATGTATTCTCAAGATAATAAAGAGAATTGTTACAAAGTAATTTTTGAAGAGGAACTATTTGACTTGAAGTAATATTACTGCCATGGACATGCTGAGAAATAATCATCAATTTTCTTAAAAGAGAAGAGAAAAGTCACAAATTCAAGACAAAGTTTTATTATCTTTATCAGTCTAGCTTCAAGATTATAAACTTATGGTTTTATTAAATTTTGAAGAATCCTGTTGTGTAAGTTTTAATATTTTCAAAGTAATGATTATTTGTACAAGTGACAATACAAGGCAGTTTTAATGTTAGTAATTACGTAACATAAACTCCAACAGTTCTGAGCAAGTTCTTTTGAAATTATGTCAGAACTATTATATTGAAGATATAGTTATAAATGTTTTATTATATTTTAATATTCATTAATTAAGGTATATTTAAATGAATTCCCTTTCTCTCTTTGCATTATCCAGCTCGCCCTTCCCTGTTACCATATCTGAAGCTCCACCCATCTCTCCCTCAGATTGATATCCATTCTTTGTTTATTACTGTATATATACATGTGTGTTATGCATACACAAATATATAAATGAACACAAAGTGCTAAATCTCTTTTTGTTATTTGTGTGTACATGCTTTTAAGAATGATGATCCGAATTAAAAAGAAAAGAAACAAAGAAAGAAAAAGAACGATCTGTCTGGTTTGAACAGCCAATAAAGGGCAATCCTAGGAGAGGAAAGGATAATTATCCTTCTCTCAGCAGTCATTAGTTTCCTATAGCTCCATGTCTAGTGATCAGACACTGAAGATCTCTCATTCTTCCTTGCTGACATGTAAATAGATATTTGCATTGTTCTAGTCTTACATATACAGCCAGTAAAGACAGAGTGTCTCACAACTGTCTCTCTGGTTTTCTGGTATTCTGGTTCCTACAGTCTTTCCATTACCATTTCTTCCATGTTCCCTGAGCCAACCATGAAGGATTTGTGTTGTCAATGTATCATTGATCTCTGTTATGTGTACGGCAGTAGTTTTCTGTGATGGTCTTCATTTGCTGCAATGACAGGCTTTTTTGAGAGGGAGGTTGTGGTGTAAAAGGAAAAGATTTACATTAATAAGGCATTATGTTGATGTAGCAAAGTGGCAGTAGAGGAGGAAAATCATGTCTGCCCCTTGTTCCGGAAATCTAGCCAGCTTTCTAGGACTAGTTAAGTCACAGACTTTAGAGCACATATTATTTTAATTGCCCTTAAAATGTGTTATAGTCATATTAGATTTTTTAAAACATTTCTTCAGTTATTAAAATAATAAAAGCAGGCATATCCAAAGGAAGCCTTGACGACATACTAGCGGAGGCCTGGACTGCAGAGAGTGTACAATTCATACTTGATATGATTCATTCCCTTAATAGAAAAGCAGATGTGTCCTGAAGAAAGCTACTCAAGATGCCTCACCTGTCAGTGAAAAGAAAACGACATCTAGAGACGGGGATTCTATTATCTCCCCTACATGCCAGCAGCTGGAGCAGACAGATGTTTGCTTTCCATTTATTTATTTCTTTTATGTAGTGTACTGAAAGGAGCCACAAAAAGGACCGTAACTCAATTCAAAGCTTTACTTTCTTTCATTTGCTTAACTGCATGTGGAGGTAAGGCATCAAACCTTAAATTTACAACTGAAAATCAAAATGCCAGATGGTTTATAATTGGATACTTCTTTTCCCACTGAGCAAAACAGACTTCTAAAGGACGTGGGCTAAAAATATGTGTACATATAATTCAATGCCTGCATGGCAAACAGGTAACAGGCAAGAAAACAAAATAAAGCAAAGAAAATTCCACAGAACATTGAGAAAACAGAGGGCTTTGATCAAATTAATTTTATTAAAGATTATATTTGTATGAGTTATGGCATATTGATTTATACTGAACAATTTTTTATACTTTTGCATGATAAGACATAATTTGTATGTTAAAGGATAGCATTTCTACATATATTTAAATATGAGTGTGTTTGCATGTGATTTTTTTTTCAATTTATAGTTTTTATTTCAAGCCTAATTAGCTATAAATTTGGAATTTTGTTTAAGGATATTTTAATAAAAATCTCCAGATGCTGAAAAATAAGCTAAATAAAAATAATATATAAAAATAAGAGTAGGATCATTTGAATATAAATACTTTAAAAGTTTTACAAGGTAAATTTATTTCTAAGATAAAAATTTTATTAATGTGTGAGTAAATCTAAATATAATTTTCAACACATACATGTAGCAACTATACAACATGATTAATTTATATTCATACACTATGTATACTTTTGAAAATTCTTATCATCCTAATAATATTTTTCGAATCCTGTAACTTGCTTGTTTTAACAATAACTTTTGAAATTTTTTAGAAATATTCAGGAGCAATTATTTTTATTATTAAAACCAAAGAAACAAACAACGGATTTATTGGGCATACAACTGGCTCTCATGTGATCACCGAACATTGCATGTGTTTTACATACATGTATGAAAATATCATCCTATACCATGTAAATATCAGCAACTACATTTCAATTAAGGCAAAAATTATTTTAAAACCACATACTTTTAAAGTTTTATTGAGGAGGCGGAGCCAAGATGGCGACTAACATGCACAGTTTCTGAGCTGTGGAATTGCTAACCATCTGAGTTGGTGCGTGGAAGGACCTCTAACCCAGGAAAACAACAATTTAACTGCCTGGGATCTGCAGAGGCTGTGGCGGTGCTCCAAGCCCTTTAGCGGCAGGTGCCAGTAGTACCCGTCTCAGAGTCCCAGATCCGCGCTGTGGCTGCACCATTCTCCCAGGGCCCGAGTCTGCTAGATGCCATACTAGCTCCACAGGATCGCGATCACTGACAGTACGGCCCGCCCAATCCCACAGTGACAGAAAATACGCTATATACTCACCAAAACCAGACAGAAATGCCACACTAGCTAGGCACACCAGGCGCTGGGAGAGCACAGTGAAGAGACCCCAGGACTTCCCAGAAAACATCTGGACCAGCAACCCAGTCTCCAGTTACAGCGGGACTTTCTAACCTGGTGGTGGAGCAGCACTGAGCTGGCGGGGCACATCAGCCCTCCAGTTTAAGACTAACCAGGGCCAAACCAGAGAACAGAAAGCCTGGTTACCCCGATTCCTACTGATGTGACCACCTTAAAATCTCCAGGTGCAGCAAGACCTCATAACCTGGCAGTGACAGCAGCACGAAGCTGGTGGAGCACATCAAAGAAGCAGGGCCAAACCAGAGAGCCGAGAGCCCAGATACCCCGATCTCTGCCAAGTGACCTGCTTGTAAGTGAGTGCACCCTTGAGAATCTGCAAATCCCCAGAGCCTGGGTCCTTCTAAAACAGAAGCCAGGCATCGAACCCCCTCCCACCCATATACCCACTTTGGGAAACAGAGGGGCACTTGGGACATTGAAGTTCCTGCTCTGTGGGTCTAATTGAGGAGTTAAGGCAGTTAATGCCAGAAATTGCGCTGCGATCATCACTAGCGCCTACGACATATACAATGCAGAGACTCTCCCACACACTCAAGGGTTCAACATTAGCCATCATTCTGTCCCTTGAGATACACGTCCACGCACACCTACACACACACACACACACACACACACACACACACACTTGCATTTGCCCCGTCTGCGCCTGCGTACTTTTCTCCCACAGGTACAGCTAGTCCTCAGCACACGCTAAGGACACGGGACCTCTCTCAGCTTGCTGAAGAACTCTCCAGACACCAGAGAGAGAGAGTACCAGTCTGATTTGCAGAATCCAAAAACAAACAGGGAAGGTTTCAGATAAGCCAATGGCCAGGGGTAGGCGAAAGAACACTTCCAACATAAATCAGGACATCATGACTTCACCAGCAAACCCCAAAATCGATGGCTACTCCAATTCATCAGAAGCACAGGAAAATGACCTTAAAGCCATGCTTACACAATTATTTGAGGCTCATAAGGAGGAAATGAACAAATCTTTCAAAGAGTTGGCCAGTCAATTGGAGGTAAAGAAAGAAGGAATAGACAAAAGTCTTAAAGAAACACAGGCAAACATAGCCAAACAAATAGAGGCACAAGTAGAGATAAAATTAGTGGCATATAAAAAGGAAATGAACAAGGAAATTGAGACCATTGTAGAGAGACAGGAATACAAATTCAAACACATGAAAGAAATGGTGCAAGGCATGAAAACAGAATTAGAATCAATAAAGAAAACACAAAATGAGAAAACTCTTGAGCTGGAGAACTTGGAGAAAAGATCAGGAACCACAAAAGTAAGCATCACCAACAGAATACAAGAGATGGAAGAGAGAATCTCTGGAGCTGAAGACAAACTTGCAGAAATTGATACTTCTCTCAAAGAAAAAGTAAAATCAGAAAAAATCCAATCACAAAATATCCAAGAAATCAAGGATGCTATGAAAAGACAAAATCTAAGAATAATAGGAATTGATGAAAAAGAAGACTCCAGGCTCCAAGGTCCAGAAAATATTTTCAAGAAAATCATAGAAGAAAAATTTCCCAACTTAAAGAAAGAGATGTCCATAAATATACAAGAGGCCTACAAAACACCAAATAGACTAGACCAGAAAAGAAACACATCACGTCACATCATAGTCAAAACACTAAATCTACAGAACAAAGAAAAGATATTAAAAGCAGCAAGGGAAAAAGGCCAAGTAACATATGAAGGTAGACCTATCAGAATCACACCAGACTTCTCATCAGAAACTATGAAAGCCAGAAGGGCCTGGGCAAGCATCATGGAGACTCTAAGAGATCACAAATGTCAACCGAGACTACTATACCCTGCAAAGCTTTCAATCAACATAGATGGAGAAAACAAAATATTCCATGACAAAACTAAATTTACGCAATATCTATACAGCAAACCAACCCTACAGAAGATACTAGAAGGAAAACTCCAATCCAACGAAAACGAATTCACCCAAGAAAACAGGGCATACAGATAATATCCCAACAAAAATGAAAAGAAAACAAGCAATGAAACAAGGTAAGATCATCGACTCCATTACAAAAAGGAACTAACATGCATTGGTCAATATTATCTATCAATATTAATGGACTCAACTCACCAATAAAAAGACACAGGCTAACAGAATGGTTACGGAAACAAGACCCAACATTCTGTTGCATCCAAGAAACACACCTATGCAACAAAGATAAACACTACCTCAGAGTAAAGGGCTGGAAAAATGTTTTTCAAGCAAATGGTTCCAGAAAACAAGCTGGAGTAGCCATCCTAATATCTAATAAAATAGACTTTCATCCGAAGTTAATCAAAAAAGATAAGGAGGGCCACTATATTCTCATCAAAGGAAAAATCCAACAAGAGGACATCACAATTTTGAATATCTATGCCCCAAATACAAGAGCACCTACATTCGTAAATGAAACAATATTAAAGCTTAAATCATACATTGATCCTAATACCTTAATAGTGGGAGACTTCAACACCCCACTCTCATCAAGGGACAGATCAACCAGACAGACACCAAATAGGGAAATAAAAGCACTCACAGAATCCCTAAATCAAATGGACCTAAGAGATGTCTACAGATCTTTTCACCCAAACTCAAAAGAGTACACCTTCTTTTCAGCACCACATGGAACCTTCTCCAAAATAGACCATATAGTGGGTCACAAAGCAAGCCTCAACAGATACAAAAGGATTGAAATAATCCCTTGTATACTATCCGATCACCATGGACTAAAGCTGGACATCAACAACAACAGAAACAACAAAAAGCCGACACGCACATGGAAACTGAACAACTTACTACTCAATGACAGCTGGGTCAAGGAAGAAATAAAGAAAGAAATTAAAGACTTCCTAGAATTCAATGAAAATGAAGGCACAACATACCCAAATTTAAGGGACATGTTGAAAGCAGTGCTCAGAGGAAAATTTATAGCAATAAGTGCCTACAAGAAGAAATCCGTAACATCACATACAAACAACTTAATGGCCCAACTGAAAAACCTAGAAAAAAAAGAAGCAGATACCCAAGAGGAGCAGAAGGCTGGATATAATCAAAGTAAGGGCAGAAATCAATCAATTAGAAACAAATAAAATTATCCAAAGAATCAATGAAACAAAAAGCTGGTTCTTTGAGAAAATCAACAAGATAGACAAACCCCTAGCCAAACTAACTAAAAAGCAGAGAGAAACTATCCAAATCAGCAAAATCAGAAATGAAAATGGGGACATAACTACAGATACTGTGGAAATCCAAACAATTATTAGGTCATACTACAAAAACCTATATGGCACAAAATTTGAAAATCTAAATGAAATGGGTAATTTTCTTGACAGAGTCCATCTACCAAAATTAAGCCAAGATCAGGTAGAAAGAAAGAATAGCCCTATATCTCCCAAGGAAATTGAAGCAGTCATTAACAGTCTCCCCTTCAAAAAAAGCCCTGGATCAGATGGCTTCAGTGCAAAATTCTACAAGACCTTCAAGGAAGTGTTAACACCAATTCTCCTCAAACTCTTCCACAAAATAGAAACAGAAGGAACACTACCAAACTCATTATATGAAGCCACAGTCACCTTGATACCTAAACCACACAAAGATCCAACAAAAGAGAGAACTTCAGACCAATCTCTCTTATGAACATTGATGCAAAAATACTCAATAAAATACTTGCAAACCGAATCCAAGAACACATCAAAGATATCATCCACCATAACCAAGTAGGCTTCATCCCAGGCATGCAAGGGGGGTTTAATATACGGAAATCCATCAATGTAATCCACCACATAAACAAAATGAAGGAGAAAAACCACATGATCATCTCCTTAGATGCCGAAAAAGCATTTGACAAAGTCTAACACCCATTCATGTTTAAAGTCTTGGAGAGATCAGGGATACAAGGCACATACCTAAAGATAGTAAAAGCAATATACAGCAAGCCTATAGCCAACATCAAACTCAATGGAGAGAAACTTAAATCAATCCCACTGAAATTAGGGACAAGACAAGGCTGCCCACTCTCTCCCTACCTCTTCAACATAGTACTTGAAATCCTAGCCAGAGCAATAAGACAACTAAAGAAGATCAAGGGGATACGAATCGGAAAGGAAGAGGTCAAAGTGTCACTATTCGCAGATGATATGATAGTATATATGAGTGACCCCAAAAATTCAACCAGAGAACTCCTTCAACTGATAAACCCCTTCAGCAAAGTGGCAGGATACAAAATCAACTCAAAAAAATCAGAAGCCGTCCTGTACACCAAAGACAAAAAGGCTGCGAAAGAAATTAGGGAAACAACACCCTTCAAAATAGCCACTAATAACATAAAGTACCTTGGTGTGACTCTAACCAAGCAAGTGAAAGACCTGTTTGAGAAAAACTTCAAATCTCTGAAGAAAGAAATCGAAGAAGATCTCAGAAGATGGAAAGATCTCCCATGCTCATGGATTGGTAGGATTAACATTGTGAAAATGGCCATCCTGCCAAAAGCAATCTAGATTCAATGCAATCCCCATCAAAATACCAACTCAATTCTTTACAGACCTTGAAAAAAAGATTCTCAGCTTCATATGGAGAAACAAAAATCCCAGAATCTCCAAAACGATCCTGTACAACAACAGATCATCTGGAGGTATCTCCATCCCCGATCTCAAGCTGTACTACAGGGCAACAGTAATAAAAACTGCATGGTATTGGCATAGAAACAGAAAGAAGGATCAATGGAACCGCATAGAAGACCCAGAAATAAACCCACACACCTATGAATACTCGGTATTTGACAATGAAGCCAAATCCATTCAATGGAAAAAAGACAGTATATTCAACAAATGGTGCTGGTCCAACTGGATGTCTACATGCAGAAAAATGAAAATAGATCCATATTAATCACCCTGCACAAAACTAAAGTCAAACTGGATCAAGGACCTCAACATAAAACCAGATACTCTAAATCAGTTGGAAAAAAAAGTGGTGAACAGCCTAGAATTCATTGGCACAGGAGACAACTTCCTGAACAGAACACCAACAACACAGGCTCTAAGAGCAACAATCAATAAATGGGACCTCATGAAACTGAAAAGCTTCTGTAAAGCAAAAGACACCATCATCAAAACAAAACGACTGCCTACAGATTGGGAAAGAATCTTCACCAACCCTTTATCTGACAGAGGGCTAATATCCAGTATATATAAAGAACTAAAGAAGCAGAAAAGCAACAAACCAAGTAATCCAATTAAAAAATGGGGAATGGAGCTAAACAGAGAATTCTCAAAAGAGGAACATCAAATGGCAGAGAAACACTTAAAGAAATGCTCAATCTCATTAGCCATTAGGGAAATGCAAATCAAAACAACCCTGAGATTTCACCTTACACCCATCAGAATGGCCAAGATGAAAAACTCAAGGGACAACACATGCTGGAGAGGTTGTGGAGAAAAAGGAACCCTCCTCCATTGCTGGTGGGAATGTAAACTGGTACAACCACTCTGGAAGTCAATCTGGTGCTTTCTCAGACAGTTAGGTGTAGTGCTACCTCAAGACCCAGCTCTACCACTCCTAGGTATATACCCAAAATTTGCTCAAGTACACAACAAGGACATTTGCTCAACCATGTTTGTAGCAGCTTTATTTGTAATAGCCAGAACTTGGAAACAACCCAGATGTCCATCAACAGAGGAATGGATACAGAAATTGTGGTATTTTTACATGGAATACTACTCAGCAATCAAAAGGGAGGAAATCATGAAATTTGCTGGCAAATGGTGGGATCTACAAAAGATCATTCTGAGTAAAGTATCCCAGATGGAGAAAGACAAACTTGGTATATACTCACTTATATAGACCTACAAGATATGATAAACATAATGAAATCTACACACCTAAAGAAGATAATCAAGTAAGTGGACATGGGTGAAGATGATCAATCCTCATTTAGAAAGACAAATGGGATGTGCATTGATTGTATGACAGGAGTCTACCGCAAAAGGCATTTGAAAGACTCCACCTAGCAGTGTTTCAAAGCAGACACTAAGACTCATAACCAAACCTTTGCAGAGTGCAGGGAATCACATGAAAGAAGGGGAGTTAGATGATATGGAAAGGATAGGAGCTCTACAAGTACCAGATATATCCGGGCACAGGGTCTTTTCTGAGACTGACACTCAACCAAGGACCATCTATGGATATAACCTAGAACTTCTGTTCTGATGTGGCCCGTGGTAGCTCAGTATCCAAGTAGTTTTCCAAAGTAAGGGGAACAAGGACTGTTTCTGACAGGATCTCAAGGGCAGGCTCTTTGACCTCCTCCCCCCCCCCCCCGCTGTTGGTCAGGCTCCTTCTTTCCAAGTCGACTGATAGGGGAGGAACTTCTCCCCTTTCATTTGACCATGTTTTATCAGGTATCGGCGAGCCTGTCTGCCCCCCCCCCCCCCCCCCCCGTGAAGGAGCAGTCCTGTTAGGCCACAGAGGAGGACTTTGCAGCCAGCCTTGAAGATACCTGATAAAACATGGTCAAATGAAAGGGGAGAAGTTCCTCCCCTATCAGTGGACTTGGAAAGGGGTAGGGAGGAGACCAGGGAGGGAGTTGGGGAGGGGGAGGGAATGAGGGAGCGGGATACAGCTGGGACACAGAGTTAACAAATTGTAACTAAAAATAAAAATAAAATTAAAAAATAAATAAATAAATAAATAAATAAAGTTTTATTGAACTGATACTAATAACAAAGATTCTATAATTTAAGAAATCATTTGTGATATAAAATATAGGCATAGACTAATATTGCTCACCCATGACAAAACTAAAAACCTCTATATAGTATTCCAAGAATATTTTATTATTTCATTTTTATAGAAAGTATTCTAATTCAAAGTATTTTAGCTATGGTGTTTAACTCAATAGAATTTATTGAGAATGTAGTAAAGTTTGTGGTTGAACAAAAATTGAGTTGTTATGCAATATATAGCTACAAATACAATTAGAAAATATCAAAAGATTAATATGAGCCTAATATCATCCATTTTCTAATATTGAGAGATTATTTACAGATATAAATTTAGGCTAGAGAAATAGCTCAGTGGTGAAGAGCACTTACACCTCTTTTCCAGCACCCATGTTACAGGCTCAACACTGCATGTAACTCCAACTCCAGGGAATCGGTCTTTTTGTGCTTACAGGTTTTACACACACACACACACACACACACACACACAAGTAGGCAACAATATTAATAAATCTTTAAAAATATGAAAACATGATAAAGTGATCAAACCATGTTGTATTTATTTGCATATCTCCTTTACTAAAGTACATCACAGATATGTAATTCATTTAGAGTGAATAACTAGCTGGCAATGAAGTAGAGTAAAGGGGTCTTGCCTAGCAATTATGTACATAATTTTTAAAGTTTTATTCATTATGTGGATTTACAAGTGGATTTACATTTTTTTTGTTTTTCCTGAAAAAGTAGGCACATGTAATGATTTTAACAAAATATTAATATTTCTAGAGATAATATATTCTGATTAATGTGAATAACAATTATTTGATTTTTTGTTAAAGGATAGATATTGAAAAAGTATAATACCACAGTATTAATTTATATTTCTTAAAACTTTATTTCAAAATGTGGTTTGAAACAGAAATATAGAAAACAATATTTTTAGTGCATTAAACATTATTGGCTGCATAAATTAGTTGAAAATCTGCATTAGACAATTTCTTCTTTCTTAGAAACTTAATTGCAAAGAAAAGGTAGACAGACATTAAAATAAAAGCTGTCAAGTTTGTTCATTTTGAGAAATTGTTTGTTTTTCAAGCATAATAGCATGAATTTGAACTGCTACCATTGGTAGAAGGAAGAAATTATCACAGAAAGTTGTTCTTTGACTTTCACTCATGTACCTTGGTATATGCTCACCGCCCCCCCCCACACACACACAGAGTGACAGAGACAGAAAGAGGGGGGAAGGTGAAGAAGGAGAGAGACAGAAAGACAAAAAAGGCAGGAAGGGAAAGAGAGAGAGGATTAAAAATTGAAATTTGGTATCCACTTATGAGTGAGTACATACCCTGTGTATCTTCCTGCTTCTGAGATACCTCACTCAGGATGATATTTTCTAGTTCTCACCACTTGCCTTCAAATTTTATGATTTCCATTTTTTAATTACTGAATAGTATTCCGTTGTGTAAAAGTACCACAATTTCTGTATCAATTCCTCCACTGAGGGACATCTGGTTTGTTTTCAGCTTCTGGCTCTTACAAATTAAGCTGCTACTAACATGGTTGAGCAAATGTCCTTGCTGTATACTTGAGCATCTTTTGGATATATGCCTAGGAGTGGCATATCTGGATACTGAGGTATCACTATTTGTATTGTCTGAGATAGCTTCAGATTGATTTCCAAAGTGTTTGGACAAGTTTACATTCTTTAGTTCTTTATATATTCTAGATATAAGCCCTTTGTCAGATAAAAAGTTGGTGAAGATCCTTTACCAGTTTGTAGGCTCTCTTTTTGTTTGGATGACAGTGTCCTTTGCTTTACTAAAGCTTTCAAGTTTCATGAGTTCCCATTTATTGATTGTTGATCTTAGAGCCTGTGATGTTGGTGTTCCGTTCAGGAAGTTGTCTCCTGTGCCAATGAGTTCTAGGCTTTTCCCCAATTTTTCTTCCTTCAGGTTTAGTGTGTCTGGTTTTATATTGAGATCTTTGATCCACTTGGACTTTAGTTTTATGCAGGATGATAAATATGGATCTATTTGCATTTTTCCACATGTAAACATTCAGTTAGAACAGCACCATTGATTGAAGATTCTGTCTTTTTTCCATTCTATGGCTTTGTCTTCTTTGTCAAAATCAGTTATCCGAAGATGTGTAGATTTATTTCTGGGTCTTCTATTCAGATCCATTGATCCACATTCTGTTACTATGCCAATACCATGCAGTTTTTATTGGTATTGCTATATAGTTCAGCTTGAGGTCAGGGACATTGATACCTCCAAATGAACTGTTGTTGTACAGGATGATTTTGGCAATTTTCAGTTTTCCGTTTCTCCATATGAAGTTGAGAATTTTCTTTCAAGTTCTGTAAAGAATTGTGTTAGTGTTTTGATGGGAACTGCATTGAATCTGTAGATTGCTTTTGTCAAGATGGCCATTTTCTTTATATTTATCCTACCAATTCATGAGAATGGGGGAACTTTCCATCTCCTGATATCTTCTTCAATTTTTTTCTTCAAAGACTTGTAGTTTTTTTTTTTCAAACATGTCTTTCAGTTGCTTGGTTAGAGTCACCCCAAGGTACTTTATGTTATTATTGGCTATTGTGAAGGGTGTTGTTTCCTTAATTTCTTTCTTGGCCCTTTTTTTCAGAAACAGAAGGAAGATTAGCAAACACATTCAATGAAGCCACAGTCACCTTGATACCCAAACCACACAAAGACCCAACAAAAAAAAAGAGAACTTCAGACCTATTTCTCTTATGAATATTATAGCAAAAATACTCAATAAAATGCTTGCAAACAGCATCCAAGAACACATAAAAGATATCATCCACCATGACTAAGTAGGCTTCATCCTAGGCTTGCAAGGGTGGTTCAATACACGGAAATCCATCAATGTAATACACCATATAAACAAACAGATGGAGAAAAGACATATGATCATCTCCATAGATACCAAAACTTTTTGACAAAATCCAACACACATTCATGGAGAGATCAGGGATACAAGGCACATATCTAACTATAATAAAGACAATATACAGCAAGCCTATAGCCAACATCAAACCAAATGGAGAGAAACTTAAATCAACCCCACTGAAATCAGGGAAAAAACAAGGCTGCTCACTGTCTCCATATCTCTTCAACATAGTACTTGAAGTCCTAACCAGCGCAATAAGACAACTAAAGGAGATCAAGAGGATAGACATCCGAAAGGAAGAGGTCAAAGTGTCACTATTGTAGATGATATGATAGTATAGATGAGCAACCCCCAAAATTCAACCAGAGAACTCCTTCAGCTGATAAAACCTTAAGCAAAGTGACTGGATACAAAATTAACTCAAAAATATGAGAAGCTCTCCATGTACCCTATTTATTAACTGGATTACTTGCTTTGCTGAAGTGTTTGGGGTTTTTTTTTTC
This sequence comes from Psammomys obesus, assembly GCF_907164565.1. Lineage (NCBI taxonomy): Eukaryota > Metazoa > Chordata > Mammalia > Rodentia > Muridae > Psammomys > Psammomys obesus. Next base: position 12,190,963 of record NW_026585797.1, read on the forward strand.
ATTTTAATTTTTATTAATTATACTTTATTAACTTTGTATCTCCCCTATAGATTCATCCCTCCTACCCTCCCTTCCCCTTTGCTGTTTAACTATTTGAGTTCTTTACATATTCTGGATATTAGCCTTCTGTCAGATAAAAGTGGTGAAGATCCTTTCCCAATCTGTATGCGGTTGTTTTTTTCTGACGACAGTGTCCTTTGCTTTACAGAAGCTTTTCCGTTCCATGAGGTCCCATTTAAGAGGTAGAAAACAGGGAACAGGACAGGAGCATACTACATAAGGCCTCAGAAAGACTCTGCCCTGAAGGGTATCAAAGCAGATGCTGAGAGACTCATAGCCAAATTTTGGGCAGAGTGCAGGGAATCTTATGAAAGAAGGGGGATACAGAAATACCTAGAGGAGATAGGAGTTCCACAAGAAGAGCAACAGAACAAAAAAATCTGGACACAGGAATGTTTTGAGACTCATACTCCAACCAAGGATCATTCATGGAGATAACCTAGAACCCCTGCATAGATATAGTCCATGGCAGCTCAGTATCCAAGTGGGTTCCATAGTAATGGCAACAGGGACTGTCTCTGACATGAACTCAGTGGCTGGCTCTTTGATCACCTCCCTTCATTGGGGATCAGCCTTACCAGGCCTAAGAGGAATTCAATTCCACAAGTCCTGATGAGACTTGATAGTCTAGGATCAGATGGAAGGGGAAGAGGACCTCCCCTATCAGTGTACTGGGGGAGGGGCTTGGGTGGAGAAGAGAGAAGGAGGGTGGGATTGGGAGGGGAAGAAAGAGGGAGATACAGGTGGAATACAAAGTGAATAAACTTTAATTAATAAAAATAAAAATAAAATATATCTAAAAAAACCTCTTGAAGCAAGGCTTATGGACATTTATGAGACATCTGATATGAGTGGTGGCTGAAATAAAAATTGTTCAATATAATACAAAAAAATAAAATTTAAATTAGAAAACAATAATTTTTGAACTAACATGTTTTCATGTGTTAGGATTATGCTGTGATGAAACATCATGCCCCAAAGCATCTTCCACTTCACAGTTCCTCTCATAGAAACAGCAGGAACTCGGTCATGGCAGAAACTTGGGGACAGCTATGGCTGAAGACATGGAGGAGTTCTTTTTACTGTTTTGCTCTCTATGGCATCCTCAACAGGCAATCAGAACCATATGTCCAGTGGTAGTATTAACCCCCAGTGCGCTGGGCTCTTCCAAATCAATCACTAAAAAAATGACCTACATTCTTGTTTAAAAGCCAGCATTACAACGGCATTTTCTCAATTGAGTTTCTCTTAGGTGACTCTAGTTTAAATGACATCTTGACATGAAAAGAGCAATTATACATTAATAACTTAACATATTTTCTGATGTACTTTCTCTGAGAAATGTGATGTCTGTCTTTTTACACTGTCCTAGATCACTGTTTTAGCTTTAAGTCCAGGCTTTATTGCTTACTGTAATCCACTCCACAGAAATGTGTTCTACCAAAGGGTTATTGCTTTTGGATTATCTTCTGAACCTAGTTATATCTTACAAATTAATAATTGCCTGACCCTGAAACAAATTAGCTTGGCAACAACATTTGTTTTAAATGTTTAAATTAAATAAATAGGCAAATAAACAATTATTCCCTTGATAATTTTGCTAGAAAGTGTTAATGGAAAGGACATTCTCAAGCTCATATATTGAGCCTCCATTTAACCAACATTCGCTTTAGTAACATTTTCTAATCTCCTGACTCTAAATATTTTTAATGTGTATGGGAAATAACACACTTGAAGTTTTTTACTTACACACATATACATATATGTATACATATGTATCATACACTCATATATATATACCCACACACATATATATCAGGAACTTGTCCAGCTGTTTGCTCCTCTCAATGTTGTGTAGTAGGAACAGATTTATCAATTATTCAAATTTTGTGAGCACCATTAGTTGGATGACATTCAATAGCATCTACAGGGTTTAGTTACTCATGTTTTACAAAAATTCTCATAGAGCAAAATGAATGCAATGTGTTCCTTGGGTCAGTTGTGAAACCATAATCTGAATTAGGTTTTAAAATCTGAGTATTTCAATCACATTAAGGAGAAACATACCCTGCTATGGATGTGGGGAGTAGCTTACTCTGTAAAAGAAATGAGGAAAAAGACAGTTTCCAGTGATTTTTTATTTATTTGTTTCTATTTAGTCTTCCACCACAGCTGCTGCACTATAAGTTGGAATCAGCCAAACCACCATGAAGTTGAGCTTCAGTGACAGATGGCTGAATAAGTTAGATTGCTTTCAGAGCTGGCGAATCTGCATGCTGAAGTTACAAGAAAGTTTAACAAAGATCAAAGCTCACATGTAGCTGTGTCCAAACACAGAGCTTTCTTAGGTAAAGTGAATTTCTGTTCTTAGTGTTTGCTAGTGTTTTCTCTCCTTACAATTTCAGTAGCTGGGCCAGCAGTGTCCAGTGTTAAAGACTGATGATGATCTTCAGTGAGGTGGAAGCAGAGAACTAAGCGCTGTAAGTTGTTCCCTGATGCACACACACACACACACACACACACACATTCACTCACACACACAGACATACTCAAACACACTCACACACATACACACACAGACACACATATTCACACAGACAGACACACATTCACACAGATACACACACACACACACACACACACACACAAATTCAGACTGAAATAAAATAAACATGATTACATTTTTAAATGTCCAAAATTCCCATGTGGGCATACACACTGAAATGTCTCTTTAGCCAGAATAAACATTTGTCATCCATTATTCCTCTGTTAACATCATGGATAATAACGTGTTTTGTCTTCAGAATCAGGATTTCTGGCACCTCAGATGCAGCTCATTTAACCTCCTCTTAACTTCCCCCTAGCTGATTTTGACTGTTTTGTTTTCTAGTCCCATTAGAGTTGGCTAAGGCATTGTCTATGTTTTACAGACAAATCTGATTTTATCTGTGTCAGACAGGAGAAACAAATGATTGACAGCAGCATAACCTTTCTCTAAGGGAGATCTAAGATAGCAAGTTCTAATGGCAGTGACACAACAAATGTATTAGACATATCCGTTTTGACAGGAAACAAATATTGTTCTTACAGCAGCTTTGAGTTCATAAAAAGGAGAATGCCACAGTCTTGATGGCCATGATAGAATGTCAGGTTGTTGTATGTTATTTATACTTCTTTAGCATATGAGAACAAAAACTAAGAGATTACAAAGCAGTTCAGTTAATTATATTCTTCAATATAGGATACATTAGTACTCCATAACATTATGAAAAACAGGTAGGGGAAGAACTTCATAAGAAATGTGTTTTGTTTGTTTGTCTTGTTTGTTTGTTTTTGTACTTGATAATGTTTGGTCACAAGTCTAGAAATCTAGTGGACATTCCTAGGAATCTCTTGAAGCAATCCTAGGTAAGACACCTGGGGGATCAGGATCATGAATGGCTATCTCCTATGAAAGGCAAGACTTTTAGTGGAGAAATTGAGACACCAAACCAGCCACAGAGACTTTGGCCTACAATTTTTCCTGCCTGAAAAATGTGCTGTTGTAAAGGTGGCGCAGAACTTTGGAAAGTGGTAAACTAATGATTGGTTCAGCTTGAGACTCATGCTATGAGATGAGACCTACCATTTACACTGCCTGGAGGACCAGGAACCAGAGGATGGATAGCTCAGATACCTAGGATAGCACTCTGCATGACCCGCAAAGACAAGAACAAAAAACAAAAGCAAGCAAAGAAAAATGTCAATGAAATTTTTCTTAATGATATACTGCTATATTCATAAAAAGGAGGCTAGAATATTATCATCAGAGAGGCTTCATTTGACAACTGATTTAAACAGATGCAGAAACCAAAAGCCAAACATCAGGCAGAGTTTAGAAATCCTTGCAGAAGAGTGGGAGGAGGATTATAGGACCCCACAGGATCAGGGTTCAAAGGGGCTCAAAGAGACTGCGCCTACAATCAGGGAGCCTGCCTAGGACTCACTGAGGCCCTCTGCTTAGATGTATGCTTCTACAGCTCTGTCATCTTGTGGGACTGCTAGCAGTGGGAACAAGATTTGTCTCTGACTCTATTGTCTGCTTTGGCCAACCTTTTTCTCCTACTGGGTTGACTTCTTCACTTTAATACAAGAGATGGTGCCTAGTCTTATTACAACTTGATATGCCATGTTTGCTTGATATCTGTGGTGACCTACCCATTTCTGAAGAGAAAGATGAAGGAGTGGATCAGGGTGGAGGCTGGGAGTAAAGGAGACTGGAAAGGGAGGAAGAAGGGGAAACTGTGGTCAAGATGTAATATATGAGAGAAGAATAAATTGATAATAATAATAATAATAATAATAATAATAATAATTATCAGACAGGACTTTGAAACAAAACAAATATTAGTAATTAACCTCTACAATAATTGGTATTTTATTTTTAATCTCAGGTCTGAGAAATATTTAATATGTTAAAAACCAAAAATTATTTATATGTTTATATGTTAATTGCAGTCCAATAACACGCTACAAAAAACATTCAATGGCTAGTCATATTTAAGTGCTAAATAATACCTTCAGTAATTATTTGTAACTAATTGCATTATGCAAACTCTGGAGATAAGACAATTTTAAAAGGAGAATGTCAATAAAATTGTATTCAGCAAAAATAAAGCCATTAAAATACATGAGATATCTCAACTGGAAACTCCTAATGGGCTTAATGTCATTTCCAAGTAAAATGACATCTTAATTTATGCCAATATTGGGCTATTCAGATGTGTAAGAATTAATTGTTGAAAAATTATTTTTTGTACATCATGGTATTGTTCATTCATGAGAAAATAAAATTATAATAAAAATGTCATCATGGTTGATATATAACTTGTATTTTATTGAAATATTTTTGTAACTGTTAAAGTAGAATTTAAGATGGTTTGCCATTCACAAAAGATCTTTGTACAATTTAGAAGACAGTCTTTAGAGAGATGGATTAATGGATAAAATATTTTTGTGAAAATGTAAAGAGATTAGTTTTAATGCTCAGAATACACATATAGCCTGATAGATGCCATGCACAATCCTAGTGCTCCAATGAGAAGATGGGAGTTGACAAAAGAATCCAGAACCTTGGCATGCAAATAAGTAGACAAGTGCCCAGAAGAGAGAACAAAAGAGACTTTGTCTCAAACAAGGTAAAATGTGAGACTGTCATTTGAACTCCACATGCATTCTGTGGCATGTACCCTAACACGCACACAAACACACAGAGACACACACTATACATACAAAAATGGCATTTAAAAATCAGCAGAGCTGGTTTTGCCCTCTAGTCACAAATAGATAAACATAGAAACTTGCAATATTTATTTTTCACAGAGACTTACAAAAGTAAATTCAACGGATACAAGAAAGTAAATAAACTTTACTTTTGTTTACTATTAACTTGGTCGAAACATCTTTATTTATTTATGTAATCAAAACAAGATTTTTGTCTCATATAATACATCACGACAACAGTTTTCCCTCCCTTCAGTCCTCCGAGCTTTCCCCAACCACTCCCAGATTCACTCTCCTTCAATTTCCCTTCAGAAAGGAGCAGATCTCCAAGAGACAACAACAAAACATGACAAAACAAGTTACAACAAGACAAAGCAGAGACCCTCACAGCAAGACATGGAAACGCAATAGGAGAAAAAAATAAGAGTCTCAAGGACAGTCACGACACACCTACCCCCAACTGTTAAAAGTCTACGATGACACCAAGCTAACAGCCATAACATTTAAGCAGAGGACCCAGGAAAGACCCATGCAGGGCCATGCTTGCTGCTTCAGTCTCTGTGAGCCTGTATGCACCCTGCATAGTTGATTCAGTGGCTTGTTTTATCTCGGTGTCCTCCATTCCCCCTGTCTACTTACAGTCTTTCCTCCCATTCTTCTCTGGGGTTCTCCGGTCTTCAACGATAGGGCCCAGATGTACACCTCCAATTTTGACTCTCTCCACTTAACATGAGCCTCTTCATCCACTCCCACCTCGTGCCAGAGGAAGCCTCTCTAATGACCACTGGATAAGGCACCCTTCTACCAGTATTGCAGGATGACATTGGGAATCATTTCATTGATTTTTTTTTTTTTTTTAAATCCTGTTGTGTTTGGTTCTCTTCCAGTTCTCTGGACTATCCAGTTTCTGCTTCCCGGCCATCGAAGCAGTGTAGGGCATGAGCTCCTTCTATTACTGTGAACCTCAAGTTAAATCAGACATTGTTTGGTCACTCTCACTTGTTCTGGGCACTACTGCCCCAGTATATCATGCAGGCAGGGCAGATTGTAGGCTCGGGGCTAAGCTGATGGTCTAGGTTTCACTTTCCATACCTTGCAGAGTTCCTTCCCTTGACAAAGAGCCTAGAACACAGAGGTGGAGCCTCCAAACCTGCACCAGCTCACCTTATATAATCAATGTATACCTGACAGGATATAGGCTTTTAATTTAAAAATTTAGGCCTTTTGGATGGAGTGCTGACTCAGATTAAGGGCACATATTACTCTCACTTAGAACCTGAGTTTAGTCTCTTGAGTCCACCCACATCAGAATGCTGAAAACCTCATGTTACTCCAATTCCAGAGGAACTAGACGTCTGGGGTCTCCTTGTGGCTATGCATATTTAATACTCTCTCTCAAACACACACATACACACAATAAAATTAAATAAATTTTTATAAGAACAAATGTCAGACTTTTAAAAACAATTAAGTCTTTCATTGCAGACATGATTACAAACCTTTTGAAAAAGAAATCATCTATATCATTTTTGCTCACCTTAGAGCTTTTCCATAACTGTCTCCTTAACTTACATGCCACACATCTCAATGTTTAGTCTGATGTCATTTACAACTAAGTAGAAAAACTTTGGCATATGTCTGTTCAAACTATACATAAAATGATATCATATTCTTAAACAGAATCTAATTTTGTGATTATTCTCTATCTTCATTGCACATTCCAATTTGTTGTATCACTATCTTAGTGTACACATTCTTGTTTAACCATGCATTTTCTTTTCTAATTGCATCTTATGTCCTGAAATTACCGTTAACAAGTGACAAAATAGGATATAACACAGTGGATAATAGGATACAGGGAGAATTAGAACTTCTTTCTCTGAAAAAAACAACAATGAAAATAGTTGTCAGTAATCATTTTTTAATATTATAAGCTACCCCACATGTATCTATTATTCTATGATTACGTCATTTGGTACCAATTTAAATATGTCTATATAGATACATATATAAATACATGATTATATGCATGTGTATTTTGTATATGTACACATACATAAATATATGTAATTTTAAAAACACATAAACTAATATTATGTCTTGTGCTTTTTGTATCCTTGGTGTTATTTTTTATCATGTTGTTTCAACCATACTGTGTCTTTATTATGTTTGCATTCAGTTCTAGAATTTCTTCCCCAACTTGTATTACTTTAAACTTAATGCTTGCACATCACTTGAAACAAATTCCCCAGCCCTATGAAAGATGACAATAAGAGAAACAGATCTACAAAGACATATCAGAACTCTTTCATTTTCAATGTTTTGCTATAAACTCACCCAAATCTTAAAATTAATTCATTTTCACAAAATAAAATGAATAATATGTTATCAAAGTATATCTCATTATTGAAAAATAAAATGTTACTGGAATCATTAATAAATGAAACAACTTGCTGAAAATATTAAGGAATAGCAACTTGAAGAGCAATAAATATATTAATTATTTTTAAATTTAGTAAGAATTCTTATATACCATGAAGGTTGTTCAAATGGATTAAAACTTTAATGTCGTTATTTCTCATTGAAGAGTGTACAATTTCAAAAAGATCTTTTTTATTATGAGTTATATAATCCAATGGAATAAAGTATATATAACAGCTGAAGGTGTAATATCAGTATCGAAAATAATATTCAGTAAAAAATAAAAACATTATTTACTAATAATCATAATAAAGAGAGCTTTTCTAACTTGGATTACAAAAGTTTGGGTGTGGATTCCTTTCTTTCCTTGGGAAACTGACTTCTCATATCTTCTCATTAATCTTGTCCAGTGGCTGTCAAATTACTTAAGAGTTCTTTAAACTGTATGATGAATCCTTACTTAAGATTATAAAGGAAAATGAAAAAAATGATGAATACTGAAGCAAAATGTAAAAATGTTTATATTAAACCTGTCGCAATAATTGCTTTCTAAAAATGTAACCTAAAATTATATTTATTTTGACAGCTGTCATTCTAGTCAGTATAAATATTTAAATGCCAGCCTCTGGATTAAAACAAAACAGGAAAATTAAGGCTAATCTACATATATAATGAGGAAAAAACAGTTTAGTATAATTTGTTCATCAAATGTTTCAATTAAGGAGAATTATTGTGTAATTTTGGGGGGACAAGAATAATCAACGTTTTATCATTCAAATAAACGCCACCACATATATAACTGACAATCACAATAAGTGATTTTGATTATTTTTTCATTCATGAATCAGCTTTATTTTTTTGGGAAATACTTCTCTCAATGAGCTCAATAACATTTACACTCAATTTCTTTGTTCAACTTTTCAAAAATTTTCCATTTTTTATTATCATATTTTACAATTTGTATCCAGGCTGCAGCACCCTCCCTCTATTCCTCCCAATCACACCCTCACTCCCTCTTCTCCCCCTGTGCTCCTCCCCTAGTCAACTGGTAGGGGAGGTCCTCCTCCCTTTCTATTTGACCTTGCCTATCAGGTCTCATCAAGAATGGTTGCATTGTCTTCCTCTGTGGCCTGACAAGACCAGGGTGAGGTGAGAGAGCCTGTTACTGTCTTCATGTCAGAGAAAGCTCCTGCTACCCTTATTGGTAAACCACTTGGAGACTGAGTCTAAGGGCTACATCTGAGCTGGAGTTTTAGGTCCTCTCCAAGCATTGTGCTTGGTTGGGGTATTATTCTCTTCAGGGATCCCAGGGCTCAGTTTTTCGGCTCTGTTGGTCCATTTTGGAGCTCCAAACCCATACAGATCTTTTTATCTCCCCTTCTTTCCTAAGATTTCCTGCACTCTACCCAAAGTTTGGCTATGAATCTCAGCCTCTGCTATGCTACCTTGTCTTTCAGAGGCCATCTGTGTTAGGCTTCTGTCTTGTTCCCTGTCTTCTCCTGCTTCTGATGTCAATCATGCCTGTACTTCTGAATGAGAATTAAGCATCTTCCTACTTTCTACGATCTTCCTTGTTGTTTAGCTTCTTTAGGACTATGAATCTTAGTATGTTTATCCTATTTTATATGTCAAATAACTACTTATGAGTGAGTATATACCATATGTGTCTTTCTGCTTCTGGGATACCTCTCTCAGGGTGATCTTTTTTAGTTCCCACTATTTGATGAATTTTCTGAGAAAGCGGTAGATTGATTTCCAGAGGGGGTGGACAGTTTACACTCTGACCAGCAATGGAAGAGGGTTCTCCTTTCTCCATGTCCTCTTCTGCATGTGTTGTCACTTGAGTTTTTGACCTTAGCATTTCTGATGGGTATAACGTGAAATCTCAGGGTCTTTTTGATATGTATGAGTGATTACTAAGGACGTTGAACATTTTTAAAGTGTTTCTATACCATTTGATATTACTGTACTGAGTCTATGTTTAGCTCTATACCCCATTTTTTAATTGGTTAACTTGGTTTGTTGGTGTTTAACTTCTTAAGTTCTGTGTATATTGTGGATATTAGCTCTCTGCAAGATATAGGGTTGGTGAAGATCCTATACCAATCTGTAGGCTGTCCTTTTGTTCTGATGACAGTGTCTGTTTCTTTGCAGAAGCTTTTCAGTTTCATGAAGTCCCATTTATTGATTGTTGATCTTAGAGCCTGTGCTGTTTGTGTTCTGTTCATGAAGTTGTTGCCTATGCCAATGAGTTCTAGGGTCTTCCTTACTTTTTCTTTTAACAGGTTTAGTGTGTCTGGTTTTATGTTGAGGTCTTTGATTGACTTGGACTGTAGTTTTGTACAGGGTGATAAATATGTGGCTATTTCCATTTTTCTACTTGTAGACATTCATTTAGAACAGCTCTATTTGTTGATTATGCTGTCTTTTTTTTTTCCCCACTGCATTGTTTTGGCTTCTTTGTCCATAGGTGTGTGGGATTATTTCTGGGTCTTCTATTTGATTCCATTGATCCACCATTCTGTTTCTTTGGCAGGAACATGCAATTTTTATTTTTTTTTAATTTTTAATTTTATATGCTTTAGTGTGACGGTGTCAGATCCCTTGGAATGAATTGGCCTTACAGACAGTTGTGAGCTGACATGTGGGTCTATATTGGAAGAGCAGACAGTGTTCTTAACCACTGAGCCACCTCTCCAGTCCTTGCAGTTTTTATTGTTATTGCTTTATAGTACAGCTTAAGATCAGGGATGAAGATACCTTCAGAAGATTTTTTTTTTATTGTACAGGATTGTTTTAGCAATTCTGGGCTTTTTGTTTTTCCATATGAAATTAAAATTATTCTTTCAAGTTCTGTAAGAATTGTGTTGGTGTTTTGATGGGATTTGCATTGAATCTGTAGATTGCTTTTGGCAGGATGGATATTTCACTATATTAATCCTACCAATCCATGAACATGGAAGATCTTTTAATTTTCTGATATCTTCTTCAATTTCTTTGTAAAGAGTCTTGAAGTTTTCTTTTTTCTTCTTCTTTTTTTTCATACAGGTCTTTCCCTTGCTTGGTTAGAGTCACACTAAGGTACTTTATGTTATTTGTGGCTATTGTAAATGGTTTTGTTTCCCTGATTTCTTTCTCAATTCTTTGTCTTTTGTATAGTGGAGGGCTTCAGATTTTTTTTAGTTACTTTTGTATCCAGCTACTTTGCTAAAGGTTTTTATCAGCTGTACAAGTTCCCTGGTAGAATTTTTAGGATCACTCATGTATACTATCATATCATTTTTTTCTTCTGTTTATGTGGTGAATTGCATTAATAGATTTCAAAATATTGTACCTTCCCTCCATGCCTGGGATGAAGTCTACTTGGTCATGGTGGATATCTTTTATGTGTTCTTGAATTTGGTTTGCAAGTATTTCATTGAGTATTTTTCATGTCAATGTTCATAACAGAGATAGTTCTGAAGTTCTTTCTCCTTTTTAGTTGTGTCTTTGTGTAGTTTAGGTATCAAGGTGACAGTAGCCTCATAAAATGAATTTGGTAATGTTTCTTCTGTTTCTATTTTGTAGAAGAATTTGAAGAGAATTGGAATTAGCACTTCTTTGAAGGTCTGGTAGAATTCTGGTAATAAGACCCTGGGCTTTTTTTTGTCAGGGAGACTTTTGGTGAGTGCTTCTATTTTTTGAGGGGATATAGGACTGCTTAATCTATTTACCTGATCTTTGTTTAGCTTTGGTAAATAGACTCTTTCAAGAAAATTGTCCATTTCATTTAGATTTTCAAATTTTGTGGCATATAAGCTTTTGAAGTAAGGCATAATTATTCTTTGATTTCCTCAGTTTCTCTTGTTATGGGCCCCTGTTTGTTTCTTATTTTGCTGATTTGGATAGTTTCCCTCTGTTCTTTACTTAGTTTGGCTAAGGGTTTGTCTATTTCATTGATTTTGTCAAAGAATCAGCTCTTGGTTTCATTGATTCTTAGAATTGTTTAATTGTTTCTACTTTATTGATTTCAGCCCTGAGTTTGATTATTTCCAACAGTATACTCTTGGATGTGTTTTCTTCTTCTTCCCCCTGCCTAGGGCTTTCAGGTGTGCCATTAATTTGCTTGTGTGAGATGTCTCAAACTTCTTTCTGGAGGCACTTAGTGCTATGAACTTTCCTCTTAGTACTGCTTTCATTGTGTCCTACAAATTTGGTAAGTTGTGCCTTCATTTTCATTGAATTTTAGGAAGTCCCTAATTCCTTTTTTATTTCTTCCCTGATCCAGCTGTCGTTGAGTAGAAAGCCTACACATCCATGCATGTGTAGGCTTTTTATTACTTCTATTGGGGTTGAGGTCTAGTTTTAGGCTATGATGGTCTGATAGGATACAAGGGATTACTTCAATCTTCTTGAATCTGTTGAGGTTCGCTTTGTGTCCATCTATATGGTCCATTTTAGAGAAGGTTCTGTGGGGTGCTGAGAAGAAGGAATACTCTTTTGAGTATGGATGAAAGATTCTGTAGACATCTATTAGGTCTATTTGATTTACAACTTCTGTAAGTGTCATTATTTCCCTATGTAGCTTCTGTCTAGATGATCTGTCCCTTGGTGAGAGTGGAGTGTTGAAGTCTCCCACTGTTAAGGTGTTGGAATCGATGTGTGATTTCAGCTTTAATAATGTTTCATTTACAAATGCAAGTGGTCTTGTTTTTGGAGCATAGATCTTCAGGATTGTGATGTCCTCCTGGTAGATTTTTCCTTTAATGAGAATGAAGTGGCCCTCCTCATCTTTTTAGATTTTGGCTTGAAGTCTTTTTTATTAGATATTAAGATAGCTACACCAGTTGTTTCCTGGGTCCATTTGCTTGAAAAACTTTTTTCCAGCCCTTTACTCTGAGGTAGTTTATCTTTGTTGCAAAGGTGTATTTCTTGGATACAGCAGAATGTTGGATCCTGTTTTTGCAACCATTCTGTTACTCTGTGTCTTTTTATTGGAGAGTTGAGTCTATCGATGTTGATAGATAATAGTGACCAATGAATGTTAATTGTTTTTATTGTGGAGTTGGTAGTGTTATTGTGTTTCAATGCTTGTTTTCTTTTAATATTTTGTTGTGAAGTTATCTATGTCCTGTGTTTTCTTGGGTGAAATTGATTTAGGTAGATTGGAATTTTCCTTCTAGTATCTTTTCTAGGGTTGTGTTGCTTTGTAGATACTGTTTAATTTTAGTTTTGTCATAGAATATTATGTTTTCTCCATCTATGTTAATTGAAATTTTTGCTGGGTATACTAGTCTGGTTTGACATCTGTGTTTTCTTAGAGTCTGCATGACATCTGTCCAGGCCCTTCTGGCTTTCATAGTTTCTGTTGAGAAGTCTCATGTGATTATGATATGTCTACCTTTGTATGTTACTTGGCCTTTTTCCCTTGCTACTTTAAATATATTTTCCTTGTTCTGCAGATTTACTGTTTTGATTATCATGTGACGTAAAGAGTTTCTTTTCTATTTTAGTTTATTTGGTGTTCTGTAAGTCTCCTGTATATTTAAGGACATCTCGTAATGGACCTTCGTGCTTGGAATCATCTTTTTAGTCTTCCTATTATTTTGTCTTTTCATGGCATCCTTGATTTCTTGGATGTATGTGGAACTTTTCTGATTTTAATTTTTCTTTGAGACATGTATCAGTGTCTGCAAGTATATTTTCAGTGCCTAAGATTCTCTCTTCCATCTCTTGTATTCTGTTGGTGATGCTTACCTTTGTGTTTCCTGATCGTTTCTGTAAGTTCTCCAGCTCCAGGGTTTTCTCCGTTTGTGTTTTCTTTATTTATTCTAATTCTTTTTTCATGCTTTGCACCATTTCCTTAATCTGTTTGAATGGAGATTCTTGTATTTCCATGATAGCCTTATTTTTTTTTATCACTTCCTCTTTTTGTGCCTCTATTTGTTTGGCTGTATTTGTCTGTATTTCTTAGAGAACTTTGTTTCCTCTTTATGTGCCTCTTTGTGTGGCTATATTTGCCTATATTTCTTTGAGAGTTTTATTCATTTCTTTTTTATGTGCCTCTAATTACTTGATAAACATATCTTTAAAATTATTTTCCCATGTTTGTAATGAAGTAAAATATCCACTGATTTTAGGGGTTGCTGGTGAAGCCATGATGTCCTGATTTTTGTTGGATGCGTTCTTTCACACATCAGATGGCCTCTGGCCATCTGATGGTCAGTAGCCTTTGCTGTTTTTTTTTTTTTCCTGGATTCTGTACTGTAGATCAGTTTGTTTCTAAAGTATGGGGTATTCTTCAGGAAAATGAGAGAAGCCCACAGGTTTGGGAGTGGGTGAGGTGTTTCAGATGCAGCTAATGGAGGGAGGTTGCAGACGTAGATGTTCAAGTGCAGAACTATGCATGTTGGTGTGCCTGTCTGGAAGGGTAAATTATAAGGAAGGAGCACACGTGCAGGTTTTGGTGCAGGAGTCTTTTGCAGGTGCACTGCATGTGAGCAGGTGTCCTGAATAGCTCAGTGACTCACAGCCTGTATTCGGTATTGTGCTCTAAGCACTCAATCTGTCTGGGCTGTGCCATTTTGGTTCCAGAAATTGTTTTGCTCGATTCCACTGGGAAACCCACAGAAAAGGGGCTTCAATGTTAAGAAAGCTGTCCCAGAGATCCCTATGTTGCCCACAGTGGGGGTGTGGGTGGGAGGGGTCCAATGTCTGGTTATTAGAGTAGAGGGGCCCCGATCTGGGGCTCTCTGTGCAATCTCTTGCAGAAGCACTCATTCACAGGCATGTGTTGAAAGTGCAGAGGGCCCAGGAACACACTTGCAGGTGAACGAGATAGGTTAAAGAGCACATATTTTTTCTACTCACAGATTTGGGTTCCCGGTTTGGTCATTAGACTAAGGAAGCCCTGCAACTGGAGATACGCATTCTTAGCAGCTGCCAGAGCTACTGTAGCAGGAGTCAGTGAAGGTACAGCTGAAAGTGCCAGAGGTTCATTGTTTGCCACTCTCAGACCCTGGAGAAGTCCACAGGATCTAGATTCAATCTGTCCCAGCTCACAGATTGTCCCCTTTTGCCAGGGAAGCCTCTCTTGGATACTCTGGCTTCAGATGCCCATAAACCCTCCAGTTTTGGAGTTTCTGATCTTCTGCCCTTCAGAATTGGTGCTCAGTGGTCGCTGCCATCTTGGAGTCTGATTTTGATTTTTTTAAGACTTCTGTTCACTTCCACTTTCACACTTCTTTCTTTTTTAAAAATTTATTTTTTTATTAATTACAGTTTATTCACTTTGCATCCCAGCTGCAGCCCCCTCTCTCATCCCCTCCCAATCCCATCCTCCCTCCCTCATCTTCTCCCATGACCCTCCCCAAGTCCACCCATTGGGAAGGTCTTCCTCTCCTTGCCTCTGACCCTACCCTATCACTTCTCACCAGGACTGGATGCACTGTCTTGCTCTGTGGCCTGATAAGGCTGCTCCCCCCTTAAGGAGAGGTGACCAAAGAGCCAGCCACCAAGTACATGTCAGAGACAATCCCTGTTCCCATCACCAGGGAACCCAACTGGAGATTGAGCTGCAGTGGGTCACATCTGTACAGGGGTTCTAGGTTATCCCCATGGTCCTTGATTGGAATATCAGTCTCACAAAAGTCCCTGTGCCCAGATATTTTGGTTCTGTTGTTCTCCTCGTGGAGCTCCTGTCCCCTCTAGGTCTGTCTATCTCTCTCTTCTTTCATAAAATTCCCTGCACTCTGCCCAAAGTTTGGCTATGAGTCTCAGCATCTGCTTTGATACCCTGTTGGATAGAGTCTTTCAGAAGTCCATTGTGGTAGGCTCCTGTCCTGTTCCCTGTTTTCACCCTCTTCTGATGTCTGTCTTGTTTGCCTTTCTGAATGAGGACTGATCATCTTACCCAGGGTCCTCCTTCTTGCCCAGCTTCATTTAGTGTACAGATTTTAGTATGTTTATCCTATATAATATGTCTAATATCCACTTATAAGTGAGTATATACCATGTGTGTCTTTCTGTTTTTGGGATACTTCACTAAGGATGCTCTTTGTAGTTCCCACCATTTGCCTGCAAATATCCTTTTTCATCAGGGAAATACAAAGTAAAATGACCCTGAGATTTTACCTTACACCCATCAGAATGGCTAAGATCAAAAACTCAAGTGACAATGCTTGAGAGAATGCGGAGAAAGAGGAACTGTCCTCCATTGTTGGTGGGAATGTAAACTTGTACAACCACTTTGGAAATGAATCTGGCATTTTCTCAGACAATTAGGAATAGTGCTACCTCAAGTACAGCTATACAACTCCTAAGTATATATCCAAAGAATACTCAAGTATACAACAAGAACATTTGCTCAACCATGTTTGTAGCAGCTTCATTCATAATAGCCAGAATCTGGAAGCAACCTAGATGTCCTTCAACTGAGGTATGGATGCAGAAATTGTGGTACAGTTACACAATGAAATACTACTCAGTAATTAGAAACAAGGAAATCATGAAATTTGCAGGCTTTCCCACTTTTTAATGGCATGTGTTTATCCTTATTAGTGTACAACTAAATAGCTCCAAAGGGTTTAGTTTTCTTTATTTTAACAAACACATGTTCAAATTGTTTGAAAATCGGTTAGATTCCACTAACCTCGTAAACATTCAGTCCTACAAGGAAAGATCCTAAAAGTCTGGCCCCAGGGGTCTTTTCTGAGACTGACACTCCAGCCAAGGACCACTCATGGAGATGGCCTGGAACCCCTGCACAGAGGTAGCCTAAGGCATTTCAGTATCCAAGTGGCCTCCATAGTAATGGGGACAGGGACTGTCTCTGACATGAACTTATGGGCTGGCTCTTTGATCACCTCCACCTGAGGGGGGGAACAGCCTTACCAGTCCATAGTGGAAGACAAAGACGCCAGTCCTGATGAGACCTGATAGACTAGGATCAGAAGGAAGGGGAGTAGGACCTCCCTTATCAGTGGACTGGGAGAGGGACATAGGTGGGGAAGAGGAGGTGGGATTAAGAGGGGGGGAGGCACAGGGGGGATACAAAGTAAATAAACTGTGATTAATAAAAATAAAAATAATTATTAAAAAGAACAGTACATACACAATGAGAGATAAAGAGAGAGAATTTATGAAGACAGTACAGTTTTGGTCCAGGAGTACAGTATAGTTTGGTACAGTTGGCTGCAGTTTAGTTGGTGGTAATGAAAATATGGTACACTCACTCAGTGGAATGGTATTCGGTTGTTTGTAAAAAGAGATTATGATAATTACAGGAAGTGGATGGATGTGGAAACAATTATTTTGAGTGAAGTAACATACCACAGAAGAACAAATACCCCTTCTTTTCTCATTTGGTGGTTAACTTACAATCTACATAATACTCACATATGCGTATTTACTTTGGAATACCCACTGGGTTATTCAGGTTTCTCTGAAGTGACAGAACAGATAGAAAATATACATATAAATAGAAATATATGCCATAAATATGTAAATATGTACATAAATCTCATATATATGTAATTCATTGGAATACATTACATGACATTGTCTGGGTAGTGTTGAAAGGCCTGTCACCCACTCAAAGAGCTCTGAAGGAATTCCCAGAACTGATGAGATATTCAGTCTCCTGGGAATTTCTTGAGAGCTGGTGGTCTAAAATCTATTTTGGATCCTGAAGAGTAGGTTCTCTTACCACTTAAGGGAAGCCTCAGTAGAAGGGTGAATGAACTTACCTGTGAAAGTGAATGAAACATCCAAAAAAAAAAAAAAAAAAAAGCAAAAGCTTCATTTTTCCATGCCCTTTTCATATGGGCTGCTACAGGGAAGTGTACTTCAGATTTAGGGTGGATATTCCCCACCTCAAATGATCCAAGAAAATAAATAAATACATAAATACATAAAGAAATAAAGAAATAACAGATGTACTCAGCTCCTTGGGTTTTAGTTGATTCCAGATATACTCAGGTATACTGCCAAAATTAGCCATCACACCACGAGAATTCAGGCGAGAAAGCTTCAAGTAAGAGTAGACAGAACTCACAGATGTAAAATGCTAAATAGGAATAATGGCACAGGAGGGCTTGAATTGTGGTGGAAGAAGAGAAAGAGGTCTAGCAGAGTACTAAATGGAGGGCTAAGTAATATTAGCTGCCTTTTAAAATGACAGATGGGATGCTAGTACCCTGGAAGACATGCGTATGTGATTCTCTCTCTCTCTCTCTCCCTCCCTCTTGGTGTTAAAATGATTTACATTATAATGGGACAGCCATGCCCCTATTAGACACCACAGGCCAAGGAAAGCACAATGTCCAGGATGGCCTACCTCTTTTGGAACTCTTGGCTATTACATTCCCAATGATAACCAAACAATTCAGGCTATGGTCAACGCTATTGATTACCCTATGGTAACTGACAATTAACCTTATTGCTGAAGACAATATATGCATGGGTCCTAAAATACAGAAAAAACAAGCTGTTTATCAAGAGGAAACTTCATCCTTACTGGTTAGTTTTCATAATGCAAGAAGATACTATGAATACAATCACAGGATAAAGGGAAACAGCAATCTTACCCAGCTATGAACCCTGTAAACTACAGTAAGGACTACATTGTCAAGACATTCCTAGTGGCCACAAAAGTAGCACAAACATCATGAGACTAAACAAGTACTTTCTTGTTGGATTTAAGTTCTAATCTACAAGATGAAACATATCCCTCATAACACTATCAGTCCAAAAATCCATGGCTAGTCAGGTCACAGCCATTAGGGGAGAAGCTGTTCTGGTTATTCTGTTAAATGGACATAATATTAAATCCATGGCTAGTCAGGCCACAGCCATTAGGGGAGAAGTTGTTCTGGTTGTTCTGTTAAATGCACATAATATTAAACAATTATAAACGAATTACTATTATACCCATACAGTAATACATCCCTCAGCACTCATCAGATTTTTAAAAAAATACAAGAAATGGGAAATAGTAAGAGCTGGAGGGGACGGGAATTCCACAAGGAGAGCAACAGAACAAGATAATTTGAACACAGGGAACTTCCCAGAGACTCATACTCCAACCAAGGACTATTCGTGGAGATGACCTGGAACCCCTGCACAGATGTAGCCCATGGCAGTTCAGTGTTCAAGTGGGTTACATAGCAATGGGAAGAGGGACTGCCTCTGACATAATCTGATTGGCCTGCTCATTGAACACCTCCCCCTGAGGGGGGAGCAGCCTTACCAGGCCACAGTAGAGGACAATGCAGTCACTCTTGATGGGAACTGATAGACTAAGATCAGAAAGGAGAGGAAAACCTCCCCTATCAGTGGACTTGGGGAGTGGCATGCATGCAGAAAGGGGAGGAAGGGTGGGATCAGGAGGGGAGAAAGGAGGGGTTTATGAGGGATACAAAATGAATAAAGTGAAATTAATAAAAAATTTTAAAAAATACAAGAAACCAAAACTTGGTCCTGCAATGTAGCTTTAGCTGGCATGAAACTTACTCTGTAGATCTACCTGGCTGGCATTTATCTCATGAGAGAGCTTCCTGAACACTTCAAAACACTTGTTAAATAGACACTAAACATGTTGCCTGGGTTTCTAAGAAGTTATTAAACCTGGCTGTAGTTTTGTGAAAGTAGTGCTATTCTGATGTTCTCTCACCCTCTAGACTCTTCCATGGTTAGTTTTTGAATGTGAACCAGTTTTAATCATATATCACAGAAATTTTTTGCTTCCTCCTTTGTATGGACATCAGTGTGACTGTTTTATCATACAACCTAAGGTGAAAAAAGGAAACTAAAAACAAATAGTAAATTCATATAAAGTATGTGCTATGTTCTAAAAAGTGTATAAAATTATTATTTTCATAATAAGCACAAAACTAAGTTATTATTTTTTCTTTAAAAATAAAAAGCTGAACTTTTGTTAACTGATATGGCCAGTCAGTCACAAATATGATGCAGAAATAAAATTAGAATAAATTTTGTGAGCCAGCAATATGGCTCAGTGTCAGAGGACTTGAATAGCATGCTGAAGGAACTGAGTTTTATCTAAATCATCACAAATGCAAACCGTCAACAAAACAGTGTCAAAAGAAAGAAACAGCCATGATTTTTATACTAGAAAACTGAGCTTTCATTTAAATGAAAGTGATTAATTTTGTCCTAAGTGAACATTAACGCTAAAGAGACACGGTGCAGGAGGGATTTGGTTGTTACAATGACTAATTAAGACAAACAAGTGGTTTACAAAAGCTTATAAATCAAAATTTCACTGATAAAAGATTAAAAGTTACTTGCAGGATAATCTAAACTATTTTGACAGTACAGTATTTTTTTTTAAAAAACTTTGGGTTTAGTAAACTCTCCATTTTTTATTATTAAGCATATTCTTCATAAAATCTTGCCTTGGAATAAAATTTTAGAGCCGAAGACGTACCCAAAAATCCCTAAATACACAAAAGTCAGGTTCAATTTGTACATCACTCCTTGCATACCGGGATCAGCAATAATATTCACAGAAGATATAAAAACACCATGGTAAAACACTTTTTTTCTATAGATATCAGAATGATGACAGCTCTCATTGCTCATGTTAGAAAAATCTAATTTCACAGCCCGTTACAAATTCCTGCTGTTTCAGCAGGGCTTGCAGAAATACAGGAACGAGTAGAGTAAGCTCCTGCTGTAAAGCGTCTATGAAATCCATAATTCCAAACACTCCATAAAAAGTTTGTCTTGCTTTTATATATTTCTTAAATGAAAGTTTCTTTGGCAATGAGTGCTCAGAAATGGTTAAAATATTGTTGTTAGCCTCACGTATCTGCAGCGGCTAAGTACTACTGCCCAAGATATCAACTGTGCTCAAAATTAAAATGCATTTTAAGTATCAGCTTTCATACATAGAATTAAGTGATAGAATTAAAATGATCTGAAAGATATGTTCTGGACTACACTAGCCTGTGTTCTTAAAGTAATAGAAAGTGAAATAACTACATTTTGCACTCAAAATTGAGAGTTTGGCAATTCTCTCAAATTTCTCCACTCAAAATAAGCTTATATCACAGCAGGTGGAATTGTTCCCTTGATAGTACAAGGGATGATTTTCCTTAGCTCCTATAAAACATGACATCAAAAGTAAAGCTCTTTAATATTTTGTTCTTCATGAACTTGAAATCTCATTATATACAAGTTTGCTCAGATTTTCTTTTGTCACCAGCATTTTAACACAAACAAAAAAAATGAGATCAGTGCCTGCATGAGTTAATGTTGGTTTATAGATATTCTAACTAAGCATGTAAGAACTGTCTACTTACTAATGGGGACTGCATGTAAAGGTATAGATCAAAACCTAAAGAGCAAATTTACTATCAATAACAATGTGTAATTTAGCTTTAAAATGCAGTGTTTCTTTTATTATTTTTTAAACTTTTATTAGTTACAATTTATTCACTTTGTATTCCCCCATAAATCCCTCCCTCCTCCCCTCCCAATCCCACCTTTCCTCCCCCTTCTTCACACATGCCCCTCCCCAAGTCCACTGATAGGGGAGGTCCTCCTCTCCTTCCTTCTGATATTAGTCTATCAGATCTCATCAGGAGTGGCTGCATTGTCATCTTCTGTGGCCTGGTAAGGCTGCTCCCCCCTCAGGGGGAGGTGATCAAAGAGCATGCCAATCAGATTATGTCAGAGACAGTCCCTCTTCCCATTACTATGTAACCCACTTGGACACTAAACTGCCATGGGCTACATCTGTGCAGGGGTTCTAGGTTATCTCCACGCTTGGTACTTGGTTGGAGTATGAGTCTCTGGAAAGACCCCTGTGTTCAAATTTTCTGGTTCTATTGCTCCCCTTGTGGAGTTCCTGTCCTCTCCAGATCCTACTATTTCCCACTTCGTTCATAAGATTCCATGCACTCTGCCCAACAGTTGGCAATAAGTCTCAGCATCTGCTTTGATAGTCTGTAGAGCCTTTCAGAGGCCCTCTGTGTCAGGTTCCTAACTTTTTTCCTGTTTTTTTCTTCTTCTGATGTCCATCCTCTTTGCCTTTTGGGATGGGGATTGAGCATTTTAGTCAGAGTCCTCCTCTTAATTTGTTTCTTTAGATGTACACATTTTAGTAGGTTTATCCTATATTATATGTCTATATGAGTGAGTATATACCATGTATATCTTTTTGTTTCTGGGATGCCTCACTCAGGATGATTCTTTCCAGGTCCCACCATTTACCTGCAAATTTCACGATTACCTTGTTTTTCATTGCTGAGTAATACTCCGTTGTGTGGATGTACCACAATTTCTTCATCCATTCTTCAGTTGAGAGGCATCTGGGTTGTTTCCAGCTTCTGGCTATTACAAATAAAGCTGCTAGAAACATGGTTGAGCAAATGTCCTTGCTGTATGCTTGAGCCTTTTTTGGATATATGCCTAACAGTGGTATGGCTGGATCTTGAGGAAGTGCTATTCCTAGTTGTCTGAGAAAGTGACAGATTGATTTCATGTGTTCCAACTGTTAAACACATCCCCTGTCTTTTATTCACCTCTCACTGAAGATATGAACAAATATTAACATCTCAATTTTCCCTTACCTTTAAGCTCATCATAAAAGTGACCTAAGATTATTATTTAAGTCTAACCCTTGTGACATTGTTTAAGGAAATATTCTCCATCATGCTTATCAACAATATAGAACCTTGATAGGTACACTAATATAGTATATTATATAAACTACTTTTCTACATACATCAGAGATTAGTACTAAAGTGAATAATGAAATTAAAAAATCAAATCATGAGTTAAAAATGTAATTTATGTGTGCAGGGGTTCTAGGTTTTCTCCATGCATGGCCCTTGGTTGGAGTATCAGTCTAAGAGAAGACCCCTGTACCCAGATTTCTTGGTTCTGTTACTCTCCTTGTGGAGCTCCTCTTCCCCTCCAGGTCCTTCTGTCTCCCCCCGTTCTTTCATAATATTCTCTGCATTTTGCCAAAAGTTTGGCTATGAGTCTCAGCATTTGTTTTGATATCCTGCTGGGTGGAGTCTTTCAGGGACCCTCTGTGGTAAGCTCCTGTTCTCTTCCCTGTTTACTCCTTCTGATGTCTATCTGATTTGCCTTTCTGAGTGAAGATTAGTTATCTTACCCAGAGTTCTGCTTCTTGCTTAGCTTCCTTAAGTGTATATATTTTATTATTTATATGCTATATTATATAACTAATATCCACTTTTCCATGTATTCTTTTTGCTTCTGGGAAACCTCACTCAGGTTGTAGTCAATGGAAGCTCAGTCTTCAAGTGGGTACCCTAGTAAGGGGAGCAGGGACTGTCTCTGACATGAACTCAGTGGCTGGCTCCCCTTGAAGGGGAGCAGCCTTACCAGGACACAAAGGAAGACAATGAAGCCAGTCCTGATGAGACCTGATAAGCTAGGGTCAGATAAAAGGGGAGGAGGACCTCTCCTATCAGTGGACTTGAAGAGGTGCAGGGGAGGAGATTAGGTGGGAAAGTGGGATTCGGAGGGAATGGGGAAGGGGCTATAGCCAGGATACAAAGTTAATAAAGTGTAATTAATATAAAAAAGAAAAATAATAAAAAAGATAATGTATTGTATGCTTACAATATTTGCCTACAAAATGAAGTCAGAACCTGGTTTCATTCAACCTACAGCACTGAAATATAAATATATATACATATACATATATATATATACATATACATATAAATACACATTCTTTTAGCTGCTCAGTTTAAAAAGACAAGTGTGTAACCAGCTTATAATACATCAAAATGTGTGTATATATATGTACATATGTATGTATACATTTATATGTATAAATATTTATACCTATGTATATATATCTATGTATATATATATATTGTCTATCATGGAAGAGGGAATTTCAACAAATAATAGCAGTTAAACTATAAAGAAATAAAATCTTTCCATTTGAAAATGTATTTTTGGACCATCATTGCCAGTAAGCTTCACCTAGTAAAAGTTTTGTGTCTTATAAATATTAAATGCCCACAAGTTTTTCAGTACAATGCACATAGTCAGTTTATAATTTGCTATTCATATCTTCATTTATCAATTTGAATTTGATACCAGAAGAAATTAAAGTATATTTTATAAATGGTGTTGAACATTTTCATCCAGTGTTGAACATTATTTTGAATAAATTAATCATCATCTCAGCTTTTTGTGACTCATCTGCACATGGAAGAGTTCAGGAAATAGGGATGTGTGTACATTTAGGTGTTGGGTTCAAGGAAAGTTCTGGCTGTCTCAGAAAGAGGCTATGGTAAAGGCCTTGTGAATTCTGACACATTCCAAAACCTTGAAAAGCACACAAGCCATTTCCATATCTGGATTAAGCACCACCATAAAATCCACACACATTAAAATAAAACTTTAATGTATTACAAGCTGGTTCCAGACTTGTTTCTTAAACTGAGCAACTAAAAGTTTGAAAAAAAAAAATGTTCTTGTTATTTGTTTGTTTGTTTGTTTTTGTTTGTTTGTTTGTTTTGTTTAACTCCGTATCATAGTACTTAGTTCCTATCCACAAAAACAACAGGATTGCATGAACTTGATTTTCTGACTAGAGGTAATTTTTAGATTTTTCACACTGGAAATATAAGCCTACAAAGGAATGGCAGCATCAGGAGTGAGATAATAAGATGGCTGAAAAAAAAAATGACATTTTAGTTGCAAAATACTGGGGGGGGGGGGGAAGGCCACATAAACAATAAGCTCAAACTTTGCCATGGGTATCCTTGTGAGTATTTTGGTGGACGCTACATCCAATACAGATGATATTTTATTATGCTATGCCAGACAAATGCATGCTTCTTGGAACCTGTACTTCTAAATATTTCCTAAAGATGACAAAGAACAGGAGTCCAGTGGATTTCTATGTGGAGTGTGGACACTGTTCCAAAGTAGGGATAAGTGGCTGAGACCCCAGGAAACTTAGGCATTGGCCACAAGATAAAAAACACTGCAGCCAGTCCTGATGAGACCTAAGAAGGATCAGATGGAAGGGGAGGAGGACCTCCTCTATCAGTGGACTTGGGAAGGGGTATGGGAGGAGAAGGGGGAGGGAGAGTGGGATTGGGAGGGAATGAGAGAGGAGGCTACAGCTGGTATTCAAAGTGAATAACCTGTAATTAATATAAAATAAAAAATTAATTAAAAAAAACACTCCAGCGTAAATGTCTGAGCTCTTGCCGTCACAGAGCATAAAAGTAAGCCACTGAGGAGGCAACAAGTGACCTGTCTTCCCCAGCAATGTTAAATATCCTCGATGTGGAGAAAAACGAACTCCACACCAAACATGATATAAGATGCCAAATATTTTATAGTATTAAAATATTTGGAAAATAATTTTTAAAATATATTAAATAAAAAGTTAACCTTCTGATTCAAGGTGTAATATGTGTGTGTGAGTGTTTAAGAAGTGCACATTAAAATTCCATCAATAAACAAACATACAATGTACTGTTTTAAAAATAGTGATAAAAGTAAAATTTAAAAATTATCCAAGGAATAAATCCACATGAGATAAAATGAACATGAATGTCTGTCTATTTTCTTTTAAAAATTTCACTGGTTAATTATTAGGAATGATTTATAAAAGAAAATCATTTCAGAATTTTACATTTAATGAAATATTTTTGAATAATAAGAATGAAGTGGGAAATTATCTCAGAGAAACAAAAAATATATATTTTTTTATTTTATTTTATCATAACTCTCTTACTAGAGCTCACATTTTTTAAAGAAAATAAGGGTCTAACTATATAGTCAAGAGTGGTCAAAGCTCACTACTTGTATCGTCCTGCCTCAGTCCCAGGTGTGTTTAAAATGTGCTTGAAAATGAATAAAATTATGCCCCCTGAAAAGTGCTTCACCTGAAAATATTACATGAAAACATGGTTCTACAAAGTGAATATGGAACATAGTCAAATAGAAAGTTTTGATTATAAACACTCAGGTGTGATTATAATATTTTAAAATTACAGGTATGCATTTCTATATATTTTAATATAGTATAATCAAGAATTGTGCAGTTTATTGCATATGGACAAGTAAAATATACTTCACAATTAACACTCATGACATTATATGTGTTGAGGAGTAGACATTCTGAAACAGAATCACATTGTCATGAAGTTCTCACTTTACACATGAAGATCACCAGAACTGAAATATGCTAACTTGAAACTGCATCATTTAATGGCCGAGAGAAGAATGACAGTACAATGAGAACATTGTGCTAAGCAAAAGAAACCGGTCAAAAAACAGCAGTGTCTTATGAGGCTTCATTTACACAGAACAGTAGAAACTTGAGAAATAGTTCAAGAATTATAGCAGTGTCTGACAGGGCCAACAGGTGGCAGGAGATAAGTAGGTCAAAATGTCTAGGCGTGTTTTTTAGATAACAGAAAGGACTGTTATGTTAATAACATGGCAGTTTCATAATTACAAAATATACCAGAACTCAATGAATTGAGTACTAACAGGTAATATTTCAAACATGAGAACATCGGCATTCTAGTACCAAGTGCACAAAAAAAAAAAAAAAAAAAAAAAGGCTCTCGCACAAAACTACTGATAGCTAAAAAGTAAAAGCACTTTTTAAAATTATGTATTTTAACTCTCAGCACAAGACATCTATCTGCAGCCTACACAATTCAGAAGGACAAAAGAGGAGCGTACCAAGTTTTAAATAAAAAGCATCAATCATTGAGAAGGTGAAGTTGTCTTAAATGGCTGTGTATAGAATAAAGACTGCAAACCTTAGGAGACAAAATCTCCTCAGACAGGAAGTAGATATAGACATTCTCAATTACTGTAGAATATTGCAGTTTTCCTCTGTGATTAATAGAAAAATGGACAAAACTTGATCAACTTGGAAATATTGAATAATTCAATCAAATCAATGAAGGTGGTTGACCTTTATGGAACATCTCACATAGCACCAAGAAATTGCATGGCGCTTTTCAAATTCCCAGGGGGAGAAGAGACACATTAAATGAATGCGTATCATATTTTGAGCAGTGGAAGGCAGAGCAAAATCGACACTGCAAGCACACCACTAAGCTCAGCTTTTTCTGCACCCTACAAATTCAAATAAACTGTGTTACATTTCAATAAAATTTCAGAAAATTTACAATTCATTCATGGCATATTCTTGTGTTTTTGAAAATTGTGCTGGTTGGTCTGGATAAATTTTGTGATTTACAGTTATCTACATGCCATTAGTTTATAGATTCAGTTCTGAAGGTAGTCTTCTACAGTTCACTTTGTCTAAGTTCATTAAGCACTGCCACACTGGCCTTTATGATCCATCCGTACTTCATGTGACCTCTAAAAGAATGTGTGCTCTGCAGTTGCTGCGTCAGTAGCATCTAGAGAGGTGGCTTATATCAGTTGATGGATGCTGGAAAGGGAAACTCTGTTCTCCCTGATTTTTTTTTTTAATTTCATGTATTCTTTTCTCCATTTTCTTCCCTGTACAGAAAATGACAGTGCGGTTCGAGTTGTGCTGCTTGATCCAATTTGAAAGTCTCTGTCTTTTAATTGAAATATATGGCTCACTTATGTGAATATTGATAAGTTGAATTAATATTTGTACTATGTATTATTGTTTCTGTTTTCCTTTGTTCTTTGTTGGAAGATACTACTGGTAGAATGAATGAATGAAATTTTAAACATATGTTCAGTGTAAAACACACCTGTGGAAGACTGTGCTAGTTAGAATACTGAAGCCCTAGCCACTAAACCTAACATGTTCCTCTGCATTTGTAGCATTCCTAGTCATATAATAAACCTTCAGGAAACCAGGTTGTGGTTGTGCACAGCTTTAATCCTAGCACTCAGGGAGGCAGAGACAGGAAGATTCCTGTGAGTTCAAGTACAGCCTGGTTTACAAAGTGAGTTCGAGGACAGCCAAAGCTATGAAGAGAAACACTGTCTTGAATAAAAACAACCTCCAGGATATATTGCCTCTAAAACATCCATGTAAAGGTGTCCTTATAAGTGTTATAGGATAAAAACAGAGCAGTTCCATGAAGGCATTTATGACTACAGGCCTGATCTTGGTTTTCCATTAGTGGGGACGTTACCTTTACCTGGAACACAGACCAACTCACTGTGCCTGTCCAAAGCTCACTTCATCACTTGATCTGCACAGTCGCAGTATTCTGCTTGTGACTTACATTATCCCATTTAATAGTACCTTGAACATTCTATTCTCATCAGAGTTTTGACTATCTCAATGCCATTCTTGTTTAATTTTGTTATTTTTATTAAATACAGATTATTCACTTTTTGTCCCAGCTGTAACCCCCTCCCCATCCCTTTCCAATCCCACTCTCCCTCCCTCTTCTTCTCCTATGTCCTTCCCCCAGTCCAATGATAAGGGAAGCCCTCCTTCCTTTCCATCTGACCCTAGCCTTTCAGGTCTCTTCAGGACTGGTTTCATTGTCTTCCTATGTGGACTGGTAAGAATGCTTCCCCCTTCAGATGGAAGTGATCAATGAGCCAGCTCCTGAGTTCATATCACAGACAGTCCTGTTCCCATTACTAAGGAACCCTCTTGGACACTGAGTTGCTATGGGCTACATCTGTGCAGGGTTCTAGGTTATCTCTATGCATAGTCCTTGGTTGGAGCATCACTCTCACAAAAGGACCCTGTGCCCAGATTTTTTTTTTTTTTTTGGTTCTATTGCTCTCCTTCTGGAGCTCCTATCCCCTCCAAGTCTTATTATCTCCCCTTCTTTCCTAAGATTCCCTGCACTCTGCCCAAAGTTTGGCTATGAGTTTCAGCATATGTTTTGATGCCTTGCTGGGTAGAGTCTTTCAGAGGTCCTCTGTGGTAGGCTTCTGTCCTGTTCCCTGTTTTCTCCCTCTTCTGACATTTGTCCCTTTGGCCTTTCTGAATGAAGATGGAGCATCCTGCTGAGAGTCCTCCTTCTTGCTTAACTTCTTTAGGAATACAGATTTTAGTATGATTATCCTATATTATATGTCTAATATCCACTTATGAGTGAGTATATACCATGTGTGTCATTCTGCTTCTGCGATACCTCACTAAGGATGATCTTTTCTAGATCCCACCATTTGCCTGCAAATTTCATGATTTCCTTGTTTTTAATTGCTGAGTAGTATTACATTGTGTAAATGTAGCACAATTTCAGCATCCATTCCTCAACTAAAGTACTTCTGGGCTGTTTCCAACTTCTGGCTATTACAAATAAAGCTGCTGTGAACATGGTTGAGCAAATGTCCTTGTTGTATACTTGAGCATCTTTTAGATATATGCCTAGGAGTGGTATAGCTGGATCTTGAGGTTGCACTATTCCTAATTGTCTGAGAAAGTGCCAGGTTGATTTCCAAAGTGAAAGTACAAATTTACATTCCCACCAGCAATGGAGTAAAGTTCCTCTTTCTCCAAATCCTCTCCAGCCTATGTTGTCAGTTGAGTTTTTCATCTTAGCCATTTTGATGGGTGTAAAGTGAAATCTCAGGGTCATTTTGATTTGCATTTCCCTGGTGACTAAGGATGTTGAGCATTTCTTAAAGTGTTTCTCTGACATTCGATGTTCCTCTATTGAGAATTCTGTTTAGCTCTGTACCTCATTTTTTTAATTGGATTACTTGATTTATTGCTGTTTAACTTCTTAAATTCTTTATATATTCTGGATATTTGTCCTCTGTCGGATATAGGATTGGTGAAGATACTTTCCCAGTTTGTAGGCTGTCGTTTTGTTCTGATATCAGTGTCCTTTGGTTTACAGAAGCTTTTCAGTTTCATGGGGTCCCATTTATTGATTGTTGATCTTAGAGCCTGTGCTGTTGGTGTTCTGTTCAGGAAGTTGTCTCCTGTGTCAATGAGTTCAAAGCTCTTCTCCACTTTCACTTGTACTTTAACCCTTGCCTTTCTTATTCTTTTTGTCAAAGAATATTAAAAGTAGGAAATCACCTTCTCCAAATATTTGTGGTTTTCCTAAATGCTTTTTACTGTTGTGAAACAGTGTTTCACACCAGCCTTGTTACTGGAACACTCTACTAAACACTTTATATAGGACATGACTTAAATATTTGATACTAACTTTATTACATCAGTATGTTATTACTTGAAATTTTGAGTAAAAAGAAAGTATTTATTTAAATTTAGGGCTGTTCATATTAGTCAAAGCTATATGAACAAAGAAAAATGTTCATTTATAACATCTCTTCTATTGTCACATAAAAAACTGAGGGAGTTTGGAAAAGCACTTATAATTTCCACTAAGGGGGAAACTGTACACTCAAGTGAGATTAATGGGGCTGCAAGAATTTTAAACTGCTAGAGAAGGCCATTAGCAAAGTGCTTGCAAATACACTTCCAGATTTTATATTAAAGTTCAAAAACTAATGGCAAAATACCAAGGCCTGCTACTAACAATTTAAACTTACTTTATGTTTTAATTATTATTGTAGGTAGGGTTTCCATGTTATTTTCTCCCAGCTCAATTTAAACAAGAGCATAAATGAATAATGCAATGTTTCAAAATTACATGAAATAAGGGCAATTCTGAAACACACAAATAAGAGTTAACTGAATGGATCAAATATTTAATAAAACCACAAATGTTTTATTTTGTGACATAAATAGCAAAAGTTTCACAGGAGTATGCTAAAACATGAAATGAAATTCTGGATTCTAAAACATGAAACTTGAAGTAAGCTAGTAAACTTTGTTTAATTTAGAAAAAACATTTGCAGACTGCTTAGGCTCCCTGTATTAAACAGAAATCCCTGTGATATAGTTTATGAAACTTTATCTGTGCACATCTGGTAGGCAGGGTAAATTTTGGGTCGAAGGTTTTGTAGGTAGATTGGTGTTCTCTTCCCACTACTGTAAGTCATTTCTGGAAAGATGGTAGATGAACTCAGTCCTGACGTGCCTTGATATGCTGCGGTGGGCTAGTGGGAGGCTTTCCTTTTCTGAGGAGAAAGGGAGAGGGGTCCGGAGAAGAGGTTGGGAAGGAGAGACTTGGCAGGAGAGGAGAAGAGGGACTATGATTGGATGCAAAGTGGATTTATAAATTAAAAATAAATCCCCCCAACAGCACACTTGCATAGTTATTTTATTTTAATTAATAACTCATTGATCTACTTTTACTGACTAAGGGGTGACTTTCTTTCGAGGCTGCTGTGAAACATGGCTAGCATTTTTCAAACAGACTGTCTTGGACTGTGTATCTCTGTATTCTTGCAGCTTGTGTGATTTCCCAACAGATTTTCCAGAAATTGCTCTTCTGCCCCCATGGACCAGTCTAAGAAACTGAGGAGATAAGTTTAAACTCAGAAATAGATTACGTGATAATTTTCCTTCCAGGTAACTATCAAAGGAAGAAGAAAATACAGAAAAACTTTGAAAACTAATAGCATGATGCATGTATAACAGAATAAGTGTATCTATATTTTGAATACTTTTATTATAGTATTCTTAAAAATTAGAATTAAATTCCTTAACATATTTAACAGGGTTTTTTTTGGGGGGGTTAGCTTTGTGAAAATATAAGTTAGGTCATTAGAATATTGTATATCATTAAAATGCTTATAAAAACATACATCAATATGAATATAAAACAATGAATGTTACAAATTTCATGTGTGTACGTAGCCAGCAAAGAGAAAATAAACTGAGTTTTACAAGTCCTAAATCCCACATCATGTCCTAGTTCTTCTTTAGTTAAATGTTGAGCAATTTTGCCAGGAAACATTTTTTTTTTTGAAGACAAAAATATCAATGGCACCATAATAAATATACAATGAGGTATCTGTTCACTTTCTGTGATTTTGTTATGGGAAATTGTTACAAAAATAACTTAGTTATTATAATAATACTCAATTACATGTATACAACTTATAAAACAATTACTAGATGTTGGTGCTTTATGATTATGAACAGAGTTGCTATTTGTTGATATACAGAAGAATTATATTAGGAAACATTAATTTTATATCTTAACCACTGTATCAGTTTTTCCATGGATAGCACATACATGGCATGCTATTTTAAAATGTTTGCTTTCTATGTGCTCATATGTAAAACATGAGTAAGAAATTCATAGCTGAGCATTATAAGTTC
This sequence comes from Psammomys obesus, assembly GCF_907164565.1. NCBI lineage: Eukaryota > Metazoa > Chordata > Mammalia > Rodentia > Muridae > Psammomys > Psammomys obesus. The sequence goes on from NW_026585797.1 coordinate 12,222,836, forward strand.
TGTCTAAAAGTCTTACCTTTTTCTGTTTAAAATGTTAATCATTGAGGTTTTTTTGTGATTGCTTTCACACTTAGGTTTATATCTTCAGCTTTATGCTTTGTTTGAATAATTTTCCTCTTCTTGGATTATTCAGGTATCTAAAATTCATGCTTCCACCTATGAAATTTCTAATTATGCATTCTTTTTTAGTACCAAATTCATCTTGTAGTTTAACAACATTCATATTTGCTTTATTGAGTTATGGTCTTTACCTAGGCCATATTTGCTGTTTTATTGTTCTTGATTTTTCATGGCTATATATTGTACAGGACATTATAATTCCTCTTATTATTCTAAAGAATTTACTTAAACAGCATCTGGTATGGATGTATTGGCAGCACAAGGGTCTGTATTTTCTTATTCAAAAGCATATTTTTGTATACACATGCAGTATATTTTCTAAATGTTGAGTATAGAAACCTACCTTTTTCATCATAGATTTCATCAAAATGAAAAATTAGTACAGAAGCGCATGTTGTTCCTGGTTGATTTTACTAACTTATTATTACTTTATTTTTTCGTGCTTTAATTTTCTTGTTATCTTTCTCTTAAGATTAGTCCTTCTCTTGTTGTTAAACAGGTATCTTTGAGACTACTTACCTCAATCCACAAAATCAAGGCTGCTTATTTCTGGGTTTCAGATGTTAGCAGTACATGATCTATCACTGGTTTGCATATAACAAACTCCTCCCTCATTTTCACCTAAGAGATTGTGATAATCCCAAGGATTGTTGTTAGTTAAATGCTAATTTATAATTCTTAATGTCTTCCACAGTCCAGAGGTTAACATCCTTTCCTTTGGATAATCTCTACTTTTCAACTCATACCTCTTCCTGGATGATAGGGGTTATGCCTGAATACCTAGTCTCATTTTGTTTTTTTCTGGAACTTGCATTATTAATTAATTAATTAATTAATTAATTAATTAATTAATTTACATGGAAATGTAGCTTCAGAAACTAAACTTCTCCTTGACCTTATGCTTTTTTGTAGTTGGGCTTTGTTTTAGAAATTCTATTGTCTTCAATAACACATAGATGTTTTGTGTTTTTGTTTCTTTTTTGCTTCAGAAAATAAAATTATCTTATGCTGAATATTTTGTTTTTTTTCTTTATGATTGTGTACTTAATGACTTCTTGCAAAACAAAATGTTGATATTAGATTTTACTCTTACTTTGAAATTCTCTGCATTATTTTGCATTTGCCATTATATTTTTTTTCTGTAAAACTGGCATTTCAATAATGTATGTAATCTTAAATTACTCTACTTACATGAAAGAAGTCATCATTTACTAACACATATAAGTATAATTCTACTGTTGTATTAGAATGTATATCAAATGTGGAGTTAGTTTATATTCTTATCATAATCTCAAGCCTGATGACACTTTAATACTGCACAATAATTCTTTTTTGTGTAGTTAAAAATCTTATACCATAATACTTTCATTAGTATTCTTTGATAAAGCTATTACTCACAATAAGTACTTTCTTACCTAGATTATTTTTTCCTCAACAAGAGTAGGTCAGAATAGTTTTGTACATATTGCTATTTCATTTTATATCATTGTAAATTTTATATTCTCTAAAATTCAGTGTTTTATTCTATTTTGACATATTATTTGCTAAATATAATGTTACATTTTTCTTTTTCATTTTCTTTTCTTTTTTTGAGCATTTATTATTATTATTTTCTTTATTAATTACACTTCATTCACTTTGTATCCCACCATAAGCTCCTCCCTCCTCCCTTCCCGATTCTACCCTTCTTCACAAATGCCCTTCGCCAAGTCCACTGACAGGGGAGGTTCTCCTCTCCTTCTTTCTGATCTTAGTCTATCAGATCTCATCAGGAGTGGCTGCATTGTCATCTTCTGTGGCCTGGTAAGGCTGCTCCCCCTTCAGGGGGGAGTTGATCAAAGAGCATGTCAATCAGATTATGTCAGAGGCAGTCCCTCTTCCCATCACTATGTAACCGACTTGGACACTAAACTGCCATGGGCTACATCTGTGCAGGGGTTCTAGGTTATCTCCATGCATGATACTTGGTTGGAGTATGAGTCTCTGGGAAGACCCCGTATTCAAATTTTCTGGATTTTTTCATTTTCATTTAAAACAGGTGCTTAAATTTTCAGACTGAAGATCTCAAATGCTCAGAACGATACTTTGGAAAGATTCAAAAGTACAGTTGATTTTGTTGATGTCCCTCAACAGAGGAATGGATACAGAAAGTGTGGTACATTTACACAATGGAATACTACTCAGTAATTAAAAACAAGGAAATCATGAAATTTACAGGCAAATTTTTAGTGTAGATATACTACTATCTTTAAAATTATGGCTAAATAAAAATGATATAATTAGAATCATTGAATATTTAACCACACTCTTCGTGTATTCTTTTAACTTGACTTTAGAGCAGATGTGAAGCTTGTGTTTCAAAATTAGATACTTCCTATTAAATTACTAAGATAATTCAAAAAGTAAGAATACCAAATGCACATGAATGATATATTAAAATTAACTCTGATCACATCATGTCTAACCTTACAGGTTATTAAAGTATATTGATGAAAAACAAATAAGTTTGAAAAAGTTTACTCTATGTATTGAAGTTGATGTATTTTTACTGCAAATAATATTTTCCTGGTTAATTTTTCTTTTTTACTTGTTAATTCAAATAAATTCTTTTTATTTATTAAAATGTATTCATTTGTTATCCCAGCTATAACCCACTTCTCTCCTTCCAGTCCCACCCACTCTCCCTCTCTCCCCCTGTTTCCCTTCCCTAGTCCACTGATAGGGGAGAACCTCTTCTCCTTCTGTCTGACCCTACCCTACCAGGTGTCATCAGGGCTGGCTGCATCTTCTTCCTCTGTGGCCTAGCAAGCCTGAGTTGCCCAGGGAGAAGTGATCAAAGAGAAAGCCCTAAGTTTATGTCAGAGACAGCTCCTGATCTCCTTACTAGAGAACCCACTTGGAAACTGAGCAGCCTATTTGCTTCATCTGTGCAGCAGGGTATCAAAGGAGATGCTGAGACTCATAGACAAACTTCGGGCAGAGTGCAGGGAAACTTAGGGAAGAAGAGGAAGACATCATGACCTCGAGGGGACAGGTCCTCCACAAGAAACCAACACAGCCAAAAAACTTGGGCACATGGGGCCCTGCAGAGATTGATACTCCAGTCAAGGACCATGCATGGAGAGGACCTAGACCCCCTGCTCGAATGAAGTTGATATTTTAATACCAATATAAAACTATACCACAGTTCATAAATATTACTGGGATGAATGTAATAATTTTTTTTTTCTGATGAGAAGTAAAATTGGACCAGCAGTTAGTCAAATAGAACACAGTAATGGCATTGATGCATTTGAGAGAGTTAGAGAAAATAAAGGAGATCAACAACAAAGGCACTATGCTCTCTTTTTATAAATGAAGGTTCTGAAGAATATTAAATGAGTAGTTTACGTAATTTGGTTAAGCAGTTAAGTAATTTGGGTGACTCAGATTGTTGTATAGCAAGTGTTTCATAGTAAAATTTCTGGCTTGCCGTCTTGAAAGTTATAAAATAATTCACATTTTATTCATACTTACTTCATTAGGTTTATTTCTCAGCCATGAATTCTGAATGATGGTGAAATGAAAAAGTTGATCGTCTGTGTATACCAACTTTCTCTGTCTATTGTTCTAACCAAATGTCTTTAAGTACCTAGAGTGAAATGTGTAGTAGTAATTCAATGTGTCGAATACAATATTCACTATAGAATTTGAGTATTTCTTGTTGCAATGTTAAAAGTTTAGTTTTCACACACAATGCCCATCTTAGAATTCTAACAGTGGCAAACAGGTCTGTGTTTACTGGCAGCTCTACAATTTACAAGTGTTTGTTTAAATATATTTGATTTCAAGGACAAAGGTAATTAATTAAACTATTACATGTGTCATAATCTGCATTATCACTTGTTATTATTAATAAAACAATATATAATTTAAGAACTGAACTATGTAAATTTGAAGATGAAAATAAAATAGTAATATTTCCCCACCTTTTCATTATGGATATTTTATGGAACAGTGTCATCATATTAAAATGACTTATGTTGTTTTCCAATTATAATGGTCAGTTCTATGCTTTGGAGTAATGATGACCTTTCCTATCTCTCTTCTCTCTGGATGGGTTATAATTAACATTAACTTTCTAATGGAGGTAGGTGTTGTATATGACTAAAATCCTCAGCTTTCAAAAGTAATGTAGGAATGTTGCAAGTCTGAGTTCAACCTGAGTTCTCTACGATGATTTCAATTCAGAAAGTAAACAAACAAATGAAATAAAATAAAATGAAAATAAATGTTACAAGCAGGTGAAAGAGATTACTCAATTTTCTAATATGTCTGTCTATGTCTAATGTGGGAAACTTTGGCTTTTAAACATCCCAGAAATTCTGTTCTGTAATATTCTCAGGAGTGAGAACAAACTGCAATGATATTGTCTATTTATGGCTTAAAGGTCACTTTGAGCACTATCTCAAATCAACTTTAAAAAGACAGTGTTTCAAAACAATGCACAGAAAGCTGCATATTTTTTTTATGATTTTATTTTTCTTTTTAGTTACATTTTGTTAACTCTGTGTCCCAGCTGTATCCCGCTCCCTCATTCCCTCCCCAACCCCACACTCCCTCCCTGGTCTCCTCCCTGCCCCTTTCCAAGTCCACTGATAGGGGAGGACCTCCTCCCCTTTCATTTGACCCTGTTTTATCAGGTATCTTTAGGGCTGGCTGCAAAGTCCTCCTCTGTAGCCTAACAGGACTGCTCCTCCCCTGGGGGGGGGGGATCAAACAGCCTGCCCTTGAGATCCTGTTAGAAATAGTCCGTGTTCCCCTTACTTTGGAAAACTACTTGGTTACTGAGCTACCACGGGCCACATCCGAGCAGAAGTTCTAGGTTATATCCATAGATGGTCCTTGGTTGAGTGTCAGTCTCAGAAAAGACCCTGTGCCCGGATATATTTGGTCCTTGTGGAGCTCCTATCCTTTCCATATCTGTCAAGAAAATTATCCATTTCATTTAGATTTTCAAATTTTGTGGCATATAGGCTTCTGAAGAATGAACTAATAATTGTTTGGATTTCCTCAATGTCTGTAGTTATGTCCCCATTTTCATTTCTGATTTGCTGATTTGGATAGTTTCTCTCTGCTTTTTAGTTATTTTGCCTAAGGATTTGTCTGTCTTGTTGATTTTTTTCAAAGAACTAGCCTTTTGTTTCATTGATTCTTTGAAAAGTTTTATTTGTTTCTAATTGATTGATTTCAGCCCTGAGTTTGATTATTTCCAGCCATCTGCTCCTCTTAGGTGTATCTGTTTCTTTTTTTTTTTCAAGGGTTTTCAGTTGGGCCATTAAGTTGTTTGTATGTGATGTTACGAATTTCTTCTTTCAGGCACTTAGTGTTATAAATATTCCTCTGAGCACTGCTTTCAATGTGTCCCATAAACTTGAGTACGTTGTGCCTTCATTTTCATTGAATTCTAGGAAGTCTTTAATTTCTTTCTTTATTTCTTCCTTAACCCAGCTGTCATTGAGTAGTAAGTTGTTCAGTTTCCATGTGTGTGTCATCTTTTTGTTGTTTCTGTTGTTGCTGATGTCCAGCTTTAGTCCAAGGTGGTCAGATTGTATACAAGGGATTATTTCAACCCTTTTGTGTCTGTTGAGGCTTGCTTTGTGACCCAATATATAGTCTATTTTGGAGAAGGTTCCATGTAGTGCTGAAAAGAAGGTGTACTCTTTTGAGTTTGGGTGAAAAGATCTGTAGACATCTATTAGGTCCATTTGATTTAAGGATTCTTTGAGAGCTTTTATTTCCCTATTTGGTGTTTCCATATATCTTCAACATAGTACTTGAAGTCCTACCCAGAGCAATAAGACAACCAGAGGAGATCAAGGGGATACAAATCAGAATGGAAGAGCTCAATGTGTCACTCTTTGCATATGTATGATATTCTAAATGAGCGACCCCAAAAATTCAACCAGAGAACTCTTTCAGCTCATAAACACCTTCAACAAAGTGGCAGGATACAAAGTCAACTCAAAAAAATCAGAAGCCCTCCTGTATACCAAAGACAAAAAGGCTGAGAAAGAAATTAGGGAAACAACACCCTTCACAATAGCCACTAATAACATAAAGTACCTTGGGGTGACACTAACCAAGCAAGTGAAAGACCTGTTTGAGAAAAACCTCAAATCTCTGAAGAAAGAAATTGAAGAAGATCTCAGAAGATGGAAAGATCTCCCATGCTCATGGATTGGTAGGATTAACATTGTGAAAATGGCCATCCTGTCAAAAGTAATCTACAGATTCAATGCAATTCCCATCAAAATACCAACTCAATTCTTTACAGACCTTGAAAAAAAGATTCTCAGCTTCATATGGAGAAACAAAAAACCCAGAATCTCCAAAACAATCCTGTACAACAACAGATCATCTGGAGGTACCTCTATCCCCGATCTCAAGCTGTACTACAGGGCAACAGTAATAAAAACTGCATGGTATTGGCATAGAAACAGAAAGGAGGATCAATGGAACCGCATAGAAGACCCAGAAATAAACCCACACACCTATGAATACTCAATATTTGACAAAGAAGCCAAATCCATTCAATGGAAAAAAGACAGCATCTTCAACAAATGGTGCTGGACCAACTGGATATCTACTTGCAGAAAAATGAAAATAGATCCATATTTATCACCCTGCACAAAACTAAAGTCCAAGTGGATCAAGGACCTCAACATAAAACCAGATACTCTAAATCAGTTGGAAAAAAAAGTGGGAAACAGCCTAGAACTCATTGACATAGGAGACAACTTCCTGAACAGAACACCAACAGCACAGGCTCTAAGAGCAACAATCAATAAATGGGGACCTCATGAAACTGAAAAGCTTCTGTAAAGCAAAAGTCACTGTCATCAAAACAAATAGACAGCCTACAGATTGGGAAAGAATCTTCACCAACCCTTTATCTGACAGAGGGCTAATATCCAGTATATATAAAGAACTAAAGAAGCAGAAAAGCAGCAAACCAAGTAATCCACTTAAAAAATGGGGAACAGAGCTAAACAGAGAATTCTCTGTTTAGAGGAACATCGAATGGCAGAGAAACACTGAAAGAAATGCTCAACCTCATTAGCCATTAGGGAAATGCAAATCAAAATGACCCTGAGATTTCACCTTACACCCATCAGAATGGCCAAGATGAAAAACTCAAGTGATAGCACATGCTGGAGAGGTTGTGGAGAAAAAGGAACCCTCCTCCATTGCTGGTGGAAATGTAAACTGGTTCAACCACTTTGGAAGTCAATCTGGCGCTTTCTCAGACAACTAGGAGTAGTGCTACCTCAAGACCCAGCTATACCACTCCTAGGTATATACCCAAAATTTGCTCAAGTACACAACAAGGACATTTGTTCAACCATGTTCGTAGCAGCTTTATTTGTAATAGCCAGAAGTTGGAAACAACCCAGATGTCCATCAACGGAGGAATGGATACAGAAATTGTGGTATTTTTACACAATGGAATACTATTCAGCAATCAAAAAGGAGGAAATCATGAAATTTGCAGGCAAGTGGTGGGATCTAGAAAAGATCATTCTGAGTGAAGTATCCCAGAAGGAGAAAGACAAACTTGGTATATACTCGCTTATATAGACCTACAAGATATGATAAACATAATGAAATCTACACACCTAAAGAAGATAATCAAGAAAGTGGACACAGGCGAAGGTGATTAATCCTCATTTAGAAAGACAAATGGGATGTGCATTGAACTCATGACAGGAGTCTACCACAAAAGGCATCTGAAAGACTCTACCTAGCAGTGTTTCAAAGCAGACACTAAGACTCATAACCAAACCCTCGGCAGAGTGCAGGGAATCATATGAAAGAAGGGAAGTTAGTATGATATGGAAAGGAAAGCTGCGTATTTTAAATCACATATATTTTATTTGATAATAAACTTAATGATCTTGAGCTTATGAAATGGTTAAGCAGATCAGAGCAATTGTTTCTCTTGCCTGAGACTTGTGGTTCATTCCCAAATCCCACACAGTAACTCTCAACCATCTGTAACTCTAGTTCCAGTGAACTGATATCCTTTTCTGGCCTCAGCAGGAGCCAGGCATGCATATTGTGTGTATACATTTGTAAGACCTGGGGTCTCACAGCTCAGGAGTTCAAGATCGTGCCCTTCCCAGAAACTCCCCCAGACCAAGACTCATTGCAAAAGCAAGAGGTTTATTAACCATTGCGCAATGGGTTCACCCCTGCCGGTCAGCAAAGAGTGGCACCGGAACACAAAGGCCTTTAAGTTTTTAAAAGAAAAATTGTGGGAGATTTGAAGTTGCAGTTTTGGCAATTTAGGATTGGATGAGGAAGCTATAAAGTAAGATAATTGGTTAGTCTTAGGTGCTCAAGCTTGGCCAGTCCTGCCAAGTGTGGATGCACCTGCAATTGAAGGCGGGGGTGGTTAGCTCATCCTTGAAGATTAGGGGCTGCAGACTTTTGGCTGGAGGTCAAAGGCTACTCAGAAGAAGTTTAGGTTTGTTGCTAAGAAACGCTATCTCAAAGACAGGAGTTTTTCTTTTTGCTGAATGAAGGTCATTGTTTGCTTGCCTTTTTTTCTATCTGTCCTCATAGATAGGGTCACATTTTTCCATTCTCTGGAAAGGTACTAAGAGGCTTTAGCTTAACCTGAACCTAAAACTCAAAACTATAGGCTTTAGAAGACATACAGGTTACAAAGTTAGTCTAACCCTTTCACATTCATGCAAGGAAGCTGTCTTGTAAAGGTAGTTACTATTTCCTCAGATAAGGACATGAGATGACTGCTATCCCAAGCCTTTCTAGCTTTTCTCACACCTCTCTGGCTGGTTCAACTCAGCTCAGCATGTGCATGAAGATACCCCCAATGGAGGGAAAGAACTAGAGCTATAAAGAGTTGTAAGCCTTCTGATATAGATCCCAACAACCTAACAATGGTGCTTTGCAAGAGCAGTATAACTGCTGAGTCATCTCTCCAGATACAGAAGAGGAGGAAGAGGAGGAACACAAGGAGCACAAGGTCAGGAAGAGCAGGAAGAGAAGGAACACAAGGAGAAAGAGAAAGAAGAGAAGGAGGAGGAGGAGGAGGAGGAGGAGGAGGAGGAGGAGGAGGAGGAG
>NW_026585797.1:12232094-12375552 GCF_907164565.1 Psammomys obesus
GAGGAGGAGGAGGAGGAGGAGGAGGAGGAGGAGGAGGAGGAGGAGGAAGAGGACGAGGAAGAAAAAATGAAGAAGAAGAATCACGATTAAAAATTAAACATATAATTGATGTTTAATCCTGCACAACCCCATGGATGGGAGCCACTTATTTACCATGAGCAGACTTTATAAATAGAAGAATAAAAGACAGTGGAATTTTTGAACTAATGACTTCATGGACTGATATTGTCAGTCTAGGAACACACAGTGAGTATAGGGAAACATGATATTTCATGAAAAGGAAGACAAATTGCTACACAATTGCAGTATAAAAAATTATTTCAAATCATCCAGGCAAGAGAAAAATATGAAATGAAACCAAATCAAAGGTAAACTGTTGTTAAATGTTTTCTCCAACAATGTAGAAAGTGAATGATAATATTTTATTCTCTTCACATTCTCTATCTTATGGATTATTGAGTAGAGATACATAGAGAATTATTACTTTGTACATTCGTAAAATGTTCTTGTTTTCTGGTGTTTTACGGTCATCAATGATGCACAGGCAAGGGCAGGAAATAGTTTTTATATTATTTAGGCTGATAAATTTTTTATTGACAATTTTTCTGGATTTTAGAATTATTCATAAATACCTCTGAGTGTACCTTTGAGGAAATTCCAAGAGGTTAGCCTGAGGATAGAAGTCTCATTGAGGATAGGCTGGGACCCAAGGCTGAAGAAAAGGAGAAAAAATGGTCAAGAAAGCCTTAACATCAGAAGCATGAGACTCTTCTGTGCACTGTAATTCGCCTATGGTTTGGGAACTCTTAAGTAGAACACTTCTACAGAGCTATGGATGCCACCATCTTTTCAACCATGGTGGATGAAATTCTCTCAATAGCAAACCAAAATAAATCCTTTCTGCGATTGTTATGGTTGGTGGTTCATCAGGTTTGTAACAGGAACAAGAAAAGTGAACAATGCCCTGGATATCCATGCAGATCCTGGCACAGTGGAAGACATGAAGTACATACTGTGGTGCTGATACAGAGTGAGCCAGAGTGCAATGGCTTGTCAGGTGGTCCTCTTAGGAATCAGCCCGGGCTAGAATAAAATGAAATTAATATGCATCAAGGATCTGTTTAAAGCTGTCAGAAGTACTTAAGTTTGCACTTGTTAGAGGTTCTATATTCTTTCAGATGTGTTTCAGGTTTTCAGTGATGAAATAAAACAAAGGAGAAATTCTACAATCTTGTTTAAATGCATCTTAGTATCAAATAGTATGAGGTTTTTTTCTTCAGTTCAAATTTATACTCAATATCAGTTTACCAAACTGTCTAGAAATAAATTTTCCTTATTCTATAACTTTCTCTAACACTATCACCAGGAAAGATTTTAACAGTGATTAAAAAAATGTAATATAAAATATGAAAAATTACAGAACAGTTAAAATAAAAAACCTTATTACTCAAAATACAATTGTATTATTAAAATACATAATTCTGGTATTTATTTTGTGATATATTTTAAAATATTTAAATTTCTAGTTAATTCATCCAAACTAATGAACACAAAAAATACTTGGACTTTTATTCATAGAATCAAAAATATATGCGTCTCTTTTGAAACTTATTTGAACAAATTAAATTTCATTTATTAATTACTTAAGTTCAAAGGAAAAAATCAAACAAGGTTTTGTATGAATTAAAACTTGTTACTTATTCATAGAGAAACTATGACTATTATAACCATTTATTGAAAAGACAGCACGAGAATAATAAATATGAGTAGTTTTAAAATTCTAAGTTACTTCTTGAATTACAAGGAATAATATAGCTGGCTCTCATTAATAACTTATTAGTAAATAAAAATTATTTATCTCAGAGAGTATCATTGGATGCTTTCTATTGCATTCTAATCTTACTTTCAATGGTCCTCAGTAACTCTCCCATGGGTCCATCTGTTTATCCTAGAATTAACAAAAATATGAAACCTAGAAATCAACTCTATATGTGAAAAGAAAATTCCAAAATTTTGAAACAAAGCGTACTTTTAAGCATGTGTCTGTTTTATGTATTCAAGGAATGGAAGGAAGGAGGAGTACAAACACTGGCTTACTTACTTCACTCAGAACTCCTTTGTGAAAAGTAAGGCAAAATCTTTTTTGGCTCGATTCTTCTTTGCTCTCACTAAATGATTTTATCTGGTTTGAATGCAATGCCTTAATTGTTGCAGTGTCAGGTAACTACTGATTTCTAAGTCATTAGAATGATTATAAAGTATAATTTTTAAGTTAAATAGCATGAAAATAAGAGTAACATGTCCTTTCTTATTTCTTATATTCTAATAGTTGGTAAAGAAAAAAAGAATTGTATAAATTATTCTAAAGATCAAATCAAAGCTTTAGACTCCTCTGCACTGAGAAGTTTACAGCCACACACAAAAATGACGAGCCCCACACAGCTAGTGCAAAGTGTCAGAGCTTGTTTGTTGAGACACAGCTACACTACATATGGCCCCCTTTGTTATAGTTATGCAAGCCTATAAATAAATTTCAAAAAAAATACTTCTTAATCTACAAAGACAGCCCATTATTTTGGGGACAGGTTTTTTGGTTGCATAATGTAAAATTCAAACTTTTTCATATGAAATAATTTAATTATTGAATCATGTGTATTTTCCCTTTTGCTTCTATGCAAACTAAGTACACATTCCATAGTTCTGTGATACTCCAGTCAAGGTTAGGTGTTAACAGTTTTCATCTTCACAATAACATAGGAGGATGCAATTTCACCTTTATCTTCCAGACCAATGCTGTAAATAATTCTTAGTCTCATCCTTTCATTTCTTTGCACTCAGTTAATGAGGGTTATGTAACACAAACTCTTGTATAATAATAATTCTCCCATTCTCGTTTTATTAAAACATAAAGTTACAAAGTAGAAAGCCATGAGATTTTAATGTTACAATACCAGAACAGTAATAATCCAAAGGGCTCTTTGCTCTCAATCTTATTCCTACTACCCAAAGTTTGTTTCTTATTTATAATAATAAAAAATATAGAGTGAATTAATGTAGGCACAAACGATGTGAGCCAGAAACTGCATGAAATCATTCTCCTAATTTGAATATTAATTAATTTAAAAAGCAAATTAATAATTAATGTTCAATAATTCCTGACATTACTTAATAAAAATACATACCAAAAATCATGTTTTTGCAAACAGGAATCTACAATAAACATTTTCTGTGGCAGAATAAGCTTTTATTTAAGAAGTTCCTGCAGTAAAAACTTTATTTGTAATAAATTGCAGCCTATATCCTCCTTTCTATCGACTCTCCTTCTAATTCAAGGCCTATCTTATTCATCAATCATTATTGCATGAACATGTATATTTTCACACACACACACACACACACACACACATTTATCTGAGTTTGTGTATGTTACTTAAATGTGTGTTTTTAGGATTAATTGTTGTATTCTTTCCTGAAGAGGACCATTTTTTTTTTTTTTTCTGTTCCTGGCTTTGTTTAATTACCTGTAGTTCTTTGTGTAGAGTTGAAGCCTCATGGTCTTTCCCCCATTCCGTTTGGTGTTTTCCTTAATGTCCTTTGTTTTTCAGCTCATATTTGTGTAATAATATCAGTGAGACTTTGCTGTTATAACTTCTAATATTACTAGGAGACACAATATGAGGACAATCTGATCTTCTTCGTCTTTCAATATTTTTTTTCCTCTCTTCAGCTATTGGCCCTGGGACTTAGGTGCAGAAATGTTTCATAGATGTGTGAATTGGGACTGTGCTCAACTCTGCATGTTGGTTGGTTGTGATTTTCTGCAGTGGTCTGTAACTTTTACAGAGAGAAGTGTCTTTGATAAGGGGTAATGACTGCACTTATTTGTAGATATCAGGAATAATGTTTATATTGTTATTCCAGATTAGGCTGTTTTAGTAAATTAGTGGTTTTAGATTCTGTGTTAATAACCTTGGTTTTAGTAGCATCAAGGCGTTAGCTAGGTTTCCAGTACTAGACATGGTTTCCCTCTTGTGGAGGGGACTTGATTGCAATTAGAGAGTAGTTTGCTACTGCTAAGGTAAGTATACTCTACTATTTCCCCAACAGAGTTATCCTACCATGTCAGTTGTTTTGATTTAGGAAACATAGCTGAGTAGGAATGTTGGTTGCCTCCCTCCTTTGGAAAGTTGTATGGTACCTTCTGCTACCAGGACAGCTAGTTCCCAGTGGTGGAAATTCAGGTCACTTTCAGCTCAGGGAACTTTGTGCTTTGTTTCTGATGTGTGTACATTCTCTTTTTTTTTTTTTTTTCTTATTTTATTTATTTTAAAATGCTATAAGTATGAGTATTTTTTCTGCATGAATGTAAGCGAAGCACATGTGTGCAGTGTCCATTGAGGCTGCCAGAAGAGGGTAACCACATCCCACTGGAACTGGAGTTATGTTAATTCATGAGTTACCATGTGATTCTGTGATTCTAACCTAAGTCCTCTGCAAGAGCAGCATGCGATCTTTGTATTCATCTACTCAGTCCCACCACACACACTGTTAAAATACAGAAGTTAACAACTTGTACTTTATGTGGATATCCATACTGAACAGCTTAAACACTTTATTGAAAGAACAATGTTTCTAAATTCAGGTAGAAATTTGTTCTCTTCCTTCTAAGTACACAACCCTGACGGAAGTTAACAGCACTCGAAGATTCCGTAGCTTAATTATAAAGAGATAATTTAAGGTAAGAGAGTGTTGGCAGGACAGAATGTGAGTTCTAGTTAGCATAATTGAATTCTGGATTTTACTATGCCTACTAGGCATTTTTCTAAGTTTGCATAAACGAATAAATTATCTCTGTAAGTAAACCAGTTTGAAGTTTTGAGTAGATAGTTGCTTCGTAGTTGATTAGCACATGTTTTCAGGGCTTGAGGACTGTTGTGAGCCGTTCCCCTGGTTCCCCTTCGACCTCAAAGTCTTTCATGGAAGCACATCTCTAATTTCCTCATGAGGGTGAGTGTGCACATAGATCTAAGACTGGACCTATATGCAAAACAGAGAAGTTTATTAGAGAAGACATCAGGGCAGTTCCAACCAAACACCTATCATCTTTCTCATTTTGTTTGGAATGTTGATAAAGCAGCAAGTGCCTTCAAGACCAATGATTCCCCTGTAATGAATATAGGGAACAACATGGCATAGCTGTGTTGTCAAATTTATTTGAACTAATTCTACCTCTTTTCTTTAGACATGTGAATTTAATATTTTAATCTTTTATCTTTTAATATTTAAATCCATATATGTAAAGGCAAAATAAGTCTTAGGTTACAATGATTCCTCACTGTACTGCAAATCCCTAAGAAAATATTTTTACTTTAGATATCCTACCTATATTATATTAGTTAAGTAATTTATTCACTACTGTTCTGTACGTTTGATTACACATGAATGCCTATTTATATTTACTTATTTAAATGTCTATGCAGCCTCCATAACCCAGAATGAACTTCCATAATAAATTTATTATGTGTCTTTAGAATGTTTCATGAGGATGTTTCTATTAAAAACCTAAGAGAACAGCAGTGATGACATTTCAAATGCCTTTTGTTAACCATTACTTTAGCTCCCAACAGATTTCCCACAATTTTCAGTCACATGGATTTAATAATTCTATTTTTATTCAACCAATCTACTTTAAAGTCAATAGGTTTCAACTTCATAACCAAACTTTTGATTATTCCAAAATGTGCATTGCAGGCTTGACATCTTGCTGAGAATGCAGAAGAAATGATGAAAGTATATAATGTTAAGAGTTGGGGGTGGGGGAAGAGGGACTTAGGGAAGGTCAGAAGTAGAGAGCAGAAACCTGAAAGATAATTCTTACTCATTGCCTAGTGAGTAACAAGCTCTGAATCCCACTCACTAAGCCCTCTTGAGTTCCTTTATCACAGTTTTAGGAACTGACTGTTGGGTTATTTGCATATGTTTAGATCACCAGTCAGTTTAAGTGAACCAAAGGAAAGTAATTCTGTGAAAACCTGACCGATCTTGTTGGATAAAGAAGAAAGTCAAAGGTCAGACACAAAAAAAAGTTCCTAGGGAAATGGCTTAGGAAGAGAAGAGGGAAGGTGGGTGGAACTAGAAGGAGATGTGGGAGGGGGCTACAGCAGGGATACAAAGTAAATAAATTGTGATAGATAGATAGATAGATAGATAGATAGATAGATAGATAGATAGATAGATGGATGGATGGATGGATGGATGGATGGATGGATGGATGGATGGATGGATAGATAGATAGATAGATAGATAGATAGATAGATAGATAGATAAGTAGATAGAAAAGTTCCAAGTTCCATAATGGGTGCCTTTGATGTCTTAGAGAATGGCAACATTGGCATTGTGTGGTGGAACCAGAGGGTAAACAGTAGTAGAAAGCTCTTGGGAGGTAAAGGTCTCAAAGCCTTTGCAGAAAACTGTAGGTGAAAGACAACACCTAGACTTCCATAATCTAGTAGCCCCCAGAGGACACTTTGAATTTAACATGATTAGTGATACTCAACACCCTACAACTACTGAGAAACACTGCTGAGAAACTGGAATAATAACAGATTTGATATATCTGGTAAATGTATGGTAATTTCTTAATGTATATTGATACAAATAAATATAGGAAGTATGTGAATTGCACATGTTTATGAAAGGTGTCTTTGAAAGTAAGTGTTCTACCTGAAGTGGACTTCATCCAGCATGGTCTCCTGCTTACAGATATTGGTGTAGCATAAGGGTTTAAGGAAATTCACATGCAATTTAAGGTGCCAAAGATATTGTTGATATCTTTGGTAAAAGTTGGAATTTTGTCTTAGAAAATATTTCAATGTTATAATATATATGTTAGATACAAACAGAGAAGAGGTCTGGGATGATATATTAAATATGCAAATAGTATCTATCTTTTAAAATAAGAAAAGCAGTTGAAACATGAGAATGGAAAGCAAAGTCCTCCTCTGTGGCCTAGCAAGGCTATTTCCTCATTCAGAGGGTGGGGTGGGGGAGGTCAAAGAGCCAGCCATTGAGTTCATGTCAGAAATAGTCCCTGTTCCCCTTACTAGGACACCCACTTGGATACTGAGCTACCATGGGCTACATCCGAGCAGGGGTTCTAGGTTATATTTATACATGGTACTTGGTTGGAGATACAGTCTCATAAAAGACCCCTGTGCCCAGATACATTTGGTCCTTGTGGAATCCCTGTCCTGAAATCATGAAATTTGCAGGCAAATGGTGGGATCTAGAAAAGATCATTCTGAGTGAGGTATCCCAGAAGCAGAAAGACACACATGATATATAGTCACTTATAAGTGGGTAATAGACCAATAAGATAGGATAAACATACTGAAAACTACGCCTAAAGAAGATAAACAAGAAAGAAGACCTGGGGTAAGATGATCAACCCTCACTTAGAAAGACAAATGGGATGGACATTGGAAGTAGGAAAAAACAAGTAACAGGACAGGAGCCTACCACAGAGGGCCTCTGAAAAACTCTACCTAGTAGTGTACCAAAGCAGATACTGAGACTCATAACCAAACCTTCCACAGGGTGCATGGAATCATATGAAAGAAGGGGGAGTTAGTATGACCTGGAGGGGACAGGAGCTCCACAAGGACCAAATATTTCTGTAATATTCTTGAGCCTTGGGAGGGATGACACCAAAATCCGATTTATAGATGCAAATTCAACATTCCATTACCCCCAAACTTTGACCAACTATGTGTCTTGGCTACTACAACTGTCCTCCTCATAAAAAAGCTTTCTAACAAAACCTGACTCTAGATTACTCTGCAGATATAAATGTGATGGTTGATATGTATATCATACTCAGCAATACAATAGTAGTAGCTTCTTCTATGAACTTTGCAGCAACCAAATTTTGACTAGATTTATAATATTAAATGTTCCAGTGGAAAGGGTTCACATTTTATCAAAGAGTGATTTCTATTCTCCTAACTGACATGGCATTACATCACTAGTGGTATCAGTATTTCTGGCTGGGTGAGGATTTAGCATACAGCACCCTGCATAGCACTTTCCAACACAATGAGTCCTAACAGCAGGGATGGATGGTCAATCCCTGTTTTAGCTGGATTTCTTTATATCCTCTGCCCAAACTATGAAGCATCTAGGTAACCATTTAGTGCCCGTGGGTAATCAACAGCTATGGCAAATGACTATATTTTATGGGTCTCAAAGGAATCTCAGACCAGCTATTTGTAAGGAAGTGGCCTATCTCTAGCTCTAGAAACTTCTAGAAGTTAAATAACCTAGGGGCAGCTTACCCTTCAATTTAGGCCACTTGCTTTCAAACACTCTTATATATATCTTTTGATTAACTTACCTATTGTGAAGTTTCATAATATATATTTTTTTCTTACAGCTTTTCTTCTCTACTATTTCTTCTTACATATTGTGAAAAGATCAGCAATGAACATGGGTAAGGAAATTTCTCTTTAGGAGAGTGAGTCAATGTACAACTTGATCATATGATGCCTTTATTTTTAGCATTTTGGAAATCCTCATGATTTCTATATTAGCCATACTACTTCACACTCTGGTAAACAGTGAAATATAGTTCTTCTTTCTCCACATCCTTACTAAAATTTATTTTCATTTATTTCTTTATAACAGCATTTCTACAGGGGTGAAATGAGATAGAATTTCAATGTTTTTCGATTTGCGTTTTATTAAAGGCTAGTGACTTTGTACACTTTATAAATATTTATATTTCTTCTTTAAAAACTTTTTATTCAACACCATCTTTGCAAATAAGAAAAGCTATTGAGGCAAAAGAATAGTGTCATGAATAAGATCCTAAGGGCCAAAGGCAAATATTGCAAAATTAATACAAACAAGAAACAACATTACAGAAATAAAGACATGGCTTAAAATGACAAAAATCAACTTGTGTCACTAACCAAAGTTTAACAGGAAAAAGAAAAAGCTCAATTTATCCAAGTAAATAAAACAATGCCTGACAAAGTAACACAAAAAACCCTAACTAAACCTTCTATATCAGGGCCTTTGAGCTAGCTAAACTACTGTCCTCGGCTGCTTCTGCATCTTAAAATTGCCATCCTCTTGTTACACCATCCCTTGTTTTGCTGACATTGTGTGTCTATGCTCAATTTTTGTTCAGAAGCACAAGTACTTTCTATTCCCAACAGTACCTACTGACTTCTGATGTCAGCAGATGCCAGTATGAATTGATCTAAATCTTTCCAGCCTTTCAGGAAGTCTATTTTGCCAGTTGGGAATTACTGAGCTGGAATACAGTCTCTTAATGAATCAATTTACATTAAATGAACAACCTTCCTAGAGTATTATGAAGTTAACAATGCTTAATGTCAATTTATTTTTAGCTGTTCTTATTTTCAAAAGAATTGTGTTGGCCTACTTTAGCCATTCAAATTCTACAAGGTAGCTTTGAAAAATGTAAATCTTATTCTTCATGAGTAAGAATGTGAAATCTCAGGCAGGCATAGTATAATGTTCTTATAGCCCATAGCATCATGAAATACTTTATTTAGAGATCAATGGATATCAAATTGTATGGCCTCTTCCCATATATGAATGATGATGAAATAAAAATGAGTTATATTTAAGTAAATTTGTAAGTAAGGAGAGAGACAAAATGATTGAAGTAAGTAAAGGTGAGTGAGATTTGCCGATATTGAAGTAGAGAGAACAAGTATGTTGGAGTATTCCAGAAGCACCAGGATAATATTCCAAATATATTATAGAGTATTATCAATAAAACAATATGTTTTATAAATTAATGCTTTAATCTCCAAGTTTTATCTATATGTATTTTTACATTATATATAATATATATAATGTATATATATTATACATTAGTTTTGACATTGGGTTGAACAATAACTTATTGATCAAATCATATGATGAACATTTAAGATTAACTTAAATTCAAGTAATAGAGAGAAGTGATATGGAGAGATATCTATGCACATACCTATAACTAGACATTCAAGCACTTATGTGAATATTTCAGAAGATTGTTGACCGGACCAATACACAGTTACTAAAAATTTATATTCTATACTTGATATTGTATATGAAATTGTAGGTCTTCTGATTCTGTTCCTTTATCTAAGTATTGTACAGTAAACTAGTCCTAATTGGCAGGTGAGATGTACAAAGCTCTCTATGTGAGAAAAGTGATGAAAAGACCACTGTTTAGAACATAAAAGCTTTTAGAAAAAGATAATTCATAGAAGGGAATGAAAGAATCCAGTCAGATTAAATAATGTTATGCTCAAAAATATCTTTTAATTCTTGAAGTATACAGTTTTTAACCTGTTGGCATGGTAACAATATTAAAATTAGCATGACATCAGTGCTTTTTCTTATTAAGTCAGAAGGCACTCTTTGTTATCTCGGGAGACCAGGTACAAGAAAATTAGCTATGACTAAGACAAGCGTGAGTGAGAAAAGCTTGTTTGAGTTTAGTTGCATTGATCAAATTTCCACAAGTCGCTAAGGCATTTATAGTGGGTATATTCTTGGTGTCCTTACTATTGTGGAATGTCTTTGGCCGTTCTGAAACTTTCTATACAGCCAAGGTTAGCATTTTCTCATGTCAGCCCCTGCTTCTGAATTAGGGACAGAGATTACAGGCACTCACCATCGTTCATGGCCATATCACTACCCTCACAGTCTGAAAGCAAAGAAAGAATGGGGATTCATTGTACCAGCTTTTACTAAACTCTCAATTCAATATATAAGGGTTGGACATTGACATTTCTTCCAATTAATACCTATAAGTATTTTTACTTACCTCTTTCAGAACTTATATTGTCTTTAATAATATCATATTAGCTTTTAAATAATTAATACATTAAATATTTATTAGAATGTATGAAAGTTGATACAAAGTTTAAAATTTTATCTTCATAAATATTAACATGTGTACTAATGAATACGTTTTTTAATTTTTAATTTTAATTTTTATATTAATTACAGTGTATCACAGCTATAGCCCTCTTCCTCATTCCCTCCCAATCCTAACCTTCATCACTCCCTCATCTCCTCCCATGCTCCTATAGGTGAGGTCCTCCTCCAGTTCCATCTGACCCTAGCCTGTCAGGTCTCATCAGGACTGGCTGCATTGTCTTCCTCTGTAGACTGGTAAGGCTGCTCCCCCATCAGGGGGTGGGTGATAAAAGAGCTACTGAGTTCATGTCAGAGACAGTCCCTGTTCCCCTTACTAGGAGCCCATTTGGACACTGAGCTGCCATGGGCTACATCTGTGCAGGGGGTCTAGTTTATCTCCATGCATGGTCCTTGGTTCTCAGAAAAGACCCCTGGGAAGTTGAGGCAGCCAGCCTTGTTGAGACCTGATAGCTAGGGTCAGATAGAAGGGGAGGAGGTTCTCCCCTATAAGGGGATTAGGGAAAGGGCATAAGAGGAAAAAAAGGGAAAGTGGCTGAAATTGGGAAGAGGCAAAGGAAAGGGCTGCAGCAGATACAAAGTGAACCAATTGTAATAAATAAATATATAAATAAAATTAAATTAAAAAATAAAATGTAAATATCTTATTCTTTTTCATTTTATAAGCTCATCAATTAATATAAATTGGATGTCTCTTAATGTAGCTAAAGTTTAGCTTTTGTACACAATTAATTTGTTTTGATGATATTCATCATTTTTCACTTTCCTTATTTGCACAGCAGTAGAACCACCTGCCAGTCTTTTTTTCTGCTTTCTAGATGTAGATTTTTCTTTTTTCTTTTTTTAAATTTTATGTATTTATTATTATAATTTATTTACTTTGTATCCTCACTGCAGCTCCCTCCCTCATCACTTCCCAGTTTCTCCCACTCTCCTTCTTCTCCTCCTATGTCCTTTCCCTTGTCCCATGGTAGGGAAGGACCTGGTACCCTTCTCTCTGACCCTAGCTTATCAGGTCTCATCAGGCCTGGCTGCATAGCCTTCCTCTATGGCCAGGCAAGTCTGCACTCCCCAGGGAAAAGTGATCAAGGAGCCTGCAACTGAGTTCATGACAGAGACAGCTGCTATACCCCTTACTAGGAAACCCACTTGGAAACTGAGTAGCCTATGGGTGGGCAGGAACTCCATTTGGAGAACAACAGAGCCAAAAAACATGCTAATCATTTTATCAAGTTATCCTAAGGTATTATGTGGCCCTTGTCTTTATTAATATCTGACCTCGATATCAAATAAAAATATTCTCTCGTTTGACTAACAAATTATTTTACTTACTCATATTTGAAATGATTTTTTTTCCTTGAAAGCCTGGTGCATTCTAGTCTGTTGCAATTTAAGTATAATTGTTTCTGTGGGGGTAAAATTACCAAACATTAAGATTCGAGAAATGCCTGATATAATTACCTGAAAATCTACTTCCTACTGTTTGTTATTATCGACAAAATGGTTGTACCTCTTAAATATTTAGAAAAATTCAAATGGAACATAGTTAAAAATCATAATTATCCATTCTAGTGATAACCAGGTTCTGATTGCTACCAACAAAGCAACAAATACCCTAAGATGATATACTGAAACATTGACAAAACAAGTGCAAACTGTCATGTGGTATATAGAATAACACATAAATTCCATTTTGGGAGAACATATTTGAATGCTGGTTTTAAAACCTTTTTTAAGAAAGTTATTTTGAATTAAATCTTCTTTTCCAAATGAAGAAAACACGGATGCAAGATAATTAATCATACTTTAACAATGAACTGTTTTTCCGACTTAAGACATAAACAGAAATTCTATCCATATTTCACAATATTTAAAGTTATAAATCTATCTATCTATATCTATCTATCTATCTATGATTATTTTCTTTTGTAAACTTGCATTAGAACTCTAGAGATGTTTAAGTGGACAAATACCCTGCCACATGTTCATGAGAACCTGAAATTGGATGCCCAGAATCATCAATAAAACTGCATTTAAAGCTGGTCAGCTCAGGATTGCTGACCAGCTCAGGTTGCTGGTCAGCCTTGCAACCACAGTATTTTAGGAGCAGCCAGAGACCAGTAGATTCATGAAAGGCATTGACCAGGGAAACAAGGCAAATCAGTCAGGTACAGATTAAGGGAGAGACCTTATCTGAATAAATGAATAAATACATACATAAATAAATAGATATGACGCAATCAAGAATAGCCACTGCAAGTATATCTCTGCCATGCACACATAGGCACACATAGGCACACATGCATGCATGTATGACCAACTGTATACACACACACACACACACACACACACACACACACCAGGCTAAGAAGTACAAGCATCACTGAAACAGCACATGCAGACACTACATGTAAGTGCACACTTACACGCAAAGGAGAAAATACTTTAAATATATTTGTTTTAGTTTATCAAATATTTTACAATTAGCAATTAAATTTGGCATTTTGATGAGAATTGCACTGAATCTGTAGATTGCTTTTGGAAGGATGGCCATTTTTACTATGTTAATCGTACTGATCCATGACCATGGGAGATCTTTCCATCTTTTGCTATCGTCTTCAATTTTTTTTCAGAGACATGAATTTTTTTTTTTTTCATACAGGTCTTTCACTTGCTTGGTTAGAGTTACACCAAGGTACATTATGTTATTTGTGGCTATTTTGAAGGATGCTGTTTCCCTAATTTCTTTCTCAGTCCCTTTGTCTTTTAAATACAGAACAGATTCAGTTTGTTGTTGTTGTTGTTTTGAGTTAATTTTGTATCCAGCCACTTTATTGAAGGTATTTATCAGCTGAAGGATTTCTCTGATATAATTTTGGGGGTCACCCATGTACAATATCATATCATCTGCAAATAGTGATTTGTTGACGTCTTCCTGTCCAATTTGTATCCCTTTAATCATTGGTTGTCTTATTGCTCTAGCTAGTGCTTCAAATACTATGTTGAAGACCTATGGAGAGAATAGGCAGCCTTGCCTTGTCCCTGATTTCAGTGGGATTGATTTAACTTTCTCTCCATTTAGTTTGTTGTTAGCTGTAAGCTTGCTGTATATTGCCTTTACTATGTTTAGGAATGTGGCTTGTATCCCTGATCTCTACAAAACCTTAAGTATGAATAGGTGTTGAATTTGGTCAAAGGCTTTTTCAGTATCCAATAAGATGATCATGTGTTTTGTTTTGTTTTTCTTTCAGTTTATTTGTGTGGTGGATTATATTGATATATTTCCATATACTGAACCACCCCTGCATGCCCAGGATGAATCCTACTTGGTCGTGGTGGCTGATGTCTTTAATATGCTCTTGGATTCAGTTCATAAAAACGGCATGGTACTGGCATAGAAACAGAAAGGCAGACCAATGGAATGAAATCTAAGACCCAGAAAGAAACCCACACACCTATGGAAACTTAATTTTAGACAAAGAAGCAAAAACCATACAATGGAAAACAGACAGCCTCTTCAAAAATTGGTGCTAGTCTAACTGGATTTCTACAAGTAGAAAATGCAAATAAATCTATATTCAGCACCCTGCACAAAACTGAAGTCTAAGTGGATCAAAGACCTCAACATAAAACCAGACACACTAAATCTGTTAGAAGAGAAATTGGGGAAGAACCTTGACCTCATTGGCACAGGAGACAACTTCCTGAAAAGAATACCAACAGCACAGGCTCTAAGATCAGCAATCAACAAACGGGACCTCGTGAAACTGAAAAGCTTCTGTAAAGCAAAGGACACTGTCATCAGAACAAAACGACAGCGTTTTGTATAGCCTGGGAAAAGCCCTGCAACAACCCTGCATTTAACAGAGGGCTAATATCCAGAATATATAAAGAATCCAAGAAATTATACACCAAAATACCAAGTACTCCATTTAAAACATGGGGTACATGCTCAGGAGTGGTATAGCTGGGTCTTGTGGTAGTGCTATTCCCAATTTTCTAAGAAAGTGCCAGAATGATTTCCAAAGTGGTTGTACAAGTTTGCACTCCCACTAACAATGCAGAATGGTTCCCCTTTCTCCATATCCTTTCCAGCATGTGTTGACACTTGAGTTTTTGATCTAAGCCATTCTGATAGGTGTAAGATAGAATCTTAGATTTGTTGTGATTTGCATATCACTGGTGAATAAGGATGTTGTGCATTTCTTTAAGTGTTCCTTTGAAATTCAGTATTCCTCTGTTGAGAAGTCTCTGCTTAGAGTTCTACCCCATTCTTTAATTGGGTTATTTTGGTTTGTTGGTGTCTAAATTATTGAGTTCTTTTCGTATTCTGGCTATTATTCTTTTATTCTTCTGTGAGATATGGGGTTGGTGAAAATCTTTTCCCAGTTTGTAGGCTGTCCTTTTGTTCTGATGAGTGTCCTTTGCTTTACAGATACTTTTCTGTTTCACAAGTCCCATTTATTAATTGTACATCTTAGAGCCTGAAGTGTTGGTGTTCTGTTCAGGAAGTTTTCTCCTGTGCCTGAGTTCAAGTCTCTTCCCAAATTTTTCCTCCAACAGATTTAGTGTGTCAGGTACAAAAAAAAAAAAAAAATATGGGGGCTTAAACAGAATTCTCAACAGAGGAATATCGAATGTCAGAGACACACTTAATTCTCAATATTCATAGTCCTTCTGGAAATGCAAATCAAAATGATCCTGAGTTTTCACCTCACACCCTTCAGAATAAGATCACCTGCTTTGGAAATCAATCTTGTGCTTTTAAAATTAGGAACAATGCTTCCTCAAGATCCACCTATACCACTCTTAGGCATATATCCAAAATATGCTGAAGTATACAAGGACATTTGCTCAACCATGTTCACAGCAGCTTTATTTGTAATAGCAAGAATCTGGAAAGAACCTAGATATCCCTCAAAAAAGGAATGGATACAGAAAGAGTGGTACACTTACACGATGGCATACTACTCAGCAATTAAAGGGAAGGAAATTATGAAATTTGCAAGCAAGTGGATAGAACTAGAAGAGATCGTCTTGAATGAGGTAACCCAGACTCAAAAAGTCCGATATGGTATTTACTCATTATTAAGTGGATACTAGACATATAATATAGGACAAACATACTACAATCTATAGTCCTAAAGAAGCTAAACAACAAGGATAATCCTAAGGAAGAGGTTGAAACTTCATTCAGAAGGGCAAATAGGGCAGACATCAAAAGTAGAAGTTAAGGAACAGGACAGGCGCCTTCCACAGGGGGCCTCTTAAAGACTCCACCCATCAGGATATCTAAGGAGATACTGAGACTCATAGCCAAACTTGGGCAGAGTGCAGGAAACTTTATGATAAACGGGGGAGAGAGAAAGACCTGGAGGAACAGGAAATCTACAAGGATACTAGCAGAGACAAAAAAAAGAAAAAAAATGTCTAGGGAGGCCTGCAGAGACCAATACTCCAACTAAGGACCATGCATGGAGAGTAGCTAGAATGCCTGCTTAAGTGAAGCTCATAAGCTGTTCAGTCTCCAAGTGGCTTCTCTAGTAAGGGCTGCAGGGGCTCACTGAGTTCTGAAATGAACTCAGTGGCTGACTCTTTGATCACCTCTTGGAGGGGGGGTGTGAGGGTAATAGACTTGCCAGGCCACAGAGGAAGATGATGCAGCCAGCTCTGATGAGTCAGATAGAAGGGGAGGAGGTTCTCCGGTTTCAGTGGTCTAAGGAAGAGGCATAGGTGGAGAAGAGGGAAGGTGGGTGGGACTGGGAAGAGACAAAAGACAAAAGGAGTGGGCTACAGTCAGGATACAAAGTGAATAAACTGTAATAAGCAATCAAATAAGTAAATAAATGAAACGTAAGTGTGTCTGTTTTGCTGAACAGAGATATGTCTTCTCAGGTCACCACAGCACGAGGCACAGTAGTCAAGGAGAGTTAGATACTAAGCATTCCGCATTTGAAGGTGTGCAAAGAAAACCCAGTGCACACACGCAAAGGACACTCTTCAGCCACGACAACGAGTTATGCTGTCATTTGTCCACACCCTAGAAATTCTTGTATCACGGAAAATAAATTAAGCACAGAAAGATATGAACCTCATGGTCTTATTATTATCGTTAACATTATTATAATTTTGTTTTATTTGACACATGGTTTGTATGTATATGTAACCTTGCCTGTCCAGCAACTTTCTCTGTAGACCAGGCCTGCCTTGAGTTCGTAAAGATCTGTCTGTCTCGGCCTCCTAAAAGTGCTGTTATTAATGGCATGCACCACTATCACAGGTAATTTTTTAACTGTTATTTAAAACAGGAAGATCAACAGAGTTAACTAACTGAGGACCACGGGTGCTCACAGAGACTGAACCACCACTAAAGAACCTGCATAGACTGGACATATATCCCTTACACATATGTAGCTGATGGGGAGGGTCCTCTAGTACTCAGAGCTGTGAATGCCTCTGACATGGATTCCGTTGCCTGTTTTTGGATCACTTTCCCCTAGATGAGCTGCCCTGTTGGAGCTCAGTGGAAGCGGATACCCTCAGTCCTGATGTGACTTGATGTACTCAAACTGGTTGTTGTTGGTTTTCTGAGGATAAGGGGAGAGGAGAAAGGACAAAGAAGGTGGGAGTATGGGACCAAGGCGGGGGGGCTGTGAAGGGTGTAAAATAAGTAAGTAAGGCGCGTGCGCCCACCAGGCAGCCGGAGGTCGCGGTCTCCACTGCAACCAGCCGCCAGGCCAGCGTGTCGCGTTGATGCATGGGCATCAGCGCAGGCCATGATGACAGATTATGGAGAGGAGCAATGGAATGAATTGGAGGCTCTGGAGTCCATCTACCCCGACTCCTTCACAGGGTTATCAGAAAACTCATTACTATTAGCGTGACATCAGAGGCTGGAGAAAATGATGAAACTGTCCGGACTACCCTCAAGTTTACATATAGTGGAAAAATACCCTGATGAGGCTCCCCTTTATGAAATATTCTCCCAGGAAAATCTAGAAGACAACGATGTCTCAGACATTTTAAAATTACTGGCATTGCAGGCTGAGGAGAATCTTGGCATGGTGATGATTTTCACCCTTGTGACAGCTGTTGAGGAAAAGTTAAATGAAATAGTAGATCAGATAAAAACCAGAAGAGAGGAAGAAAAGAAACAGAAAGAAAAGGAAGCAGAAGAAGCAGAACAGAAACTGTTCCATGGTACTCCTGTTACAGTTGAAAATTTCTTTAGTTGGAAGGCCAAGTTTGATGCAGAACTCCTGGAAATTAAAAAGAAAAGAATGAAAGAAGAACAAGCAGGGAAAAATAAGCTAAGTGGAAACAGTTATTTGAAACAGATCATAATCTTGACACCTGATACCCAGTTTCTCGAGGATGTTGGGAACAATGTGAAGGTGGATGAGTCCTTGTTCCAGGACATGGAAGACTTGGAACTGAAGGATGGTGAGGATGACCCAGACTACAATCCTGCTGCCTGGGGAGCAACTCCTCAGAGTGATGCACTGTCCTTTTCTCCAGGGAGGCGTGGCTACTACAGCATCTGTGGCAATGCTTAGAGGATTTATATCTTTCTTTCTTTTTTTTTTTCTAAGAAAAGACATATTATTCAGGAGAATATTCTTCTGATAGTTTTTATCATTGAACTAAATAAACTGCCCAAAAATTTTCAAATATAAAAAAGAGTAAATAAATAAATTAAAAAATAAATTTAAATACATTTTGATTATACTCTTTCCCTCTCCCAAGTTAATCAAGCTCCTTTCTTCCTCCAAACCCACCATACTTTGTGGTTCTCCTCCTGCCTGAGGGGCTGTCTCCCACCAGCCCATGAAGTCATGAGGGGCAGGAGATGAGACACAAGGCTTGAAAGGCCTGCAAGCATGTACAGAGATCAAACCCTCCAGAAACCACTTCAGGGAGCCTAGTTCAACTTTAATTCCAGAGAACAAAGGCTGTATACCCCTTGGGCAGTGGGTGGGGAGTTCCAAGGATGGGTGTACATAATTGGTTAAGACTAGGCACTTTCAGTATACTTCATTTGCATTAAACAGCTAGCTCTTATCATATGAATGAAAACCTAGTACCTAATTATCATATATGCATGTGGTGGGGAGAGATAGCAGGGAGCTATATCATATATCAAATGCCTTTAGGGGCATCTATGTCTACGGACACTCTCCAGATGAAGTCAGCCAGAGAGCAGGAGGCCTTGCTGGAGAGAGGGTGTCCTGCAACTTAAGGCTAAATTCAGAATGACTACACAGACTGAGGGGACTACAGCCCCAAACAGCAGGGCCCTTCCTACAGAACTTTATGTTCTTTCTCCCAAATCAAACTAGAAACTCAATTAAACAGCAAAATGTCCAAAACATGGAAAACAAAATGCATCATTCATAAAGTGTGCTGCAACCCTTTATACAATTCTTCATGTTGTGGTGACTCACAATCATACACTACTGATACATACATCATACACACTGATCATACACAATCATACACTCACTCACTCACTCACTCACTCACTCACTCACTCATTCATTCAGTTTTTCAAAGATAACAAAATAACGTATAAGATATAACTAAAACTATCACATCAAATCAAATATGACAAATCAACAGAAGAAAGCACTAAAGAGGGGGCACATTAGTAATAGGCCCCGTTGTTCACACAGCCCAGAACCCCAAACAAAGCAGCACAGAAGACCTGGTGCAGACCACTGCAGTCCATGTGCATGCTGCTCCAGTCTCTATGAGTTCACATGAGCTTTGCTCATGTGGATTTAGAGCAGTGGTTCTCAACCTTCCTTTTGCTGTGACCCGTTAAAAGAGTCCTCATGTTGGGGTGATCCCCAACCATAAAATCATTTCATTGCTTCTTCATAACTGAAATCCTGCCACTATAAATATTTAATATGCAGGATTTCTATCTGATAAGGGACACCAGAGAGCTCATGACCAACATGTTGAGATCTCCTGATTTAGAAGGCCTCATTATATTGGTGTTCTCCATTCCCTCTGGACCCTACACATTTTTAATTTAAATTTTTATTTTTATATTAATTACAGTTTATTTACTTTGTATCCCAGCTATAGCTCCCCTCCCTCATTCCCTATCAATCCTTCCCTCCATCCCTCTTCTCTTCCTATGCCCCTCCTCAAGTCCACTGATATGGAGGTCCTCCTGGCATTCCATCTGACCCTAGCCTATCAGGTCTCATCAGGCCTAGCTGCATTGTCTTCCTCTGTGGCCTGATAAGGCTGCTCCCCAACAAGGGGAGGTGATCAAAGAGACAGCTACTGAGTTCATGTCAGAGACAGCCCCTGTTTTCCTCACTAGGGAACCAACTTGGATACTGAGCTGCTATGGTTATATCTGTGCAGGGGATTTAGGTTATCACCATGTAAGATCCTTGTTTGGAGTATCAGTCTCAGAAAAGATGTGTAGGCCCAGATATTTATGGTTCTGTTACTCTCCTTGTGGAGCTTCACTTTGGAAATCAATCTGGCGCTTTCCCAGACAATTAGAAATAGTGCCTCCCCAAGATCCAGCTATATCACTCCTAGGCATTTATATAAAATATGTTCAAGTACACAACAAGGACATT
The DNA here is from genome assembly GCF_907164565.1 of Psammomys obesus. Taxonomy (NCBI): domain Eukaryota; kingdom Metazoa; phylum Chordata; class Mammalia; order Rodentia; family Muridae; genus Psammomys; species Psammomys obesus. Next base: position 12,252,662 of record NW_026585797.1, read on the forward strand.
TGCTCAACCATGTTTGTAGCAGTTTTATTTGTAATAGCCAGAACCTGGAAACAACCCAGATGCCCCTCAGCTGAGGAATGCATACAGAAACTGTGGTACACATACCCAACAGGATACTACTCAGATGAATGGGGAGGAGGTCCCCCCTATTAGTGGACTTGGCAAGGGGCACGGTGGAGATGAGGGAGGGAAGGAGGGAATGGGAGGGAATGAGGGATGGAGACACGGCTGGGATACAGAGTTAATAAAATGTAACTGATAAGAAAAAAAAATAAAACCCCATGAGAAAAACAAACAAACAAACAAACAAAAAAAAAAACAAAAAAAAAAAAAAAACAAGGAAATAATGAAATTTGCTGGCAAGTGGTGGGATTTAGAAAAGATCATCCTGAATGAGGAAATCCAGAAACAAAAAGACACAGATGGTATATACTTACTTATATATGGATATTAGACATATAATGTAGGATAAGCATACTAAAATCTGTACACCCAAGAAGCCAAGCAAGAAGGAGGACCCTGGGTAAGATGAGCAATTCTCACTCAGAAAGACAAACAGAGCAGTCATCAGAAGAGGGAGAAAAAAGGAAACAGAACAGGAGCCTATCACAAAGGGCCTCTGAACAACTCTACCCATCAGTGTATCAAAGCAGATGCTGAGACCCATAGTCAAACTTTGGGCAGAGTGCAGGGAATCTTATGAAAGTGGGGGACATAGAAAGACCTGGAGGGGACAGGAGCCCCTACACTCTGCCTTCTCTTTTGCAAGTTTCCCTGTGCTGTGAAGGAAGACATTTGTTGGTGAAACCAAATTAGGTCTGAATGACCCATAGTCTTATTTTCCGTGTATTGTCTGGGGTGCTATATTTGTTATCATCTGTTGCAGGAGAAAGTTTCACCAATTGTGGTTGGAACAAGACACAGATCTATGACTGTAACACAATATTAAGAGTCATTTTACCAGAACTTATTTTTTTCTACTTCTTTCTTTGTTTTAGCCCAAGAACCCTGGGCTATGTAGCCTCAGGATTTTGGCTACCCAATTATCTTGGAGTATGGCTTTCATATCACACTTAAGGAGTGGGTTCTAAGTCAAATACGATAGTGGTTGGTTACTCTCAAAAGCTTTATGACAATACTGTCTTGGCACAATTTGCATCATAGAAGATACAGGGGTTTGGCTGGCTTTGCTGGTGTGCAGAATAACTTTTTGTAACAAAGACATTGGATCAAAGAGGTTAAGGGACTATGTAGCCACAATCTCTACATCTCCATGTCCATTGAGTGGTATAGGTCCTGCCCTCTGCAATGGGATCTTGCACTTAGTTTGTAGAGAGTAACCTATATTCTTGGCAACAGCATGGGTTGTTTATAGACTACCGTGGTGCCAATGTAACCCAGTCTTGGTACGAGAAGTGTTGTTTGGTGACAAGAGATGGACAATGGGATTACGCCTTCCCCATTATTTAGTGATATATATATATATATATATATATATATATATATATATATATATATATATATATACATATATATATATATATATATATATAATGAGATTTCTATTGTACTAGGTTCCCGTACTACCTCTCAAATATCCCTCAATTTTAGTTTTTTCTCCTCATATTCCCTCCCACTACCCACATGTCCACCTCCCAGTCCCACTTGACCCTTCCATTCCCGACCTCACCAATCCACCAATAAGTATCTACTCTGTTCTCCTTTCCTAATAACTATTATTATATTACTGGAAAACTAGTAACTCCTGTGGCTTGGTAAGGAAGAAAAATGTTGATCAATAAGTACCAAGCTTCAGTTTTAGACAAATGAGAAATTTTCTATATACTAGAATGGGTATAAATAATAGTGGTTTTATGTACATTTGGAAAAACTGGAAAACCAGATTTTGTTTTTTTTTTAATTTTTAACAAAATTAACTATTAATTTAATTAAAATTGTCTTAATTGGGAAATTCTTTTGTAATTTTTTTATTTTATATATTAATCACAGGTTATTTACCAAGACAACCAGATTTTGAATAGTGATAAGTTTTTGAGGTTGCATTCTTCTTACTCTAATTTTATTTAACAATTATAAAAAGATGTATGTTAAACGCCATATTTCTCAGATAATATAAACAAGTTTACATTAGAAGTATATATAAAATAAATTAGATGAAAACAAAAAACATTATTAGTAATAAGGACAAGTAAAGTGAAAAAATAGTGTGAATAATTTAGCCCATTGATTGCCTGTCCACCCTGATTTTTTAACAGGGTCTGAAATGTTCTTACATTTGCTTTGAAAATATGTGAATGACTAACTAACATTATCCTCACCTTCAGGGAGGAAGATTAAAATGTTAAAATAAAAAAGGTTATGATAAACTTTATTATTGTATAAAAAGAGGAAACATCGTCAGTTAACAGGTAAAATATAAACTACATAGGCAGATTTATAAAGATGTAAGTCCCTTCTGCATATAAAATAATATGTGTCTGTTTATATATAAATGTATAAATGCAACTATAACATGCACATATACACATATTTATATAAATGTGCTTTTAAAACCTGAAAATTTAGCATATGAATTCTTTTGAGAATGTCTAAGAATTTTTTCACAATCTTTTATACATTGACACAAATCATGAAATTAATTGAAACATGTTTCCACTATAACGTGTTATTCTCCAGGTATGTCCTATGATGGGACGTCTGAAGTGTGCTTTCACATTTCTTAAAATATATCCTCTACAATAGCTCACATTTAATAAGCTCAAGTAAAATGAGCGATTAGGGCTAAAAAAAAAATCACCACTTTGGTGACAGGAATGTTCATCTATTTATCAATAAAGTTGCCGTTAAAATTTCCTGCCACTTCTGTCATGCAATTTACTCATTAAATTTGATTCATGTCATAACATAACTATCAAAGTGACGTTCACACTGTTCCGTTCAGGGATGATTTGAGAGTCCTAGCATCTCTCCAGCTCAGTTACCACAGAAGTGACAAGACTGGAGAGGTGTCTTTACTACTGCATTTGTCATCCTGATTCAGTGGTCCACAAATAAGTATTTACAGTCTCAGCTGTATTTCACTATGAACTATTGATTTATCCAAATGTTTTGATTTAAAATGCCACAAAGTTTTAGACAAAGAAGTACCTTAATTTTTCTTTGTATTTTATGCAGTTTTTAACATGGATATAATACACACACATAACACACATATACATACATACATACATACATACATACATACATACATATGAAGAGGGAGAGAATGAGAGAGAGATGAATAAAGGTGTTGTAATCAGCTCATTCTTGCTCCCAAAAGCTGCCTGAGGACTTAGGAGAAGCTTTTTGCGTGGAATGCTTAGTTTGAATCATGTGGACCTGAACATTCTTTTGATGTGAACACACATCAAAAGAATGTCATGGTGTTTAGACCAGGAGCTTTAATATTGTAGTGATAGAAATACACTGATAATTCACTCATCAGTCACTCTGGTCAGTATGTGATCTCCATTTAAAGCGGAAAACAAGAACTCAAAAATTAAGGTGGAGAGAAAGACACTAAACATTATTCTCTGGCTTTGGAACACAATGTCATGTCAATGCACATTTGAGAATTCATACACAAACACATACACATACTCACACACACGTCCACACACACCACACACACATGTCCACACACATGTTCACACACACACACACATACACAGACACATGCTCACTAATGCACAGGGTAAGTGAGCACACAACTCTTTCCAATCTCTTGAACATTATTAGTTTAAAATTACTATGGAGACAATGGGCAGCCTTGTCTTGTCCCTGATTTCAGTGGGATTGATTTAAGTTTCTCTCCATTAAGTTTGATGTTGGCTATAGGCTTGCTGTATTTCGCCTTTACTATCTTTAGGTATGTGCCTTGTATCCCTGATCTCTCCAAGACTTTAAACATGAATGGGTGTTGGACTTTGTCAAATGATTTTTCAGCATCTAAGGAGATAATCATGTGTTTTTTTCTTCTTCAGTTTGTTTATGTGGTGGATTACATTCATTGATTTCCATATGTTGAACCACCCTTGCACGCATGGGATGAAGCCTACTTGGTCATGGTGGATGATATCTTTGATGTGTTCTTGGATTTGGTATGCAAGTATTTTTTTGAGTATTTTTGCATCAATGTTCATAAGAGAGATAGGTCTGAAGTTCCCTTTTTTTGTTGGATCTTTGTGTGGTTTAGGTATCAAGGTGACTGTGGCTTCATAGAATGAGTTTGGTAGTGTTCCTTCTGTTTCTATTTTGTGGAATAGTTTGAGGAGAATTGGTGTTAGCACTTCTTTGAAGGTCTGGTAGAATTCTACGCTGAACCCATCTGGCCCAGGGCTTATTTTAGAGGGAAGACTGTTAATGACTGCTTCAATTTCCTCGGGAGATATAGGGCTATTCAGTCTTTCTACCTGATCTTGACTTAATTTTGGTAGATGGAATCTGTCAAGAAAATTATCCATTTCATTTAGATTTTCAAATTTTGTGGCATATAGGCTTCTGAAGTATGACCTAATAATTGTTTGGATTTCCTCAGTGTCTGTAGTTATGTCCCCATTTTCATTTCTGATTTGCTGATTTGGATAGTTTCTCTCTGCTTTTTAGTTATTTTGCCTAAGGGTTTGTCTGTCTTGTTGATTTTTTTTCAAAGAACCAGCTTTTTGTTTCATTGATTCTTTGAATAGTTTTATTTGTTTCTAATTGATTGATTTCAGCCCTGAGTTTGATTATTTCCAGCCATCTGCTCCTCTTAGGTGTATCTGCTTCTTTTTTTTTTTTTTTCAAGGGTTTTCAGTTGGGCCATTAAGTTGTTTGTATGTGATGTTACGAATTTCTTCTTTCAGGCACTTAGTGCTATAAATTTTCCTCTGAGCACTGCTTTCAATGTGTCCCATAAACTTGAGTATGTTGTGCCTTCATTTTCATTGAATTCTAGGAAGTCTTTAATTTCTTTCTTTATTTCTTCCTTAACCCAGCTGTCATTGAGTAGTAAGTTGTTCAGTTTCCATGTGTGTGTCGTCTTTTTGTTGTTTCTGTTGTTGCTGATGTCCAGCTTTAGTCCAAGGTGGTCAGATTGTATACAAGGGATTATTTCAACCCTTTTGTATCTGTTGAGGCTTGCTTTGTGACCCAATATATGGTCTATTTTGGAGAAGGTTCCATGTAGTGCTGAAAAGAAGGTGTACTCTTTTGAGTTTGGGTGAAAAGATCTGTAGACATCTATTAGGTCCATTTGATTTAAGGATTCTTTGAGAGCTTTTATTTCCCTATTTGGTGTTTCCATATATCTTCAACATAGTACTTGAAGTCCTACCCAGAGCAATAAGACAACTAAAGGAGATCAAGGGGATACAAATCAGAATGGAAGAGCTCAATGTGTCACTATTTGCATATGATATGATATTCTAAATGAGCGACCCCAAAAATTCAACCAGAGAACTCTTTCAGCTCATAAACACCTTCAACAAAGTGGCAGGATACAAAGTCAACTCAAAAAAATCAGAAGCCCTCCTGTATATCAAAGACAAAAAGGCTGAGACAGAAATTAGGGAAACAACACCCTTCACAATAGCCACTAATAACATAAAGTACCTTGGGGTGACACTAACCAAGCAAGTGAAAGACCTGTTTGAGAAAAACCTCAAATCTCTGAAGAAAGAAATTGAAGAAGATCTCAGAAGATGGAAAGATCTCCCATGTTCATGGATTGGTAGGATTAACATTGTGAAAATGGCCATCCTGTCAAAAGTAATCTACAGATTCAATGCAATTCCCATCAAAATACCAACTCAATTCTTTACAGACCTTGAAAAAAAGATTCTCAGCTTCATATGGAGAAACAAAAAACCCAGAATCTCCAAAACAATCCTGTACAACAACAGATCATCTGGAGGTATCTCTATCCCCGATCTCAAGCTGTACTACAGGGCAACAGTAATAAAAACTGCATGGTATTGGCATAGAAACAGAAAGGAGGATCAATGGAACCGCATAGAAGACCCAGAAATAAACCCACACACCTATGAATACTCGATATTTAACAAAGAAACCAAATCCATTCAATGGAAAAAAGACAGCATCTTCAACAAATGGTGCTGGTCCAACTGGATGTCCACATGCAGAAAAATGAAAATAGATCCGTATTTATCACCCTGCACCAAACTAAAGTCAAAGTGGATCAAGGACCTCAACATAAAACCAGATACTCTAAATCAGTTGAAAAAAAAAGTGGGGAACAGCCTTGAACTCATTGGCACAGGAGACAACTTCCTGAACAGAACACCAACAGCACAGGCTCTAAGAGCAATAATCAATAAGTGGGACCTCATGAAACTGAAAAGCTTCTGTAAAGCAAAAGACACCGTCATCAAAACAAAACAACTGCCTATAGATTGGGAAAGAATCTTCACCAACCCTTTATCTGACAGAGGGCTAATATCCAATATATATAAAGAACTAAAGAAGCAGAAAGGCAACAAACCAAGTAATCCAATTAAAAAAATGGGGAACGGAGCTAAACAGAGAATTCTCGATAGAGGAACATCGAATGGCAGGGAAACACTTAAAGAAATGCTCAACCTCATTAGCCATTAAGGAAATGCAAATCAAAACAACCCTGAGATTTCACCTTACACCCATCAGAATGGCCTAGATCAAAAACTCAAGTGACAACACATGCTAGAGAGGTTGTGGAGAAAGGGCAACCCTCCTCCATTGCTGGTGGGAATGTAAACTGGTACAACCACTTTGGAAGTCAATCTGGTGCTTTCTCAGACAACTAGGAGTAGTGCTACCTCAAGATCCAGGTCTACCACTCCTAGGTATATACCCAAAATTTTCTCAAGTACACAACAAGGACATTTGTTCAACCATTTTTATAGCAGCTTTATTTGTAATAGCCAGAACTTGGAAACAACCCAGATGTTCATCAATGGAGGAATGGATACAGAAATTGTGGCATTTTTACACAATGTAATACTACTCAGCAATCAAAAAGGAGGAAATCATGAAATTTGCAGGCAAATGGTGGGATCAAGAAAAGATCATTCTGAGTGAAGTATCCCAGATGGAGAAAGACAAACATGGTATATACTCGCTTATATAGACCTACAAGATATGATAAACATAATGAAGTGTACACACCTAAAGAAGATAATCAAGAAAGTGGACACGGGCGAAGATGATCAATCCTCATTTAGAAAGACAAATGGGATGTGCATTGAACCTATGACAGGAGTCTACTGCAAAAGGCATCTGAAAGACTCTACCTACCAGTGTTTCAAAGCAGACACTAAGACTCATAACCAAACCCTCTGCAGAGTGCAGGGAATCATATGAAAGAAGGGGAGGTAGTATGATATGGAAAGGATAGGAGCTCTACAAGGACCAAATATATCTGGGCACAAGGTCTTTTCTGAGACTGCCACTCAACCAAGGATCATCTATGGATATAACCTAGAACTTCTGCTCAGATGTGGCCCGTGGTAGCTCAGTAACCAAGTAGTTTTCCAAAGTAAGGGGAACAGGGACTATTTCTGACATGAATTTAATGGCAGGCTCTTTGACCTCCCCCCCCCCAGGGAAGGAGCAGTCCTGTTAGGCCACAGAGGAGGACTTTGCAGCAAGCCCTGAAGATACCTGATAAAACATGGTCAAATGAAAGGGGAGGAGGTCCTTCCCTATCAGTGGACTTGGAAAGGGTCAGGGAGGAGACCAGGGAGTGAGTGTGGGGTTGGGGAGGGAATGAGGGAGCGGGATACAGCTGGGACACAGAGTTAACAAAATGTAACTAAAAAGAAAAATAAAATTAAAATAATAATAATAATAAAATTACTATGGGAGGCATAGTATAACGTGCTAATGGGTAAACATAGTTGAGAATTTCTTTACATCTACCACTAATTCCAGGAGATGTTGTTAAATAAATATTGATGGGCACTGTACTTCAGTATTTTTGAAGACCATGAGACATTCTACATTGGTAAGATTTTGTGTAAAATCTTGTAAATGTCCTGTAAGTTCTAGCCAATTGGAAGTGAGTGGTGTGAGGCAACAGAGAGATTCTGTAAGATTCAGTATAGGTTGCAAAACAGCACATATAAAACCCAGTAAACAAAATGCATGAGATTGAACCAATATCTGACAATGGTGGGGAAAACAAGAACCTGAACCTAGATATCTCAAGAGCCTAAGGTAAAACAAATTAATCTTGTTAAAACAAACAAACTTAGGAATAAAATGACTCTTTATGATATTGTGTTATAGGTCAGCCATCCTCAGAGAAGCTTCCTCCTGCAGCAGATGTAAACAAATACAAAGACCAACAGCCAGACATACAGATAGTAAGAGACTTTGAGGAGAGTGACACAGATATCCTACTTGGAGTGAGAACTCACCCATTTATTCTCTGCACACTTAGCAGTTGTGAGTCTCCCTGTTTGTTGTCGCAAACGACAAGAAGAAGCTTCTCTGATGAGGTTGAGATATGCATTAGTCTGTAGATATGACAATAGGTCATTATGGGTCATTTTAATACTATGTCCATTTGGCAGAGTGATTTTAATTGGTTCTTATCTAAGTTCTGTGATCAGAGTAGCCACTGACTTTTATCTCTGATAATGATGCCAGGTATAGTTTCCACCTTGTGGAGTGGGACTTAAATCTAATAAAAAGGTTATGAATTATTTCCATTAGTTTTTTGCTACTTTTATAAAACAGTGGACATGTCTTTTCAGGAGAGTCATAATTATACTTCACAAGATTTACATCTAGATAAGACTGATGACTATTTTTTCCTCCTGAAATTTGCATAAGAACTATTCCAGGCCAATAGGCACTTTGATTTCTCCCTCTTTTGTGATTCACATATATGGTGGCTTCAGCAATGTTTGGAGATGTAGCCAAGAGAAATGGCAAGATCTTATAATGTTTTGGGGCATCTATATAACTCCACTATAGAGCCAACAACTCAATATTAATTAACACATTCTTGGTATTAGTGTTTTTATTTGTTTGGATGTGGTGTCTCGTTGGAGAATTGTCCCACCATTATAGTGCTGCTACATTTTAACTATTTGCTTCGGTATGTTGGAGGTGCACAGAAGAGAATATGTGGATGAATTATAAAAGGGCCATTTCTTGAGACAGGTGACTACCTATTAAATTAGAAGCTTCCTAAATTACAGGAACATTATCAAATGATCTAGTTGTATGGCAAAAGCTAGTTGGTAAATCATTTGGTTATCTATTTATATTTTTTCTTTTTATGGAACCCAATCAAAAAGGAACAAACTTCTATTTCTGGATTGAAGTTCAAATAAAATTTAAAAGAAAAGCAATATGAATAGAAATGATCATATTGTGAAAGCAATTCACATATCAGAAACAGACTGAAGTAGATTGAGAGATAATTAGAGGCCCCATCTGTCTAATTCAAAAATCAATATTCTCTAATTTTGCAAATAAAATATGTTTTATGTTGCTTACAGAAAGTGAGATCATAAGTGAACTTTATCTTTGTCTAAAATATGAGTAAACAATGTATGTTGACAGCTGTTGGAAATTTTAAAATTCTTAAGTAATTTTCATCGCTAATACTGACGCTCTCCACAAACATTAACAGACTGGCGTATATAATTATATGAAGTGGCCTAGAAACTACATTCAGAACAAAATAACATAATAATAAATACCAATGAAGCCACTCAGTAGGGATATAAAAGCAAACTTACATCATTTAATAGCCACATGTTTGTTTGTTTTTCAGTTATTTTACATTGGTTTTGCATATATACTATTAAAATAATGAGGAATATAAGTGCTGCAACCAGCAATATCACATCTCAGTGTCTCCCTGTAACATCTCTCTCGCTCTCTCTCGACATTTGCAAAGTGAAATACTGCGATGACAGGACTGAGGTTGATCACTACAGTCACATTCCTGTGTATTAGACTGTTACATCTTAATTATTCATTTAGCTCATTGGTCCCATAGGATAAAAATAGAGAACATCTTGAAATGTATCTCATTCCATGTTCAGAGATAAATGCCTTAACCATTCCTCCCATTACTTTCTGGAGGCAAGTCTTTCTTTCCAGAGTCTAACAGCAATCACATGCTGGTAGTTTCCAAAGCTACAGAATGATTAGGATGCTGAAGGCTATTTCTCTTTTTCTTCACAGTATTATTATTTGATGTGAGGCACAAAGCCTCCATCTTCTCAGTCTTTGTCAGCATCAAGACTGAGTTACAGCAGGATGAGAAAAAACATACGGAGCAATGCATAATTTCCCTGTGCTTATATCTAAAGTATGGTATCACATATATTGTTTGCTCTTATATTTGATTGCCTATGAGATAAAAAGACCTGGAGGGAACAGGAGCTTCACAAGGAAACTAACAGAACCAAAAAAATCTGGGCCCAGGGGTCTTTGCACAGACCTACACTCCAAACAGGGCCATGCATAGAGATAGACCCCTTGCTCAGATGTAGCCCATGGCAGCTCACTTTCCAAGTGGGTTCCCTAGTAAGGTTCACAGGGGATATTTCTGACATGAACTCAGTGTCTGGCTTTGTGAACACCTTTCCCTGGGGCAGAGGGGAGAGAAGCTCTATCAGGAAGACAATGCAGCCAGTCCTGTTGAGACCTGAAAGGCTAGAGTTAGATGGGGGAGGAGGACTTCCTCTATTAGTGGACTGAGGGAGGGGCATGGGATGACAAGAGGGAGGGAAGATGGGATTAAGAAGGGACTAGGGACTAGGAAGTCCTTGGACAATAAAAGCAGAAGCAGGGATTCAGAACTTACTTTTTCTTTTTCTTTTTTTTATAATATTTACTTTGATGGATGAATAGTTAGTACTATTCTCTTAATTTGTGCCTAAAAGAGTAATTGATTAGTATAGTCATTCCTTTTCATGTGATGAGAAATAGCATATTCATGAAAGATTCTTATTAGTGTCCTTGCCAGCAGACACACATCTATTTTTTTAATACCATAACTCATCACAGAAAACCACTGTAATATGTGAATACTGCCTTCCAAACACTCATACAACGAATTCTCCATGGCATTAAACATGCTTACAAAATGCTGGCACACGGTAAATTCTTGATATATGTGTTGTAGAATGTGACTGTGGCTCTTGTTTGAGGCATTTTCCTAGCCTACAAGAGGTCCTAGTGTCATTCCCAGCACTGCAGAAAAACTAAGAGTGAGTCACAGTAATTGATATGTGTATATTAAAATATAAATTGTTATCTTCTAACATCAGTGCAATGTAACAGTATTTATAGCCTTAGTTGGTATTGTGATGATACAGTAACTTTTTTTGTTCCCATCACTTGATATCTTATTTTTGAAATGTCTCCCCAACATGACATTTGATTTGTTATTATCTGAACATTTTTACACAGTTAGCCTAATGATTACACATATTACTTTTAATGAAATTTCTGTGGGCAAGATACTTTATATATTCAAAATTGATCACATTGGTTAGAGTCCTACAATTGGATATTGGCTGATAAAAAGTTAAAATATTCTGAAATCTCTTCATAAACTTTGTATATAAATATTTTTAGGAAAGTTTTTCTGCAGTCTGCATAAGCTTCATAAGTATCACACGAATATTCTGTTAAATTTAAATAATCCTATAGCTTTACTGTAATATTTTCTTGCAAGTTCACTAATACAGTCAACTTACTCCATCAATTAAATACTTCAAACACAGGTTTCATATTCTGGGAATCCATTAATTATTTTTTCCTTGTTTTTTTTTTACTCATAATTATATAATTGAAATTTATAAAACATAAAAGTTGTTTCATAAATTACGTAGTTTATATAAATAGTTCTTTCATGATCTGTTTCTTTGCTTGATTTGTATAATGGAATTTCTTGTCTTTAATTTTGAAAGTAATGAGAGTGGGCAGAATTTATTTGATAGAATATCATCTCTGTTTTCCTTACAAAAAGAACTATGCATAAATAATTTTGGAGGCTGCAGACAAACATTATCACAATTCCAAAAGTATATGAGAGAGATTGTAAATATAATGAATGAGTGAGTCACTACATACAAAGATGAATGAAGGAATGAATTTTTGGTGCTTTGGCATTAGGCATAAAAAGTTAGAAAGTGACTTTTTTATGGTTCAAAGTCAGTATTCAAATTTAAAGGCTTCTCTTTAGGTTTTGTGAGTTAGCATCCCACATACCAAACATGGTGGCTTCAAATTTGCTATGTAGTGTGTGTTGACCTTGAACTTTTGAATCTCCTACTTCTGGCTCTTAATTTCTCAGATTACACACATCTGCCACGTGTGATATCAAGGTTTTCTTCCCTTAAATACATTACTATTTCTCAAATACAGATAGATAAATGTTATTTTGTGTAATATAAAAGAAATGGTGCTCTGAAAAGTATTATATAACAACAAAACATAACTGATTTTTGAGAAAAAATACAATGGTTAAATAATTTCTCAAGGTAAAAACACCATTGTATAAAAACAACTTGTTATTGATGAGTTTTACTTAAGATTTTGAGAATTTTAAGTAAAATGTTCTACAGAGAATGCTCTTCAAAATGGCCATCCGTGGTAATTATTAATTGGAAGATTATGCTTTTATGATTTCTTTTATTTTGTTGAAAAGTAATTCTTTTTTATTCATGTATTTGCAGATTTACTACCCCCCCAAAAAAAAGAGTATATTTAGATCACATCCTATTAATCAGGTCACATTCATTAAATAACAGATGGAAGAATTTAGTGTAAAACATTATTTTATAAATATGGTAAATATGTTTATCCATAATAAGCACTCATTTTTCAAATAAACAATTAAGAAATTTTTAACACAAATTGCATAACTAAAAAAAAAAAGAGTGAAGGCACATGAAATAAATACTGTGTCAAAAGTCAAATTTCTATTGGTGCAGCTTTAATTGAGCCATAGTACTAAGTGCAGCATACAATACTGGCAAGTATTTGATGGCACTGGAGAATCATGGTCATTGACACCGCCATTCTTGTTTGGACCATGTTACTTGCAGTAAAACCTGAGGATAGGCAGATAGTGCCCTCAACAAACATAAACCTACTTAGATGTTTTAATTAGTTTTCCAAGCTACTGATTTTCATTAAAGGTGGAAAATGAGAGAAACCAGATTGGCAAATGTATGTACTTCCTTCTGGTAAGGGAATAATTTCCATTCCCAGTGCTACTAGTCACTGGCTGTGGAACTTGAACAAGAAGTGCGTCATGCTAAGCCGTGTTCTGTCATTGAAAGGTCATGATCTTGAAGCACTTTCTTCACGAAAATTGTTTTGAGAAATAAACCCCTATGGTTTAACTACATTTGGTTCTTTCTTGACCCCTATTAACCCTATTAAATTTCAGTTTACAGACTATCTCCTTACATTTATTGGATATACTCAGGGTGATAATTTATACTTAATATGATTTTAGTTGTAGAAAACGACATACTGCTTCAATGGGCAATGCATTCCAGGGTCACTTGTGAAGGGGCCTCATCTAGCCCTGACAGCATCAGGAACCACAACAAAGGTGCTACTGGAATTATTTCTTCCAATTTAAGAACTGCAGATAACAGAAACAACAACATCTTTTATTTTGAGCTTTATATGTAATATTTAAGTATATACACTGTTGAGGACCAGCAGTAAAAAGAAACAGTCTTTTAAAAATAATCGCAGAAACTATACATGAATTACACATATGCATTACAGAATTTCTTTTTTAAAGCAATGGTGGTGATTAGTAAGGAAAGTTTTTAGTACAGATTTAAGCATAAGCATTAAGAGACAGAGAGAAAGACATGCTAAAAAAATAGAATAACATATGTACTAGAGTGGGCACAGGTTTCTCAAAGAGAAGGTCCCTTAAATTTCTTAAATGATTGTCATTTGCTTTGACAACAAAGTGAGGTAGGAAGCCAGGATTTAATAACAAAACTATTTCTTAACTCCTTAATGTCTGTTAAACTAACTCTTGCTGAAATGTCATCAGCTATTAAGTTTCTTATGAATTAAGCATGGAAACTTTAAGATGCTATTCTTCAAATGTTTAAGTGATGTGCATCAGCACAGGCCTGCTGCTAAGGCATGGGAAAGCATTGCAGAGTGGAGACTTCCTGTTCCTCAGCAAAGGCATGCAATGGCCAGTTTAAAGCTCTAGAAAAAGGTCAGTTCCTCCCATATTCAACTCATGCATCTAAATGCAGCATATGATTTCCTGTGGTTGACCACATTTCAAAGCCTTTGATAAAGCATGTGTAAAAGATAGGTGATGTTCAAGAAATGGAGGTTGCCTGAATAATTTACCAGCTACATATAGTTCTATAAAATATTAGAGTGATCATAGGGTTCAAGGAGAGTTCACAGAAATTCCGGCTGACTTTGGTCTCTTTCTTGCACACAGGAGAGTTGGTTGAAATGATAGTTGTGTTTTATGCTGGTGAGACAATAATTACAGTGGAGGGAATAATAGCTTTAATAAAGTAAGACCAGCTAAGTGACATCTGGACCCTTACTAAAGGAGGAGGCTTAGAAGATTTAAACTTTCTTTGGAATGCTGAGCTGATAGCAAAACCCAAGTCAGAGGTAACATTCACACTAGTCGAGCATTAACTGAGCCACTACAATAACTGCAGTAAACAAAACTGAAAATTAGCTGAAAGCACTGGAGAATTACTGTTTTTTTCTGTTAACGTTTATGTTTGGACTGTTATTTGTAATAAATCCTGAATCTTGGCTAATCTTGCCCATAATAACATCATTTTAAATTAGATCCCATTCTAGGTACTTTTAAATAAGTTTATTATGAATAAGAACTGTTCGTTGGGCTACATGTTTTCGGTAAAACTATGATGTGCTCAATAATTCCTTTATAATTTTAGTATGTTTATCCTGTATTATATGTCTAATTACCACTTATGAGTGAGTATATGACATGTGTGTCTTTTTTCTTCTGGGATACCTCACTCAAGATGAGCTTTTTCTGAATCTTACTATTTGCCTACAAATTTCATGATTTCCTTGTTTTTAATAGCTGAGTAGTATTCTATTGTGTAAATGTACCACAGTTTTTGTGTCCATTCCTCTGCATCTAGGATATTTCCAGATTCTGGTTAATATGAATAGAGCTCCTACAAACATGGTTGAGCAAATGACCTCTTTGAATAGTTGAGCATATTTCAGATATATGTCTAGGAGTGGTTTAGCTGAATCTTGAGGTATCACTATTATTAATATTCTGAGAAAGCCCCAGAATGATTTCCAAAGTGGTTGTACAAGTTTACATTCTCACCAACAATGAATCAGGGTTCCCCTTTCTCCACATTCTATCCAGCATGTGTTGTCACTTGAGTTTTTGATCTTAGCCATTCTGATCAGTGTAATGTGAAATCTCAGGGTTGTTTTGATTTGCATTTCCCTAATGAATAAGGACACTGAGCATTTCTTTAATGAATGACACTGAGCATTTCTCTGCCATTCAATATTCCTCTACTGAGAATACTCTGTTTAGCTCTGAACCATCTGATGTAGTCCATAAACTCAATCTCCAAGTCTGCTCCCTAGTAAGGGGACCAGGGGTTGGCTCTGACAGGAACTCAGTAGCAGGCTCTCTGATCACCTTCTCTTGGGTGGTGAAACCATGCCAGGCCACAGAGGAATGTAATGTAGTCAGTTCTGATGAGACATGATAGGCTAGAGTTAGATGGAAAGGGAGGGGGACCTCTCCTATCAGTGGACTAGCAGAGGGGGATACAGGGAGAAGAGGGAGAAGGAGAAGGATTGGGAGGAGATGAGGCAGGAAGCCACATCTGGAACACAACATGAATAAATTATAATAAGTAATAAATAAATAAATAATTTTAAAATCTTTTACAGAATAAAAAGCAATAAAACAGGCACATTGCATGCTGGGTTGGGCTGACAGGATTCCAAAAGATAGTACATATGCACACTCAATGTACTTTATCATCTGGGAATTCTATTAGTGGATTGCAGATACCACACATGCTGACAGTCCTCAACAAAGATGTCGATTTTATTTCATTTCAACTCCCTACCTCAGACACAAATAGCCGGTCATGTCTGAAGTAAAATCGTCTACCATTTTCACTTATTTTACATACAAAGATAAAGTTCACAATATTTGTACCCACACATGTCAGTTTTTTATAAATATCTTGATTAAACAAATTCACCATGATGTTCACTCCTCTTTCACTTGAAGTTACCAGAGACAGGGTCTTGTATGCAGTCATAGCTACCCTGGAATGTGGTCTAGAACTCACATAGATACACCTGTTTCTACTTCCTAAATCCTTGGGGTCTCCAAGCCTAACCACTAATTCACTATTATTTTAAAGAATTTATTATTGTTATTTTTGTATTTCATGACACTGTGGAATATATTTTCCCTCTTAGCTGATGTGAGGAAAAGTGGACAAAATGAGTCTAGTTCCCAAAATGAAGACTTTCTACTCTAAGATTGGGAATTTAATAAGTTCATTAGTGTTAAATCTCACTGAAGACTAGGTGTGTGTGTTCATATATTTGCAGCATTTAAGGAAATCAACAGTGTGGCCAAACTACAAAATGTTCATTTCCAGGTGCTGATAAATACTGTTCTATGACATAACAATAGTTAGATGGTGAGATAATGCTGAAATTCCTATAGACACTTTACAGTTTTGAATTGTTTTCCTAAATACAGCTTCTTCTTTCCAAATACCCTCTTTTTCTACACTCTTCCTTTTTACCCTCTTTGAGGATGATCTTGTTAATGACTTTTCTTTTTCTATCTATCCTTAAGTGTATATATATTTTAAGTTTTTTTTTAGCCCTGTTAATAATGTTTTATATTTCTGCATTTTCTTACATGATGTCATTCTCCAACCTTCATTTTGCACATTTTGTATTTGTTTATTTAAATTACTCTTAGATCATAATAACTACTGTATTACAAATTAACATCCACACACAAGAGGTTATTAGCACGTGGTTTTTTCTATATATCTCTTTGTGTCCTCACTGTGCATAGACATGTGGAACTGAAGTGTGTTACCATCCATTGGTTCTCAATTTCTTACTATCTTGTGTTTTATGAGAGAGTCGGAGATATTTCCAAACCTTTGCACACTGGCATAGTTTTCCAAGCAATTAGTGATTACTTTAGATCAGCAGAATTTCTTTTGGTAATTTGTCAGAAATCTTCATGGTTCTAGTGATCTGCAGAGACGTTCTCTTTTTTTTCAAACACTTTTCATAGTATTTAACAATATTTTATACTACTTTGTAGCAGTTGTCATGATCACAGCTGAGACTAGGAGTCCTGTACCCTAATGTCTATAAAAAGAAGCCACCACACTGATGTATATTACATATAGGGTCTTAAAAAATCAGATAAAAAAATTTAAAAATTGAGAACGAAAATGCTGATTTCTGTTAAAAAGAAGTGAGCATTTTATATTTTAGAAAAGTTGTTTCACTGTCCAGTCTTTCACAGAATTCAGAGGAGCAGAAAGAACGAGGCAGGATATCCTAGCCCTACCTCATACTGAAAAAGACTTGAAACAGTCTTAAAATCAGTTCTCTGAGAAAGCAGATGTAGTTTTAATATACAGACTGGCTAGTTATATTATAGTGTAAATTCAGTTTGATATTTTAATTTAATTTGTCATAGTGGATTTGCACATAATATCTTGCACATTAATGATGTTTTATTTTCATAGCTCTGTTCTATATGATTCATGAAATGCTTATTTGTGGAATATAAGCTGAACTTAAATATTTATACCATCCATGAAGTGAGAAGCAATTAATGTCTTAATGTACCAATAAGAAATTATAATTTTAAGATCAATTGTTAATCTATGAATTATATGAATATAATATGAATTATATTACCCAACATAAAAGGGTCCACTAGTATTTATCTCCCACCAGAAAAACAGGTCTGTGAAAGTTAATGAAACTTGTTTAAAACTCTCCAGATTGACTGAGATTATGAGTATTCTCAAACTCAGAGGTCATGGAAAAAATGAAAATGAAAGAAGAGTGTAAAGAATTAGATATTTTTGGAACCATTTTAAAAATCAAAGTAAAAAGTAAAAAGAGCAACCCATTCACTGCATATAAGCTTATCAATATTACCATGTTCAGTCCTTGACTTTTTCCAAAGTACTTATTCTTCATAAATGAGAAATACAACAGGATAATTATAAGGTTTGTAGGGAAAAAGCAAATGCCTAAGGAAAACAAGAATGAAGTATGCCGGTGGATAGACTGCTAAGGACAGCACTCTTTTGGATCAATTTTGAAAGTTTAGTACCATTGCACAGGCTTTCCTTTGAAATACTGAGAACTTTCAGTTACAGTCAATTGCTATCACAGATTCAGTTATCACCATCTCAATTTTCATCTCTTCCTTTCACTGTTAAGAAGAAAGTCTTACTGTCAAGCTGACCTGTCCTGTTCTTTACCAGCAAAAAGTGGCCTCTCAAAATTATAAAACCCATCTTTCATTTCTAAATATCATCTCAAATATGAATTTCAACTTAAAGAAGATTTTTTCCCCTTTTTTCCTAATCCCTGTACCTGATCCTTGGTATAGAAGTGATTTCTACTTAGCACAGCTACACATAAAAATTACATAATGATTTCAATGCATGCTAATATTTATATATGCCTTCACTCCTTCCTTATAAATCAAACCTCCTTTCATTCATCTATGCATGTGGGTGACATTTCAAAGCTTTTTGTAATAACTATGAAACAAAATTTAAATTGTAAGCTTTGCAAATGATTTATGGATCATAAGGTAGAATAAATGCAAAAGGTTTCAGTGGGAACAGACTCGTCCAGTTCAGGATAAACAGGTGCAACTCTTTCTTTTCATATTGGTTTCATTGCTTTAACCTTTAAAAAGTGATTTTGTAATATTTCCAAACTCATATGTTGCTTGAGGAAAAAAATTTTAATCATGTAACTAGGTTATAACATTCAAAATATACTTTTTCCTATGTGATTTATAATATTGCACATACCCATAACATGCGATTTATTACAGATGATGGAAGATATGATGTGAGTTATACAATTTCTTTCCTAAATCTTGAATGGGCATAAAAATTATTGATAATAGGCAAGTTGCCAATAGCATCATCATGGCACTTTAGAAGGCATCACTCATCTTCTATCTTAAGCTGTCACACTAATTATGCCTTTTAACCTCATGTGGAGATTCCTAGAGAAGGCTCAAGTGTCATTTTTCCCAGTTTAATTTGCCTCTGAATTTTTCCCTTGCTGTTATAACTGTTGTTACCATTAACCATCAAAAAATATTTTACACTGAAGTGTTTTGCAATGTGAGAAACTGTAATGGATTTGGTTGGGAGGTATTATTTTCTTCAAGAAGTCTTCACTAACTTTGAGATTAAGAATGTGTGATAGCAGTCTTACTACTTTTGTTAATGACACAAAGTCCGGCACTATATTTTAGGCTCACATTTCTGTAAACTCAAGGCTGTAATAAAAATCTGCTGTTGGCTCCTTGCTGCCTCATATAGTCCCTGCTCTGAGTATCGGCAAGAGGCAGTGAATATGTGTAACTGTGTATCATTTCTAGACTCTTCCTCACTTTTAAAGACACTAGGATGCAATCACTGAGGCTCTTGTACAAAGACTTCATAGATTCCTAACTACCTCCCAAAGTCTTTGTTTGTAGATACTATCTTCAGTTAAATTTTCATGTTAACATATGACAAGAGGAATGGTATTTTAACATGTTAGAGCTTGGGGAACACACAGAAGTCACATCAAAACCCTAGCAGGAACAACACTCTACTGTTTTCTTAATTTAAAAAGAAAATATTTTTCTCTCTCATGTATTACATCATGTTACCAGGATTTGATGGTTGTGACAAATTTAAAACAATTTCATGAAAAGGTTCATAAATAGTTAATTGTTCTTTAATTATTCCAAATTACTGTTTAACATTAATAACTACACAAACAGTTAATTAAACAATTTTGTTAACTATTCTTTAGAAGTGTAATTAAAAACATAAATCCTTAAAATGGGCAGTTAGGAGGACTTCATGTGACTTCTGTTCTGCAACCTCAAGATGCAGGGTCATGTCTCCATAGATTGATAACTGGAGCCTACAGAAGGAGCTGTAACCTGGCAACTCCTTGTTTTAGTCTTCATTTGGGTTATCTAGTAAGGGGAGCAGGGACTGTCTCTGACATGTACTCTGTTGCCTGCTCTTTGATCACTGCTCCCTGTTGGGGCTGGCTTGCCAGACCATAGAGGAAGAAGATGCAAGCAGTCCTGATGAAACTTGACAGGCTGGGATAAGTTGGAAGAGGAGGAGAACTTCCCCTTCCAGTGTACTAGGTAGAAGGGATGGAAGAAAGAGGGTAAGAGGATGGGAATGGGAGGAGACAAGGGAGGGGTGCTACCACCAGGATGTAAAATGAATAACTGAACAAGTAAATTTAAAAGAAAAAAAGAACTATTGAATTGCAGAGTAGTAAGACAATATACTGCTTTAAGCAGCTTGTTTGGCAAAGCAGAGGTAGAAAATTGGCATAGCTATCCCTGTGAAAATTTCAGAATAATAATCAGTCTTCTGGAAGTAAAATGAATAACATATAAAAATTTTCACATCCTAGTAAAATGTGTTCAAATTGTAAAGTACAGATTCAAAAATATATAAGGGGAATTTGGCAATGAATAAAATAGAAAAACTGCAAGCTCACTCAATGGACTTTAATTCTTCAGCCTGATGCTTTTAATACTGGAGTGAGGTGATCAGCTCTTTACTATATAAGCACTGAAAATGGCTTCTAGGATCCTTGTAAATGTATTGGAAGAAAACAAGGCTAAAGTAAGCAATGCTAACTGAAACACTGGGTAATCAGGTAAGAGCAATGTGCCCTTGCTTTAAATAACAGAAAAAAGAAAAGGCCAGTGGAAAAAGATTTAGCAAATATAACTGAAGCTGTGTCTGGGCATAAGCTCTGGAAATGAATGAGTGACCCACACTGACACCTGCATTTCTAGTTTCGCTGAATTAACATGTAAAACCTCAGGGAACACACTGAAATCACATCAGAACGACAGCGGGAGCAGCATTATCTTTTGAGTTCTCTGCTCCACACATTAGTGTCAGTGATGGTGACTGAACGTTGCATCTCAAGAAATGGAGCATAACTGAGACTGAACAGTGAAAAGAATTATCAGTGATTCTCTAGTAGCTGGTGAATGAAGTACTTCCATGGAAATTAATGCAGTTAAGGTGGAGGTGAAGCAGAAAGATTACACATTATATGAAACAGAGAGAGAGTTGACTGTATGATAATTGAATTTATAAATTCAATTGTTTATATATCTTCAGCAAAATCCATTTGGTTGCATTTCATCATGGGATGCAATTTTCTTTATCTTTAGTATTTTTGATAATTAATTAATTTAATTTAATTTTTTATTAAAGTACAATTACCTTATTTCCTCCTTCTAAACCCTGCTATGTTTCAATTTTTTTAAAATTCACGGGCTTATTTTTTTAACATACATATATGTTCATATTTAACGTGTATAGGATTTATAAGTATATAAATGCATAAATACCACCTCTTGATTTTAAGGCTGACCACTTAGTATCAGATAACCACCTTAGCTGCAATCATTGCCACTGATAATGAATATGGCATCGAGACTCACTGCTTTTAAGTTGACAAAGGGAAAAGAGAACTGCGCTGTATTTCCGTGAGGAAGTGGTGAGGGATGTTAAAGATAACATAAAAGTTGAATGGATCTGGATCATCATGACAAGCAAAGTAATAAGATCCAGAAAGACAAATATCTCATATTTTCCCTGTCAGGTCTAATCTACATTGAAAAAAGAAATAAGCACATGAAAGTAGCAGAGTAACTACTGTTAAGAAGATGAACCTTAGGAAAAGGAGGACACAAAAGAGGATAATACACGATGAATTATAGGCTATGTGTGCATGAAAATATCACAAAATCAGATTTGAAAAGGTGCCACATAGTTTACAGCACTGGATGGTTATCTTAATTATATTTCTGTTGTTCTGATGAACACATGTACAAAGCAATTTATAAAAGAGCAAGTTTATTTAGGCTTATGATTCTAGAGAAAGAACATTTCAAAATGGCAGGCACGGTAGCAGGCATAGCAGCTGTAAGAGAGCTCACACCTTGAACTGTAATCACAGAATAGAGACAACAACTAAGTATAGTTCAAGGCTTTGATCTCTTTAAAGACCATCTTCAGTGACATAATTCCTTTTAAAAGGCTACAGTTGCTAAACCTCCACAAATGATGCCAAGTGTACAAATACATGAGCCTAATAAAGGGACATTTTCACTCAAAGCGCCAAAGTACTCCTGCAGAGACTCTAAGTTTATTTCCCAATATCATAGGGCTCCCAGCTAAACGAAACCTCCAACTCTAAGGAATTGGATGTCTCTCTGGCCTTCATGAAGTACCCCACACACATGCAAATGTACCCAAACAGACACAAAAACACAGGCATACACACAGCACATACACACACTTACACTGAATGAGAAAGAGCAAGAGAGACATGGACAGAAATAAAAAGTCTCTTAAATATTTAAATATGATGGATGACATTAGATTACCACAAAATATAGTCAAACTAATCATCACTTTCTGTGTGGGCAGATGACTTTGCCTAACGTATTTAAGATATAATCAATTGTCAAAGACAATTTGAATGATCAAAGATTAGGAAGGACAACCCTATCTTATACTGTGTACTAAATTCCATGGGCAGGAAGGAATATAATATGGAGGGAAGGGTTAAACAGGTTCATTTGGTATCAGCAGTTTGGGAAACACCCTTGTGAGACATTTGATCCTTTCATGATGTATAAAGGCCACATGTGATTAGAAGAGATTCCATTTTAATGCATCACAACATTGCTTTTAAGATGTCCTGGTTTGACTCTATTTTGTGGTTAATCTATTTTCATCCATCAAATTTGAATATTCATTAAAATAAGCCAAGAAGATAAATTGCAAATAGATTAGAAGATAAATTAAAGGCATGTTAGTAGACACTTGTTAGCTTACACTGGTACAAATAACAAATAAAATTTATTAAATTAAGTGTAGATCCAATTAAAATTGTTACTAAGAATTTCAGTGTTACTTCTCAAATTACTTCTGTGTTCTGCAAGTAGCCTGATAAGTAACTGTATAAGCATAATTGTTTAGGTTTCTATCTTTGCTGGGAATCTGTGCTAAATATCTACAGCACACTGTGCCTTTAGGAAGAATTTTTTATCATTATGAGCTATCTCATGCAGGAAACACTCAGGTTTATGTCTCTCTATTTGATAATTTAGATTTGGCAGCAGATGGTGTGACTCTGAGTCAGTCTACAGTGAATAATTGAATGTCAAAAACGTTTTAAATTAAATTCTGACAAAGATGAAATGGTTTGTGGGGAATCTAAATGTTTGCTAAGTTTTTTGTCTTCCTTTCAAGGCTTCTTAATGATTGCAAGCTTACATTTGTTGCAAAGAGTCTGTGTGCCATTTAGGATTCCATGGCAGAACTCCGGCTCCTTTACATCTGTTCTTCTGTTTTCTTTCAACAGCTTTAGTGTGTTGTAAGTGCAAAGTAAAGGAGCAACAGCAAAGAGCTTCTGGAAGGATGGAACAGTTAGTACGAGGTACATTTTATTTCTGTTATGTTAACCATTATAGGCATAGAAAATTGGGCTGCTTGGTGACTCTAAGCTGCATTACGTAAAGCAGATTTTGAAATCAAAGTCCTCTGATATATTAAAGAGTTAATTCAGTAACCGAGTGAAGAGTGTTGCATGTCACCAGTCCACATGCCCAATTCTACAATTAGATTCAGTATTGAACATGGAGAAAATAAATGAAGGGGAATAAAATGTTTGTTGGGAAAGGTATTGGTTTAAATACAAAAAATAAATTAGTGGTTAGGATGGAGTTGGGTTTAAAATATTAATCTATTACTACATGCTTATGTGATCATGGACAAGCTAAGAAGTAATGAGCATCTATTTTCTTCTTTGTGATTTAGAAAGTTCATTATGTGCAATAATTTAAATGACAGATATTTACTGTATTGAATTATGTGACAGTTTTTATCTCTGCATGGAATACAAAGTAGGAAACAAAACAAAGGGACATCTGCCATGATCAATCTTAACATCTAGTGGGTATAAGAAGCAAGAATGTGAAATATAATACATAATAAATAATTAGAGATTGCATAAAATGAATCATGGAGGTGTATTACTGTGTGTACACCACGTAATAATAAGGGATTCACAGATGGAATACACACACACACACACACATACACACACACACACACATATATATATATATATATATATATGTTACTGTAGTCATTTCCACAATAACAGGCAGGTAGATAGACCTAATATTTAGTCACTTGCAGAAAGAAAACAGTAATGTTTATTTTTTTCCTTTTTAACTATGATGCAAATGATCTTGGAATAGTAGTTCAAATTTATTTCCACAAATCTAGACTTAATCCTTCTGTTAAACGAGAACTGAAATTATGATATGAAATGTTTTGATAGTTTCTTTGTTATTGAAAACAATTTTATCATACTATATATTCTGATCACTGTTTTTCCTCTTCCAATTTCACCCAGATCACCCCCCAATTCCATGTCTTTCTTTCTGACCCTTTTTATGAAGCAAAAACAATAAGTTCCCCATTTCCTTGGACCCACCCCATCTGTGTTCCCTAGACTAACATGAATCAGGAAGTAGCAGGTAAGATCCACTACCCTCTCTACCCCCATCTATTGGCCTGCAAAAGCTTCCAGCAACAGTGGCTGTGTCTGCCCACGGCCCTTTGTGCTCCAATTCCCCTGAGCACCCCACAATCCAGATCCCAGGCCTGTGCCATTTCCTGATGAAGAGCTTAAGTTAGCCTGGGTGTAGTTAGCTTGAGTATAACTTCATTTTGAAATAAAGAGCCATCTTGACTGGGAGCTGAATTCAGGCACCAGGAAATATTACAGAATGTACACTTGGCAGAGAACAAAGTTAACTCTCCTAACAACAGCCTCCAGGAAATATCACAGAATAAATACTTCATAGAAAATAGAGACAATCTTCCTGGCAATAATCAATGAGAATCGGTTGAGAATCAGGTGGGAAAATTCTCCCGAATGTTTCAGATGTAGTTTAAAAGAATAGCTGTTTTGATATGTCTTAGGCAATTGTTTCACAGAGATGTTCACCTTGCCCTTCTAAATTTTACCTAATCCTGAAATGTCAAGGCATGTGCCCTCCTGTTTGCCATCATGGAAACATGTGCCTCCCTGCTTGCTGTAATGGAAACCCCCTGATCACAGACTTTCCCTTTAAAAACCCTGCTCACTCTGATCTCGAGGTCCCACTTCTCTACTGCTATGTCAGTGAGACTTGGGTCCCAAGTTTGATAGCTCTTATAAAAAAGCTCTTTTGCAATTGCATAGAGTCATCTCCTGGTGGTCTCTGAGAGTCCCATGATCCGGGCATTACACTGGGACCCACTCTGATCAGAGACCCCTGGCACCAGCATGAGTCAGGGGGCAGCAGGTCAGAGCTCCCTAGCTATTGGCCTGCCACAGCCTGCCAGCAACAATGGTTATGTCTGCTCAGGGCCATCTTACTCCACTTTCACTTCACACTCCACACCCCAGTCCCTGGCCTGTACTGTTACCCAGGACCCTCACTGATCTGAGGTGCTGGAGACAGCAGATATAGGGGGCATCAGGAAAACCAGAGGACTGAAGCCATGTGGGACCACAAGCTCTATCTACAACCCCAGAGATCACCAAACCTGCTAATAACAGAGGCAACTAAATGGCTAGAGGTCAGCACAAGAACACCAGCCCAAAACTCATATGGCACCACCAAAAACCAGCCATCCTACCATGGTAAGCCCTGAGGATACTATCATACCAGAAGCACAAGAAAATAATGTTTAGTCTGAGGTTATGAAAATGATAAAGACCTTAAAAGAAAAAAAAATCCCTTAAAGAACTGCAGGAAATACAACCAAACAGGTGAAGGAATTGAATAAGTCCCTTAAAGAAACACAAGAAAATGTGAGCCATCAGGAGAAGAAACTGAGTAAATCCCTTAAACAAATACAAGAAAATACAATCAAATGGGAGAACAAAATTAATAACACTGTCTAGGACCTAAAAATGGAAATGGAAGCAATAAAGAAAATAAACCTAGGCAATCCTGGAGGTGGAAAACCTAGGGAAGCGAACAGGAACTACAGACAAAAGAATCAGTAACAGAACACAAGAAATGGAAGAAAGAATCTCCAGTATTAAAGAAATTGATACAACACTCAAAAACTGATACATCAGTCAAAAAAAAAAAAAAAGGTTAAATCTAAAGAGTTCCTCACACACACACACACACACACACACACAAACCCAAGATATCTGAAACAATATGTAAAGAATAAAGAAAGAAATACCGCCTCCAGAACACCAAATAGAGTGAACTAGAATATCATATCCTCCTGTCATATAGGAATCAAAGCATGGGTAAAAGGCCATGTCACATATAAAAGCAAACCTATCAGAATTATACTTGACTTCTCAACAGAGAATTTGAAAGGCAGAAGGGCCTGGACATATGTCATGCAGACACTAACAGAGCACAGATGTCAACCCAGACTACTATACTCAACAAAGTTTCAGTCACCATAAATGGAGAAAATTAGATATTCCATGACAAAACTAAGTTTAAATATTACCAAGCCTCAAACCCTGCCCTACAGAAGAAACTAAAAGAAAAATTCCAAATTAAAGGAAGAAAGAAAGAAAAAAACAAAGAAAGAAGGAAAAGAAAAGAAAAGAAAAAAATTCCAACATAAGGAGGCTTACTAGACTCAGGAAAACAAAGGAAACAAACAACCCCACAGCCACAAAACCATGCACACACACTCTATCACCACCATCAAATTAACAAGAAATAACAGCAGCTGGTCATTAATATCTCACAACATCAATGATCTCAACTCCCTAATAAAAACACATAGACCATCTAGACAGAATCTAAACAGAGAAATAATGAAACAAACCAACATGAGTCAATTGGACCTATCACACATCTACATAACATTACACCCAAACACAAAAGAATGTATACCTTCTTCTCAGAACCTAATGGAACCTTCTTTTTTTTTTCTTTTTTTAAAATTTTTTATTAATTACACTTTATTCATTTTGTATCCCCCCATAAGCCCCTCCCTCCTCCCCTGCCGATCCCACCCTCCCTCCCCTTTTGCATGCATGCCACTCCCCAAGTCCACTGATAGGGGAGGTTCTCTTCTTCTTTCTGGTCTTAGTCTATCAGTTCTCATCAAAAGTGGCTGCATTGTCCTCTACTGTGGCCTGGTAAGGCTGCTCCCCCCTCAGGGGGAAGTGATCAACGAGCAGGCCAATCAGATTATGTCAGAGGCAGTCCCTCTTCCCATTACTATGTAACCCACTTAGACACTGAACTGCCATGGGCTATACCTGTGCAGGGGTTCCAGGTCATCTCCACGAATAGTCCTTTGTTGGGGTATGATTTTCTGGGAAGTTCCCTGTGTTCAAATTATCTTGTTCTGTTGCTCTCCTTGTGGAGTTCCCGTTCCCTCCAGCTCTTACTATTTCCCACTTCTTACATAAAATTCCATTCACTCTGCCCATCAGTTGGCCATCAGGCTCAGCATCTGCTTTGACAGTCTATACTGCAGAAGCTTTCAGAGGCCCTCTGTGGCAGGTTTCAAGGTTGTTTCCTATTTTCTTCTGGCTTTCAGAGGCCCTCTGTAGCAGGTTCCTAGATTGTTTCCTATTTTCTTTTTCTTCTGATTTGCATCCTCTTTGCCTTTCAGGATGGGGATTGAACATTTTAGTTAGGGTCCTCTCTTTTGCTTAGTATGTTTAGATGTACAGATTTTAGTGGGTTTATTCTATATTGTATGTTTATATGAGTGAGTATATACCATACGTGTCTTTTTGCTTCTGGGACAACTCACTCAGGATGATACTTTCCAGGTCCCACCATTTACCTGCAAATTTCATGATTTCCTTATTTTTCATTGCTGAGTAATACTCCATTGTATAGATGTACCACAGTTTCTGCATCCATTCTTCAGTTGACGGGCATCTGGGTTGTTTCCAGCTTCTGGATATTACAAATAAAGCTGCTACAAACATGGTTGAGCAAATGTCCTTTTGGTGTACTTGCGCCTCTTTTGGGTATATGCCTAGGAGTAGTATGGCTGGATCTTGAGGAAACGCTATTCCTAGTTGTCTGAGAAAGCGCCAGATTGATTTCCAGAGTGGTTGTACCAGTTTACATTCCCACCAGCAGTGGAGAAGGGTTCCCCTTTCTCCACAACCTCTCCAGCATGTGTTGTCCCTTGAGTTTTTCATATTGGCCATTCTGATGGGTGTAAGGTGAAATCTCAGGGTTGTTTTGATTTGCATTTCCCTAATGGCTAATGAGGTTGAGCATTTCTTTAAGTGCTTCTCTGCCATTAGATATTCCTCTACAGAGAATTCTCTCTTTAGCTCTGTTCCCCATTTTTTAAGTGGATTACTTGGTTTGTTGCTTTTCAGCTTATTTAGTTCTTTATATATATTGGATATGAGTCCTCTATCAGATAAAGGGTTGGTGATGATTCTTTCCCAATCTGTCGGCAGTCGCTTTGTTTTGATGACGGTGTCCTTTGCTTTACAGAAGCTTTTCTTTTTCATGAGGTCCCATTTATTGATTGTTGCTCTGAGAGCCTGTGCTGTTGGTGTTCTGTTCAGAAAGTTTTCTCCTGTACCAATGAGTTCTAGGGTATTCCCCACTTTTTTTTTTCTAGCCGATTTAATGTGTCTGGTTTTATGTTGAGGTCTTTAATCCACTTGGACTTCAGTTCTGTGCAGTGATAAGTATGGATCTATTTTCATTTTTCTACATGTAGACATCCAGTTGGACCAGCACCATTTGTTGAAGATGCTATCTTTTTTCCATTGTATGGTTTTGGCATCTTTGTCAAAAATCAGGTGTCCGTAAGTGTGTGGGTTTATTTTTGGGTCTTCTGCTCGATTCCATTGATCCACCATTCTGTTTCTATGCCAGTACCATGCAGTTTTTATAACTGTTGCTCTATAGTACAGCTTGAGATCAGGGATGGAGATACCTCCAGAAGATCTTTTATTGTAGAGGATTGTTTTAGCAATTCTCGGTTTCTTGTTATTACATACGAAGTTGAGAATTTTTCTTTCCAGGTCTGTAAAGAATTGTGTTGGCAAGTTGATGGGAATTGCATTAAATCTGTAGATTACTTTTGGTAAGATGGCCATTTTTACTATGTTAATCCTGCCAAGCCATGAGCATGGGAGATCTTTCCATCTTCTCATATCTTCCTCTAATTCTTTCTTCAGAGACTTGAAATTTTTTTCATACAAGTCTTTGACTTGCTTGGTTAGGGTTACACCAAGGTACTTTATGTCATTTGTGGCTATTGTGAATGGTGTTGTTTCTCTAATTTCTTTCTCAGCCCTTTTGTCTTTTGTATACAGAAGTGCTACTGCTTTTTTTTTTTTTTTGAGTTAATTTTGTATCCGGCCACTTTGCTGAAGGTGTTTATCAGCTGTAGGAGTTCCCTGGTAGAATTTTTGGGGTCACTCATATATACTATCATATCATCTGCAAATAGTAATAATTTGACTTCTTCCTTTCCCATCTGTATCCCCTTGATCTCCTTCGACTGTCTTATTGCTCTAGCAAGGACTTCCAGCACTATGTTGAAGAGATATGGAGAGAGTGGGCAGCCTTGTCTTGTCTCTGATTTCAGTGGGATTGCTTTAAGGAACCTTCTTAAAAGTTGACCACATACTTGGACACAAAGCAAGCCACAACAATTAGAAGCAAATTGAAAGAACATCTTGTATTCTATCAGACCATCATGGATTAAAGCTAGACTTCAACAGCAACAGAAACAGTACAATGCCTACAGACTCAAAGAAACTGAGCAACTTTCTATTTAATGACCACTGAGTCAAAGAGAAAATAAATAAAACGTTAAAGACTTTCTAGAATTCAATGAAAATGGAGGCACAACATCCCCAAACTTATGGGATACAATGAAAAGAGTGCTAAAAGGAAAAGTTCATAGCATCAGGGATTTTAATAAAGGAAACAGAGAGATCATACTAGCAACTTAACAGCTCACCTGAGTGCTCTGGAAAAAAAAGAAAACAAATACATCCAAGAGGAATCAACAGCAAGAAGTAATTAAGCTCAGGGCAGAAAAAATAACCAAGGAAAGAGAGAAAGAGAGAGAGAGACACACAGAGAGAGAGAGAGAGAGACAGAGAATCAACAAAAGCAAGACTTTTTTAAATTTCTTTTTTCCATTTTTTTTCTTTTATTATTATTATTAATTACACTTTATTCATTTTATATCCCCCATAAGTCCCTCCCTCCTCCCCTCCTGATCCCACCCTACCTCCCCTTTCTTCATGCATGCTCCTCCCCACATCCTCTGATAGGGGAGGTCCTCCTCTCCTTCCTTCTGATCTTAGTCTATCAGATCACATCAGGAATGGCTGGATTGTCTTCTTTTGTGGCCTGGTAAGGCTGCTCCCCCCTCAGGGGGAGGTGATCAAAGAGCAGGCCAATCAGTTTGTCAGAGGCAGTCCCTCTTTCCATCACTATGTAAGCCACTTGGACACTAAACTGCCATGGGCTACATAAACTGTTTTTTGTTTTGTTTTGTTTTGTTTTTGTTTTTTTGAGAAAATCAACAGGACAGACAAACCCTCAGCCAAACTAAGTAAAAGATAGAGGGAGACTACACCAATTAATAAAACCAGAAATGAAAAGGGGGATAGAAAAACAGATAGTAAGGAAATTCAAAGAACCATTAGATAGTACCTCAAAAACCTGTGTGCCACAATATTAGAAAATCTAAAAGGAAATGGATGAATTTTTATGATATTTTACTTTTATTTTTATTAATTACAGTTTATTCCCTTTGTATCCCACCTGTAGGACACTCCCTCTTCCCCTCCCAATCTCACCCTCACTCTCTCTTGTCCACCCATGCCACTCCTACAATCCACTGATAAGGAAGGTCCTCTTCCGCTTCCATTGGATACTAGTCTATCAGGTCTCATCAGGAGTAGTGCATTGTTTTCCTCTGTGGACTGGTAAGGCTGCAACACCCAGAGGGGTAGGTGATCAAAGAGCAGGCCAATCAGTTTATGTCAGAAATAGTCCCTGTTCCCATTACTATGGAACCCACTTGGACACTGAACTGCCATGGACTACATCTGTGCAGGGGCTCTAGGTTATCACTATGAATGGTCCTTGGTTGGAGTATCAGTCTCAGCAAACAACCATGTGCCCAGTTTTTTTGGTTCTGTTGATCTCCTTGTGGAGCTCCTGTCCGCTCCATCATTCAACAAAGATATTAGCTCTATTATGGTCATCTGGCTTTATTCCTAATAGCCAGAAATGAAACAAGGTTGATGTCCCTTAACTGAAAAATGGATACAGAAATTGTAGTACATTTACACAGTGGAGTACTACCCAACTAGTTAAAAACAAAGAAATCATGAAACTTGCAGGAAAATGACAAGAACTAGAAAAGTTCATCTTGAGTGATATATTGCAGAAACAGAAAGCCACACATGATATGTGCTCACATATAAGCAGATATTAGTACAGGATAACCATCCTATAATCCAGAGGCCTAAAGAAGCTAAGTAACAAGGAGGACCCAAGGGAAGGTGTTGTAATGTCACTCAGAAGGGAAAAAAGACTAGTCAGCAGAAGTGGAACAAGTGAGGAAAATGGGTAGGAGATGGAATGGGAAAGGAAACAAAGGTGGTGATCAGTTATGGGGGAACGAGAGTGGGAGCTGAGGGGGCTGGTAATAATAAGGGAACCTTAGGGGTTTTTGTCAACCTGGAGACTTGCCATAGGTTAGGCCCCTGAGAAGATATGGGTGTGACTCTAACTGATACTCCTAACAGGCAGAAATATGAATGCTGAAGAGACCAACTCTTAGCCAGGCAAGATGATTGGAAGGAGGGGAACAACAACTCACCCACAAAACCTGTGATACAAAAATTACCCTATCTACAAGAAGTACTGGAATAAAGAGGGAACAAAGATTGAGGGAATGTCCAACCAATACCTGGCCCAATATGAAATGCACCCCACAGTTGAGAGTCAGCTTCTGACAAGGTTAATGATGCTTTGCTATGCTTACAGAAAGGAATCTTACTTGACTGTCCTCTGGGAGGCTCCAGGCAGCACTGGATTGAGACACATGCTGGGACTTGCACTCAAGCATGGGACAGAGCTCCTAGGGTCCTGTGGAAGTGTTCGAAGAAAGATAGAAGGACCTAGAGAGGAGAGGAACCTCACAAGAAGACGAAGAGAGACAATTACCCAGACCCATGAAGGCTTACAGAGTCTGAGGTATCTAAGACTAAGGTAACTAAGGAGCATGCATGGTCTTGACCTAAGCCCTTTGCACATATGTGGCTGATGGGCAGGTTGGTCTTCATATGGGTCACCTGGTGAGTGGAGGGAGGTCTGTTTCTAACAAGGACTCTATTGTCTGCTTTTAGATTGCTTCCTCCTGGCAGTGCTGCCTTGCCTGGCCTCAGGGAAAGAGGATATGCTAAGTTCTAATGTCACATTATGTGCTGGGGAGGGTTGATATGTGGAGAGTGGAGTTTCCCTTTTCTGCAGGGAAAGCGAGAGTACAAGGGAAACAAGGGAAAGAGGGGACTAGGAGGAGAGGAGGGAGGGGTCACCCTTGAGGTGTAAAGTAAATTAACTGATATAAAAATTTTAAAAAGAAAACAAAGACATATTTAACAAAAAAAGAAAGAAAAATTCTAAAAATACACATGCTAACAAAGCCCAATGGTCTTCTTAATTAATGAAACATATGGGAATGTGTAGTCTTTTGTCTTTTGCTACTTTCTGGGTTCTTCTTGGATTCTCCTAACTTTCTCCTAACAATATCTTCTCTGGCTCAGTTCAGCTTTTTCTGGCTCAACTGTCATCAACTCTCTTCTCTTCCCACTCTGTAGAGCCAATTCACTTTTGACTGTCTCCTATTTTCATTCTGCTCAATTTCCTTACCATTTTTCTGGGGTCCTACTCAATCTTCATTTTTCCTGTACCAATAGTCTTCTCTAAACCTACTCTACAACCCTGCTCTTCTCTGATCCTACTCCAATCCTACCCCAATCCTACTCAGTTTCTCTCAGCTTCTGCTGGTTTTACTATATCCTCTCCTGTTCCCAGAAATCCAAGAGGCAACAGACACTAAAGGTCTCTAAATTATTTCTATGATGGTGTTCTATTTAAGGAAAGCATAATTTCAAGGACTGTCAGTCAGGGTCCATTAATGGCCTACATGGACACAGAATTAGAAGCCACTCTTCGTTAGACAGTATGGTTAGGGTTCAGAGTTCACTGTGGAGCTGTGAACTTTAGTATAATAGCTGGTTGCAAATGATTTTTCATAAAAAAGCCACAGTGAGGAAAGAGATGCTGAGGGCTCCAAGCTGTGAACTCAACATTACAGAAGGTCTAAAATTTTATAACTGCACTGATAATGTGGGTGCTTTTTCATGACAGACTCATGCATCTACAGCTTTATTATTAACAGAAACATCACAAGACTACAATTAACTATTAGAGAACCTGAAGACAAGTAACAGCCTTGAGTGTGGAAGACCAATAAATGGATGAGACAATTTAATGGTAATTCACAGTCATTTCTCATGAGCCATCTGAACTCTTCACCTTGAGATGCTTCTATCACATGGCCACTGCAATCGCCCCACAAATTATAAATTAAAAAAGGCTCAAAAACAGTATGAGTGACTCAGAACAGGAGCATGGATAATTTAAAAATTGTTGCATCACCAAAATTCCCTTCATGGGTGATTATTTACAGGACCCGCATCCCTAGATGTTCCTGAACAGTTTGTAGGCAGTTCTCCTGGAGAGAGTCTACTCTTCCATACTTTGTTTACTGTTTTTATAGCACTGGTAAGGAGCTTGTAAATCTTATAACAAGAACAAATTCTGGTGTAGATGTGGAAAAATAGAACCCTTATACACTGTTGCTGTTGAATATATATATATATATATGTATGTATGTATACAAATATATACATGTATTATATATATTCATACATGTGTACTGTGTTTTACTTCTCCCTCTCTAACTCCATATATAGTCCCCATCTACCTCTCAAACTTATGTCCTATTCTTCATTATTTTACATACATGTATGTACAAACATACACAAGCATGTGTGTGTGTGTGTGTGTGTGTGTAACTGTGAAGTCCATTTAGTGTTTATTGTATGCTTATGCATTAAGGGCTGACCACTACAATTTGTATAACCTGTTAAGGTCCTTATCCATAGAGAAGACCAATTTTCCAAGAAACAATTAATTCTCTATGGCTCTGAATCCAGGTGTTGAGCTTTGGGATATTTCATTTCTCCACACTGGGACACATGTTGGTGTTCTCATTGTTCAGAACTTGTTTAGACAACCACATTCCTAAGATTTCATGGTAGTGTAGTGATTGTTTTGTGTTTGTAATAATTGAGGAGGAGAGTTCTATGGTTAATTGTTCTCTCCATGTTGACAAGTTTTGTATTTCTGTGATGACCACTAACTGACGTAAAGGAAGTTTCTTTGATGAGAGGTGAAAACTACACTAATCTGTGGATATATGGCTAAGACTTTAGTATGTATTGTGGAATTATCTTGGCTTAGGAAGATGATAGCTGTAGGTTCTTTAGGTCCATGACATGTTCAACAATAGGCAGATAGCCAGGTTTATAATACCAGGCTTGAATTCCTTTTCATTGAGTGGACCTTAAGTAGCATTAAACAACTATATATTGGTTACTTGCAAGATAATAATGTGACTATTGTACATTATCATGTATATTTTGGCAGATGTGGATTTTAGGCTTTAAAGCTGAGTAGGACTATTAACAGTTTTGCCAGTTGGCATCTGGTATAATACCTTCAGATACCATCAGAAATGATTAATTTTTTATGAAATTCTAAAAATATCATAAGATTTTTAATTAAAAGTAAGATAAAGGTAGATCTGCCATATGATAACTATACCTTGGCATATTCTTGGGACTCAATATTCCTACACAGGTACTTAGTCAATGTTCACTAATATTTTAATGTCAATAACTAAGGGCTGGAAGACATCTAAATAGTCTGACTGACAAGTAGATGGTAAAAATGTAGTGCATATACACAATAAAGTTACATTCAGATGAAATTTAAAAATTAAAGTAGAAAATTTTCAGATATAAAAGAGTGTAAGTTTGTTTATCAGTCTGAAATGTTCTCAAATATCTAAAACTAGATTTACCATTTTACATCCCTACATCACCACTGGACATTCATTTAAAGCTCTTTATATTATATGGAAGAGATGATTGTGCATTTGTGTTCATTTTGGTTTAATTTACAATAGTCAGAAAATGAAATCAACTAGGATGTCAATAAGATGATGAATGGATACAGTGGATATATTTTTATAAACATTAGAATGATTCTTGATCTAAAGGAAAGTAAGATCATTATATTTGCAGGTAAATTTATAAAGCTAGACAAAATTATACTGAGTAAAGTCATCCATACCGAGAAAAACAACAGCCAAATATTCTATTCATAAGTATATTCCACTTATGCATTTTCATTTTATATGTTTAACCTGACATATATATATATGTGACCTGAACCCATAGAAATAATGGCACCAAATGACAAGGTTTCAAGTGAGAGGGCAATAAATGAGATATAAAGAAGAAAGAAACATAGTTTGGATAGATACTGAGCGAGTTGATAACTTATAGCAAGCAAGTTTACGAAGGAGTGCAAGAAAGTGCAAGAAGAAAGTTAAGTCAGACAATGTTGGTAAAGAGAACAAAAGATACCTCAGGGAAGGTGTCTTAGGACTGATAACCACAGCCCATAGGCAAGAGCAGGGCCAATAAAAGCTGCAAACCTGACTTATTTGAGGCACTGGCTCCAGCCTCAAATAAGCCTTGTAAAGTCTTTTTTTTCTGGTCAAGGATACAATTTAAAAGGATACAAATTAAAGTTTCCTTTGTCCTTCATCAGGGCCTCTGAGAAATGTTTAGGTCTGTCTGGTTTGCCACGGGTGTGGAAATCAGTAAACCAGAAAAGGATAAGTTGGGTTGGATGCCTTAAAAGAGAGGACTATTAAAATATAGGACAAATGAAATTATAGACGAGAGATACTTAGCGCAGAAACATTTTAATAGGAGTGGGAGCTGAGAAATGTGATACTGGTGAAAAGTTAAACCCTAATGAAGGGTTCTTGAAAGCCCATTCGTAAGTCTAAGAGCTTCCAAACCCAATTCAATGAGACAGGATAGTAGTATATACATAGTATTAAACAACACAAAGATTACCTAATGTTAAATACTTATGTGGGGTTAATTTACTAGGAAAAGAAGATAGAAGTTAAGATAACCAAAACTAAGTTTACATAAAAAAGTTTTTTCATTGTTGTTTATAAGTCCACTAGTTTAAAAAATATATATGTTTATGTGTTTATGTTTATATATCTGTTCATATATATGAGAGTGAATATTATATGTATTGCCAGAAAATGTGGATTATTACATTAAAATCTCAGTATCAAGCACGGGATACCTCTCTATGAGTTTTTTTTTGACTAGTGGGGCTTCAGAATCTCCCAAATCAATACAGGCTACTGATGTTGCGCTTTGCCACCATATCTAAAAATTAAAACCCTATTTTTAAATAAATCAATCACTTTGGTTGCAGGACATTTTATGAAATGGTCATAAAACTTTCTCCTTGTTGTCTAGCTTACATAGTGCTAGAAGAGGTTACACAGTGTGAGGAACCTATGGAGCCCTGAATGGATGTGTTTTATTGACATGAGTTTGTCTATGCTGAGACTCCAATTCTTCAGACCAATGGACTAGCAATGCCTTTTCTGGCTCTTATTCAGAGAAAGGGACAAACCTTCTCTAATTTGAATATTAGTTTCTGTAAATAGTTGACATTTAGCTAAAATCAGTGTTTCAGAAAGTGCCAGCTGCAACTACAGTCTTGGGTCTTGACATTGTGTGCATAAAGAGTATGTTGGGCATTGTCCTCTAAGATGAATGTATCCCAAGTCTGTCCCTGTACAGAGACCTCCTACTGAGATTCATGCTGTATAAAAGAACGCTCTGAGTTTCTGGGTATCCATTGTTATGACTCCTAAATAACACACTGCTTACCAGACCTAGTTGGTTTTGTTTTGTTTTGTTTTTATATGTATCTCATTTCTTCACTCTTAATTTTCCCAGTAACATCAGTTTCTGAAATTCTACAGAGATGTCAATGTGGCTTCTGGGGGAGAAAAAAAAATAGCAAAACTTAGTTTTATCTACATGTGGATGTAGCTTCACTCATTCCAGTAAGTAACAGCACTGAACCAGAAATTTAGGGGTGGGGAATGGGTAGGTTACATTTCCCTTAGGAATGGCTGGAAGTGTGTGGAACAAGGAAGGTAAGTGCAACAGGACTTTTGGTCTCACAGGAGATGTGAAAGAAGGCTTTCCATGGAGTGTTGCAATTAGTGCTTTTAATGAGATTGCTGGAACCAGAGGGCAGCAGAAAATTGGAGTTCTTAAGCTCAGGCAGGCAATGATACCGGAGAAGCCAGCTTTGTTGCAGGCTGACAGAATGGCTGTTTGGGGAACAGCTGGCCACTTGCTCCCACAGATGAGCACTTTGGTATGCAGAGAGGCTTGAAAGATGGTGGTAGCAATCCTCATTGAACAGCAGCAGCTCCAGGAAGCCAGGTGAGCTCACAGTTCTGCCCGTTCTTCTCCCTCCGACTGCCTGGCCTGCAGTCTGGGAGTCCAGGGATAAATTCTTCAGGGAGAAGGGAGGCCCTTCTTTCTTTCAGTGTTCCAGATCTAAATAAACAGCTACTCTAAGCTGATGATGCGCCATGTTTATTTTATGTGACTTATAACCTTTAGGAAGTGGAGAGGAGCCTTAAGGATGTATGTGCTTGATTGCTGGGGTCTAGAACGCTGGCAATACTGTTTGCACGGGGGAAGATAATACCAAACAGGGTACATGACTAACCGCCTGTAGCCACCTTGGGGTTGTATCACATGCTCTTGAGACAGGCATGGAAACAGGAGAGAGCTTTGCCCCACAACTTCCATTCTCAGGGTGAGATTTTAAATCTTAAATTTGACATTTAAGGGATTTGAAATAGGTCCATCTCCGTTCTATGCCAATTTTCCTGTAAGCAAGGTCCATGATGCCCCCAAAATTCTGGCATTCTGAGACTTTTCAGGACTGGGTTCATTTGCAAGGGATTTGTTAAAGTACAACCATTTTTTATTATTTCATATTCACATGGAAGTATTTTACCTTTTATGCTTAACTATTTTCTTTCCTGTTGGCATGCATCTCTCATCAGACTGAGTACAAGCTGAAATGTTTGCACATAGCAGTCCATAGCTTTTTGACTAATATCATATTGTATGGTTATGGTTAAACCAGTTTCTGGTGAGAGACAGAGGTTTGTGGTCAACGCCAAACACAATGACTGATGCAGTTTAAATAGTTTTATTGTCTAAAGATCAGTTGGTACTTATACATTTCTGAGGCAAAGCCAAACATTGTTACAGAGTTCTAGTTCTACATTATCACAAAATTTGGTGCATTTCAACAATAATTTATATGGTTTATGTCTTATTTTCATGATGAACACTATATAGTAGTTTGAAATGTTCATATTATTAATGTATGATACTCATAAAATTTATTTATAATATATATTTTTAATTCAAACTGATTTTATAATTGGATGTTATTACATTGCCAACAAATACAAGGAAAAGCCTTTGTCCAGTACAGGTAAATCCTTGCTGCTACTAAAATAACTATGGTATATGATATTATATTTCATATAACATATACTCTAAAACAAAACCCTAAACTCAGTCTACTGGTAAAAGGTACCATTAAGGTTATTAGAGTTTGACTTTTAAATGTATTGATGCTGATATGAATTTGGAAATTTCTCACATAAGTAAAGCTATTTAAAACCCACTGTGATATGACACAGAAACTAACTACACAGTTTGCCAAGCCTGGTTACATGAATTTGTTTACTGACATCCAAAAGTAGAAGGATAGAACTCTACAAAATGGTCTCTGAACTCTGCATACACACACACCATCACACACACACACAAAATTTAATAAAGTCTTGAAGATCTTCTCATACAGGACTTTCACTTGCCTGGTTAGAGTAATACCAAGATATTTTGTAATATCTGTGGTTATTGTGAGGGTCATTATTTCCCTAATTTATTTCTCTACCTATTTCTTGCTTGTATAAAGGAGACCTACTGATATTTTTTGAGAAAAAAAATTTTTTTTAATCCGGCCACTTTGCTAAAGGTGTTTATCAGCTGTAGGAGTTCTCTGGTAGAATTTTGGGGTCACATGTTTATACTATCATTGTCATAGATTGGTAGAATTAACATAGTAAAAATAGCCATCATAACAAAAGCAGTATTCAGAGTCAATACAATTCCAATCAATATTCCAACACAATTGTTTACAAACCTTGGAAGAACAATTTTTATGTTCACATGGTAAAATAAGAAACTCACAATAGCTAAAATAGTTCTGAACAAAAAGGAACTGGAGTTTTCCCCATCTCTGATTTCAACTGCACTACAGAGTAACAGTTATAAAATATCACTTGGTATTGGCATAAAAACAAACAGGTTGACCAATGGAATCAAATCAGAGACCCTGAAATAAACCCACATACCTATAAACACCTGATTTTTGACAAAGAATCCAAAACTATACAATAGAAAAAAATTAGCTTCTTCAACAAATGGTGCCGGTCTAACTGGATGTCTGCATGCAGAAGAATGGAAATAGATACATATTAATCACCCGACACAAAACTCAAGTTCAAGTGGATCGAAGGCCTCAACATAAAAAAGCAGACACACTAAATCTGCTAGAAGAAAAAGTGGGGAAGAGCCTTGAAGTCATTAGCACAGGAAAAAATTTCCTGAACATAGTATCAACAGCTCAGGCAGTACAATCAACAATTAATAGATGGGACCTCATGAAACCGAAAAGCTTCTGTAAGGCAAAGGTCACCATGTGTAGGACAAATGAGAGCCTACCAAATGGGACCTTTAACCCTATATACAATTGAGGGCTAATTCTAAAATATATAAAGAACTTATGAAATTAATCACCAACAAACCAAATAACTCAAACAAAAAAAATGGGGTAGAGAGCTAAACAGAGGATTCTCAACAGAGAAAACTCCAACGTCTGAGAAGCACTTAAAGAAATATTTGGTATCCTGAGTTATCAGGGACACGCAAATCAAAATGACTCTGAGATACCATCTTACACTGATGAGAACGGCTAATATCAAAAACACAAATGACAGTGCATGCCAAGCAAGGATGTGGAGCAAAGGGACCACTCCTCTATTGCTGGTGGGAGTGAAACTTGTACAACCACTTTGAAAAACAATCAGGCCCTTTCTCAGAAAATTGGGAAGAGTTCTACCTCAAGCCTCAGCTACACCACTCTAGGACATAAACCCAAAAGATGCTCATACGCCAAGGGCACTCACTCAACTATATTCATAGCAGTTTTATTTGTATTAGCCAGAAACTGGAAACAACCCAGATGTTCCTCAACTGAATAAAGGAAATGGATTAAAAAAATGTTGTACATTTACATAATGGAATACTACTCAGCTATTGAAAAGAAGGAAATTTTGCAAATTGCAGACAAATGGATGGAACTAGAAAAGATCATTCTAAATAAGTTAACCCAGACCAACAAAGACAAATAGGATATGTGTGTCTTTTTTTTAAATTTTTTTAATTTTTTTATTAATAACACTTTATTCATTTTGTATTCCCCTATAAGCCCCTCCCTCCTCCCCTCCTGGTCCCACCCTCCTCCCCCCTTTCTGCATGCTGCCCCTCCCCAAGTCCACTGAGAGGGGAGGTCCTCCTCTCCTTCTTTCTGATCTTAGTCTATCAGTTCTCATCAGAAGTGGCTGCATTGTCAGGGTTCTAGGTTATCTCCATGGATAGTCCTTGGTTGGAGTACGAGTCTCTGGGAAGTTCCCTGTGTTCAAATTATCTTCTTCTGTTGCTCTCCTTGTGGAGTTCTTGTCCCCTCCAGCTCTTACTATTTCCCACTTCTTACATAAAATTCCATTCACTCTGCCCATCAGTTGGCCATCACACTCAGGAAACAACCTAGGAACCTGCCCCAGCGGGCCTCTGAAAGCCAGAAGAAAACAGGAAACAACCTCGGAACCTGCCACAGAGGGCCTCTGAAAGCCACTGCAGTGCAGACCATCAAAGCAGATATGTGTGTCTTATAAGTGGATATTAGCATTATAGTACAGGATAACCATTCTGTAATATACATCCCAAAAAAGTTTAAATAGCAAGGAGGACCCAAGGATGGATGCTGAATCCCACTCATGAGGGGAAATAGAATAGATATCAGAAGTTGGTGAAGAAGGGGAACTAGTGGGAGAGGGTATGGTGAAATAAAAAGAGTTGGGGATCAGATGTAGGGAGGGTGGGAGTGGGAGCCAAGAGGGCCAGGAGAAAGAAAAGAAACCGAGGTGGGAGGGAATCTCTGAGACAAGCAAGAACTCCTTCTGGGAGGATATGGAGTCACTCTAAGACTCGCAGCTTCAGGGAACACAGACCTTGAAGTGACAACCTCCTAGCCAGCTAGGACTTCCTATGGAGGGAGGGGAATGCAAAGCCACCCACAATACCTTTGACCCATACTTTACCCTGCCTAAAATATGTGCAAGGATAAAGATGAATCAGAGAATGAATGAATGGCCAACTAATGGCTGGTCTAACCTGAGA
This sequence comes from Psammomys obesus, assembly GCF_907164565.1. Taxonomy (NCBI): domain Eukaryota; kingdom Metazoa; phylum Chordata; class Mammalia; order Rodentia; family Muridae; genus Psammomys; species Psammomys obesus. The sequence continues at coordinate 12,294,857 of NW_026585797.1, forward strand.
CCAGCCTCATGGGGGAAAGCCAGCTCCTGACACTATTGATAATAGTCTGCCATTCTTGCAGACAGGAGCCTAGTATAAATGTATTATGAGAGGCTCCACCAAGTAGCAGATAGAAACAGGTGCTGAGCACCTCAGCCAAACATTAGTCTGAGCTCAGGGAATCTTGTGGAATAGTGGGAGGGAGGCTAGAAGGTCCTGGAGGGGACAAGAAATCCTAAAGAAGACCGACAGGGTCAACTCACATAAGCCATAGGGCCTTATAGAGACTGAAGCACCAAGAATATGCACGGACTGGACCTACGCACACAACACATATGTAACTGATAAGCAGCTTGGTCTTCATTCAAGTCTCCTAGCAAGTGGAGTATGGGTTGTATCAGAAATGGACCCTGGATAAGATGATCAATCCTCACTTAGAAAGACAAATGGGATGGACACTGGATGTAGGAGAAAACAAGTAATAGGACAGGAGCCTACCATAGAGGGCCTCTGAAAGACTCTACCTAGCAGTGTATCAAAGCAGATATTAAGGTTAATAACCAAACCTTTGGCAGAGTGCAGGGAGTCATATGAAAGATGGGGGAGTTAGTAAGACCTGGAGAGGACAGGAGCTCCACAAGGACCAAATATATCAGAGCACAGGGGTCTTTTCTGAGACTGACACTCCACCAAGGACCATGTATGGATATAACCTAGAACCCCTGATCGGATATAGCCCATGGCAGCTCAGTATCCAAGCTGGTACCCTAGTAAGGGGAACAGGGACTATTTCTGACATGAACTCAATGGCTGGTTCTTTGACATGCCCCTCCTCCCCTGAGAGAGGAGCAGCCTTGCCAGGCCACAGATAATGACATTACAACCAGTCCTGAAGAGACCTGAGAAGCTAGGGTCAGAAGAAAGAGGAGGAGGTCCTCCCCTATCAGTGGACTTGGAAAGGGTCAGGGAGGAGATGAGGGAGGGATAGTGGGATTGGGAGGGAATGAGGGAGGTGAATATGGCTGGGATACAAAGTAAATAACCTGTGATTAATATAAAAATACATTATTATTAAAAAATAAATAAATGGATTATGTTGCCTACTTTTGGATCACTTTTCCCTAACCATGCTGTCTTGTCTGGTCTCAGTGGAACAGGATGATCTCAGTCCTGATAAAATTTGATGTGCTGGGGTGGGTTTGTAAGAGGACAAGCACCATTTTTCTGATGAGAAGGAGAGGGTGGAAAAGGGGGAAAGCACTGTTCAGTGGGACCAGAGGAGATGAAGGAGGGGGCTGCAATTGGTATGTAAAATGAGTAAATAAATACATTTAATAAAATTTGTAACAATAATAATTTAAAACTAGATCCTGAGCATTGTTTCTTTTTATAAACTGGTGTGTGTGTGTGTGTATTTGTATTCATATGCACATGTTTGTGTTTGCTGATTCATGTCTCTATTCATGCAAAATTCAAGCTCTCAACCACCCTTCACTTTATTTTTTGAGGCAAGTTCTTTCCCTGGACTTGAAAGCCAAGTCGTTGTCTTGTCTGTTAGTTAAAAGGTGCAGTTGTCTCTCTCTCCCTTCATGCTGGAGCCATCTTCCCAGGCCCTGTATACATTATTTTTAATGAAAAAACAATTTTTAATAACAGTGTCTATAATAAGACATATTTTTAGAGTTGACAAAGGACATAAAAGAAATATTCATGCAGAAAACAGTCTATCAAAATATGTATAATTTAATGTAAAAAATATTTATCACCTTAAGATTCTATTATATTTGTTATCACCTTAAATAAGAAAGAATTCAATAAAAAGCAGCTCATATTTAATCCATATTAAGATTAAATTTAAAAATAAGTGTTCACATTCCAATACAGTTTTTTTTTCCTACAGCACACTCCACTCCTTGATTAATTTTATCCCATGTGGGCAGCTCATATCCATTAACAGGAGGATTATAAGAGCTGAGATATTGTTAACATGCACACTTCCAGAAGCCTCTGCATGAAACACATACAACAATGACACATCTGATTGTTCCTTAAGCCTGAGCAAACCGCATGTTCTACAAGGTAGCAGAGAGTCAACACAGTGGCTTAAGCATTTGCTGTGCTACTGTGAGGATATTCAGATTCACAGAACTCATGTAAAGCCATATGTGGTATTGGGTACTGCAATCTCAGCATTCTGATGGTGGGTTGGGAGGCATATAAATTCCCAAAAACCTTGAGCATCAACTAGCACAGTGAACTGTCAATCTTCATCAAATAAGCAACCTTTGTGGCGATTGAAAATGTGACAAAATGATGCTTTCTATTTGCCAATGACGACTCTTTCACCTTGAGCATGGATACATTTAAATTAAATTCGGCAATTTAAGAGAAGTGTCAAGATTAAGGAAAGACAACACATGAGAGACAAGAGCAATGTTGATTAAAAAAAATCTCAATTTAAAAATATTCTTTCATAGTTGGCGCTTCCGATTACAATCATGAACAGAAGCATTTATTGTTCTCACTGTAATGTGAAGTGACAAGGGAAGCTACAAGATCTGACCTTAGAGAACAGCAATATTATTCATAACTGAACTAATACTTAGCAAATTCCTCTTCTTTTTAATATTAGTTACTGCTACAAAGCCGACTTGGTTGAAATTATACTGTTATTTGTTGTTGAACAAATTGGGAAAATGAGACTCACAATTCCTCAGGGAAAAATTTGAGTAGAAGGCAACTATTTGCATTTAAGTAATGAAAGCATTATTTTATTTATTTGTTTGTTTTATGAATGTTATTGTTACCTTTAAAACATTTTATTTGCATATTCTCATGGATGTTTTAGTTTTCACTATTTGAAAAAGAAAACGAAAATTTAGTTAAGCCATTTTTAGTTCATTGTTTTTTCTTTCAATATTCCATGCCTTTATGTACAGATTTATTTTCTGAAGGACTATTTTAAAAACCTTCTAATCATTGATAATACAAGCATTACATTTGCATTGAAAAAATAGACATCTGTGGTACTCTGGCTATGGTGAGTGTGTGACGACCTGAGGAACACAACGTGGAGTCAATTTTCCTTACCTTCACTTGCATTCCTGAGATGAAACTTTGGTTGCCAGGTAGGGATAAAACGTTGTTCCTTCTAGTCCATCTCATGCCCTACCCCCACCCTTGGAGTTTTCTCACAGTCAGGAGGCACATACTGGAAATATGCATTTTGGTGGACTTAAATGAATTCCCTCAAAATTCATAAATTGAAGTGTCAACTTTAAATGTTGTTTCAGGGGATACATGATTTGGAAAGTATTTGTGTTTTGATAATATCATGAAGTGCACGTTTTATTATTGGAGGAGTTCCTGAAAATCAATGAGAGCTCAGTTCCCTCTCTTTTCTTTGACTCTTTCTTTCTTTCTTTACAGAATATATCAATATATTTACTAACATTATATATATATATTTAGAGTTTCTGAATTTTGAGAGCTTAGATAAACAGATAGGTCACCATGCCCACCCAACAATTTCTATGGGTTCTAGGGATAAAAATTTTGTCCTTCTGCTTATGTGGTAAATGTTTTATTTCCTGGCCCACTCCATGTACCTTTAATTTTATATTATTACTAGCTCTCAATTTCTTCCTAGGGAAATTCAAGATGGAACTATAATATATGAATTAAAACTAATGACATTAATTTGCCATGCAATAAATTCTTGGTTAATCATATCCACTTTGAAATACAGTAGTCTGCATTATCTAAAGGGAATAGAACCCAAGAAATCAGGGGTTTATTTTTTAATTCTTTATTAATTACACATTATTCACTTTATATGCCCCCTGTGCTTCCCTCTCTCCTTCCATCACAATCCCTCCCTCCCTCCCTCCCCCATCTGCATGCATGCCCTTCCCCATGTCCGCTGATAGAGGAGGTCTTCTTTTCCTTCCTTCTGCTCCTAGTCAATTAGGTCTCATAAGGAGTGGCTGCATTGTTTTCTTCTGTGGCTGGTAAGGCTGCTCCCCCTCAGGGGGAGTTGATTAAAGAGCAGGCCAATCAGTTCATGTCAGAGACAGTCCCTGTTCCCATTACTATGGAACCCACTTGGACACTGAACTGCCATGGGCTACATCTCTGCAGGGGTCTTAGGTTATCTCCATGCATAGTCCTTGGTTGGAGTAGCAGTCTCAGGAAAGACCCCTATGCTCAGGTTTTTTGGTTCTGTTGCTCTCCTTGTGGAGTTCCTGTCCTCTCCAGATCTTACTGTTTCCCACTTCTTTCCTAAGATTCCCTGCACTCTGCCCAAAGGTTGCCCATAAGTTTCAGCATCTGCATTGATAGTCTGCAGGGCAGAGCCTTTCAGAAGTCCTTGGTGTCAGGCTCCTGACTTGTTTCCTCTCTTCTCCTTCTGATGGTTTAAGTTTTATTAATGTTTCTTTTACAAATGTGGGTGCCCTTGCAATTGGGGCATAGATGTTCAGGATTGTGATATCTTCCTGGTGGATTTTCACTTTGATGACTATGAAGTGTCCTTCTCTATCTCTTTTTAATAATTTTGGTTGAAAGTCAATTTTATTAGACATTAGAATGGGTACTCCTGCTTGCTTGGGTCCGTTTGCTTGGAAAACTGCCCAAAAGAGATTCAAGTACACAATAAGGACATTTGCTCAACCATGTTTGTAGCAGCTTTATTTGTAATAGACAGAACCTGGAAACAACCCAGATGTCCCACAGAGGAGGAATGGATGCACAAATTGTGGTATATCTACACAATGGAATATTACTCAGCAATAAAAAACAATGGAATCATGAAATTTGCAGGTAAATGGTAGAAACCGGAAAAGATCATCCTGAGTGAGCTATCCAAGGAGCAGAGAGATTCACACAGTATATGTTCACTCATATAGACACATAATATAGAATAAACATACTAAAATCTGTACACTTAAACAAACTAATCAAGAGGGAAGACTCTTGCTAAAATGCTCAATCAATGGACTAGAATCAAAGACAGGGGGAAGGGCATGGGAGTAGTAGGAGGATAGATGGTAGGACTAGGAAGAGACAAAAGAGAGGACTACAGCTGGGATACAAAGTGAACAAATTGTAATAAATAAAAAATGTGAAGAAAGAAAAAATATGCTAGTGCCCTGTGAAACTGAAGTGAAAAAAAAATCCTTATGTTATAAAAAGCGTTTTAGTAAAATAGCACAGACAAATTAGCCTATACCATATGTAAAACACACACACAAAAGCTTTACCAACCACTTTAATTTGGAAGTTTGACTGTAACAGAGTATAGTACAAATTTTCCTGAACTATGTTTCACAATTCAGTTTCTTTATAAACATCATTAACAAACTAAAGAAGACAGAGTGCAGAAAAATTATTTGCTACTCAGATACCTAAGTATCATGTATACTTGTATGTTGTTTGTGTTTCAGATAGAGTATAAAAGAGTTACAGATTCTAAGTGCATTGTATACTCTTGTCAATATACACATAAAATTTTGCATTCATATGTTTACATATACAGTTTTTTTTTCATCCTGGTCCCTTTACAAATGGCTTTTATAACCTGTTCCCACAGAAACCTTCAACTATAAATTTTTTTTCATTAGATTTAGAATTGTGGGTTCACAGGTAACTTTTATGAGGCAAATAAAAATAATCTTCACAGCAGGTTTGAGGACATAAATAGTATTTCTGTAAATTTTACAGCTACATAAGTATTCATTTTTTCAGACTGTTATAGAGCCTACTATATACTCTTTGGCGACAATAATCTATTTCTTGTGTCTAGAGCCTGGAAGTCAGAAATCAAAGCCACCAAGACTTGTGCTTCATTTGCTAGGCATGAATGGCCATTTTCTTTTTGATTACTCACTGGTCCTTGTCCAGTGATGTTGTAAAAAGAAAGATGTCCGTGAGGTCCATTTGATTCATGACCTCTGTTAGAGTTATTGTTTCTTTGTTTAATTTCTGTTTTGTTGACCTGTCCTTTGTTGACAGTGGGGTGTTGAAGTCTCCTACTATTAATGTGTGGGGATCTATATGGAAACTTGTACAACCACATTGGAAACCAATCTGACACTTTCTCCAAAAATTAGGTCTAGTGTTACCTCAAGATTCAGCTTTACCACTCCTGGGCTTATACCTGAGTGATGCTCAACCATACAAGGACATTTGTTCAGCTATGTTCAGAACAGCTTTATTTGTAATAGCCAGAATCTGGAAACAACCCAGATGTCCTTCAACTGAGGAATGGATAGAGAAATTATGGTACATTTACACAATGGAATACTACTCAACAATTAAAAACAAGGAAATCATGAAATATGCAGGCAAATGGCAGGAACTAGGAAAGAATCTCCTGAGTGAGGTATCCCAGAAGCAGAAAGACACACATGGTATATACCCACTTATAAATGGATATTTGACATATAATATAGGATATTATTATCCATAAAATTATTTTATCCATAAAACTAAAGAAGCTACAAAGAAGGAGGAACCTAGGTAAGATGTTCAATCCTCATTTAGAAAGGCAAACAGGATAAACATCAGAAGAAGGAGAAAACAGGGAACAGAAGCCTACCACATAGGGTCTCTGATAGACTCTATCCAGCATGATATCAAAGCAGATACTGAGACACATAGCCAAACTTTGGGCAGAGTGCGGGGAATCTGAAAGAATCAGGAGATGAAAGACCTGGAGGAAACAGGAACTCCACAAGGAGAGCAACAGAACCAAAAAATCTGGGCACAGGGGTCTTTTCTGAGACTGATACTCCAACCAAGGACAGTGCATTGAGATAACCTAGATCCCCTGCACAGATGTAGCCCATGGCAGTTCAGTGTCCAAGTGGGTTCCATACTAAGGGGAACAGTGGTTGTCTCTGCAATGAACTCAATGGCTGGTTCTTTGATCACCTCCCCGTGATCAGGGAACAGCCTTACCAGGCTACAGAAGAAGACAATGAAGCCAGTCCTGATGAGACCAAATAGGCTAGTGTCAAGGTCAGATGGAAGGGAAGGACCTCCCCTACCAGTGGACTAGGGGAAGGGCATGGGAGGAGAAGAGAGATGGAAGGTGGGATTTGGTGGGAATGGGTGGGCTGAGGTAAGGGGCTACAACTGAGATACAAAGTGAATAAATTATAATGAATAAAAAGTGTGAAGAGATGAGAATGAGAACAAAGAAACAGCAGACAAGTAAGATATGGAAATTGGGATACTGTGCAAGTCAGTGAATGACTCAACATTCTTATTTCACTTCTGTACCTTTGCCTTATATTATACAATATTATTGTTACCAATTCATTATCATTCATTCAGCATTGTGATAAATGTTAATTATTAATTTGCAATCTCATTTTGTAGTTCTCAGATTCTCTTCTTTCATTATATCCCATATATTGTCTTTATTATCAGTTCCAGTTTTCTTTGGGAAGGCTTAGTTGTGTTTTTTTTTAATTGATTTTTTTGTGAATTTAATATTGTACACTCTAATTCCACTCATCTCCCTGTCCCTCCAAATATACTTTTCCCTTGCAAGCTCCACAAGAGAAAAACAAAAAAGAAAACAAAACGAACAAACAAAAAACAAGCCACATACGAAATGAGACTACCACTGCAACTCCACTCCTTGATATGGCACTGTATAAGTTACTGCAGAACAAGATAACATCTGTAGCAGAGTAGAATTTAAAATATGAGCAATAACCCAGGAAGGCAGAGCCAGTCTCTTCTTGAAATTCATACTGAATTTAACTGAAACCCATATTTTCTCCAACATTATAATAACAAATGTGTAAACTTTGCTTTTTTGATATATACACAGGATGTATTTTACATTTTCAATTGTTTATGACAACATTCATTTAATGTTAAAAAATAAAAATAATAAAAAACAAATCAAGGTGTGAAGATTTCGGTGTGTCATACAATATACCTTCTTGATCAAACATTTTATTTGCAAATGTCATTGTAGTAAGACATTGGTCTTGTTTGAGGTTTCTGCTACACTCTCAGTATGTGATCCTCATAAAGACTTCTCTCAGATATCCTATTGCTGCCCTGTTTCATGGACATCTGACAGCTATGGTTATTCAAGACTGGCCTCTTCAAATCTCTACCAGTTCGTAGACAGGGTAAATGTTGGGGTGGGCCAATTCAAGCTCCAGGATCTGAGTCTGGGTGGTGGTTGTGTTGTTCAGCCTGCCAGCTCCCCTTCACCCTAGCCACCAGGGCCATCTCTCCTGCTTTGCTCAGGCAAGGGGCAGTACCAGCTCTCAGACCTCGGCAGCCAGAAAGAAGCAGGACTGACTAACCAAAGCTAATGTCGTCAGTCAGCTATCCTGCAGCCATGCGACCAGGTCAGTTCGCCAGCACTGCACTGGCAAGGTGTGGGACCAGTTCTCCTTCTCTCACACTTTCTGAGCCATCTCTTCCAAGCTCCTGTCACCAAGGCAAGCTCTACCTCCTGATCATGTAGCAGGTTTGGCCCATTCTTCCAAGTGCTGCAGCTGAGTGAAAGTGAGATCAGCTATCCCGTAACACCCAGTGAGGTATGAGTCCAATTCCCCCACACTGCTCAGAAGAGGGCCAGCTCTCCAAGTGATAATGTCAGTGAGGGGTGGGGCCAACTGTTTGCATCCCTCATACATCGAGATTGCTTTGTGAGGTATCTGAGATCAGGATGTCTACCTGGCCTTTGATGGTAATATGGGGCATTGACATCAACACACACCCATGCTGCTGCAGGGTCAGAGGAGTAGATATCCCCTCAGCAGCACTGTGAGGTAGCACCTCACCATGGCTTCAGGTTGCAGCGCAGGCTGCTCTCATGAGGCTGTTCATCACCACCTTCAACTCTCCGTTCTGCCTCTCCTCATAGTGCACATCCAAACTCCTCTTTTACTCGCATCTTTCCAGCAAATTCCTCCTCATCCTAGCAGCAGTAGGTGTTTTTCATGGCATGTTAGCTGGCATGCCACAGCATATCTTCAGCCCATCTGCCTCCTCACGGCAGGTGGCGTGTCTCTGAGTGGTTGCTGGTGTTATGGTTGTCTTTAATAATTCTAGAAATTTCCTGAAGCACAGACTGGTGATGATTGATATATTTTATGATGGTTATTGTTAATTTAATATTATTTTAGTTGTTTCTAGAAATTTCTCATATAAGCATGTTCAGTATATATGAAAAACTACATAATTATGAATTAGTATTTTTTTCTTCCTCCAGGAAGGTGAATTATTATAAGGTTAAGAAAGTCTTGGGTAACAGAGGATGTGTGTGTGTGTGTGTTTGTGTGTGTGCCCCTTTTCTCAATCATATTTTCATTATTCCTTTTGGTCACAATTCAATGATGTTTCTCGTCTGAAGTTTAAATAAAAGGAAAAGGTGTAAATAAACATGACCTGGGCACCAGCTAAAATTAAAGGACACCTATACACTTATTATTTTCTTGGGAAATTATGTTCATCTACCCTTAAAAAGGACTCATTGATTTGGACCCAATCAAATGGACCCAATCAATTTGGACCCAATCAAGGTAGTATAAATCTACCTGTTTAATTAATGACAATTTTATTTCTTTTATTATTATTATAATTTATTACAATTTATTACAATTTATTGGATTTGTATCCCTGCTGTGGACTCCTCCCTTGTCTTCTCCTAATCCCACCCTCCCTCATTTTTCTCACCCTATTCCCTTCCCCAAGTCCACTGATAGGGGAGGTCCTCCCTCCTTCTATTTGACCATAGCTTATCAGGTCTCATCAGAACTGGTTGTATTGTCTTCTTCTGTGGCCTGGTAAGGCTGCTCCCCTTTCAGGAGAAGGTGATCAGAGAGCCTGCCACTAAGTTCATGCCAGAGAAAGCCCCTGTTGGCTTTGCTATGGATTCTACTTAGATACTGAGTCTATAGGCAACATCTGTGCTGAAGTTTTAAGTCCTTGGCTGGGGTATCAGTCTCTGCATGGTTCCCCGGGCTCAGCATTTTGTTGTTGTTGTTGGTCTCCTTGTGGAGCTCTGTCCCCTCCAGGCTTTTCTATCTCCTCCTTCTTTCATTAAATTCCATAACTTCTGTTTGCTCAATCATGTTCATAGCAGCTCTATTCATAACAACCAGAAGCTGGAAACAACCTAGATGTCCCTCAACAGAAGAATCTATAAAAAAATTGTGGTACATTTACACAATGAAATACTACTCAACTATCAAAAACAAAGAAATCATGAAATTTGCAGGCAAATGGTGGGAACTAGAAAAGATCAACTTGAGTGAGAAGCAGAAAGACACACATAAGTGGATATTTTTCATATAATATAGGATAAACACACTAAAATCTATACTCCTAAAGAAGTTAAACTACAGGGGATCCAAGATGGTGGTGACTAGAGCACACCACATCTGAGAGACAGAGAATCTGAAACTCCAAAATTGGGAGTGGATGGGCAACTGAAGCCAGAAAATGGACTTTGAGTCTTCCTAAAGGAGAGGGGACATCACAGGAGCTGAGACCATTTATATTCAGGTCACCCGTGGACTTATCTGGGGACAGAGTGTGGGGAACACTTAAACCACTTGCACTTCCCCTTTTCAGGCCTCCCTCCTCCTCAGCAGAGCTGGCCCACCGTGCCAGAGGCTCTTAGCACAGAACTCACAGCCTGGGAACTAAGATGGCAGAGGTGGGCTCCTGGCTCCTCAGCAGTGGCTGCCAGCTCTACCAGCCATCCAAGTCCCAGAACTGCATTACCATTCTTCCTAGTCCTGGGTCTGCTAGTGGTTGTATGGACTCTGCAGGGTCTCCCAGACAGTGACTGTACTGGCTGCCTAGTCCCTCAATGGCGGACAGTCAGCTGTACAGCCACCAAAGTCTCCAGACCTGCCAAACTGCCCAGGTACACCAGGGCTGCAGTTCGTGGACCAATATTGTGGTTACCCAGGAATTTCCAGTGGGCACCTGGACAGGCCTCCCAGTTCTACTGCTGCAGCTGGACTTCCAAGTTCGGTGGCTGCAGCACCAGTGAACTGATGGAGTTTCTACACCCACATTTGACCCAGCAGGTGGCCCAAAACTGAGAGTAGAGAACAGAGGTAACCCCTGTGATTTCCGGTTTGACCTGCTAGAGAATGAGTGTGCTTTCAAGGGCCTGAAGAGCCCCAGATCCAGGGTCCTTCTAAGCTAGTAGACAGACATGAGATCCCTCCCACCCATGCACCCATTGTGGAAAACAGAGGGACAATGTTCTCAACATTGAAGCCCCTGTTCTACCGGTCTATCAGTTGAGTACAATCAAATAACTCCTGGCACTCAGACAGAGCTGAATATTAGCGGCCTGTGGGCCACTGAGATATTCAGGGAATCTGCACAAGAGAATTGCAGGTGTGAAGACTGTCTACAGTCTTCGCCTACAGTCCCTTAGGTGCCTGCATAGTGCCCCTGCCCCATGCTTCAAGCATCTACATCCTCTAACACCCTGTCTTTCAAGGCACACTTCCATGCACATGCACACACTCACAGGCTTGCCTGCATTTATCCCTCTGTGTCCGCAAATCTTCTTCCCTTAGGTACAGCTGAATCACCAACTCACACTCTCAAACCACTGGACCTCTCTCATCTTCCTGAAGAATTCTCCAGACACCAGAGAAAGACAGTACCAGTCTGAATTGCAGAATCCAGGAAAAAACAGTGAAAGTTACAGATAAGCAAATTGCCAGAGGTCGGCTTAAAAACACATCTACCAAAAATCAGGACATTATGGCATCACCAGCAACCTCCAAAATGAATGGATACTCCAACTCACTGGAAACACAGAAAAAATGATTTTAAAGCTATGTTTATCCAGTTATTAGAGGCACATAAAGAGAAAACAAAAAAATCTCTCAAATAAATAGTCAAACAAATGTAAGCAAATAAAGAAGAAATAATCAAAGCTCTCAAAGAAACACAGGCAAAGGTAGCCAAACAAATACAGGCACAAGTAGAGGCACAATTAGTGGCATATAGAAAGGAAAGCAACAAAAAAATAGAGACCATCATAGAGAGACAGGAATCTACATTTATTCAAACAGATGAAGAAAATGGTGCAAGGCATGAAAACAGAATTAGAATCAATAAAGAAAACACAGAGAAAACCCTGGAGCTGCAGAACTTAGAGAAAAGATCAGGAACCACAAAGGTAAACATCACCAGTAGAATATGAGAGATAGAAGACAGAATCTCAGATGCTGAAGATATACTTGCAGAAACTGATAATTCTCACAAAGAAAAAGTTAAATCAGAAAAGTCCCATACACAGAACACCCAAGAAATCAAGGACTCCATGAAACAGTAAAATTTAAGAATAATAGGAATTAATGAAAAAGAAGATTCCAGGCTCCAAGGTCCAGAAAATATCTTCAAGAAAATCATAGAAGAAATATTTCCCAACTTAAAGAAAGAGATGTCTATAATTATACAAGAGACCTACAGAACACCAAATAGACTAGACCAGAAAAGAAACTCCTCATGTCACATCAGAGTCAAAATACTAAATATACAGAACAAAGAAAAGATATTAAAAACAGCAAGGGAAAAGGACCAAGTAACGTATAAAGGTAGAATTATCAGAATCACATCAGAATTCTTATCTGAAATTATGAAAGCCAGAAGGGCCTAGGCAGATGTCATGCAGACTTTAAGGGACCACAGATGCCAACCCAGACTATTACAATATGTCCAGCAAAGATTTCAATCAACATAGATAAAGAAAACAAAATATTCCATGACAAAACTAATTTTATGCAATATCTACACAGCAAACCAGCCCTACAGAAGAGAGTAGAAGTAAAACACCAATCCAAAGAAAACAAAACTACACCCAAGAAAACATAGGCTACAGATAATTTCAAAAATTAATTAACAAAAATTAATAGAACACAAGCAATGAATCACAGTAACACCACCAACTACACAATAAAAGGAACTAACATTCATTGGTCACTATTATATATCAACATCAATGGACTCAAAACTCCAATAGAAAGACACAGACTAACAGAATGGTTATGGAAACAGGATCCAACATTCTACTGCATCTATGAAACACACCTCTGTAACAAAGATAAACACTACCTCAGAGTAAAGGCCTGGAAAAAAAATCTTTCAAGAAAACAGACGAAGAAAAAAAGCTGGGGGAGCTATCCTGATATCTAATAAAATAGATTCTCAACCAAAATTAATCAAAAAAGATGAGGAGGGGCACTTTATTCTCATCAAAGGGAAAATCCACCAGAAGGATATCACAAATTTGAATATCTATGCCCCAAATAGAAGACCACCTACATTGGTAAATGAGACAGTGTTAAAGCTGAAATCAAACATCCATCCCAACACCTTAATAATGGGAGACTTCAACCCTTCTCTCTCACCAAGGGAGAGATCATCCAGACAGGAGCTAAACAAGGAAATAAGGGCACTTACAGAGGCCCTAAATAAAATGTACCTAATAGATGTCTACAGAATTTTTCACCCAAATTCAAAAGAGTATACCTTCTTCTCAGCAACTCATGGAACCTTCTCCAAAATAGACCATACAGTTGGTCACAAAGTAAGCCTCAACAGATACAAGAAGATTGAAATAATCCCTTGTATCTTGTCTGATCACCATGGATTAAACTGGACCTCAACAACAACAGAAATAGAAAAAAAGCCTACACATATATGGAAACTGAAAAACTTGCTGCTCAATGACAGCTGGGTTAGGGAAGACATAAAGAAAGAAATTAAAGACTTCCTAGAATTCAATGAAAATGAAGGCACAACATACACAAACTTATGGGACACAATGAAAACAGTGTAAGAGAAAAGTTCATAGCACTAACTGCCTTCAAGAGGAAATTTGAAACATCTCATACAAGCAACTTATTAGCTCACTTGAAAGCCCTAGAAAAAGAAAGAAGCAGTAACACACAAGAGTAATAGACGCTGGAAATATTCAATCTCAGTGCAGAAATCAGTAAGTTAGAAACAAATATTCAAAGAATTAATGAAACCAAGAGCTGATTTTTTGAGAAAATCAACAAGATAGACAAACCCTTAGCCAAACTAACTAAAAAGCAGAGAGAAACTATCCAAATCATCACAATCAGAAATGAAAAGGGGGACATAACTACAGATACTGAGGAAATCCAAACAATCATTAGGACTTACTTCAAAAGTCTATATGCCACAAAATTTGAATATCTAAATGAAATGGACAATTTTCCTGAGAGTTCCCACTTACCAAAATTAAATCAAGATCAGGTAGAAAGATTGAGTAGTCCTCTATCCCCCAAGGAAATAGAAGCAGTCATCAAAATCCTCTCTTCCAAAAGAAACCCAGGTCCAGATGGTTTCAGGACAGAATTCTACCAGACCTTACTTGAAGACCTAACTACAATTCTCTTCAAACTATTCCACAAAATAGAAACAGAACGAGCATTAACAAAGTCATTTAACGCAGCCACAATCAACTTGATACATAAACCACACAAAGATCTAACAAAAAAAGAGAACTTCAGACTTATCTCTCTCACGAACATTGATGCAAAAATATTCAATAAAATACTTGCATAACAAATCGAAGAACATATAAAAGATATCATCCACCATGACCAAGTAGGCTTCATCCCAGGCATGCAAGGGTGGTTCATTATACGGAAATCCATCAATGTTATCCAATATGTAAACAAATTGAAAGAGAAAATCCACATGATCCTCTCCTTAAAAGCCAAAAAAGCATTTGACAAAATCCAACATGCATTCATGTTTAAAGTCTTGGAGAGATCAGTGATACAAGGCACATACCTAAACATAGTAAAGGCAATATACAGCAAGCATATAGCCAACATCAAACTCAATGGAGATAAACTTAAAGCAATCCCACTGAAATCAGGAACAAGGCAAGGCTGCCCACTCTCTCCATATCTCTTCAACATAGCACTTAAAGTCTTAGCTAGAACAATAAGTCGACTAAAGGAGATCAAGGGAATACAAATCAGAAAGGAAGAGGTCAAGGCATCACTATTTGCAGATGACATCATAGCATACATGAGTGGCCCCTAAAATTCAACCAGAGAACTCCTTCAGCTGATAAACTCCTTCAGCAAATTGGCTGGATACAAAATTAACTAAAAAAAAAAAAAAAAAAAAAAAAAAAAAAAGGAAAAGCAAAGCCCTCCTGTATACCAAAGCCAAAAGGGCCAAGAAAGAATTTAGGGAAACAATACCGTTCAAAATAGCCACTAATAACATCTAGTACATTGGAGTGAATCTAACCCAGCAAGTAAAAGACCTGTTTGAAAAAAACTTCAGGTCTCTGAAGAAAGATATTGAGGAAGATATCAGAAAATGGAAAGATTTTCCATGCTCATGGATCAGTAGGATTAACATAGTGAAAATGGCCATCCTGCCAAAAGCAATATTCAATGCAATTCCCATCAAAATACCAACACAGTTCTTTACAGACCTTGAAAGAAAAAATCTCAAATTCATATAGAAAAACAAACAAACAAACAAAAAAACAGAATTTTCAAAATTATCCTGTACAACAATAGATTATCTGTAGATATTTCCATCCCTGATTTCAAGCTGTACTAAAGAGAAATATTAATAAAAAACAGCATGGTATTAGCATAGAAACAAAATGCTGGATCAATGGAACCAAATAGAAGACCCAGAAAGAAATCCATACAGCTATGGATACTTGATTTTTGACAATCAAAGGAAAAAAGACAGTATCTTCAACAAGTGGTTCTGGTCCAACTGGATGTGAACATGCAGAAAAATAAAAATAGAACCATATTCATCACCTTGCACAAAAGTGAAGTCCAAGTGGATAAAAGATCTCAACATAAAACCAGATACACTAAATCAGTTAGAAGAAAAAGTGGGGAAGAGCCTAGAACTCATTGGCACAGGAGACTACTTCCTGAACAGAACACCAACAGCACAGACTCTACGAGCAACAATCAATAAATAAGACCTCATGAAACTGAAAGTTTCTGTGAAGCAAAGGACACTGTCATCAGAAAAAAACAACAGCCTACAGACTGGAAAAGGACCCTCACCAACCCTATATTTGACAGAGGGTTAATATCCAGAATATATAAAAACTAAATAATTAAAAAGCAAAAAATCAATCAATCCAATTAAAAAATGGGGTTTCAAGCTAAACAGAGAATTCTCTGTAGGGGAATATAGAATGGCAGAGAAACCTTTACAGAAATGTTCAATGTCCTTAGCCATCAGAAAGATACAAATTAAAACGATCCTGAGATTCCTACTTATACCCATCAGAATGGCTAAGATAAAAAACTCAAGTGACAACACATGCTGGAGAGGTTGTGGAGAAAGGGGAACCCTCTTCTATTTGTGGTGGGAATGTAAACATTTATAACCACTTTGGAAATCAATTTGGAGCTTTCTCAGACAATTAGTAATAGTGCTTCATCAAGATCCAGCTATACCACTCCTAGGCATATATCCCAAATATGTTCAAGTTCACGACAAGGACATTTATCCAACCATGTTCATTGCAGCTTTATTCATAATAGCCACAACCTGGAAACAACCCCTATGTTCCTCAGTGGAGGAA
Organism: Psammomys obesus; assembly: GCF_907164565.1. Classification (NCBI taxonomy): domain Eukaryota; kingdom Metazoa; phylum Chordata; class Mammalia; order Rodentia; family Muridae; genus Psammomys; species Psammomys obesus. The sequence continues at coordinate 12,311,463 of NW_026585797.1, forward strand.
TGGATACAGAAATTGTGGCACATTTACACAGTGGAATACTACTCAATAATTAAAAACATGGAAATCATGAACTTTGCAGGCAAATGGTGAGATCTAGAAAAGATCATCTTGAGTGAAGTATTCCAGAAGCTGAAAGACACACACAGTATATACTTACTCCCTTAGAAGTGGATACCAGACCTAAAAGTTAGGATAATCATACCTAAATCTATACATTAAAGAAGCTAAGCAAAGAGGATCCAGGGTAATATGATCAACCTTCACTGAGAAAGACAAATGGGATGGACATTGGAGGTAGGAGAAAACAAGAAACAGGACAGGAACATACTGCAGAGGGCCTCTGAAAGATCATACTGAGCAGTGTATCATAGCAGATGTTGAGACTCATAAGCAAACCTTGGGCAGAGTGCAGGGAATCATATGAAAGAATGGGGAGTTAGTAAGACCTGGAGAGGACAGGGGCTCCACAAGTGCCAAATATATCTGGGCACAGGGGTCTTTTCTGAGACTGATTCTCCAACCAGGGACCATACATGGATATAACCTAGAACCCCTCCTCAGATGTAGCCCATTGCAGCTCAGTATCCAAGTGAGTTCCCTAATTAGGGGAACAGGGACTGTTTATGACATGAACTCAATGGCTGGCTCTTTGACCCCCTTCCGAGGGAGGAGCAGCCTTGGTAGGCCACAGAGGAGGACGTTGCAGCCATTCTTGATGAGTCCTGGTAAACTATGGTTAGATGGAAGGGGAGGAGGCCCTCCCCTATAAAAAGTGGACTTAGAGTGGGGCAAGGATGAATTGAGGGAGGGGAGTGGGATTGGGAGGGAAGGAAGGAGGGGGCTACACCTGGGATACAAAGTAAATAAACTGTAATTAATATAAAAATTAAAATTTAATTAAAAAAAGAATCTAAACAACAAGGAAGACCCAAAGGAAGATGCTCAATCTTCATTTAGAATGACGAATGTGATAGACATTAGAAGGAGGAGGAGACAGGGAACAGGACAGGAGCCTTTCAGAGTGACTCTGAAAGACTACTGATGTAGTTATCGAAGCAGTAGCTGAGACTCATAGACAATTTTCTTAGAGTAACACACTTGTTTTAATCAGTGTGAGAAGAGTTGCCTCTATCACCTTCACTTCTGATTAGTGTTGGAAGTCAACTAATTAGAAACAAGGGCTCTGTAGGCTCCTTTCATGTCTAGACTTGAGCCACTTCCCCCACATCTCTCAAGTCTATTCATGCCCAAACCTGTGTGTTCACATCCTTGTGACTTTGCATGTCAATCATTTTTTTCCAGTTTTTCTATTTTCATGGGGAAATATTGATTGCTGAAAAGAGGGCATGGTTTCAAGTAATTAAATTTTGGTTTTTACCTTCTGTAACCTTCAGTGAGACTGTAACTGAATTCTTTCTATTATTAATATAATGGTCTATAAAAATGCTGCAGATTTTTCAAATAGAGGGATTTTATTCTACACTGCACAGTATAACCAACTGTGCATGAACTTTCCATAAACCAAATCATTAAAATGTGCTGAATTTGCAAAGATTCTAAGAATTTAATTATTTTTTATTGTCCAAAATTTAGATTTTTAGTATCATTAATGAATCTGTGCTACATATTATTATAAAATATAGCTTGTGTTTGTTCCCTCTGTGAGTTTAAAAGAAATGCTCATGAAAGCTTGGGACAGAATCAGCTTACATCTTTCTAGTTAATTTTAAGTGGGTTTGTGTATTTGTCTTTTTTAATTTGATACGCCCAGTTATATGTAGTTCATAGCATGATGTATTAGTTATCTTTCCCCATTGTTGTAACAAAACACACAATAAAAACCTGTTTAATCAGAGAAGGGTAGTTTTGCATCACTGTCCACTTTGGAGGGTGTGCGACAGAAGCAAGAATGCTTGCTGCAGCAGCAGAGAGAAACAAATGTTGGCTTTCAGCTCACCTCTATCTTTGTTCTGTTTTACCCTTCTTCACAACATGCCCCATGGGATAGTACTCCCTACCTTCAGGGTAGGTCCACATTCCTCTGCCAAATATCTGTGGACAAACACTGACAGTTACACTCAGTTGTATTTCCCTTGGTGATACTGAATGGAGGCAAGACGACATTTAATGTTAGCGAAAGCACACTGTGTATGTTTAATACCCATAAACAAATTATATTTCCTCCCTCAAATAACTTATTATAAATAATTCTTCTTGGTATTCCTAGTAAGGACAAGTATCCAACAGAGACAGAAACTACCAGATTGAAATTAATCTCCAGAATCTTCTACTGGGAATAAAGCTAATTGAATGTCTACAAAATGGCATTCTGGTGCTCTCACACTGTAACCTCGGCCAGCTTCCACAAAAATTCCCTCACGTTCAGTACTGTCAAGGGCACAGAATTCATTCTTCTTTGAGATAAATACACACAATGTGTGACTTTCCATTAGATGTGGTCATTTTAAACATCATTCCTATCATGCAAGGAACCAATTTATAATTGTGTTTCTCATAGCAACAGCAGCCACTTTTGGAGGTTGGCGGCAATTTCTGGTGCCCTCTTGTTACATTGTGGAGCATTCACTGTGTGTTCTCCTGGGGGCACAGGAGTGTCAGAAGGCTTTCAAACCACCTGTCCTCATATATAATGATAAAACTGTGCCTTAGTGCACTTTTGCTGTATGGCAGCAACCTGTGATTTCACATCACAGCTGTTTCACAATGAAACGAATAGATCTGAATATAATTTGGGATTAAGATAAACCTACCTTGAAGGTGTGTTTGAGGACCTGGGAATAGTATGAAAACTGAAGAACAGAAAACTGAGGAAATATATTTACAAAATTTCCATATGTTTTGCTATTCCTTATTATCTAAAACAGAGTTCATTTTTACCAATTTGAATCAAGTGAAATTCAAGCAGTCTCTATTAATAAATTGTACAAAATTTGAAGAGGTGAGATAAAAGATTTAAAGATAGTCCTCAACAGGTAAATAGGAAGAAAGCTGTATCTTTCCAGGATTTACTTGGGGCCCTGTTTTAGACAAGTATATTTCATTACCATTATTACATAATCTCTAAGGTAATCAACTTACAGAGTTTTATTTAGCTCACTCTTTTGGAGATTCTGACCCTTTATCAAATACCCCACTATTCTTTGAAGTGGGGAAAGATGATACACCAGGTCAGGAAGGAACATGAAGAAGGGGAAGTCGGTCACCCCATGCCCATAAAGCAAAACAGAATGAACGATCACTGTTCCTCAATCAGTCTTGAAGGCACACTGACAGAGACCTGATAACTTCTCAACAAATCCACCTCCTTTAAGTCGCACCACCTCCCAGTACCCACAACTGGATTACCAACTTCTGGATCATGGGGATAGCTTGTGATCTTAATGTAGCTCTGAGGATGATGTGGTTTCTAAGACACAATTTTATGTCAACCCACCAGTTGCAAAATGTACATTTCCTAACTCTGTACTGTATCAGCTGCCAGATTCAAACAGTAACAGTGATTCATTCAGTGGTCAAGATACTAAAAGAGGCTCATTGGAACACCATCTGCAACATGCAAGAGAAATGTTTGGTCTCATTTCATAGTTCTAACTTTTTTGCTGCAGAGGAGAAAATGAGCAAAATTAAAAACTTCTATTTTCTCAAATTTGCTTTTGCTCTAACATATGCTACTTTTAAGAAAAGAACATTCACTTTCCACATAAATAACATTATGCTTTCCTAGACCTCATGAGTTTCCCCTAAATTACCAACTCAAAACTCAAAACCATTAATGTTTATTTTATAATTGTTTTCTGTAAAGTTTAAAACAAAAATTCTGTGGAATTTGTTTTATTTTGAATAATTATTATATATAGACTATTTAGTCCTTCTTAAGTTACTAGCCCTAGTAGCAACATTTAAATAAACATAGTCATTTTTTGACATTAATTTTGTCATCAAAGAAATTTTAAAAAGATAATAAAGCCATAAAAATGGGTTTCAGAGCTATATAAGTTTCAGGAAATATTGGATAACCCAAATTCATTTAATGAACAGAGTTTTTGAAGAACGAAATTATGTGTTTTAAAAGAAATGCACACTTCAAGGAAAAAGAAAACTGACACATTAACTCATTGAATATTGGAAAGGGTGCAAATTCTCTAATTGTAACATTCATCAGATAAGTAAGACAATTTCTCATTTTTAGCACAATCTACACTTTAACTTAGCTAAGTTAATGCAATAAAAAAATCCCCAAAATATTACAAAATAATTAAAAATGTATAATGGAAGCTATGTTTTTAACCTATCTTTCCTAATGATTGTATTTTTCTCAGTTAGTAAAATATGTTATATTAAAATTTCACAACTTAAAAAATTAAAATAAAACGTAAGCCTATCTTGTAGGTGTGTTTGAAGACCTGGGGATAGCATGCAAATTGAAGAACAGAAAACTGCAGAAATATATTCACAAAATCACCATATGCTTTGCTATTCCTTATTATCTAAAACAGGGTTTATTCTTACCAATTTGAGTCAAGTGAAATAGAACCAGTCTCTATTAATAAAATGTACAAATTCATTTATTCATGTGTTGATATATATTTATAAATGTGCCTGTACATCAATATGTACATACAGATCAGTTCATTGTATTCACAGAGATCACCCTTAGGAACATTTGAAAATGTACTTGTCATGTGATAATCCACTGTAGTCCATTTCAGGTGGGCCTCACTCTCATTTAACATGCTAGAAAAATGAAGAGGGAGCACATTGGGATTGTGTATTGGCAGTACTGGCTATGTAAGTAGGAAATTCCTTGCTTCAGAGTGCAATTCTAATTTAACCAATAACCCCGTTTCATACCAAATTCCTCACTTAAAAACATGACAAACGAGACTCATACTCCAACCAAGTACCAGGCATGGAGATAACCTAGAACCCTGACAATGCAACCACTTCTGATGAGAACTGATAGACTAAGATCAGAAAGGAGAAGAGGACCTCCCCAATCACTGGACATGGGGAGGGGTATGCGTGAAGAAAGGGGGGAGGGTGGGACCGGGAGGGGAGGAGGGAGGGGCTTATGGGGGGATACAAAATGAATAAAGTGTAATTAATAAAAGTTAAAAATTTAAAAAAATAAAGGGAGAAATTCTCTTGTGCTCAAAAAAAAAAAAAAAAAAAAAACAAACAAAAAAACCATGACAAACTTGAAATCAGAGGTTCACTGTAAATACCTGTAAATCAGTGTTGGTAATGGCGTTGCCCTGGTCAGGTAGAAAAGGGAGATGCTCACAAATGTGTGTCTGGCTTTTATAAATAGCAAAGGGAAAACATTCCAATGCCTTCAGTTTTGCTCACATCTGTGTTCTAATAATGTGATGTAAACTGCAGTCTATAGATAAGAACCACAGGAAAGGTGTCAGGAAAGTGACCTGCGTATCACATAGGACATTAGATCACATTATAACACACAGTCTCTGCATTTGGTTTGCATGAGATAGTATATAGCCCTAGCAAAATACTAGTCTTTCTTTCATTTGCTCTTAGGGTAATTAGACTTAGCCATTAAGTTTCAGATCTGCAATTTAAAGAGGGGCTTGTGATAATGCTTAAAGTCTGAAATTGTTTTAAAAATCTAACAAAACAATTAGTGGAATGTTTATAAAACATTTATGCATTTTTAAGAGTATTGAGTACAATTACAAAACTTTGTAATATAGAAGAAACATACTGATAGTTCTTTGTAGTGTTGAGGCCTTGTGCAGTTTTCCAGTCCACTTCCACTATAGGCCACAGAGGAAAGCAGGGAGTTGGAGAGTTAGTCTGATCCAGGCAAGATCAAACCAATTAGTTGTCCAGGGCTAAATGGTATGCCTTGAAAATTACATACAAGTGACATTATTCAAATGGAACATGCTATATTTAGGAATACCTACCTATCTGTCTTTCTATGTATCTATCGATCTATCTGTCTATCTATCTAACATCTATCTGTCCATCTATCTACAATAAACATCAATGAAAAAAGAGATCAAGAATTTGAAGGAAAGTAGAAATGTGTTTTTTTTTTCCAGAATATTTTAAAGAAGAAAAGGAAACAGGGAAATTATGTAATTACACTATTAAATAAATAAATAAATGCTTATATATGCATACATAAATATGCATGTTCTTTATTTTTTGTTTTTGTTTATTTATTCATTTGTTTATTATACATACATATATATATACACGTATATATATATATGTGTGTGTGTGTGTGTGTGTATGTAACTTTGTGGGTAGAGCCATGGCGCAACAGTCTACAGCAGCTCTTTCTTTTGCATAGGACCAGAGTTTGGTTCTTAGTACCTTTCTCAGTCTCATATATACCTCTAACTCCAGCTCAAGAGATCTGGTCCCTTCTTCTGGCTTCAATGGATATCTAAACTCATGCACAAAAATGCACACACACGCACACACACACACACGCATGGTTGAATACAAATGTTTAAAAATTTAAAATCTAAGAAATTGAAATATGTGTCTTTTAGTTAGAAATACTATACTCCAGCCAGGTGTGGTGGTTCATACTTTCAATCCCAGCACTCAGGAGGCAGAGGCAGGAGGTTTTCTATGAGTTCAAGGACAACCTGCCTAGATAGAGAGTTTGGGCAGCCGTGACTAGGTAGAAAGACACTGTCTTATTAAACAAAACAACACAGAACAAAACAAAACAAAAACAAATTACTCAAACAAAAATACTGTAATCTTTAAAAATATGCAGGTATGGCTTTTAAAGGAGTACTCACATCAGTTTAAAAGAAAAAGCACATACATACCTACATATATACATGTGTCTATAACTCTTGTGCAGCAACTCTAAATCAGGAAATGAATGTCGTTATCTCTGGAGTGTTCACTTAACCAGGAAAAAGGAAGCAGTTTGTTCAGAGTGTTTTGGCTCAGTCTCATGAATGCACTCTGGATACTGGCTGAAACTTGAAGAATCCTCAGAAATGCTAACAGGGTCAGCTTCATGCAGGGTCAGCCAGACATTGTGAAGGTCAGTACTGACCATGGCAGGAAGACACTGCTACTTGGCATGCGCTCTCTACAGAGCTTCTTTAAGAGGCGTTTTCACATACCGGCTCCCTGCCCTAGAAACCAGTCAAAAGCTCTCTTGATTCTTAACCTCCAGTCTAGGGTGTTGCCCAAGTTGTTCCTACACATTGTTAATTACAAATGAATTAATAAGTTTGGCCATCAATCATGAAGAAAAGGTTCAAGTTGCACATTATACAAGAAAGTGTATTATAGTATCATACACAGTCTGTGAAATTATCGCAGGGTCTTATGAAGAAACCTTAAAACAAAGTTAAATTTCAAAGTAACACCTTTTCTAAGAATTTCCTTAAGGTAGCCATAGCATAGAAAATAGCTGTGAATACATGTGTCAAAAACTAGTTCATCCACAGAGAAGAGGATCCAGACAGTTCTGAAGGTATCTGATAGGCTAGGGTCAGAAGGTAGGGGAGAAGGACTTCACCTATCAGTGGACTAGGGGAGGAAGAGGGAGGAGTTGGGAAGGGGAGGAGATGAGAAAGGGGGCCTACAGGTGGGATACAAAGTGAATAAATTGTAAATAATAACAAAAATAACAGATAGGAATTTACAAATGCATTTCAGAGTCTGAAATGTAATGAAAGAAAATTACATAAGAAAATAGGGTTAGCAATTTGGAATATGAGGCTGTTACAAGGAAGAATCAAATAATTATAATTTTGTAAGTAGAAATGTTTGTTTTTCCCTCCTCTTACTGGCTTGAGAATATGAAACACACAGTAGTTAGAAACATTGTAATGGAACACCTCAAATGTGGAACTCTAAAGATGCCAATGTAGAATTTTACAAACAGTATTACAGAATTTTCTTAAAATGTCAAGTTTTATTCATAAAATTAGGTGAGTATTTAGAAATTTTAACAAATGTTATTGTTAGTATTTTGGGAGCCTACTTCTGGGTTGCCTAGCAACCTATGATGTCATTGGCCAGGTGCCACACCTGATAGGTATGGTTATGTTGCTCCTTAAAGGGACCAACCTGCCACTTTGTCTTCCTCTTTTATCTCTTGGCTCTTGCCCTCTCCCCTTTCTCTGTCCGGGCACTCCCTCCCTCTCTTCCCCCTATCATATCTTGCTCTCTCCTTCTCCATCTTTCGTATGAAATCTGCTGTGCTCATCATCATCGTCATTATTTAATTTGGTCCTGATATTGGTGCTTTTGGAAGGGAAAGGGCTCTATTGTTAGAACCTAGTCTGGGCATGCCAGGACCCCTTTAAATTGGACCATGGATGGCTGCAACAGATTTTTTTTCTGCTCTACCTATCCCTAACAACCACCTATGCCTGAAAACCTTTACTTTCTCTCAACTGCTGTGTCCTTACCATGCACACCTGCCCTGCTGGAACACACCTGTCTGGCTGCTCCCGGCTGCTCAGGTGCTCTGAGCCCCTGGTGCACAGCACAAGCTCGCCAAAATCAGCTTGGGAAAACTACAATGCTTCCAGTTCAGCTACAGTCACAGCCTGCTTTTAGGTAAGCAATTACTGGGGAGCCTGTACACACAAAGATTGCTCTAAATTTCACCGCTGCCTCATTTTAAATTTCCAACCTTACCCCTGCCACTAGAGGCTGGCTTACAGGGAAGGGTTTTCAGTTGCGCAGACTTTGGATCAACTATGCCATGCGCACAAAGAATGTTTCAAACCAGGCAGAAATAACCATGACCACTGGCAAGCACCTGGTCTCCCTGTGCCGCCACAGCTGCACACAGCACATGGTAAGGCGCCGTGTTGCCTTTTAAATTGAGAAGCTGAGCCTGTGTTCGCCCCTCCCCAACTCCTGCAAAACTCCAAGCCCCACATTCTAACAATGGCTTCCAATATTCTGACCTCTAAGTGCTACTTCAAAGCTTTTCAAAATATTTTCTTCCTGATTTCTGTACACTCTGCTCTTAAATATATATATATATATATATTATATATATATATACATTTTAAAATGCTTTAAATTCTTATCTAATGATTTATATAATTTTCTCATTGGGTTTACATTTATAAGACTTCCTTAATCATAATTAATTCTCTGTTTACTTTATCTCCTTTTAGAGTCAGAAAGCAACAAGCCTCATTTTAAATTGATATGGATTTTTATAAAATTTCAAAGTCATAAAGGTCTATTCAAATTAAGTTAATTTATAATATAGTCTAACTGCCTATGTCCTTATCAATTTCTAAATTAATAAAAGCTGTTTCTCCTGCCATGAGCTGCCTATGGTTGAGATTTACCACTAGGCTTTCTGGCTAATGGGTTTGATGTAATAAATTCAAATATAATTGCTTTATACTCTTCTATTATATTGTTGGTTTTAAAACTCATAACTCAGGGGTTACTAGTACAAGTTTTTACCAATACTCTAAATTAACATCTATTACTTATAGAGGCATTTTTTATTTATGTTAAAACTTGGTCATTGTACTATATCTTTAATATCAAAAGATTAAAATATGCTTGTTCTTGTTTTCTAAAAATGTATTATTATTAATCTATAGTATAGCCTTAGAGTTTTATAAGCTATGAATATTTTATATACTAAATCATACAAAAAACTGTTATGATCTCGCTTTAGTGGACTATATTTATGACTTTCAAGGCTCCAACGTAACAGGAACAAAACCTAAGTCCTAATATTTAATGGTTAATAAATGCAAGTTATACTCATCTCATGGATGATCAAGTTCTCTAACACATCAAAAATATATTTATAGTTCTGCAGATGCAAACATGGTCTCACTGCCATCTTTAATAAACAGCTGAGCATGGTCCTTGAGTCACCATATAGGAACTGGTAAAAATAATAAAGGAAGAGCCTTCCTGACAGGTTCATCTAGAGCAAAAACTATGCTCCAGACCTTGGCTGCTGCTCTGAGGCTGTTGCCGTTCCCGCACAGAAAACAAGAGGTCTGCAATGCCCCATCCCTCCATCATATAACCAAAAGTCAGTTCCACCAGGTGACTGTTTCAAATGCAACCAAAGGGGATGCCTTCTCACAGCTGCCTCAACAAACCATGGCTGCCTGCAGGCATACTGGCCACTGGAAGTCATAAAGCTCCCATGCAGGCTTGTCTTCTATGGCACAAGAGCCATAGATTCTTCCAGCTTTCCAGCTACTTGGCCTGGCAGAGGACAAATGGCCCCTTGATTTAGCTACCTCCACCACCCTGCCCAGGCCAGGGTAACATTGCAGGTCTCTTTTTGCCTCTTTGGAAACTTCAGATGCCTTCTCACTTTTCTTTACATGCAGGAGACCAGGCCTTGAGCCTGAGTCCAGAGTTGCTATTGTTAGGCCTACACACAATATGTCTTGTTGCCAGACCTAAATAAAATGCTTTCTCATCCCTTTAGATAAAGGACAATAAACATTCACAGCAGTCTCACCTATATGTCATGATAACTAAATACATAGGCCTAAAAAATATGTTTTAGGGTCTAAGAAAGTGTCTTAAGATTAGTAAATGCAAGTTACAAATGTTTAAGGGGCTAAGAAATTGTTTTAAGGTTGGTGAATGCAAGTTATAAAGGTTGCAATGTGTGAGGCGATTTAAGGTATCCTAAATAGGTAAAAAGGCTTAATATTTCCTCCTTTTGCTATACTACTGTTATATTGACCGTCCAGAGCTTTGACCTTTATCAGTAGAGCGCTGATTTATTAATCTAACTCTGATATAAAACATTCCACTATACCACTCACTGTCATGGTTCCAAGCGCAAGATTTTAAGTCTCCATAATGTGTACTTATAAGAAAGGTTGAGATCAAGTGAGTGTTTGTTCCTTCTACTTCACGAAAGGCTTCTGCCTTTTCAGAGCTCACCTTATAGAATACTTATGCTGTTAACACAAATGTGTATGTCTACTGCCTTTTCTACAATATATATTTCAGTGCAGATTACAGTTGTGATGCAGACATGTCTAAAGTTTTATCTCCTTCATAAAACTTAAAAGTAATTCTTGTAAGATGCAGAAAATCTACCTGAATCCACCTCTCAGGTCAACTGGGCTCCAGATAAGTACTGCACTTATTGCCTCTCTCAGAGGGTGGGATTCTTCCCCTTTCCCTGGTTTTGGGACTTCCCTTTCCTGGCTACCAGATTGCTATCTCCTACATGCAACACTGGCTGGATTGGTGAATTTCCCTCAGTAGACAGCCACTGGATTGGTGAGTTCCCCTCATTGATCAGCATAAAATGCCTCTCTTGGTAGGGGAAACTTGACTGTTTAGCGTCCGGCAACTTGCTACTACCTTTTGAGACAGAGGGACCCCCCAACCATGGTCTTCTCTGGCTAAGGTTGACCCTTTCTGCTGACCTCCATTTAGAACTTCCTCTTTCGCTAGAGAGAGATTTTTTTCCCTCGATGTGCACAATTTCTCCCCTTCACCCTAGCCTATGAAAATCCTAGTGCTAAGTAACTGTCTCCTAAGGGGAGCTGTGCCCTTGGTCTCTGGCCAAAGCTGTCAAGCTGTGGGATCAGGTAGGACCAAACATTCAAATATTACTCTTGGGACACCTTGACAGGTCACTGACTCCTACCCTCCCAATGGGAATAGTCCATTGGTCCGTTCCTCCAGATTCTCCTCTGGGATGTCTTCTGGAGAATTTCAGGTTTCTACACCTAGTGCCCACTTTAAGAGTCTCCAAGTTTCAATACTTCTGTAACTAAACTTAGCCTCAATTTCCTTAAATGACAGATCCAAAGCAAAGCCTTTTTAATTACTGCATGTGATTGGGTAAATGGAGGTTCCCTCAGGTAAATGGAGGTTCCCATGTTTAAGTCTCTTTGATCCAAACCTTCCACCTCTGTTCACACTCCCAAAAGTTTTAAATGTTCACCTAAATTTTTTCTCCATAACCTACTTAACTTTATCTTCTGCATATATATATATATCTTTCAGTATCCTGCCAGACACAGATATTTCCTATATCCACAACAGTGCCAAAGCAGCTACCACAAGTCTTCCAGTCTGAACTCACAGACTTCTATCAAGCTGGATCTGTACTTTCCCTTCCAGCCATGGATATTCTTACAGTCCCTGGACAGCATCAAAATAACCTGTTCTTCCTGGACTTTTCCAGCATTTTAGCCTTTTGAACTCCCTACAGCACCCCCAGTCTCAGTAGGAAGTAGCCAGAAGAGGACTTACACCGTCATTCACTTATTATTAACAAAAGGCTGGAATGGTGTGCTTCAGGACCAGGACAAACAGCTCCAGTTTCTCCCAGTACCCCTCAGTCCCTACCTGCTGCCTTGCGAGGCTGGCAATTCTCTGTTGGCAACCCTCTACCTTGAAATTTCCAGGGCAGGGGCTTCCCCTCCTCCTCTTAACCATGTAATCCAGCCATTTTGATGCTATTATTTCTTCTTTCTCTTACCCCCTTGCATGGCAACCAAGAGCTGCTTCCAAAAAAAAACCTAAATTTATATTCTTTAACTTGTCTTACATGGGAAGCGGTCCAAGTTGCTCATTTTTTAGTTATAGAAAAGGGAGGGATGTTAGTATTTTGGCAGCCTGATTCTGGGTTGCCTAGCAACCTATGATGTCATCATCTGTCCATAGCCAGGTAAGCACACCTGGCAAGCATGCTTACATTGCTTCTGAAAGCAAACAACCTGCCACTTTGTCTTCGTCTTGGCTCTCTTGGCTCTTGCCTTCTCCCCTTTCTCTGTCAGGCATCCCCCTTTCTTCCCCCTACCATGTCTCACTCTCTCCTTCTCTCTCTCTTCATCTCCATCTAATAAACCTCTTTCATATAAAATCAGCTGTGTGCATCACCATCATCATTATTTAATTTGGTCCTAATATTGGTGCTTTTGGTCAGGAAGTGGCTCTCTTGGTATAGTTATGAAACAAATTTCAGGAAGCTTTTACAGTTCATATATACGTCTTTAGCATGGAAATACACACAGAAAAAAAGAATCAGTCAGGATCTAAGACCATTTATGGGACACTAATCTCTGCAATCAGTTGTAGGGCACACTGTTTTACTTAGAGAAACATGCCGAAGCACAGGAATACACAAAGTAGAGATTCTGATTTCCACATGCTGTACTAGGGAAGACGGAATGCTAGAAAAGCAAGTGTCAAAACTGAAGTGCTCTTAACTTGTGGCTGTTTTCTTCATCCACTATTTTGATTCCCACAGAAGATATATAAGATATCCTGTGCCTCACGACGCCCCATCACCAAGAGCTGTACATCTGGAGAATGATAATTTTCCACAAGAGCAATTTTATATCTGTAAGACAAGAGGAATATAAGAAGAATGGTTGTTGCTGTTACAGTATCCTCGGGATTATAAACTGCATTATGCAGTCCTGAATTTCTGCATTAATGTTATTTAACCTTTGGCAATATTAGTCTAGAGGGGATTTTGTGAAGTATGGTACATTAATTTTAGTAAAGATGGGCTGTGGTAATGCTGCTCTGATATCGAATAGCATAGAATGAACTTCAGCACAGCTTCTAAGACAGGAAGTTTTTTTTTTTTTTCTACGAAGCATGACCTACAAATCGGAGGACTGAGCTGGAAATTACAGAGTTCCACTGGGAGGAGATGAGGGAAGGGGTTGCAGAGGGGATACAAAGTGAATAAATAAATAAATAAATAAACAAAACAAAAAGAAAGATACACATGTGTACAGTAGAAGTTTATTAAAAGAAAATGAGTAATTATCATTACTTAATTAATTAAATATGGCATTACCCATATACAGCATGTTGATAAGTCTCTGATTTTATCTCCAAAATCTGCTTAGCAGCATATTTTTATTCTCTTTCTTTTTTCTTAGACAAGAGATAAGTAAGGTGACTCTGAACATGTGTTAGATGGTATGATCACCATATAAGATAATACTAGGAGACATTAATCATCTCTGTGAATGTTATTTCTGGTGGAATTCCTAGAAAACTGTCCAAAGCTGGGAGTAAAGAAAAGCCTTAATACTGGAATCCATGCTTTGCTGTTGAGAAAGACTTCCGCTGTATTTCTAACTTATGTGCTGTAACTTTTAAACATGTTCCCTAAATATGCTGTATTTTTCTATTCCACTTACTCAACGTCATTTACTTTCATTAATTACACACACAAATAGCATACATTTAATTATTCTGCCATATTTCATCTCTTGATTTTTGTTCTAGTAGTGTTTCACATACATGTGTCCACAAATTATCTTAGTCTTCTAAAAAGAAAAATAAGTACCTATTTTGATGTGTTCTCGTTATGTTCTGAAGTTTCATATCCAATTCCCTCTCTCTCCTCTCACGGAAGCATTTATATATTGAATCCAGAGCTCCAGGCAATAGCTATGAAGAGTCTACTCCAAGAAGTGATTAGATAATTACTACACATTCTCTTCAAGGAGAATGGTCTATTCTTACAAAAAAAAAAAAAAAACACTTGGTTAAGCCTGTTGTGTCCTTTATCACTGGGCAGCAGGGAGAATACAACTGGAAAACACAATTTAAGAGCCAAGTGAAGATGTTGAAGCTCTCACTGTTACTCCTCTGGCTGTGGTGCGTAATTAACCAGATCAACTTAAGGAGGAAGTGTTGATCTGGGTTCACAATTCAGGGCTCAGTCCATTACTTAAAGGAAGTAATTAAAGCAGCCTCAGGTGGCCAATCATATTGTGTCTACAGCCAGGAAGTAGAACAACATAATGCTTGGACTCAGCTAGCATTCTCTTTCTAAAGTAGCCCAGGACCCAAGCTCAGGAAATTATGTCTTCCACTTATACTGTGTGTCTCCCACTGCCAGTTAACCTAATTAAGATAATCCCTCAACGGCATGCCCAGGTGCTTGTCTCCTGAGAAATTATAGATTCTGTCAAGTTGATAATGAATATCAGCCATACACCAAATCTGACGATTTCTTGATAGGGAGTTTTTCAATTTCAGAACAGGAAGGAGAACACTTTTGGTAAAAATAAATTTAAACAACCATAAACATAACAGAAAGTGCACAAAAAGATACTGAGTCCCTTTGTGTTTTCCAATTACTCCTAGGCTTTGTTCTGGGCCTGGAAGGGAATTATATTGTTGTTATTTTTTTTTTTAATTTTCTTTCTTTCTTTCTTTCTTTCTTTCTTTTTCTTCTTTTTTTTTAGTGGTTATAGTTTGTGTGTGTGTGTGTGAGAGAGAGAGAGAGAGAGAAAGAGACAGAGAGAGAGACAGAGAGAGAGAAAGAACATAAGTTTAGGTAGATAGGGAGATTGGGAGGAACTTTCAAGTGTTGTAGAGAAAAAGTAATATGACCAACATATTGTGTATGAAAAGAATTGCTGTCATGGATCTTGGAGGAGAATTTATAATACTCATTTCACTAAATCTCCATAATCCTTAACTACAAACTATATATATATACTTATACTCAAAGATAAGTGCAGCCCTCATCCCTCATCAAGAAACCTCTCTTTTCCCTAGACAGAGAATATTACAGAACACTACAACCAGTCAAAATGCAGAGATTTAGATCTGATTTCTAAAGGATAAATCTACAACACAACTCTGTAGCTAAGAATCAGAGATCACTGGAGAATAAAGAGTGGATAATTTGTAAATATTGAAAAGCAGTGAGTTTGATGTGAGATTATGTCTCTTAGGAATGTCAGAAACTACACCCATAAAGTCCCACCTACATAAGCTGAACAGTAGAACATTAGCTATGCTACAGTGGGCATGAGTAAGCCAAGGAGGCTCCAGCCTTACATAAATAATGACAGACATGATACTCTGCTTTGCTTGCAGCCAGGAGCTTAGCACAACCATTTTCTGAGAGGTTTCTTTGAGCAACTGATGGAAACAGATGCAGAGATCCACAGGCAAATAATTGAATGAGCTTGAGAAGTTGTGTGGAAGAGTAGAAGGAAAGATTGGAGGAGATGTAGAGGTCAAGGACATCACAAGAAGACCTACAGAGTAAACTAACCTGGGCCCATGGGGGCTCACAAAGACTGAACCACCAACCAAAGAGCAAGCATGGGCTGGACCTAGGCCCCTACACATATGTAACAGATGTACAGCCTGGTCATCATGTGGGTCCCCTAACAATGGGAGTAGGGGCTGTCCCTGACTCTGCGCCTGCCATTGGATCCAGTTT
Organism: Psammomys obesus; assembly: GCF_907164565.1. Lineage (NCBI taxonomy): Eukaryota > Metazoa > Chordata > Mammalia > Rodentia > Muridae > Psammomys > Psammomys obesus. The sequence continues at coordinate 12,327,676 of NW_026585797.1, forward strand.
CCTTAGCTGGGCTGACTTGTCAGGTCTCAGTGGGAGAGGATGCACTTAATCCTGCTGTGACATGAGGTACCAGAGTGGGTTGGTACCCTTTTGGGTGTTCCCTTTCTCTGAAGAGAGGGGAGAATGGAGGAAGGACTGAGTGAGAGTGGGACTGGGAAAAAAAAGGAGGATTAGGTAGCTGGGATCATGCTGTAACGTGATTAAAAAAGGAATGACAGACAAATAAGGAATTCTGAGAGCAGAAGAAATACTCTTTCCTAGGTAATAGCACATCAATTGATTATCCACTATCAAATGGTCAGCACTTAAGACAAACATACAAGTAGCATTATATAGAATGAGCAGCTTGTATTTATGTATTGAGAAATATCTATCTATCTATCTATATATATTTACATATATATACATACATAAATATATATAGGTTTAATAGTAACTATGGAGAAAAGAGGCCAAAATTTTTAAAAAGAACCAAGAGGGGTATATGGGAAGGCTATGAGGAAGAAAAGAAAAGGAGAAAATGATGTAACTATTTTTTTAACTCAAAAAGTAATAGAAATAATAAAAGTCCTATACAAAGAAAAAATGGAAAATGCTAAAAATAAATTTATTTCTTTTTTTTAATAAAACAATTCAGTCTGAGAAATTTGAAGTTATTATAGCAGCTCTTTAACTGAAAAAAAATTGAATGAGTTCTCATTTATTCATCCATGTAGACCCAATGAAGACAACTTCATGTATTTCTTTTTTACCTCTTTCTTCCTTTCTCCTTAGTATATTTAAAAAATCCTGCCTCAAAGGTCGTATTCCAACTTCTGCTTGATCTAATCATGTTTTCAGTAACTCACCTGAGCTTTCAATTGATACTGTCTAACTTGTTTAAGATATGTTTAATTCCCTTTGAAGATGTATCTGATGAATTTCTTACTTTATGAAATGGATTATTTGCATATTTTCATTCATCATTGCAGCGCCTTACATCTCACCTGTCCTTTTTGGTTTTGTTTTTCTTTTTCTTTTTTTTTTTTTTTGAATTTTATTTTTTTCTTATCAGTTACATTTTATTAACACTGTATCCCAGCCATGTCCCTATCCTTCATTCCCTCCCAGTCCCTCCCTCCCTCCCTCATCTTCACCATGCCCCTTTCCAAGTCCACTGATAAGGGGTCCTCGTCCCCATTCATCTGATCCTGTTTTATCAGGTATCTTCAGGACTGGCTGCAAAGCTCTCCTCCGTGGCCTAACAGGACTGCTCCTCCCTTGGGGGGTGGGGAGGCCAAAGAGCCAGTCATTGAGTTCCTGTTAGAAACAGTCCTTGTTCCCCTCACTATGGGAAACCAATTGGTTACTGAGCTACCACAGACTACATCTGAGCAGGGGGTCTAGGTTTCTTTCATACATGGTCCTTGGTTGCATGTCAGTCTCAGAAAAGACAATGTGCCCAGATATATTTGGTCCTTGTGGAGCTCCTATCCTTTCCTCATCAGACTAACTCCCCTTCTTTCTTATGATTCCCTGTACTCTGCCAAAGGTTTGGTCATGAGTCTTTGCTTTGAAAACACTGCTAGTTAGAGTCTTTCAAATGCGCTCAGTAGACTCCTGTCATACGTTCAATGCGCATCCCATCTGTCTTTCAAAACGAGGATTGATAATCTTACCCCATGTCTGCTCTCTTGATTATCTTTTTTAGGTGTATAGATTTCATTATGTTTATCATATCTTATAGGTCTATATAAGTGAGTATATACCGTGTTTGTCTTTTTCCTTCTGGGATATTTCACTCAGGATGATCTTTTCTAGATCCCACCATTTGCCTGCAAATTTCATGATTTCCTCCTTTTTGATTGCTGAGTAGTATTCCATTGTGTAAAAATACCACAATTTCTGTACCCATTCCTTCGTTGATGGACATCTGGGTTGTTTCCAGGTTCTGGCTATTACAAATAAAGCTGCTATAAACATGTCTGAGCAAGTATCCCTTTTGTGTACTTGAGCAAAGTTTGGGTATATACCTAGCAGTGGTATGGGTGGGTCTTGAGGAAGCACTATTCCTAATTGTCTTAGAAAGCACCAGATAGATTTCCAGAGTGGTTGTACCAGTTTACATTCCCACCAGCAGTGGAGGAGGGTTCCCCTTTCTCCACAACCTCTCCAGCATGTGTTGTCCCTTGAGTTTTTCATCTTGGCCATTCTGATGTGTGTAAGGTGATATCTAGGGTCATTTTGATTTGCATTTCCCTGATGGCTAATGAGGATGAGCATTTCTTTAAGTGTTTCTCTGCTATTCGATATTCCTCTGCAGAGAATTCTCTGTTTATCTCTGTTCCCCATTTTTTAAGTGGATTACTTGGTTTGCTGCTTTTCAGCTTTTTTAGTTCTTTGTATATACGCGATATTAGTCCTCTGTCAGATAAAGGGTTAGTGAAGATTCTTCTCCAATCTGTAGGCAGGCATTTTGTTTTGATGACAGCGTTCTTTGCTTTACAGAAGATTTTCAGTTTCATGAGGTCCCATTTATTGATTGTTGCTCTTAGAGCCTGTGCTGTTGGTGTTCTGTTCAGGAAGTTGTCTCCTGTGCCAATGAGTTCTAGGCTGTTCCCCACTTTTTTCTTCTAACAGATTTAGAGTATCTGGTTTTATGTTGAGGTCTTTGATCCACTTGGACTTTAGTTTTGTGCAGGGTGATAAATAGAGATCTATTTTCATTTTTCTGCATGTGGACATCCAGTTGGACCAGCACCATTTGTTGAAGATGCTGTCTTTTTTCCACTGAATGGTTTTGGCTTCTTTGTCAAAAATCGAGTATTCATAGGTGTGTGGGTTTATTTCTGGGTCTTCTATGCGGTTCCATTGATCCTCCTTTCTGTTTTTATGCCAATACCATGCAGTTTTTATTACTATTGCTCTGTAATACAACTTGAGATCGGGGATAGAGATACCTCCAGATGATCTGTTGTTGTACAGGATTCTTTTGGAGATTCTGGGATTTTTGTTTCTCCATATGAAGCTGAGAATCTTTTTTTCAAGGTCTGTAAAGAATTGAGTTGGTATTTTGATGGGAATTGCATTGAATCTGTAGATTGCTTTTGGCAGGATGGCCATTTTCACAATGTTAATCCTACCAATCCATGAGCACAGGAGATCTTTCCATCTTCTGAGATCTTCTTCAATTTCTTTCTTCAGAGACTTGAAGTTTTTCTCAAACAGGTCTTTCACTTGCTTGGTTAGTGTCACCCCAAGATACTTTATGTTATTAATGGCTATTGTGAAGGGTGTTGTTTCGCTAATTTCTTTCTCGGCCCTTTTGTATTTGGTATACAGGAGGGCTTCTGATTTTTTTTGAGTTGATTTTGTATCCTGCCACTTTGCTGAAGGTGTTTATCAGCTGGAGGAGTTCTCTAGTTGAATTTTTGGGGTTGTTCATATATACTATCATATCATCTGCGAATAGTGACACTTTGACCTCTTCCTTTTCGATTTGTATCCCCTTGATCTCCTTTAGTTGTCTTATTGCTCTGGCTAACACTTCAAGTACTATGTTGAAGAGGTAGGGAGAGAGTGGGCAGCCTTGTCTTGTCCCTGATTTCAGTGGGATTGATTTAAGTTTCTCGCCATTGAGTTTGATGTTGGCTATAGGCTTGCTGTATATTGCCTTTACTATGTTTAGATATGTGCCTTGTATTCCTGATCTCTCCAAGACTTTAAACATGAATGGGTGTTGGACTTTGTCAAATGCTTTTTCAGCATCTAGGGAGATGATCATGTGGTTTTTCTCCTTCATTTTGTTTATGTGGTGGATTACATTGATGGATTTCCGTATGTTGAACCACCCTTGCATGCCTGGGATGAAGCCTACGTGGTCGTGGTGGATAATATCTTTGATGTGTTCTTGGATTCTGTTTGCAAGTATTTTATTGAGTATTTTTGCGTTAATGTTCATAAGAGAGATAGGTCTGAAGTTCTCTTTTTTTGTTGGGTCTTTGTGTGGTTTAGGTATCAGGGTGACTGTTGCTTCATAGAATGAGTTTGGTAACGTACCTTCTGTTTCTATTTTGTGGAATAGTTTGAGGAGAATTGGTGTGAGCACTTCTTTGAAGGTCTGGTAGAATTCCGCGCTGAAACCATCTGGCCCAGGGCTTTTTTTGGAGGGGAGACTGTGAATGACTGCTTCAATTTCCTTGGGGGATATAGGGCTGTTCAGTCTTTCTACCTGATCTTGACTTAATGTTGGAAGATGGAATCTATCAAGAAAATTGTCCATTTCATTTAGATTTTCAAATTTTGTGGCAAAAAGGCTTTTGTAGTATGACCTAATGATTGTTTGAATTTCCTCTGTGTCTGTAGTTATGTCACCCTTTTCATCTCTGATTTTGTTGATTTGGATAGATTCTCTCTGCTTTTTAGTTAGTTTGGCTAAGGGTTTGTCTATCTTGTTGATTTTCTCAAAGAACCAGCTTTTTGTTTCATTGATTCTTTGAATAGTTTTATTTGTTTCTAATTGATTGATTTCAGCCCTGAGTTTGATTATTTCCAGCCTTCTGCTCCTCTTGGGTGTATCTGCTTCTTTTTTTTTCTAGGGTTTTCAGTTGGGCCATTAAGTTGTTTGTATGTGATGTTACGAATTTCTTCTTGCAGGCACTTAGTGCTATAAATTTTCCCCTGAGCACTGCTTTCAATGTGTCCCATAAATTTGGGTATGTTGTGCCTTCATTTTCATTGAATTCTAGGAAGTCTTTAATTTCTTTCTTTATTTCTTCCTAACCCAGCTGTCGTTGAGTAACAAGTTATTCAGTTTCCATGTGCGTGTAGGCTGTTTTTTATTTCTGATGTTGTTGAGGTCCAGCTTAAGTCCATGGTGGTCAGATAGAATACAAGGGATTATTTCAATCTTTTTATATCTGTTGAGGCTTTCTTTATGACCAACTATATGGTCTATTTTCGAGAAGGTTCCATGCGGTGATGAAAAGAAGGTATACACTTTTGAGTTTGGATGAAAAGATCTGTAGACGTCTATTAGGTCCATTTGATTTAGGGTCTCTGTTATTGTTTTTATTTCCCTATTTGTTTTATCTCTAGTTGATCTGTCCCTTGGTGAGAGTGGAGTGTTGAAGTCTCCCACTATTAGGGTTTTAGGATCAATGTGTGATTTAAGCTTTAATAATGTTTCATTTACGAATGTAGGTGCTCTTGTATTTGGGGCATAGATATTCAAAATTGTGATGTCTTCTTGGTGGATTTTTCCTTTGATGAGAAAAAGTGGCCGTCCTTATCTTTTTTGATTAACTTGGGTTGAAAGTCTATTTTATTAGATATTAGGATGGCTACTCCCGCTTGTTTTCTGGAACCATTTGCTTGAAAGACATTTTTCAAGCCCTTTACTCTGAGGTAGTGTTTATCTTTGTTGCATAGGTGTGTTTCTTGGATGCAACAGAATGATGGATCCTGTTTACCCAACCATTCTGTTAGTCTGTGTCTTTTAATTGGGGAGTTGAGTCTGTTGATGTTGATAGAAACTAGTGACCAACAATTGTTACTTGCTTTAGATGTGGGGTTGGTGGTGTCACTGAGTTTCATTGCTTGTCTTCTTTTGGTTTTTTTGTTGTGTAGTTATCTATTTCCTCTGTTTCCTTCGATGTAGTTGTTTTCTTTGGTTTGGAGTTTCCCTTCTAGTAACTTCTGTAGAGCTGGGTTACTATATAGATATTGTTTGAATTTGGTTTTGTCTTGGAATATCTTGAATTCTCCGTCTATGTTGATTGAAAGTTTTGCTGGGTAGAGTAGTCTGGGTTGGAATCTGTGGTCCCTTAAGGACTGTATGATTTCTGTCTAGGCCCTTCTGGCTTTCATAGTTTCTGTTGAGAAATCTGGTGTGATTCTGATAGATCTACCTTCATATGTTACTTGGCCTTTTTCTCTTGCTGCTTTTAGAATTTTTTCTTTTTTTGTAGGTTCAGTGTTTTGACTATGATGTGACGTGAAGAATTTCTTTTCTGGTCTAGTCTACTTGGTGTTCTGTAGGCCTCTTGTATGTTTATGGCCATCTCCTTCTTTAAGTTGGGAAAGTTTTCTTCTATAATTTTCTTGAAAATATTTTCCGGACCTTTGAGCCTGATGTCTTCTTTTTCTTCTACTCCTATTATTCTTAGGTTTTGTCTTTTCATGGTATCCTTGATATCTTGGATGTTTTGTGTTTGGAACTTTTCTGATTTTATTTTTTCTTTGAGAGACGAGTCAATTTCCGCAAGTGTATCCTTGGCTCCTGAGATTCTTTCTTCCATTTCTTTTATTCTGTTGGTGATGCTTACCTTTGTAGTGCCTGATCTTTTCTCTATGTTCTCCAGCTCCTGGTTTTTCTCTATTTGTGTTTTCTTTATTGATTCTAATTCTGTTTTCATGTCTTGCACCATTTCCTTCATCTGTTTGAATGTGGACTCCTGCTTTTCAATGATAGCTTCTATTTTTTTGTCCCTTTCCTCTCTATGTATCACTCATTGTGCCTCTACTTCTTTGGGTATAATTGCCTGTATTTCTATGAAAGCTTTGTTTATTTCTTCTTTATTTGCCTTCATTTGTGTGGACATTTCTTTGAGAACTTTCTGCATTTCTTTTCTGTTTGCCTCACTTTTCGTGGTCATTTCTCTGAGAGCACGATTTGTTTCCTCTTGGTTAGTCTCGTTTTCTTTGGTTATTTCTCTGAGGGCTTTGTTCATTTCATCTCTATGGGCCTCTAATAGCTGGAGAAATATAGTTTTGAGGTCGTTTTCTTGTGTATCTAGTGAATTGAAGTGTCCATTGTTTTGTGGGGTTGCTGGCGAGGTCATTATGTCCTGATTTTTGTTGGGAGTGTTGTTACGTCTGCCTCTAGCCATCTGGTTATTTGTAATCCTCACTGGTTGTTCTTCAAGATTGTAGTTTGGGCTATGATCCTCTCTTTCTGTTTTCTGGACTGTTTTTTTTCAGGAAGATGAGAGAGGTTCAATGCTTTAGGAGTGTGCACTGTGTTTTCAGTTTTGCCTAAGTAAAGAATGTGACGATGGTGCTATTTGCATGTGCTTTTAGCGGGCGCAGTGTGCATGCGTGTATTCTCTGATTATTGCAGTGGCCTGCAAGCCAGTATTACGCAGTTCTGACTGAGATCCAGGGATTGTTTGCCTGGATTACCCTGGTGGACCCGCAAGGCAGAGACTTCAATGTTGGGGTCGCTATCCCAAGAATCCCTATGATGCCCACACTAGGGGTGTGGGTGGCAGGGATCTCGTCTGGTTGCTTCTGTGGAAAGGCCCTAGGTTTGGGGCAATCTCTCCCTAGAAGGCTCACTCACTCTCTTGCAGCACCAGTTGGAATGCACAGGGGTTCCCCTTGCTCACTACTCTCTGTTTTGGTACTGCTGCAAAGTGCACGGGTAGTCTAACAGTCAGCTCTGTGACACTGTGGCCACAGGACTCGGTGTCCACCTTTCCTGTGTGCTGCCTCTTTGTCCTTTCCCTCTGCCAGGAGGACTTATGTTGACTGGTCCCTGGGTGGCGTGGGAAAGAGTTAGGATGAATGTATTCAATCCCAGATCCTGGGCCCAGATCTCTCTGCCAGAAGCAGCCTAGTGGTAGAATCTATGTTTGCTGATCCCAAGACAGTACCAGGTAGGGTTGAGTGTCCTCAGATCCAGAGCTTGGGTTTCTCTGCTAGGGGCCGCTGGGTGAGCTGGAGAGAGGGTGCTGTGTCCTTGGCAGGCTGCCTCTCTGTCCTTCCCCTCTGACTTTCTCCTCTGCTTGGGCAAGCTTATGGAGGTGCTGTCAGGGGAGTGCCAGCAGGGGTTGGGGCTTCTCAGTTGGATCCTGAGCCCTGAGCTGGCGTTTCTCTGCCAGGGGTCGGGGGGGGGGGGCGCCGGTGATAGAACTTGCTGGTAGACCTTATTGCACTGGACCCAGGAGAATCTCAGGACGTGTAGAATGACCACAGTCCCAGATCCCGAGCTGTAGTTTGTTTGCTAGGAGCGGCCGGCAGCACTGGAGTTCCAGCACTGTGAAGCCGCTGTGCGCCTCTTTATCCTTCTGCTCTGCTGTGGCGCGGTTATGGCGGCGTTTGGGGGAGTGCCCGAAAGGATTGGGTTTTCTCAGCCCCGATCTCAGGTTGGGGTACAGACAATGTGGTCTGTGGCAGATTCTGATGGATGCCTCCTGCCTCCTCCGAAGAGGGAGTAGGGATTTTGAGCTGGGCGCGCAGGTGCGCAGCTGTAATCCGTGCGAGGCGGGAGCTCAGTTGTGATGGCGGCGGGTACCTGCGGTTCGAGAGACCTTCCAGGGCAAGACTGGGTGACCCGTGACCAGTCTGGCAACTTTGCTTCCCCGTGGGTTTTTTTTTTTTTTTTTTTTGCTACTGGGATTCTCAGCCTCAGGCCCCCTTGTGCCCACCAATCAGCCTGGGAAATTGATCGTGATAAGCAGACTTGCAGCACCAGCCCTGAGACCCAAAGCCTGCGTTAGCCGGGTTCTCTTCCTGGTTCTGGCTGGGCAGCCGAGAGTGGACCCTACCGATTCCCACGCCGTGGGAGCCTCCCCTCACCTGGGAAACACGATCGATCGCTGTTGTTTTAGGATCCAGAGTTCAGTCTGCTGGTCGCTGCACGAAGTGTGTTGTCCTGCTTCTCAGACATGGTGTTCTCCCGGTGCTGCCATCTTGGCCCCTCCCGGTTTTGTTTTTCTTAAGGGAGGGTCTCAGTATATTTTTCAGGCTGTCAGGTTATTAGTTTTCCTATATGGAAGCATTATTTTACATTGCTTGCTAGTTAATTCAGGAATGATTGTAGTCTCTTTTTATACAATTCTGTTATTTTTGATGTGTGATATATTTTTTGCACAATTTGGTTCTTTTTTTTTTTTTTTCTTTTGAACCTGAGCTTGGATCTCCATAAAGATAAACAATGTAAAAATCTGTAATTCCATTCTTCCTAAGGAGAAAGTCATTGTCCAGAGAAAGGAGAATGCAATTGTTCTCAAGATAACTTACTTCCTGTTCAAAGAGCAAAAAATAAGTGATCCTGTTTCCATCTGGTTGGAAGGCAAGTGGTAACTTGAAGGCAAAATTGTCCCTTGTCTTCTACTTGTGTGCTACGGCTTCTATGTGTAGCTACTTACACATATAAAAACACAGGCATGCACATCATACATTCACACAAAGATAAAACTCTGCTTGTAAGTTTAAATAAGAATAATTTACTTAATCCTAATTCTGATTTAATTTTATAAAGCAGAGTTTAGCAATTTCCTTCACATTTAGCATACAACTTGGAATAGCAGCACAACTATGAAGCTTCCATATTTAGTAGGCTCTTTTATCACTTTTTAAAAATTTTTTAATTTATATATGTTGTCACTTTATATATTGTTTGAGGCTCTCTCCATCCTCTCCTCCCAGGTACACTTTAAATCTATCATCCTCCGTCCTCCCTACCCTACTTCTCAGATAAGGAGTGCCGGCCCTACCAACCCACACCAGAACCTCAAGTGGCATCAGGACTGCAGACATCTTCCCTGTAGCCTGTCAAGGCAGCCCCAACAGTGGGAAATGATGAAAAGCAGGCAACACAGTCCCTTTCAGAGACAGCCTCCATTACCTTTCCAGTGGAGCCACATGAAAACCAAGCTGCCCATAGGCTAAGTACATGTAGGGGGTCTAGAGCAGGTCCATATGTGTTCCTTGGTTGGTGCTTCAGTCTCTGTGAGCCCATCTTAGCCCAGGTTAGTTTGCTGTGTTGGTCTCCATGTGGAGCTCTTGTCCTTCTCTGGGTCCTTCTTTTCTTCCACTAGGTTCCCCGAGCTCTTCCCAATGTTTGGCTGTAAGTTGTATGCCATTTTAGAATCTACCCAGTGAGACTTGAAATAGTATAATTCTGTTGTGTTTTAAATTCGAAGTATCAGTTTGGCCTGGAAGATTCAGCATCTTCTCTTACAAACTACAATAAAGGGTATCTGCTATTGCTAAGTAAAATTAATTTATAACATAATCACCGGATACTATAAATTATGGAATACATCATAAATAATAACATGTCAAGAGGGTGACTCATGTCATGCTGTATATAAAACTGAATTATATAATTTACAGTACAGATGCAGTAGTGTCACCGTTATGAGATAGCCATTGGCGTCTTTCAGTTTGCTCCAAAGTGGGCCTCAGTCTAAGACAGCTAACCTAGCAACTGACAGAATGTTCGCTCTGAGAGCTCATTCTTATTGAAAACAAGAGCTGAATTGTTTTCCCTTTTAACTATTTATATATGCACTTAGTTGAGTTTGTATTTACACACAGTAAGTAAAAGAGAATTCAGAAGAAGAAAAGTAACAATTATTCACAAGATAGTCTCAGCTGCTCTAAATTCCTTTTCATATTTTGTTAAGTTTGTTTGATGATGAAATTTCTGCTTCTATGCGTTGTCTTACAGAACACTGATATATGGCAGTGTCTATCAGACAGCCTTTTTAATACCCCAGATTTTTAAAAGTTTTGAAACTATACTTCAGAATAAGGTATCTCAGCATTAGAATTGTGGGCAATCAAAACTGTTTAAAAAATCAAATTGCATCAAAGGCCATGAGAAAGATCTTACACTACTATTTCTTTCTTAGGATATCTGAATTAGAGTAGCCTTTATCACACAAGAACATTTTTATTCCTAAAGTATGATATTCTGGAAAATTTATGGACTGAATCCATAACAAAGTACATGGAGCAAAGTTGTGAGTTTTTATCTCTGTCTTTGATTATAGACAGAAAGTTTTGTCTGTGTAGGAAAGAATCAGATAATATTAAAAACACTTTCACTCATGATGATGAGCAGTGTTACAGTTGTATATACAGGCCTCCTGCACATGCTGATTCAAGTTGTCCAAAGCAAGGACACAGTAATTGTCTAGATTCTTTTACTAACGCTATCAGACTTTTCACCTAAATAAAATCCTCACATCTCATTTTATGAACAAATGTAGACATTTAATTTTTTCAATGACTCAGTTTGACAAACAGTTATGAAATTCCTATTAGTGTTAGCCACATACAAAATATTAGTTTTCTGAATGCTGTTGCCTGGATTTTATTTAAATGAGAAGTTTAAAGGTATTACAATCAAATGCAAAAATATGTTTTGAAAAACTGTTTAGTAAGTTAATTAATTAATTAATTCAAGAAAATTGGGCCAATCAAACAGATTGTCACTATTAAAACAACATTAATATTAATATTTGTCCAATAACCTATATTCTAAAATTGTTTTATTGTTCATTGGTACAATTATATATCACTAAAAACTTTATACAATTATACATTAACTTGAATTTTATTTCCAGACTTTTTAGTAAATTTTTGTGGTTGATATTAAAATTTAGTTAATTGGGTGAGTGAAATTCAACACAAATAAATAAACGAAGAAAATATTTGTTACTAAATAAGATTATGTTACAGTTGTTATTTTTATATATTAGAAAATAATAGATTCACGTTACTATAATATGTGCAGGCTTTTTATCATGTTAAAATTGACAAATTATAAGAAACTTCTAAAATTGTAGAAAAATTATTTTTATATTTTAACTTTTCCTTTTAATCTGTAAAAAGGCAAAATTTGTTTGCTTTGAAGAGATTTTGAACATAAGAGATTGAGACCAAACCATAGATACTACTGATATAAAAAAATCCAAACATAGAACCATTAGAATAAATACAGTAGGTTTTCCATGATAGTTATTATACTTTAGGATTAAAGTAAAATGAGTTATATTTCATCATTTTTTTAGCTTTTAAAATAATTTTTTTTTAATGTGTGCATTACAGGAAACAAGACACAGGATCCAAGAACTAAATCACCCAGTCCAAGCAGCTCAGCTCGGTGTGTCCTTCTGGATCCTGCAAGTGCACATACACTTAGGTAACTAAGATTACACAGGAAATACCATGCTTTCCTCCACATCTTGAATATTCACCAAGTAAAAACTCCACACTGCATGATTATTATGATAACCAAGAATACACCATGTTATCTCAGTCTGTCAGACCTATTTGTAATCCAGTCTTCCCTGGCTACAAAAAAAAAAAAAAAAAAAAATCCACAGGTGACACAAAAGTGGCAGCAGGCCTCTAGAAAGATATACTGGCAAAGTTACAATTAAATTCTGCATTCCCTCTGTGCTCAGCTTACAGGGAAACAGAAAGCAACAGATCACACTGAGTACAGCAGTCCTAAATTCATCATTGGATCTATATACTAGCATACGAGGAAGGAGGGGCCCCGCTCAATAAATATATTCTTACGGAGGAGCTGGAAGACATACCGACGGCAGGGGCTCTCAGGACACAAGTCTCAACACAGCAGTACAGACATTGCCCCGTGAGGCTCCGTCTGCCTCTCCACAGTCAGCCTAGCAACACCAATTACCTCACTCTGTCCAGACATGGCTTAACATTTCTATGTTCAAGAGGAACCTTTTCCATCAACTTTGCCATAGTTGCTGGCTATACTTTTAACTGTATGTTCTCCTTTAGGACATTTATAAAGATTAGATGTAGAATAAACTCTGTGCACAAGAAACACAAATGTTTTTCCAGAAATGAATAAATGGACCCCTAGGTTCAGCTGCAAACTGTCCTCTGGATGTGATAAGAGGATTAACAAAGGCAAGAAGAGAGCCCTCCCAAAAGGCTAGTAGAACATTTAAATTTTTGCTCCTTCTGACATCCTTGGGGCACTGGGATGTACCCTCTAATATAGCTGGCAACATGAACTCAAATGCATACCTAAGCAATGGCTAGGTAACCTGAGCCAACAGGAACGGTGCCTTTTTCTGAGCACTGTTCTTTCTCTTCACCCACCTTCAGCCCCTGGTAACAGCATCTGCTCCAAACCAAGTTTAACAATTCCATTTCCCCAGTGTAACCATTCCTATGAAATAATAAAACTACTTACAGGTGATGTTTGCCTCTATTTTCATCATGGTGTGCATTTTGTGCATTTATGAATTAGTGTATGCAGGTGAGCCCATCACGTATGCCACCTAATCCCTGTGGAGGCTAAAAGATTTGCAAATCGGTTTTCCCCTGTCACGTGGATCCTGGAGATCAAACTCATTTCACCAGCTTGGTGGAAAGCACCTTTACTTTCAGAGTCGCCCTACCAAGTTCATTATGCATTTTCTTACTGTTCTGAGACAAAATCTAGGTTGTCCTGGCTGTCTTGGAACTCACAGAGATCCTTCTTCCTCAGCCTAGAATTAAAGCCATGCATTACCAAACCAAAGTCTATTATGTGATTAAAAGTCTCAGGACTAGATGCTTCCAACAAGCACTTCATTTCCCCAGTACATGTATAGTAGAGAGCAGTGAAAAAACTACCCCCGAGACAGAGACTTCAGAAACTATTTCTCAAAAGCAATGTTCTGGGGCACCAGGAGGACTCTCATTCTGAGCAGCAGCACAGCAGGATCCGCACAATGACCAGCAATCAGAACTCACAGCAATAAAACACAAGTGATTGTATTTCCCAGGTGAGAGGATACCCCACAGTGGGGGATTCAATCACCTTTAACTCACCTGGCTAAACCACAGAAGAGATTCCAGTTCCTCCAGGCACTTGGTCGCCAGCCCCAACCCAGAGCCACATGCCAGCATGATCTGGTCACTGTCCCACACTGAACTGTGGGCCCACAATATCACAGACTGGATTTTCCAGTAGAGAAATAAACCCACGGAGCAGGAAACGATTGGGACCGACCTTAGGTCACCCAGACATCCCCTGGAAAAGACTCAGGTTCCAAGGGCACCCCAGGAGCCAGCCCAGAGCCAGAGCCAGGGAACTCAGACTCCAGCACAAAGCCCTGCCTACGTGCCTCAGATAGAACTGTGGGCCCCAGGGCACCAGAAACTGAGTTTCACTGTCCGGTGCAAACCCACAGGGAGGGAAACGGCTGGTCTGATCTCAGAGCACTCAGATGATACTACCACCTCAAAAAGGTCTCGGGAAAATTACCTAGTTTAGGCAGACACCCAAGGCTCCCAAAGGCCAGAAAGGCGGAGCCAAGGGTGGGCGTCTCTGCCTGTGGGTTCTACTCGACACCCCAGACAGAACGGAAGTCCCCAAAGCAATGACTGGGTGTCCCTGGCAGGATGAAACCCCACAGCGGGGGGGGAACATCAGGTCTAACGCTCAGGACCCCTAGCACTAAAAGAAATTCTGGATTCACGAAACCTCTAGGCTCTAGCTTTCTAATGTAGGCAGGAGTGCTGTGCACAGCCGTCATTATTGAGTACCCCTAGGACACTGGGGGACACAGCTGCATCCTCAGACCTACAAAAGCCAGAAAGCCATTACAGCAGCCCTCAGATACTGTGACAAGGATCAACAGTTATCCCTAGCTAGACTGACAAAACTGTGGAAATCCCTGGTCCTTCAACAAGGCTGCACCCACAGTGTCCAGAACAGAGCAGTGCCCCTAGCCAACATCCCAAAGAGGGACACACAGCTTCTGGTCCAGAGTAAGGCACCCAGCCTCCAGACCAGAGTAGTGCCCCCAGGCGCCAATTCAACCTAGCTGCACTTTCTCTAGGCCCAGAGCAGAGCACTCAGCCTCTGACCCAGAGAATTGCTGGGCACTCCTCTCACTGTGCTGAGGTTCCCTATTGGGAGAAAACCCCACAGCTAGGGAATCAGCAGGTTTATCAAGAGAACTGTACCTGGAAAACTCTAACAACAGCAGCAGCTCACTAAATTTATAACGAGAAAACCATCAGTGGGGCAGCTGTCTTGAGAACTTCGATGGGTAAAAGGACAGTCCCCCCTGCCTAACAAAGACCACAGCTACTACTCAGGACTATACACCTGAGGGGAGCAGTGGCAAGTCCTGAGAAACACTGGCCATACAGTGACCATACAAAAAAGCAGAGGAGGACTCCTTAAGGAAAAATCATCTTCTGGCCAAGGGGATTCTCCCTACCTCAGGACTCCAGGAAGCACAGAAACTAACAGCCAACACCTGAAACAGCCCAATGGGTAGAGGTTAGCATAAAAGCTCAACCAACAAAAGACAGAGCAATATGACATCTCCAGAACCCAGCCATCCAGGGGCGAACAGCCCTGGACACCCCAGCATAATAGAAAACCACGAAGATGACCTTACATCTATGCTGATGAAGAGTATAATAGAGGAAACAAATAAAATACGTAAAGAAATAGAGGAAGATAAAACCAAACAGATCATGGCTGTCCATAAAGAAATGGAGGAAGTTAAAGACAAGCAGATTATGGCCATCCATGAAGAAATAGGGGAATATGCAGCCAAACAGTTTGTGGCCTTCAGAGAGGAAATAATTAAATCATTTAAGAAGTAAAAGAAACAGAGTTGAAGGAACTAAGAGAAAAACAGGAAAAAACAATCAGACAGGTGAAGGAAATCAACAAAATGGCTCAAGACCTGAAGATAGAACTGGAAAAATTGAAGAAAACACAAATGGAGAAAATAATGGAGAGGAAGAATTTAGGGAAGAAAACAGGAACTACAGAGGGAAGCATAACCAACAGACTACAAGAAATGGAAGAAAGAATCTCAGGTGTAGAAGATACAATGGAAGAAATCTATGTATCTGTCAAAGAAAATGTTAAATCCAAAAAATTCCTGACACAGACCATCCAAGAAATCCAAGACAATATGAAAAGACAAAACCTAAGAATAATAGGTATGGAGGAAACAGAAGACTCCCTTCTCCAAGGCCCAGAAAATATTTTCAACAAAATCATTGAAGAAAATTTCCCCAAATTAAAGGAGAGGCCAATAAGAATACATGAGGTCTACAGAACACCCAACAAATTTGACCAGAAAAGAAAATCCTCCTGCCACATAATAATCAAAACAGTAAGTATACAGAACAAAGAAAAAAATACTAAAAGCTGCAAAGGAAAAAGGCCAAGCAACACATAATGGCAAACCCATTAGAATCACACCAGTCTTTTCAACAGAGACTATTAAAGCCAGAACACCCTGAACAGATATCATGCAGACCCTAAGACAACACAGATGTCAGCCCAGGCTACTATACCCTGCAAAACTCTCAGTCTTCATAGACTGAGAAAAAATAAGATATTCAATGACAAAAACAAATTTCAACAATACCTACACACAAATCCAGCATTACAGAAGACACTGGAAGGGAAAATACAACCCAAGAAAATTAGCTTCTTTCAAGAAAACACAGGAAGTAATTAACCTTACTACTGTAAAACAAAAAGCAACAAAACACACAACCTTATGACCACAGCCAACATCAAAATCAAAGGATGTAACAGCCACTGGTCATTAATCTCTCTCAACATCAATGGACTCAACTCTCCAGGAAAAAGACAGGGATTAAAAGATAGATACATAAACAAAACCCAGCAATCTGTTGCATACAAGAAACAAACCTAAGGCAGAAAGATAGACATTCCCTGAGGGTAAAACGTTGGAAGACGACTTTCCAAGCAAATGGACCAGAGAAACAAACAGGAGTAGCTATTCTAATATCTGAAATAAGTAGACTTTCAACCAAAATTAATAAAAAGAGATGGGGAAGGACACTTCATACTCATCAAGGGAAAATTCCACCAGGAAGACATCACAATCCTGAACATCTATGCCCCAAATACAAGAGCACACACATTTGTAAAAGAAACATTGATAAAATTTAAACCTCATATAGATCCACACACATTAAGAGTGGGAGACTTCAACATCCCACTCTCAACAAAGGACAGGTCAACAAAACAGAAATTAATCAAAGAAACAATGTCTCTAACAGAGGTCATGAAGCAAATGGACCTAATAGATATTTACAGAAAGTTACACGCAAACACAAAAAAAATTACCTTCTTCTCAGCACCTCATGGAACCTTCTCCCAAATAAAACATATAGTTGGTCACAAAGCAAGCCTCAACAGATACAAGAAGATTGAAATAATCCTTTGTATCTTGTCTGATCACCAAGGAATAAAGCTGGACCTCAACAACAACAGAAATAGCAAAAAGCATACACACACATGGAAACTGAACAACTTGTTACTAAATGAAAGCTGGGTCAGGGAAGAAGTAAAGAAAGAAATTAAAGCCTTTCTAGAACTCAATGAAAATGAAGACACAACATACCCAAACTTGTGGGACACAATGAAAGCAGTGCTAAGAGGAAAGTTCATAGCAATAAGTGCCTTCAAGAAGAAATTTGAGACAGCTCATTCAAGCAACTTAATGGCCCACTTAAAAACCCTAGAAAAAGAAGAAGCAGACACACCAAAAAGGAGTAGACGGCTGGAAATAATCAAACTCATGGCTGAAATTAATCAATTAGAAACAAATAAAACAATTCAAAGAATCAATGAAACCAAGAGCTGGTTCTTTGAGAAAATCAACAAGATCGACAAACCCTTAGCCAAGCTAACTAAAAGGCAGAGAGACACCACCCAAATCAACAAAATCAGAAATGAAAAGGGGGACATAACTACAGACACTGAGGAAATTCAAACAATCATTAGGACTTACTTCAAAAGTCCATATGCCACAAAATTTGAAAATCTAAATGAAGTGGACAATTTTCTTAATTGATTTGACTTACCAAAGCTGAATCAGGACCAGGTACATCAATTAAATTGTCCTATATCCCCCAAAGAAATAGAAGTGGTTATCAAAAGTCTCCCATCCAAAAAAAAAAGCCCAGGACCAGATGGCTTCAGCGCAGAATTCTACCAGACCTTCAAAGAAGTGCTAACTTCAATTCTCTTCAAACTATTCCACAAAATAGAAACAGAAGGAACATTACCAAACTCATTCTATGAAGACACAGTCACCTTGGTACCTAAACCTTACAAAGACTCAACAAAGAAAGAGAATTTCAGGCCAATCTCCCTTATGAACATTGATGCAAAAATACTTAACAAAATACTTGCAAACCGAATACAAGAACGCATCAAAGATATTATCCACTATGACCAAGTAGGCTTCATCCTAGGTATGCAGGGGTGGTTCAATATACGGAAATCCATCAATGTGATCCACCATATTAACAAACTCAAAGAAAAAAAAAAACACATGATAATCTCCCTAGATGCTGAAAAAGCATTTGACAAAATCCAACATCCATTCATATTTAAAGTATTGGAGAGATCAGGGATACAAGGCACATATCTAAACATAGTAAAGGTGATATACAGCAAGCCTATAGCCAACATCAAACTGAATGGAGAGAAACTTAAAGCAATCCCACTGAAATCAGGAACAAGACAAGGCAGCCCACTCTCTCCATAGTTCTTCAACATAGTGCTGGAAGTCCTTGCTAGAGCAACAAGACAGTTGAAGGAGATCAAGGAGATACAGATTGGAAAGGAAGAATTCAAATTATCACTATTTGCAGATGATATGACAGTATACATGAGTGACCCCAAAAACTCTACCAGGGAACTGCTACAGCTGATAAACACCTTCAGCAAATTGGCCGGATACAAAATTGACTGAAAAAAATCAGTAGCACTCTTGTATAAAAATGACAAATGGGCTGAGAAAGAAATTAGAGAAACAATACCCTTCACAATAGCAACAAATGACAAAAAGTACCTTGGTGTAACCCTAACCAAGCATGGTAAAGACTTGTATGAAAAAAATTTCAAGTTTTTTTTTTATTTTTTATGTTTTTTTTATTTTATTTTATTTTTCTTTTTAGTTACATTTTGTTAACTCTGTGTCCCAGCTGTATCCCGCTCCCTCATTCCCTCCCCAACCCCACACTCCCTCCCTGGTCTCCTCCCTGCCCCTTTTCAAGTCCACTGATAGGGGAGGACCTCCTCCCCTTTCATCTGTCCCTGTTTTATCAGGTATCTTCAGGGCTGGCTGCAAAGTCCTTCTCTGTGGCCTAACAGACTGCTCCTCCCCTGGGGGGGGGTCAAACAGCCTGCCCTTGAGATCCTGTTAGAAATAGTCTGTGTTCCCCTTACTTTGGAAAACTACTTGGTTACTGAGCTACCATGGGCCACATCCGAGCAGAAGTTCTAGGTTATATCTATAGATGGTCCTTGGTTGAGTGTCAGTCTCAGAAAAGACCCTGTGCCCAGATATATTTGGTCCTTGTAGAGCTCCTATCCTTTCCATATCATACTAACTTCCCTTCTTTCATATGATTCCCTGCACTCTGCCGAGGGTTTGGTTATGAGTTTTTGAAGAAAGAATTAAAAGAAGATATGAGAAGATGGAAAGATCTCCCATGCTCATGGCTTGGCAGGATTAACAGTAAAAATGGCCATCTTACCAAAAGCAATCTACAGATTTAATGCAATTCCCATCAAATTGGCAACACAATTCTTTACAGACCTGGAGAGAAAAATTCTCAACTTCGTATGTAATAACAAGAAACCCAGAATTGCTAAAACAATCCTCTACAATAAAAGATCTTCTGGAGGTATCTCCATCCCTGATCTCAAGCTGTACTATAGAGCAACAGTTATAAAAACTGCATGGTACTGGCATAGAAACAGAATGGTGGATCAATGGAATCGAATAGAAGACCCAGAAATAAACCCAAACACTTATGGACACCAGATTTTTGACAAAGATGCCAAAGCATACAATGGAAAAAAGATAGCATCTTCAACAAATGGTGCTGGTCCAACTGGATGTCTATATGTAGAAAAATGAAAATAGATCCATACTTATCACCCTGCACAAAACTGAAGTCCAAGTGGATCAAAGACCTCAACATAAAACCAGACACATTAAATCGGCTAGAAACAAAACTGGAGAATACCCTAGAACTCATTGGTAAAGGAAAAAACTTCCTGAATAGAACACCAACAGCACAGGCTCTAAGAGCAACAATCAATAAATGGGACCTCATGAAATTGAAAAGCTTCTGTAAAGCAAAGGACACCGTCATCAAAACAAAGTGACTGCCTACAGATTGGGAAAGGATCATCACCAACCCTTTATCTGACAGAGGACTCATATCCACTATATATAAAGAACTAAAGAAGCTGAAAAGCAGCAAACCATGTAATCCACTTAAAAAATGGGGAACAGAGCTAAACAGAGAATTTTCTGTAGAGGAATATCGAATGGCAGAGAAGCACTTAAAGAAATGCTCAACCTCATTAGCCATTAGGGAAATGCAAATCAAAACAACCCTGAGTTTCACCTTACACCCATGAGAATGGCCAAGATCAAAAACTCAAGTGACAACACATGCTGGAGAGGTTGTGGAGAAAGGGGAACCCTTCTCCACTGCTGGTGGGAATGTAAACTTGTACAACCACTCTGGAAATCAATCTGGCACTTTCTCAGACAACTAGGAATAGCGCTTTCTCAAGATCCAGCCATACCACTCCTAAGCATATACCCAAAAGAGGCTCAAGTACACAAAATGGACATTTGCTCAACCATGTTTGTAGCAGCTTTATTTGTAATAGCCAGAAGCTGAAAACAGCCCAGATGCCCCTCAACTGAAGAATGGATGCAGAAATTGTGGTACATCTATACAATGGAATATTACTCAGCCATGAAAAATAAGGAAATCATGAAATTTGCAGGTAAATGGTGGGACCTGGTAAGGATCATCCTGAGTGAGTTGTCCCAGAAGCAAAAAGACACACACAGTATATACTCACTCATATAAACATACAACATAGAATAAACCCACTAAAATCTGTACATGTAAACATACTAAGCAAAAGAGAGGACCCTAACTAAAATGTTCAATCCCCATCCTGAAAGGCAAAGAGGATGCAAATCAGAAGAAAAAGAAAACAAGAAACAACCTAGGAACCTGCTGCAGAGGGCCTCTGAAAGCCAGAAGAAGAAAACAGGAAACAACCTAGGAACCTGCCACAGAGGGCCTCTGAAACCCTCTGCCATGCAGACTGTAAAAGCAGATGCTGAGCCTGAAGGCCAATTGACAGGTAGAGTGAATGGAATTTTATGTAAGAAGTGGGAAATAGTAAGAGCTGGAGAGGACAGGAACTCCACAAGGAGAGCAACAGAACAAGAAAATTTGAACACAGGGAACTTCCCAGAGACTCATACTCCAACCAAGGACTATCCGTGGAGATAACCTAGAACCCTGACAATGCAGCCACTTCTGATGAGAACTGATAGACTAAGATCAGAAAGAAGGAGAGGAGGACCTCCCCAATCAGTGGACATGGGGAGGGGCATGCATGCAGAAAGGAGGGAGGAGGGTGGGTCCAGGAGGAGAGGAGGGAGGGGCTTATGGGGGGATACAAAATTAATAAAGTGTAATTAATAAAATTTAAATAAAAAAAGAAAAAAATGTTGCCAGTATATGACAAAAGAAGAGGTAATAAACTCACACATCCTGTTTACTCCTGTTAAAATTCATAGGAAGGTTGTCTTCTGAAGAGATGTGAAGGTGTATCGTCCAAATGGCAGGTGCCTGTGGATGTGATGCAGGAGAGCACTGAAGAAAAAGAGGTTAGAGACCAGAATGATCTCACCAGAAGACTCTCTGAGATCTAATGACTGTGTGATTTCAACACTACTAATATACAGGAGACAAACTTATCTCCTCATATGAAACAACCAGTCTTTCTAGGTGATTTGAAGTTCATAAAGTATGTTAAAGGAGGAGACGATAAATAAAACATGTTGTAGATTCTCTGGTAAACTCATGATGAAGTGCTGTCTCCTGAAAATAGAATGATAAAACTGCTTCTGAGCAATACAGGCTTGCCCTGGTTTCGGAGGAAGGAAGAAAGAAAATGTATGAAGGGCCAAATACTAATGTGAATGTGGTAATGCTAGATTAGTCATTGCTCCTTATAACTGTGCATCTTATTTTGCAATGTATACACAAGTCCAAATATGCAGCACCTAGTATTCCTAGGGGATGAGGAGGCTGCCAGTGTGGAACCATGTAGAATCAGTGAAAAGACATGTTTTTAAATTGTTAATTTTTGTAAGGGAAAAAAAAAACTTTTCTTAAAAATATTTAGGACAGCCAATTTTACACAGAGAAACCATGTCTCAAAAAAATTAAAGAAAATAAAAACTCACTTAGGAAGTGAAATTGTCAATATTCCCACAAAAACATCAGTTACATAGCCTTACCTCTGGGTTGGAGAAATGGAAGAGGGTCTAGACCAGAACGTCATTTTTTTTTAAATTTTTTATTTAACTTTTATTAATTACACTTTATTCATTTTGTATCCCCCCATAAGCCCCTCCCTCCTCCAAACCCGACCCCACCCTCCCCCCCCTTTTTTTCTGCATGCATCCCCCTCCCCAAGTCCACTGATAGGGGAGGTCTTCCTCTCCTTTCTGATCTTAGACTATCAGTTCTCATCAGAAGTGGCTGCATTGTCAGGGTTCTAGGTTATCACCTAGAATAGTCCTTGGTTGGAGTATGAGTCTCTGGGAAGTTCCCTGTGTTCAAATTTTATTGTTCTGTTGCTCTTCTTGTGGAGTTCCTGTCCTCTCCAGCTCTTACTATTTCCAGCCTCTTACATAAAATTCCATTCACTCTGCCTGTCAGTTGGCCATCAGGCTCAGCAACTGCTTTGACAGTCTGCAGGGCAGAGGCTTTCAGAGGCCCTCTGTGGCAGGTTCCTAGGTTGTTTCCTGTTTTCTTCTTCTGGCTTTCAGAGGCCCTCTGTAGCAGGTTCCCAGGTTTTTTCCTGTTTTCTTTTTCTTCTGATTTGCATCCTCTTTGCCTTTCAGGGTGGGGATTGAACATTTTAGTTAGGGTCCTCTCTTTTGCTTAGTTTGTTTAAATGTACAGATTTTAGTGGGTTTATTCTATGTTGTATGTTTATATGAGTGAGTATATACCGTGTGTGTCTTTTTGCTTCTGGGACAACTCACTCAGGATGATCCTTACCAGGTCCCACCATTTACCTGCAAATTTCATGATTTCCTTATTTTTCATGGCTGAGTAATATTCCATTGTATAGATGTACCACAATTTCTGCATCCATTCTTCAGTTGAGGGGCATCTGGGCTGTTTTCAGCTTCTGGCTATTACAAATAAAGCTGCTACAAACATGGTTGAGCAAATGTCCATTTTGTGTACTTGAGCCTCTTTTGGGTATATGCTTAGGAGTGGTATGGCTGGATCTTGAGAAAGCGCTATTCCTAGTTGTCTGAGAAAGTGCCAGATTGATTTCCAGAGTGGTTGTACAAGTTTACATTCCCACCAGCAGTGGAGAAGGGTTCCCCTTTCTCCACAACCTCTCCAGCATGTGTTGTCACTTGAGTTTTTGATCTTGGCCATTCTGATGGGTGTAAGGTGAAATCTCAGGGTTGTTTTGATTTGCATTTCCCTAATGGCTAATGAGGTTGAGCATTTCTTTAAGTGCTTCTCTGCCATTCGATATTCCTCTACAGAAAATTCTCTGTTTAGCTCTGTTCCCCATTTTTTAAGTGGATTACATGGTTTGCTGCTTTTCAGCTTCTTTAGTTCTTTATATATAGTGGATATGAGTCCTCTGTCAGATAAAGGGTTGGTGATGATCCTTTCCCAATCTGTAGGCAGTCACTTTGTTTTGATGACGGTGTCCTTTGCTTTACAGAAGCTTTTCAATTTCATGAGGTCCCATTTATTGATTGTTGCTCTTAGAGCCTGTGCTGTTGGTGTTCTATTCAGGAAGTTTTTTCCTTTACCAATGAGTTCTAGGGTATTCTCCAGTTTTGTTTCTAGCCGATTTAATGTGTCTGGTTTAATGTTGAGTTCTTTGATCCACTTGGACTTCAGTTTTGTGCAGGGTGATAAGTATGGATCTATTTTCATTTTTCTACATATAGACATCCAGTTGGACCAGCACCATTTGTTGAAGATGCTATCTTTTTTCCATTGTATGCTTTGGCATCTTTGTCAAAAATCTGGTGTCCATAAGTGTGTAGATTTATGTCAGGGTCTTCTATTCGATTCCATTGATCCACCATTCTGTTTCTATGCCAGTACCATACAGTTTTTATAACTGTTGCTCTATAGTACAGCTTGAGATCAGGGATGGAGATACCTCCAGAAGATCTTTTATTGTAGAGGATTGTTTTAGCAATTTTTGGTTTCTTGTTATTTCATACGAAGTTAAGAATTTTTCTTTCCAGGTCTGTAAAGAATTGTGTTGGCAATTTGATGGGAATTGCATTAAATCTACTAGAGACTATATATCAGAGGACACTGTCCGTTATGTATAATATATACAGAATAGCAAAGCTAGATGTAGTGCATGTCGCTATATAGGGTCCTACATAAGCTAAATATGTCTAGCACATTAGCGGACTCTCTCGGAGTTTCTTCCTACCCACTTCTTCAATCCACTGAACAAGTACAGCTGGCACACTGTTCTCAGAGGTGGACTAACAATTCTTTTTCCAAATACAGTATTTCTCTAATCAAAAATACTATGTACATAAACAGTATTATTCTACTACTACTATCTTTATATATAGCAAGTGCTTACAAATATCTAAAATGACTAGATATTCCATGTAAGAACTTATCACTAGTCAATAAAACTGTATGCAAAGCAATAGTTATTATCTGAGGTATCTCCTATATATAACCATTTGGATTTTGACCCACTTTCTTTCTCCTTTTCTCTGCCTTCAAAGCACTTGACAAATATAGGCATGTGTAATGCTTAGAAACAGCTGAACAAATTCCTATCTCCAATTTATTTACAGAACAAGATTTTCTATGAATTTTAACAGTAGACACTACCTGGTAATTTTACTACTTTGTCATGCACTGGCAACATCTTTAATATCTAAATTCTAGATGTTGAAAAATGTAGACACACAGCAAAACAAAATGTGAATATATAGAAATGTTTCTGAAAAGTTCCCATATAAACATGCTGCTACATGTCCTTTACCTCCCAGTACCTGCTCCAAACCACTGCTCACAGAGGGCTTAAATCCACTCCCAAAAGACAGCGCTTCATGAATTTTAGTAAAAGGATATTTACAAAGTGGCATTCTCTACCTCTATATTTAACATGTGTTGGGCAATTCTAAATATCTAGATAGACCAGATGTTTCAAATAAGGACTGTTGTCCACTATGTACACAAAAATCCAGGAAAGGGCACACACAGAACAAGAGTAATTTAAAAAACACACACACACACACAAAATGTACAAAATGTGTTGTTCTAGTAACTCTACTTTATCATTTAAGTAGGTTACACTGTCAACCTTTTAAACATCTAGAATGACAAGATGCTTTAAAAAAGATCTCCTTTGTCCTTTATATATACTTTGTACAGACTGAAGTCAAAATGGGATATGGTTTGTTTCCCACCTGTAGAGCACAGTGCTTTAGAGCTATGCATTTCCTTTTTCTGGGAACCAGGGCACAAACACAGTTTGGTCAATTCAACTCAGGAGAAGTTTGGCTATTTCTCCCCCAACAATATTTCAAATGAATGCTATCAAAAAACCATATTTACATAATATTTTACTACTACTTATAGAGTACCTCAGGCACTTCACAGCATCTAGAAAAACATATCCAAAACAACAACAACAAAATTCTTGGCTTTTCAAACACACAAGCATAGAGTGTAGGTAAGAAAGGAGGAATAAAATGCATACACAATGCAATAGTTAGAATAATAATTTTAAAAAAGTCGTCTTTAAGCAACCTCCTGCTGGTTTCTTTTACGTACTGAACAAACCAGGTCAAGTGTCACTCTTGAGGTCTTAGTAGAGACAGCCTAAATAATTCCATTTCAAACTCACTTTTAGAAGACATGTTTATGATTTTCTTGTCTTTCTTTAAAGACGATGGATACACACATGATCTCCTACCTCTACTATACCCTGTGTTGGCCATCTATGCAGCTAGATGTTCAGATTTAGCCAAAAGTCTCCTTAAAAGGGTCTGAGGGAAAGGTTGAGAGCAGCTTGCTTTGGCAGAAAAGGTTCGCCACAGGATGGCACAGGTCCGGGAATGGAGCTACTCCTGCCCTCAGGCTCAACCCGCGTCCAAGGCGTTCGGAGTGGGAGCCCTGGGGGAAGGAGGCCGCACTCTGGCGTGATGCGTTCTCTGTGGGAACTCCTGTTGCAGCATTCTAGGGTGTAACACAGGGCTTAGAAGACAGTTCAGAGAATAAAGCACACCAGTGTGAGGAGTCACCACATTAAGTCAGAGCTGGTTCGGTACTCCAGCTGTAATTCCAGTGCCTAGGAGGCAGGGACAGAAGATTGCTAGCTGCAGTGGTAAGTGGGAACTACCCAGGTACAGTGAGAAATTCTATCTGAGTATATAAAATAGAGTGACTGAGGGAGATAGATACCTGGCATCAATGCCTATTCTTCTCATATGTGTGCCCCAAACACGCAAATATGCACATATGCCACATACACACACACATACAATGTTTGATAAAGTATGTTTAAATAAATCTGAAAGCTAAAAATAGATATTTGACATATATATATGCATATACATATATATGTACATATACATATATATACATACATATACATATATATATATATATGTATACACATATGAACATTTAAGTACATCATGGGAAATACAAATTTATAATTTTAAGTAGTTCACTGAGGTTCACAGTTGAAATTTGAATCAGTGCTATTAACATTAACATTCAACAGAGTATCTGTTGTCTCCCATGCCAATGTGTCTTGAATAAGGATTGTAACATGCTTACTTGAGGTGTCAGACCTTGGCCAACTAACTACATTAATCAAAGGCTAGAAAAATCTCTATATGGAATTTTTCACAGTTGAGTAATCTCTAATAGGCAGAGTGGAAGTAAAGAAAATAATAATTAATATAATAAAATCTAATACCAGGCTTTGCTAATGGATCATTGATTTAAGGGAAACACACCTGGCTAAGCAGACTTAAAAAGTATGAGCTATGTATGCATAATAGATCATAAAAATTCATATTAAAATTGATGAAGATTAAAAACCAACTAGTAAGAAAGACTAAAAATGTAAGGGTACTATTGATTGAAATAAATCAAAGGGCAGATGACTATGTGGATTTTGAAAAGGAGGACACTGAAGGAAAACAAGGAGAATCTGCAAAATTTATACTAGAAAGACACACTGCTCCTCCTCTTCACAGTAGAAACAGACTGAAGGCATGGAGTTGAAGTGGGCAAGCTTCTGTTTAAAATAGGTTTAAAAAACAACGTAATGTCAAAGAAATGTGAATGACTTGAGTAACTTCCATAATACACACAAAAAAAAATAGGCCATCTGGGAGGTTGGATATTCATTCCCTGGCAGCAGGCAAAGGAACTCCCAAAAGGAATGGGCTAGTGGAAGAAATAATAAAATATTCTCTTTTCTACATGTATCTGTTCAGGGGTATTTAGGATTTGAAATTTAAGAATTTGATACCTTGGTTAGAATAAAGCAAAGCAGGTGGTCTGGAGGCTCTTGTGGGTGTTAAGGGAGGGTGTTTCCATAGCAGAACCTTTGAAGGTGTCTTCTAAACCTCCCGCTATCTTATCTACCCACTCCCAGTCCTGTCCCTCTGACTGGTGCCCCACATCTGACAGATACCTTATGCTCCTAGGGTCTAGAGAGCACTGGCTTGCCACTTCCAGGGAGCTCTGATGTAAACCTCAGGAATGCCCTTCTTGTTTCAGTCACTTGTTCTGCTAGTTGGCTACCACCGTGGCTCATGGTCTTTAATTTCACATTATTTGTAATTGTTAGTTTCATAAAGTTCTGGAGGCCACAGTAATTGCTCTGAACTGGAAAATAAATAATTCCAAGACTAGAAAAATGTTTAAAATGTCTTAATTTTCTATGAACTCTCTTATTTGCATTTTCTAATTATAAAAAAATCAAAACATGTTTAGTATCATCTTCACATAATCTTTCAGCTGTCACTTAAATGTCTTACATAAAAAAATGTGTATAAGTGTTATAGCCTTATTTGAATTATCAAAAATAAAACAAAGAGACATAAATTTTATGCTAGTTACCTCAAATCCCACTTTCTGATAGAAAAAGGACAGAGTGAGAGTTACCTCACAGTGGGGGTGAAGTCCTCTAATAATGAACCTGGATTTCATGGGAGGCCACTGATTCTTAAGGCATTGACCAAAATGTGAAAGGCATTCTAAGATATTTCAACATCTCATTGTTGTTGCATATTTTCACATGCATATTTATATTGTTGATAATTTAATTCTAGTATGAATGTTTTAAAGAAGTGTCTATGTTATTATAATGCATCATAAAAAGCCTTTATTTCTCATTTCCTCAGAGTCCTCTCGGTTTCAGTGTGCTCATTTGTTAATCGAGGCAAGTACTCAGTTCATATCGAATAATTATCTGTGAAAATAATCATTAAGAATATTTGTTATATTGAGACAATAACAATTAATTAGCACTATTTTAACTATATTTGATTCTTTAATTTAGAAAGGAATAAAAACATTTAAAATGATATAACTTCAGTACTTAGAATCATACATAGTGATCTTTGCTCAAAGTTAATACTGAATACCTGCAAACTAATTTTTGAAGCCCTGACTGTTGACACTTTTCAGAGCTATTTGTAGACAAATGTTTAAAAATCTCAGAAAAAGACACATGAGAATAAGAATGTTTTGAATTCTCTAATAACAGTAATAAAAGTAAATAACGCAACACTGTGAAATATTAATGAAAAATTTACATTCTAGCCTTGAAATCAATAGTTTTAGTTAGTAAATAGATTAAACTAGGAAAGAATGCTATTTGTTGTTGCTAGCATATATTCCATTACTTCATGTGATAAAGTGACCACAAAGAAGCACTATTCCGTTTCCCAACCCTTAAGTCTAAAATTTTGTTAGTTAACAAGTGATTTCTTGTCATTTCAGTGATGTTTGTTGTTAGGAATTTTATATCACCTCTTCCAAAATACACAGACAAATTTTCATGGTGTAATAATGTATGAAATTAATTATTTTCATGAACTAGAAATATAAGAAATCTGAAGTTAAAAAGGAAAAATATTGTACTACATTAATAAACATTACCTATTATGAATTTGAATGTATTTAATCATTAGCAACCAATAGAGTAAATTTAAGAAACTGGGGGATATTAAGAGCAGCAGACTTTCCTAACCCTACACATTCCTTCCAGAAATTCTATGACCTATAAAACATTATCTGTACAAACTGGAGCAGGCAGGCATGTGTGCTTAGGCTTTACCTATCTTTACCTGTTAAATCCGTATCCCTCATTATAGTGAAGAAAGTCGTAACAACTTCTGTTAATTACATATTTATTTACTCACTTTTTACACACAGTGTTTTTCATCTGGGCCTTTGAAATAGTTACTAATAGTACTAATTTTGAGTCATAATCTCATGTGTTAAGATAGAGGGAATAACTCATAGCCACCACAACTGCTAGCAACAACAATCATGAGAACTCAGAATATAATCCTAGGGAGATATTGGAGAAAAGTAAATATGATAGACTATGAAAGCAACTCTTCAAATTAATGTTAATTTAATTAGCAGATGACAGGAGAAATGTATAAAGCTTTGCAAAAGTATACACTTAGACAGATTTTTAAATACTAGTACCTCTGAGGAGTAAATGTAATAATGAACTAATAGAAGCTTAGATAAATAACCCATTGACTTCATATTTTTACTAGTGTACAGGAGATGGGAGGTAATGTCCCTACAGAGGGATCTAATTCAATATCATATAGTTCTATGATTTATGGACAGCAAAAAGTTTCAAGTAATTTCACATCTCTTGGTTTTTGGTGGACAGTGTAGGTAGACTGGAGCTGTGGATAGTAAAACTAGGGAAAAATGTATATTCAGAGTGAAAGGACTGAAGTGAACGTTCCTGGTTTCTTCGAAAACTCATTTGTGTTATGTGAATGTTTCTTTTGTTTTGGACCCAAGTGTGGGATGTGGGAATGTTTTTCCCCAGGAGAAACAGCTCCTTCAGAAAACACCCCCCACAGAAAGGTGGTTGATGTTTGTCAGCTAAAAACTACATTGTGAGGGGCATGGCTTTGTGATCTTGAAAACATCCTCCTGTGGACTCACAGAGATAATATAGAGAAGCCCACAGACGATGAAACAACGCTTTTGCATCTCTACTAATTGAAGGAGTTTGGATCTCTTTGCTCTTTTCGGCACAGAGAAATGCGCCAGGGAACCCTTTTTCTTGCTTTGGAGGAGTTTTGCAGCCTTGGTGGACTCAGGGCTTTTTGGGCGGAGTCCATCTGCTTTGGCTGAGTGGTACCAATGCTTTTGCTGTCTCTTGCTTTTTGCTGCTGCTGCTGTGGTTTGCTACTTTGCTGTTTGACTGGACTGATAGAATCCTGATGACTGAGATTGGTGTATCTCCAATGAACTCAATGACCTTAAACAACAGGAATATCTAAAAGATGTCTACTGCCCCATCCCTGTCCCTACTAATATCCTTCCTGAGGTTAGGGGCTTGGAATGGAGGTAGTAGCATTTAAGAACCTTAAATAGGCACTCAGGGGGCGGGGCAAGATGGTGGCACCCGGAGGACACTCATTCTGAGCAGTAGCACAGCAGGATCAGCACAGTGACCAGCAATCAGAATTTGTGGCCATAAAACATGGTCATTGTGTTTCCCAGGTGAGAGGATACCCCACGGTGGGGGATTAAATCAGCTTTTAACTCACCCGGCTAAACCGCAGAAGAGATCCCCGTTCTGCCAGACGCTTGGCTGCCAGCCCAGAGCCACACACCATTGTGCTCTGGCCATGATCCCAGACTGAATTGTGAGCACCACAATATCACAGACTGGAATTTTCAGTTGAGAGATAACCCCATGATGCAGGAAACGATTGGGACCAACCTTAGGTCACCCAGACATCCCCTGGAAAAGACTCGGGTTCCACAGGCGCCCCAGGAGCCAGCCCAGAGCCAGAGCCGGGGACCCAGGCGCCAGCACAGAGTCCTGCCTGTGCGCCTGATTGGCTGCCTCAGCTATAACTGTGGGCCCCAGGTGACCAGAGACTGAATTTCACTGTTGGGTGCAAACCCACAGGGAGGGAAACAGCTGGTCTGATCTCAGAGCACTCAGCCGACCCCACCCCGAAAAGGTCTCAGGAAAATTACCCAGTTTAGGCAGATGCCCAGGCTCCAAAAGGCCAGAAAGGCAGACACAGGCATTTTCTGCACACAAGCTAGCTGGCTGAGACTGAGTGGTGTGCCCCAGGGCAAAAAGGAGACTGGGAGTCCTTGTCTCCAGAGAATCCATAGGGAAAGAAGGAAACTGTACTGACTTAAATCACCCAATCCTTCCCTGGAAAAAGTCTCGCAGACCTGTGGGGCCGAGCCGCCATCACTCAGCTGTGCTCCAGACACAGGCAGTTTCTGAGGGCCAGCTAGCCGGCAGAGACTGAACGGTGTGCCCCAGGGCAAAAAAGAGACTAGGAGACCCTGTCTCCAGAGAATCCACTGAGAAGGAAGGAAAATCTACGGTCTTAAATCACCCAGTACTTCCCTGGAAAAAGTCTTGAAGACCAGCGGGGCTGAGCCGCCATCACTGAGCTGTGCTCCAGACACAGGCACAAACAGTTGCTGTGCGCCAGATGTCCAACTGGGTCACAGCAGCTGATCATTAAATTTACAGCAAGAAACCCAGAAACAGCTGTCTTCAGGACTTTCCTGCGTGAGAGGAGAACCTTCTCGACTAATAGAGACCACAGTTACCACTCAAGTCTCTATCCCTGAGGGGAGGAGCAGCAACTCCTGAAAAAACACCAGCCATCCAGGGACTATACCCAAAAAGCTGAGAAGACATCCTTCAAGAAAATCGAGCTTTCTACCAAGGGTATTCTCTCCACCTCAGGATCCCCAGGAACCACCAGAAAATAATCCCAAACAACTAAGATAGCCCAGTATAGAGGCTATATAGAGGCCAGTATAAAAGCTCAAGTAACAAAAGACAGAACAACATGGCATGTCCAGAACCCAGTTACAGAGGGGCAAGTAGCCCTGGACACCCCAGTATTACTGAAATCCAAGAAGATGACCTAACAACTATGCTCATGAAGTTGATAACAGAGGAAACAAATAAGATACATAAAGACATAAAGGAAGATAAACTCCAACAGAACATTGCCATCCATAAAGACATAGAGGAAGTTGCAGCCAAACAGAATGTGGCCTTTAGAAAGGAAATGCTTAAAACACTGAATGAAATAAAAGAAACAGAGGTTGGTTCAAACAAACAGCTGAAAGAAGTGATGGAAAAACAGGAAAATACAGTCAGACAGGTGAAGGAAATCAACAAAATGACTCAAGATCTGAAGATAGAATTGGAAAAATTAAAGAAAACACAAATGGAGGAAATTGCAGAGAAAAATAACTTAGGGAAGAAAAGAGGAACTACACAGGTAAGCATAACCAACATACTATAAGAGATGGAAGAAAGAATCTCAGGTGTAGAAGATACAATGAAAGAAGTCGATGTATCTGTCAAAGAAAATGTTAAATCCAAAAAATTCCTGACACAGACGATCCAAGAAATCCAAGACAATATGAAAAGACAAAACCTAAGAATAATAGGTATGGAGGAAACAGAAGACTCCCTTCTCCAAGGCCCAGAAAATATTTTCAACAAAATCATTGAAGAAAATTTCCCCAAGTTAAAGGAGAGGCCAATAAGAATACATGAGGTCTACAGAACACCCAACAAATTTGACCAGAATAGAAAATCCTCCTGCCACATAATAATCAAAACAGTAAGGATACAGAACAAAGAAAAAAATACTAAAAGTTGCAAGGGAAAAAGGCCAAGTAACATATAATGGCAAACCCATTAGAATCACACCAGTCTTTTCAACAGAGATTATTAAAGCCAGAAGACCCTGAACAGATATCATGCAGACCCTAAGAAAACACAAATGTCAGCCCAGGCTACTATACCCTGCAAAACTCTCAGTCCTCATAGACGGAGAAAACAAGATATTCAATGACAAAAACAAATTTCAACAATACCTACAAACAAATCCAGCATTACAGAAGACACTGGAAGGGAAAATATAACCCAAGAAAATTAGCTTCTTTCAAGAAAACACAGGAAGTAACTAACCCTACTACAGTAAAACAAAAAGCAACCAAGCACAGAACCTTATGACCACAGCCAACATCAAAATCAAAGGATCTAACAGCCACTGGTCATTAATCTCTTGTGACATCAATGGACTTAACTCTCCAGTAAAAAGACACAGATTAAAAGAATGGATACGTAAACAAAATCCAGCAATCTGTTGCATACAAGAAACACACCTAGGACACAAAAATAGACATTACCTGAGGGTAAAGGTTTGGAAGATGACTTTCCAAGCAAATGGACCAGAGAAGCAAGCAGGAGTAGCCATTGTAATATAGGATAAAATAGACTTTCAACCAAAATTAATCAAAAGAGTAGGGCAAGGACACTTCATACTCATCAAGGGAAAATTCCACCAGGAAGACATCACAATTCTGAACATCTATGCCCCAAATTTGCGAGCACCCACATTTGTTAAAGAAACATTGATAAAATTTAAACCTCATAGATGACTGGCTCTTTGGCCTCCCCACCCCCCAAGGGAGGAGCAGTCCTGTTAGGCCACAGAGGAGAGCTTCCCAGCCAGTCCTGAAGATACCTGATAAAACAGGATCAGATGAATGGGGAGGAGGTCCCCCCTATCAGTGGACTTGGCAAGGGACATGGTGGAGATGAGGGAGGGAGGGAGGGACTGGGAGGAAATGAGGGATCGGGACACGGCTGGGGTACAGAGTTAATAAAATGTAACTGATAAGAAAAAATAAAATACAAAAAAAAAGATCCACACAAATTAATAGTGGGAGACTTCAACACCCCACTATCAACAAAGGAGAAGTCAACAAAACAGAAACTAAACAACGAAACAATAACTCTGACAGAGGTCATGAATCAAATGGACCTAATAGACATTACAGAAAGTTACACCCAAACAAAAAAGAATTTACCCTCTTCTCAGCACCTCATGGAACCTTCTTCAAAATAGACCATATAGTTGGTCACAAAGAAGCATAAACAGATACAAGAAGATTGAAATAACCCCTTGCATCTTGTCTGATCACTATGGAATAAAACTGGACCTCAACAACAACAGAAATAGCAAAAAGCCTACATACACATTGAAACTGAACAACTTGTACTAAATGACAGCTGTGTCAGGGAAGAAATAAAAAAATAAATTAAAGTCTTCCTAAAACTCAATGAAAATGAAGACACAACATACCCAAACTTGTGGGACACAATGAAAGTAGTGCTAAGAGGTAAGTTTACAGCTCTAAGTGCCTTCAAGAAGAAATTCGAGACAGCTCATTCAAGCAACTTAATGGCTCACTTAAAACCTTAGAAAAAGGAGAAGCAGACACACCAAAAAGGAGTAGACGGCTGGAAATAATCAAACTCAGGGCTGAAATCAATCAGTTAGAAACAAACTAAACAATCCAAAGAATCAATGAATCCAAGAGCTTGTTCTTTGAGAAAATCAACAAGATCGACAAACCCTTAGCCAAGCTAACTAAAAGGCAGAGAGACACCAATCAAATCAACAAAATCAGAAATGAAAAGGGGGACATAACTACAGATACTGAGGAAATCCAAACAATCATTAGGACTTACTTCAAAAGTCTATATGCCACAAAATTTGAAAATCTAAATGAAATGGTCAATTTTCTTGATCGATTTGATTTACCAAAGC
The DNA here is from genome assembly GCF_907164565.1 of Psammomys obesus. NCBI lineage: Eukaryota > Metazoa > Chordata > Mammalia > Rodentia > Muridae > Psammomys > Psammomys obesus. The sequence continues at coordinate 12,362,418 of NW_026585797.1, forward strand.
AGAATCAGGACCAGGTAAATCAACTAAATAGTCCTATATCCCCAAAGAAATAGAAGTGGTCATCAAAAGTCTCCCATCCAAAAAAAGCCCAGGAACAAATGGCTTCAACACAGAATTCTACCAGACATTCATAAAAGAGCTAACTCCAATTCTCTTCAAACTATTTTACAAAATAGAAAGAGAAGGACCATTACCAAACTCATTCTATGAAGCCACAGTCACCTTGGTACCTAAACCTCACAAAGACTCAACAAAGAAAGAGAACTTCAGGCCAATCTCCCTTATGAACATTGATGAAAAAATACTTAACAAAATACTTGCAAACCGAATACAAGAACGCATCAAATATAGTATCCACTATGAACAAGTAGGCTTCATCCCTGGTATGCAGAGGTGGATCAATATACGGAAATCCATCAATGTGATCCACCATATTAACAAACTCAAAAAAAAAAACAAAAAACAAAACACATGATCATCTCCTTAGATGCTGAAAAAGCATTTGACAAAATCCAACATCCATTCATGTTTAAAGTACTGGAGAGATCAGGAATACAAGGCACATATCTAAACATAGTAAAGGTGATATACAGCAAGCCTATAGCCAACATCAAACTGAATGGAGAGAAACTTAAAGCAATCCCACTGAAATCAGGGACAAGACAAGGCTGCCCACTCTCTCCATATCTCTTCAACATAGTGCTGGAATTCCTTGCTAGAGCAATAAGAGATTTGAAAGAGATCAAGGGATACATATGGGAAAGTAAGAATTCAAATTATCACTATTTGCAGATGATATGATAGTATACATGAGTGACCCCAAAAACTCTACCAGGGAACTTTTACAGCTGATATACACCTTCAGCAAAGTGGCCAGATACAAAATTAACTCAAAAAATCAGTAGCACTCCTGTATACAAAAGACAAAAGGGCTGAGAAAGAAATTAGAGAAACAACACTCTTCACAATAGCCATAAAGTACCTTGGTGTAACCCTAACCAAACAAGGTAAAGACTTGTATGAAAAAAAAAAAATTCAATTCTCTGAAGAAAGAATTAGAAGAAGATATGAGAAGATGGAAAGATCTCCCATGCTCATAGCTTGGCAGGATTAACATTAAAAATGTCCATCTTACCAAAAGCAATCTACAGATTTAATGCAATTCCCATCAAATTACCAAAACAATTCTTTACAAAGCTGGAAAGAAAAATTCCCAACTTAGTAACAAGAAACCCAGAATTGCTAAAACAATCCTCTACAATAAAAGATCTTCTGGAGGTATCTCCATTCCTGATTTCAAGCTGTAGTATAGAGTAACAGTTTTAAAAACTGCATGGTACTGGCATAGAAACAGAATGGTGGATCAATGGAACTGAACAGAAGACCCAGAAATAAACCCACACACTTATGGACACCTGATATTTGACACAGATGCCAAAACCATACAATGGATAAAAGTTAGCATTTTCAACAAATGATGCTGGTCCAACTGGATGTCTACATGTAGAAAAATGAAAATAGATCCGTACTTATCACCCTGCACAAAATTGAAGTCCAAGTTATCAAAGACCTCAACATAAACCCAGACACATTAAATCGGCTAGAGAAAAAAAAAAAAAGTGGGGAATACTGTAGAAGTCATTGGTACAGGAGAAAATTTCCTGAACAGAACACCAACAGCACAGGCTCTAACAGCAACAATCAATAAATGGGATCCCATGAAACTGAAAAGCTTCTGTAAAGCAAAGGACACTGTCATCAAAACAAAGCGACTGCCTACAGATCGGGAAAGAATCTTCACTAACCCTTTATCTGACAGAGGACTCATATCCAGTATATATAAAGAATTAATGAAGTTGAAAAGCAGCAAACCATGTAATCCACTTAAAAAATGGGGAACAGAGCTAATCAGAGAAATTTCTGTAGAGGAATATCGAATGGCAGAGAAGCATTTAAAGAAATGCTCAACCTCATTAGCCATTAGGGAAATGCAAATCAAAACAACCCTGAGATTTCAACTTACACCCATCAGAATGGCCTAGATCAAAAACTCAAATGACAACACATGCTGTAGAGGTTGTGGAGAAAGGGGAACCCTTCTCCACTGCTGGTGGGAATGTAAACTTGTACAACTACTCTGGAAATCAATCTGGCGCTTTCTCAGACAACTGGGAATAGTGCTTCCTCAAGATCCAGCCATACCACTCCTAGGCATATATCCAAAAGAGGCTCAAGTACACAAAAAAAGTACATTTGCTCAACCATGTTTGTAGCAGCTTTATTTGTAATAGCCAGAAGCTGGAAACAACCCAGATGCTCCTCAACTGAAGAATGGATGCAGAAATTGTGGTACATCTATACAATGGAGTATTACTCAGCAATGAAAAATAAGAAAATCATGAAATTTGCAGGTAAATGGTGGGACCTAGAAAGGATCATCCTGAGTGAGTTGTCCCAGAAACAAAATGACACACATGGTATATACTCACTCATATACATACACATAGGATAAATCTGCTAAAATCTGTACATCTAAACAAACTAAGCAAAAGAGAGAACCCTAACTAAAATGCTCTATCCCCATTCTGAAAGGCAAAGAGAATGGATATCTGTAGAAGAAGAAAACAGGAAACAACCTAGGAACCTGCCTCAGAGGCCTCTGAAAGCCTCTGTCCTGCAGACTATCAAAGCAGATGCTGAGCCTGATGGCCAACTGTTGGGCAAAGTGATTGGAATTTTATGTAAGAAGTGGGAAATAGTAAGATCTGGAGAGGACAGGAACTCCACAAGGAGAGCAATAGAACAAGAAAATTTGAACACAGGCATCTTCCCAGAGACTCATACTCCAACCAAGGACTATTCATGGAGATAACCTAGAACCCCTGCACAGATGTAGCCCATGGCAGTTCGGTGTCTAAGTGGGTAACATAGTAATGGAAAGAGGGACTGCCTTTGACATAATCTGATTGGCCTGCTCTTTGATCACCTCCCCCCAGGAGCAGCCTTACCAGGCCACAGAAGATGACAATGTAGCCACTTCTGATGAGAACTGATAGATTAAGATCAGAAAGGAGAGGAGGACCTCCCCTGTCAGTGGAGTTGGGGAGGGGCATGCATGCAGAAAGGCGAAGGAGGGTGGGATCAGGAGGGGAGAGGGGAAGGGCTCATGAGGGGGATACAAAATGAATAAAGTGTAATTAATAAAAGTTGAAGAAAAAAAGAACCTTAAATAAAGTATGTGTTTAAAAACTCTAAGCCTAGAAAATACTGATAAAGTCATCATTTAGTTTAAATCTTTAAATCTTTTTTTAAAATTTTTATTTTTTGTATTAATTCTAGTTTATTCACTTTGTATCCCAGCTGTAGCCCCCTCCCTCATTCTCTCCCAATCCTACCTTCCCTCCCTCAGCTCCTCCCAAGCGCCTCTCCAAGTCCACTTATAGGGGAGGTCCTCCTCCTCTTCTATCTGTCCCTAGCTTGTCAGATCTCATCAGGGCTCATCATTGTCCTCTTCTGTGGTCTGGTAAGTCTGCTTCCCCTCAGGGAGGTGCTCAAAGAGCCAGCCACTGAGTTTATGTCAGAGCCAGCCCCTTTTCCCCTTACTAGGGAACCCATTATTATACTGAGCTGCCAAGGGCTAAGTCTGAGCAGGTGTTCTAGGTTATATCCATGAATGGTTATATGTAGCATGAATGGTTGGATTATCAGTCTCAGAAAACACCCCTGTGCCCAGATATATTTATTCTGTTGCTCTCTTTGTGGAGCTCCTGTCCTCTGCAAGTCTTACTATACAAAATATACTCAAGTACACAACAAAGATATTGTTTTCAATCATCTTTGTAACAGCTTTATTGGTAGTAGTCAGAACCTGAAAACAATCCAGATGTCCCTCAATGGAGCAATGGATACAGAAATTGTGGTACATTTACGCAATGGAATACTACTCGGCAATTACAAACAAGGAAATCATGAAATTTGCAGGCAAATGGTGGGATCCAGAAAAGATCATCATGAGTGAGGTAACACAGAAGCAGAAAGACACACACAATATATACTCACATATATGTGGATACTAGACCTATAATATAAGATAAACATATTAATATCTGTACACCTAAAGAAGCTAAGTAAAAAGGAGGACCCTGGGTAAGTTGATCAATCCTCACTCAGAAAAAACAAGCAGGATGGACATTGGATGAAGGAGAAAACAGGAAATAGGACAGGAGCCTACCACAGAGGGCCTCTGAAAGACTCTACCTATTAGTGTATCAAAGCAGATGCTGAGATGCATAACCAAACTTTGGGCAGAGTGCATGGAATCTTAGGAAAGAAGGGGGAGAAAGTAAATATTTAAGTCTTATAGTCTTAAATTTTGATCTGAATGTCAGTGTCTGAACTTTGTAATCTATGAGAGATCTTAAGATTTCAAACAAAGATCATGTACTCTTCTAATGAAGGATTAAGTTCTATCATAGAAATTAATATCATTTAAAAGGTTAAAAACTACATTATACTGAAATGTGTGTAGTGGAAAATGAACTAAAATCATTAAAAAATAGAAATGAAATTTGAATAAAACTAAAATGTTCCAAATCTCTGAGTCATTCTTAAATGCTCATGAAGTACTACAAAGTTAATTTTGTCACACAGATTACATGGAATTAACAAAGAAATTCTCTACATATTTTGGGGCTGGAGAGCTGGGTCACTATTTCAAAGCAAGTACTATTTGTACAAAGAGCCTAAGTTGGTTTGGTGGCACCTAGGCAGAGCTGCTCACATTTGCCTATAAAAATTTGTTTTCTAGATTCTGTAGGTAATTGAACTCATATGTATGCATGTGCATGTACACACACACACATGCACACACACATACACAAACTAATAAATAATAAAAACAAATAATGAGTGATAAATAATGACAAATGAATACATAATAATAAAGAAAAAATATATTCTATTTAAATGTCTTCTAAAGTTCTGTATATACCTGAAAATTTTTGATTGATTGTGCAAAATAAATAGTTTTATTTTGAAAGATAGGTTTGATATTACTGGGACAGTAGTTATGGAGTAATTTCCAGTGTGATATGTATGCTTTTTTCTATCTATCTATCTATCTATCTATCTATTTATTTATTTATTTATTATTTATTTATATTATTTTACATTTTATTAACTCTGTATCCCAGCTGTATCCCCCTCTCTCATTCCCTCCCAAACCCTCCCTCATCTGCTCCTGGCCCTTTTCCAAGTCCACTGATTGGGGAGGACCTTTCCCCTTTCATCTGGCCCTGTTTTATCAGGTATCTTCAGGACTGGCTGCAAAGTCCTCCTCTGTGGCCTAGCAGGACTGCTTCTCCCTTGGGGGTTGGGGAGGTCAAAGAGCCTGCCATTGAGTTTATGTAAGAAATAGTCCCTGTTCCCCTTACTATGGGAAAGCAATTGGTTACTGAGCTACTACGGGCTACATCCAAGCAGAGGTTCTAGGTTATATCCATACATAGTCCTTGGTGGAGAGTCAGTCTCAGAAAAGACCCCTGTGCCCAGATATATTTGGTTCTTTTGAAGCTCCTATTCTTTCTATGTTATATTAACTCCCCTTCTTTCATATGATTCCCTGCACTCTGCCCAAGGTTTGGTTATGAGTCTTAGTATCTGCTTTGATACACTGCTAGGTAGAGTCTTTCAGAGGCCCTCTGTGGTAGGCTCCTGTCCTGTTACTTGTCAGAACAAAATGACAGCCTACAGACTGGGAAAGGATCTTCATCAACCCTATATATGACAGAGGGCTGATATCCAGAATATATAAAGAAGTAAAGAAGTTAAAAAGCATTAAATCAAGTAATCCAATTAAAAATGGGGTACGTATGGCGCTAAACAGAGAATTCTCTGTAGACTTATATAGAATGGCAGAGAAACACTTAAAGAGATGCTCAACATTCTTAGCCATCAGGGAGATGCAAATCAAAACAAACTTGATATTTTACCTGACACCCATCAAAATGGCTAAAATAAAAAATTCAAATGACCACACATGCTGGAGAGGTTGTGGAGAAAGGGGGAAACTCCTCCATTGCTCGTGGGAATGTAAAATGGTACAACCACTTTGGAAGTCAATCTGGTGCTTTCTCAGACAATTAGGAATAGTGCTTCCTCAAGATCCAGCTATACCACTCCTAGGCATATATATACTCAAGAATACAAAATTTGCTCAAGAATACAACAAGAACATTTGCTCAACCATGTTTGTAGCAGCTTTATTTGTAATAGCCAGAACCTGAAAACAACCCCGATGTTCCTCAACCTGAGGAATGGATACAGAAATTGTGGTATTTTTACACAAAGGAATACTACTCATCAATCAAAAATGAGGAAATCATGAAATTTGCAGGCAAATGAGGGATCTTGAAAAAATCATTCGGCATGAAGTATCCCAGAAGGAGAAAGACACACATGGTATATACTCACTTATATAGACCTATAAGATAGGATAAACATAATGAATTCTATACACCTAAAGAAGATAAACAAGAAAGCAGACACGGGTTAAGATGATCAATCCTCACTTAGAAAGACAAATGGGATGTGCATTGGACATAGGGTATGTATGTCTTAATGACATTATTATTCATTTGTTACATGTATTTTCTTTTGTAAATCACAACATTTTCTCTTCTGTTTTCTTCTGAGAACTCGTGCAATATAAACAGTCACAGGTGACTCAAGTAAGTCAGTCAGGTAATAAGTAACAGCACCGAACTGATGGGATTACAGAAAGCCATGTAGTAGGTAAAAGCAAATGACAATAACAAATCAAACAGTTTGGTATTTATGTTAATTCTTCCACGACTCCTTCTGTAAGAAGTTTGGTTTTTGTTACAGTGAAAAAAATATATGATAAGAATTTCAAAACTGATCTTGCTCATGTTTACCAAAGAGATGCATAAGTAATTGAAAATGTCTATGATGAGTGGAGAAATGGTCGAGGTGGGAGTCCCAGGGATCAACAGATTGCACTTAACGATGATGATTGCTTTGGAATCCCCAACAAATTTAATGCTTCACAAAAAGAAATAAAATTGCATTTGAATAGGGCGACTTGGTTTTTTATCTTATTTTATTAGTTAATATATTTATTTCACGCATGCATTTGTTTGTTTGCTTTAGTTTTCATAATGTGACCCTAAAGAAGCTGACCACACACCATAACAGTTACAAATCCAAGCCTAACTGAGCAATGCCATCCAGACTCTTTTGGTAAAGAAGAGAGAGAGAGAGAGAGAAAGAGAGAGAGGTAATCTCAAACTTGAATGGAAAAGTGTAGAAAGGTTAAGGGCTTTTTAGTGAAGCTTTTGAGGGGTGGATATCTTCAAATACTTAATTTGTAGAAAACCTGGCTCTCATTCCCAATACCAATATCATAGCCCACAATCATTAATTATTCCAGTTCCAGAGTCCTCTAGAACTAATGTTCTCTTCTGATCGTCACAAATACCAGGTATTTACAGGACACAATACTTTTGTTCATACAGATAAATAAATCTGAAGAGTAAATTAATAAAGAATTCATTTTAAGAAAGAATTTTATAATATCAGGAGATATTTTTTTTAAATTAAAGAGCTGATGGTCTAGTTATCTGAATTGCTGGAAAGAGTGTAAGAGAAAGGAAAGAGGGTAGGACAGGATAGTCTTGAAGTACAGTCGGAGAAAAACATGGGCTAAATCTTTAAAAATCACAAGTATCAGAGGGGCAGGGCAAGATGGCTGCGCCAGGAGAACTATCATTCTGAGCAGCAGCACAGCAGGATTGGCACAGTGACCAGCAATCAGAATTCACAGCCATAAAACAAAAATGATTGTGTTTCACAGGTGAGAGGATACCCCACGGTGGGGGATTCAATCAGCTTTAACTCACCCTGCTAAACCGTAGAGAGATCCTGGTTCCGCCAGGTGCTTGGTCGCCAGCCCAGAACTACATGCCAGTATGATCTGGTCACTGTCTCAGACTGAACTGTGGGCCCAGAACATCACAGACTGGATTTTCCAGTCGAGAAATAACCCCACAGAGCAGGAAACGTTTGGGACTGACCTTAGGTCACCCAGACATCCCCTGGAAAATACTCTGGCTCTGCCGGTGCCCCAGGAGACATCCTGGAGCCAGAGACAGGGACAAAGGCGCCTACACAGAGCCCTGCCTGCGTGTCAGATTCGCCGCCTCAGCTAGAACTGTGGGCCCCAGGGCACCTGGGCACCAGAGACTGAGTTTCACTGTCAGGTGCAAAACCACAGGGAGGGAAATGGCTGGTCTGATCTCAGAGCACTCAGCTGACACCCCCACCCCGAAAAGGTCTCGGGAAAATTATCCAGTTTAGGCAGACACCCAGGCTCCCAAAAGCCAGAAAGGCGGAGACACAGGCAGGCGTCTGTGCCTGTGGGTTCTACTCGCCACCCCAGACAGAACAACGGTCCCCAAAGCAAAGACTGGGTGTTTCTGGCAGGAGGAAACCCCCAGCGGAGGGGATCATCAGGACTAACGCTCAGGACACCCAGCACCAAAAGACTTTCTGGATTCACGCAGACTCTAGGCTCTAGGTTTCTAATGCATGCAGGAGCACTGTGTTGAGCCACCATTATTGAGTTCCCCTAGAACACTAGGACACACAGCTGCATCCTCAGACATACAAAAGCCAGAGAGCCATTAAAGCAGCCCTCAGATACTGTGTCAAGGATCAACCAGTTATCCCTAGCTAGACTGACAAAACTGTGGGAATCCCTGGTCCTTCAACAGGGCTGCACCCACAGCATCTGGAACAGAGCAGTGCCTGCAGCTGCCATCCCAGACAGGGACACACAGCTTCTGGTCAAGAGTGAGGCACCCAGCCTCCAGAGCAGAGCAGCGCCCCCAGGTGCCAAATCAACAGAGGTACACATTCCCAGGCCCAGAGCAGAGCACTCAGCCTCTGGCCCAGAGACTTGCGGGGCTCACCTCTCACTTTCCTGGACAGAACTGTGTGCCCCAGGATAACAGACTGAGTTTACCTTTTGGGAGAAAACCCCATAGCTAGGGAATCGGCAGGTTCTTCAAGAGGACTGTACATGGAAAACTGTAACAGCAACAGCTCACTAAATTTACAATAAGAAAGCCAGCAGTGGGGCAGCTGTCTTGAGAACTTCTATGGGTAAGAGGGATTTCCCCCCTGCCTAACAAAGACCACAGCTACTACACAGGGCTATAAACCTGAGGTGAGCAGTGGCAATTCCTGAGAAACACTGGACATACAGTGACCATACAAAAAAGCAGAGGAGGACTCCTTCAGGAAAAATCATCTTCCGGCCAAGGGGATTCTCCCTACCTCAAGACTCCAGGAAGCACAGAAACTAACAGCCAACACCTAAATAAGCCCAATGGGTAGAGGTCAGCGTAAAAGCTCAACCAACAAAAGACAGAGCAATATGGTATCTCCAGAAACCAGCCATCCAGGGGCAAACAGCCCTGGACAACGCAGCATAATAGAAAATCAAGAAGATGACCTTACATCTATGCTGATGAAGAGGATAATAGAGGAAACAAGTAAAATAAGTAAAGAATTAGAGGAATATAAAACCAAACAGATCATGGCTATCCGTAAAGAAATGGAGAAAGTTAAAGAAAAGAACATTATGGCTATCCATGAAAAAATAGGGGGAGATGCAGCCAAACAGCTTTCAGCCTTCAGAGAAAAAATAATTAAATCACTGAAAGAAATAAAAGGAACGGAATTGAAGGAAATAAAAGAAAAAGAGGAAAATACAATCAGAAAGATTAAGGAAGTAAACAAAACAGCTCAAGACCTGAAGATAGAACTGGAAAAATTAAAGAAAACACAAATGGAGGAAATAATGGAGGGGAAGAATTTAGGGAAGAAAACAGGAACTACAGAGGTAAGCATAACCAACAGGCTGCAATGGATGGAAGAAAGAATGTCAGGTGTAGAAGATACAATGGAAGAAATCGATGTATCTGTCAAAGAAAATGTTAAATCCAAAAAATTCCTGACACACACAGTCCAAGAAATCTAAGACAATATAAAAAGACAAAACCTAAGAATAATAGGTATAGAGGAAAAAGAAGACTCCCTTCTCCAAAACCCAGAAAATATTTTCAACAAAATCATTGAAGAAAATTTCCCCAAGTTAAAGGAGAAGCCAATAAGAATACATGAGGCCTACAGAACACCCAACAAATTTGACCAGAAACGAAAATCCTCCCGCCACACAATAATCAAAACAGTAAGGATACAGCACAAAGAAAAAATACTAAAAGCTGCAAGAGAAAAAGGCCAAGTAACATATAACGGCAAACGCATTAGAATCACACCTGACTTTTCAACAGAAACTATGAAAGCCAGAAGGGCCTGGACAGATATCATGCAGACCCTAAGAGAACACAGATGTCAGCCCAGGCTACTATACCCTGCAAAACTCTCAGTCTTCATAGACGGAGAAAAGAAGATATTCAATGACAAAAACAAATTTCAACAATACCTACACACAAATCCAGCATTACAGAAGACACTGGAAGGGAAAATACAACCCAAGAGAATTAGCTTCTGTCAAGAAAACACAGGAAATAATTAACCTTACTACAGTAAAACAAAAAGCAACCAAGCACACAACCATATGACCACAGCCAACAACAAAATCAAAGGATCTAACAGCCACTGGTCATTAATCTCTCTCAACATCAATGGACTGGACTCAACTCTCCAGTAAAAAGACACAGATTAACAGAATGGATACGTAAACAAAATCCAGCAATCTGTTGCACACAAGAAACACACCTAAGGCAGAAAGATAGACATTCCCTGAGGGTAAAAGGTTGGTAGACGACTTTCCAAGCAAATGGACGCAAGAAGCAAGCAGGAGTAGCCATTCTAATATCAGATAAAATAGACTTTCAACCAAAATTAATAAAAAGAGATGGGGAAGGACACTTCATACTCATCAAGGGAAAATTCCACCAGGAAGACATCACAATCCTGATCATCTATGCCCCAAATGCAAGAGCAGCCACATTTGTAAAAGAAACATTGATAAAATATAAACCACATATACATCCCCACACACTAATAGTGGGAGACTTCAACACCCCACTCTCAACAAAGGACAGGTCAACAAAACAGAAACTAAACAAAGAAACAATAACTCTGGTCATGAATCAAATGAAGCTCACAGACATTTACAGAAATTTACACCAAAACACAAAAGAATTTACCTTCTTCTCAGCACCTCATGGAACCTTCTCCACAATAGACCATATAGTTGTTCACAAAGCAAGCCTCAAGGGATACAAGAGATTGAAATAATCTCTTGTATCTTGTCTGATCACCATGGAATAAAGCTGGACTTCAACAATAACAGAAATAGCAAAAAGCCTACACACACATGGAAACTGAACAACTTGTTACTAAATGACAGCTGGGTCAGGGAAGAAATAAAAAAAGAAATTAAAGTCTTCTTACAACTCAATGAAAATGAAGACACAACATACCCAAACTTGTGGGACACAATGAAGCAGGGCTAAGAGGAAAGTACATAGCACTAAGTGCCTTCAAGAAGAAATTTGAGATAGCTCATTCAAGCAACTTAATAGCTCACTTAAAAACCCTAGAAAAAGAAGAAGCAGAGACACCATAAAGGAGTAGAAGGCTGGAAATAATCAAAGTCAGGGCTGAACTCAATCAATTAGAAACAAATAAAACAATTCAAAGAATCAATGAAACTTAGAGCTGGTTCTTTGAGAAAATCAACAAGATCGACAAACCCTTAGCCAAGCTAACTAAAAGGCGAAGAGACACCACCCAAATCAACAAAATCAGAAATGAAAAGGGGGACATAACTACAGATACTGAGGAAATCCAAACAATCATTAGGACTTACTTCAAAAGTCTATATGCCACAAAATTTGAAAATATGAATGAAATGGACAATTTTCTTGATCGAATTGACTTACCAAAGCTGAATCAGGACCAGGTCAATCAACTATTCCACAAAAGGGAACCCTCCTCCATTGCTGGTGGGAATGTAAACTGGTTCAACCACTTTGGAAGTCAATCTGGCGCTTTCTCAGACAACTAGGAGTAGTGCTACCTCAAGACCCAGCTATACCACTCCTAGGTATATACCCAAAATTTGCTCAAGTACACAACAAGGACATTTGTTCAACCATGTTCGTAGCAGCTTTATTTGTAATAGCCAGAACTTGGAAACAACACAGATGTCCATCAATGGAGGAATGGATACAGAAATTGTGGCATTTTTACACAATGGAATACTACTCAGCAATCAAAAAGGAGGAAATCATGAAATTTGCAGGCAAGTGGTGGGATCTAGAAAAGATCATTCTGAGTGAAGTATCCCAGAAGGAGAAAGACAAACTTGGTATATACTCGCTTATATAGACCTACAAGATATGATAAACATAATGAAATCTACACACCTAAAGAAGATAATCAAGAAAGTGGACACAGGCGAAGGTGATTAATCCTCATTTAGAAAGACAAATGGGATGTGCCTTGAACTTATGACAGGAGTCTACCACAAAAGGCATCTGAAAGACTCTACCTAGCAGTGTTTCAAAGCAGACACTAAGACTCATAACCAAACCCTCGGCAGAGTGCAGGGAATCATATGAAAGAAGGGAAGTTAGTATGATATGGAAAGGATAGGAGCTCTACAAGGACCAAATATATCTGGGCACAGGGTCTTTTCTGAGACTGAAACTCAACCAAGGACCATCTATGGATATAACCTAGAACTTCTGCTCGGATGTGGCCTGTGGTAGCTCAGTAACCAAGTAGTTTTCCAAAGTAAGGGGGACACGGACTATTTCTAACAGGATCTCAAGGGCAGGCTGTTTGACACCTCCCCCCAGGGGAGGAGCAGTCTGTTAGGCCACAGAGGAGGACTTTGCAGCCAGCCCTGAAGATACCTGATAAAACAGGGACAGATGAAAGGGGAGGAGGTCCTCCCCTATCAGGGGACTTGGAAAGGGGCAGGGAGGAGACCAGGGAGGGAGTGTGGGGTTGGGGAGGGAATGAGGGAGCGGGATACAGCTGGGACACAGAGTTAACAAAATGTAACTAAAAAGAA